>NW_027507903.1:513459024-514141524 GCF_037356315.1 Lithobates pipiens | reverse complement strand
TAGAGAAGGCAGTTTGTCTACATTCAGGGAATTGGGGGCTTTATTTAAGAAAAGCTTTACCAAATGTGGTGAATTTGTAATTTCATAATATTGAAAATAATGTTGTCATATTGATTAGATATAGTAAAATTGACCTGTTCTGGGTGGTATGCCCAAGTCTTTATTTTTCTTTTTGTTATTCCTATAGTACAATTTACTGATCTTGCAAACTTTCTACACCATGAACTGTAAAAAAAAAAGTCAAACCACACAGGACACATGAGCTTTACTCATTACCATGGTTTATATGCAGCTATCTTCAGGTGATTGGAGGCTGTCAAAAAGAGATGGCTGCATGGACATCTTCCTATATCGTATATACAGTAAATCAACCATAACTTTATGACCATCCACCTAATATTGAGCAGGCCCCCTTTTTGCTACCATAACAGCCCTAAACCTTTCCAGGCATGGTGCGCCACAATACCTATGAAAATATTCTGAGGTATCTGGCACCAAGCCATCAGTTACAGATCCTTTAAGTCCTGTAAGTTACAAGATGGGGCCTGCATGGATCAGACTTGTTTATCCAGCACATCCCACGGATACTTGATTGTATTGTGATCTGGAGAATTTGGAGGCTGCATCAGCACCTCAAACTTGTTGTGTTCGTCAAATTATTCTTAAACCATTTTTCTTGCTCATACATCATGGGACACAGAGCCTTCATTACATAGTGGGTTAGATAGGCACCTTCGGTGATTGGACACTGGCTAACCCCAAAAGGAGAATGCCTCCTCTATATAACCCCTCTCATATGGGAGGTACCTCCGTTTTTTTCACCAGTGTCTAAGGTGGTTGCTCACGTAAAACTTGTGCTATGAAGAAAACTCTATGCAGGTCCCTGCGGGGGTCTAAGGGCTATACTAACCGGATCCATATCTCAGGCCGATATTTTGACTCCCAAGATGATATGGTACCTGGGCCTCGTCATCCGAAGAAACAAGGTTTTGCCTATAAGTCCTCTCCTTTGGAAGACTGGGCTCTGGGAAAACCAGACTTGGTGTACTATTAAAACAGTGGCACGAAAGTCCTGGCAGATTCCTTTACAGGTCCAGGTAAGAGGTTCCTCTGAGAAGGAACCCCAAAAAAACCCTTAAGGTTAGCACAACTCTACCGCCATGATGGGTGAAGATTGGAAACTGTCTGTTTTCAGCAGTTCCTGCGGGGAACAAGAGTTGCTCTTACTCTTCACAAGAGTAGTTGCATGTCTTACCTGGTTTCCGCCACTAGAGGGAAAAAGCAACCTGGTGTATACTTACGTGCCTTTCCAGGATACACGCTCAGTGAAGCCAGTCTATGGACCGCTCACATCCTCCACTGCAGGCTCTGCCACCAATCTTTATAAATAAGGGTCCCACGTAGGTAGTCTAGGGGTCCCGGGGGGCTCCAAATGTTGTCCTCTTCCTCCTCCTCGTTCGTGGCCGCTGCCAGGTTTTCCTTGGGTGCGCTTTTCTTACACAGGCAGCAAACAGAGGGGTGGGGTGTGGTTGCGGGGCTGTGCATATGCGGCGAGCAGGGGGCTCCACTGCGCAGGTGCCAAGTGGTAATTTTAAAGAGCCCAGAGCTCTGTAAAGAGGATGTACACAGAGCTGTGGGCAGTAAGCATCCTAAGGGGTCGGATCCAGGCAATCCTAAGACACCTACTCGGCATCAGGTTGTGCAGTATTAAACATATATGTGTATTGTGAGACTTGTAGCACAACAATGATTGCACTTTGTACTTGTACCTCTGCTTTGTAGCTTAGGACTATGTCTCCTTGTAAGAGAGTCTCAGGGGGAGGCAACAGAGGCACTAAAAAATCACTGCCTATGTCTAGGGGTCCTAAAGATGCCTGTAGGTTACCATCCCCCCCCCCCTGCAAGACTGCAGCCAGCCTCACAGGATGAGTCAGTGCCCCTGTCAGGTTTTGCTGCCTCTCCTAATATTGCAGCCCCAGCGTATGTCACAGAAGACACCCTTAAGGCTACATTGGAGGGTTTTGAAGGAAGAACTATGAATTGAATTTCAGCTTCCTTAAAAGATAGCAGAAAAAGGGATAGATCCCCTCCCTCTACAGCAATTCCTCTTTCAGATGATTCTCTGACAATGAAGAGAGATCCCTGTCATGGGATAGGGAACAAGAGTAGTCGGATGAATTAGAGGAAGAGGAAAGCTTTTCTTCCTCTCAGGCACTCAAGAAACAGGTCCAGTATTACACTGAATTGGTGCGTACCACTTTCAGAATGCCCACTGCTGAGGCCACTACAGCCTCTGTTTCTTCCCTGGGGGTCAGGAAAATCCCACAGACTGCCTTTCCAATTCATCCCTTAATGGATAAATTGCTGTATGAGGATTGGGGGCATCCCGATAAACTGTTTTCTCCTAAAAGGTTTTCTATGCTTTATCCTCCGGAGGAAAGTTTCACCAAGAAGTGGGAGATCCCATCTGTGGATGTGGCTGTCTCTTGTGTGAATAAAAACCTGATCTGTCCTCTGGACAATGCTCAAGTGTTTAAGAAACCAACTGATAAAAAGCTGGAAATTTTATTAAAAGCCTCCTTTTCCATGGCTGGCGCTGTAGTCCAACCTACAGTCGCAACTGTGGGGTTGTGTCAATTCCTCAAGGAACAAGTTAAGCAAATGCTTAGCCTCCTTCCCAGTGAGGAAGTGGAGAACTATGCAGACCTTCCTCAGGTTCTGTGCTTTATGATTGATGCGATTTTGGATTCCATCCAACAAGCATCTCATTTATCTCTCCTGTTGGTACACATGCAAATGTTCCTTTGACTCAAAAATTGGGAAGCTGAACTCTCATGCAAAAAGCAGAGCCCCAAAACTTCCTCGTGAAGGGGTGCCCCCACTCGGCCGAGTGGGGGGAAGGCTGCTGCAGTTTGCAGATGCCTGGCGGGAAGAGATTCAAGATAGATGGGTCGTTTTCTCAGTATCTCTGGGCTACAAGCTAGAGTTCCAGGAGATTCCATCATCTCGCTTCCTAAGGTCAAGGGTCTCCAAAGATTCAGTAAAGCGAAGACCGCTACTTCTGGCCTTAGATCACTTGCTATCCCAAGGGGTGATAGTGGAAGTGGACCCAAAAGAACAAGGTTCAGGGTTTTACTCGAATCTCTTCACCGTTCCAAAACTAAATGGGGATGTTAGACCCATCCTAGATTTAAAAGATCTGAATCAATTTCTACACATTCAGTCCTTCTGAATGCAGTCAATACGTGCCCTTCAAGGGGGAGAGCTTATGGCATGAATAGATATCAAGGATGCATATCTTCATGTGCCGATATTTCCTGCTCACCAAAAATATCTAAGGTTCACATTAGATCAGCGCCATTTTCAATTTGTGGCCCTTCTTTTCGATCTCGCTACAGCTCCTCAAGCTTTTTCGAAGATTCTAGACCCACTCTTAGCAAACCTAAGAGCTCAGGGCATAACCATGATAGCTTATCTAGATGATTTGCTACTCATAGAGCAGACAGTAGTGCACCTGAACCACAGTGTTGTCAAAACAGTAAAACACCTGGAAGGCCTAGGTTGAATTATAAAACTAGAAAAGTCTTCCTTGCAACCTTCAACAAGGTTGGAATATCTGGGCATGATCATAGACACCGCTCAAGGCAAGGTGTTTCTACCAGAGCCAAAAGTCAAGGAAATAAAGGATCTGGTCTGCCTAGTGTTAAGCAGGAGTTCCTCCATTTGGCTATGTATGAAACTGTTAGGAAAAATGGTCGCCTCCTTCGAGGCTGTTCCTTTTGCCCAGTTTCACTCAAGGCCTTTACAGAGATGCATCCTCGCGGCTTGGAACAAGAAGCCCAAAGCCTTGGATCTTCCTATGTGCTTATCCCCAGGGATACGTAAAGGTCCCAATTTGTGGTTACAGACCCAGAATCTTCTGAAAGGCAAGACCTTTCTTCAACTTCCATGGAAAACCGTAACCATAGATGCCAGCCTGACAGGTTGGGGAGCAGTGCTGGAAGAGGTATGCACATAGGGAAGATGGTCCGCGACCTAAAGACTCTTGCCCATAAATATTCTTGAAATTCAGGCAAATTCAGGCAATTTACTTGACCCTCATGGACTGGTCTTATAGACTACAGAGTCACCCTATTTAAATACAGTCTGACAATGCCACGGCTGTGGCTTATATCAATCACCAAGGTGGCACCAGAAGTCTGGATGCACAAAGAAAGGTGAATCACATACTTGCTTGGGCAGAAAGGCATGTTCCTTGCCTTTCTGCAGTCTTCATCCCAGGAATGGAAAATTGACAAGCAGATTTTCTAAGCCACCAGCAATTATGCCCAGGAGAATGGGATCTACACCCCGATATATTTCAGACCATATGTCACAAATGGGGTACTCCGGATGTAGATCTGTTTGCTTCCAGATTCAACAAGAAGCTGGACAAGTTTGTGTCAAGAACAAAGGACATACTTGCTCAGGGGTCAGATGCTCTGACAATTTCCTGGGATCAGTACAATCTAATCTATGCCTTCCTGCTGAATCCACTTCTGCCATGGTTCCTGGGAAGCGTCAAAAGGGAAAAAGTCAGTTCTTTTAGTAGCCCCGGCTTGGCCCAGACGACCTTGGTACGCAGAGATCGTGAAGATGGCAGTAGGTAGGCCTTGGATCCTTCCTCTCTGGCCAGATCTACTCTCGCAGGGTCCAATCTACCATCCTGCTTTAAAAAGTCTGAATTTGACGGTTTGGCTGCTGAGACACATATTCTGAAAGACCGTGGAAAGACCGTGGACTCTTGGAGTCAGTCCTCTCTACTCTAGTCAATGCCAGAAAGCCGGCCTCCAGGCTTATTTACTACAAAATCTGGAAGGCCTATGTTTCCTGGTGTGAACCCAGGGGATGGCATCCTAGAAAGTATGTCAATAGCAGGATCTTGGCCTTTCTCCAGTCAGGCTTAGAAATGAAATTGGCTGTAAGCACTATCCAAAGTCCAGATTTCAGCTTTGTCAGTGTTTTTTCAGAAGCCACTTGCGTCACTTTCACTTGTCCGGGCTTTCATTCAGGGGGCTATGCGGTTAAATCCGCCAGTCAAACCTCCAGTGTGCCCATGGGATTTGAATTTAGTTTCAGACCTAGCAGCTCTTTCAAGCAAGGAACCTTATTTGATTATTCACAAGGACTGAGTAGTGATGCATCCTAATAGGTCCTTCCTACCCAAAGTGGTTTCAGGATTCCATTTGAATCAAGATGTGAGTCTACCATCCTTTTTTCCAAATCCGCAGTCCGCAGAAGAAGAATCTTTGCACACTCTCAAAGTGGTAAGAGCAATCAGTATCTATCTGCAGGCAACCGCTCAGATAAGAAATACTGATTGTTTATTCATCTTGCCAGAAGGCCCTGAAAAAGGCCAGGCAGCGTCAAAATCCACTTTCTCTAGATGGATTAGACAAGTTATTCTTCAGGCTTATGGTATAAAGAGGAAGACTCCTCCTTTTCAAGTGAAAGCACACTCAACTAGGGCTGTTAGTGCTTCTTGGGCAGTGCATCACCAGGCCTCCATGCCCCAGATCTGTAAGGCTGCGACTTGGTCATCAGTCCATACATTCACCAGATTTTATCAGGTGGATGTAAGAGGGCAAGAGGATTCCGCCTTCGGGCGCAGTGTACTGCAGGCTGCAGTTTAGTTCCTCAGGTCTGTGGTGGTTGTAACATGGGGGACCATTAACTCTCATGGTAGATGCGTTTTCAGTGATCCAAGCGAGTCAGGAATTATATTTTAGGGCATCGTAGCCCATTTTTATTAAAACAGGAAAAATAAAAGTCTGTAACAAAGGTTTCCCATAAAGGGGTTCTTCTCCAGAAAATGCACAGAACAGAAAATGCTAGCCCACCTGGCTCTCTGTAGCAGTACTTCTGCACTTTTTATCCTGGTCACACAGACCACAGGATTCCTCAATGTAGACGGTGTTAACTTAGCGCCCACAGCTCCGCTCTGGCCTTAATCCTCATGTCGTTGCACTGCCTCTTGGGTGTGGAGCAGTCTCCAACTGGGAGGCATGAGGTCTTCCCATACCCTCATTATAAGTGCTGTGCACACCTGAGCACACACCCTGCTGGTAATTTACAATGTCTGGACACAGGTTTGGAGATCCCGTCCCACCCAAGACACTATGGAATCTCCAAACTACAGAGCCTCATGACCGAATACCAAAACCTGGAGAAAACTGCAAAAGCAGTTTTCTCCAGTCCACATCTATGCTCTGTAGCCATTGCACCAAGCAATTGTGCATACCCTGTGTCCCCTAAACTATCAATTTTACCTTGACAGCATCCCCTACTGTCACACGGTCTATAATTCTGATCTGTGTGTCCCTCCCCTCAAACTGAGCATTGCTTTGGGACATCCCACTATGTAATGAAGGCTCTGTGTCCCATGATGTATGATCAAGAAAATAGGATTTTTTAATACAGCTTACCTGTAAAATCCTTTTCTTGAGAGTACATCACGGGACACAGAGCTCCCGCCCCTTCTTGGGTTTTACGTGGTTTCCTATTGCTTTGCTACAAAACTAGGTACATCCCATATGGGAGGGATTATTTTGGGGAGGAATTCTCCTTAACCACTTCCCGACCAGCGCACGACAATGTACGTCGACAGAATGGCACGGGCAGGCATATTAGCGCACAGGTACGTCCAATATTCAATGGCGCCCTGCCATCGGGAGCGCGCCGGCGGCGGCGCGCTCCCGCGCTGGTCGGGACCCCCGTGGGTCCGGTCGCGGGACCCGCGGACTCGATCGCCGCGGGCATCCCCGCGATCGTCTCACGGAGCGGCCGAATGGAGGAAATGCCGTGTAAACAGCATTTCTTCATTCTGCCTAGCAACTAGTGACGCTGATCTCTGCTCCATGTGATTGGAGCAGAGATCAGTGTTCACTAAATGAAAGCCCAACCCCCCACAGTTAGTAACACACCCCTAGGAACACTTAACCCCTACACTGCCACCCACTGGTTAACCCCTTCACTGCCAGTGTCACACAGGAATCACTGCATTTATATAGCAGTGATTACTGTATAAATGACAATGGTCCCAAAAATGTGTAAAAAATGTCCGATGGGTCCCCCACAATGTCGCAGTCACAATAAAAATCGCTGATCGCCGCCATTACTAGTAAAAAAAAAAAAATAATAAAAAATTATTAATAAAAATGCTATAAAACTATCCCTATTTTGTAAACGCTATAACTTTTGCACAAACCAATCAATAATCGCTTATTGCGATTTTTTTTACCAAAAATATGTAGAAGAATACGTATCAGCCTAAACTGAGGGAAAAAAATGTTTTTTTATTTGTTTATTATAACAAAAAGTAAAAAATAATGCGTTTTTTTCAAAATTTTCGCTCTATTTTTGTTTATAGCGCAAAAAATAAAAACCACAGGGGTGATCAAATACCACCAAAAGAAAACTCTATTTATGGGAAAAAAAAGGACATCAATTTTGTTTGGGAGCCACGTCGCACGACCGCGCAATTGTCAGTTAAAGCGACGCAGTGCCGAATCGCAAAAAGTGGTCTGGTCTTTGACCAGCAAAATGGTCCGGTCTGCAAGTGGTTAATTGGTGTTAGCCAGTGTCCAATCACCGAAGGTGCCTATCTAACCCACTATGTAATGAAGGCTCCTTGTCCTCTGATATACTCTCAAGAAAAGGATTTTACAGGTAAGCTGTATTAAAAAGTCCTATTTTTGCAGTGTTGGCAGGATGCATTATCCTGCTAATAGAGGCCACTGCCATCAGACAATACCCTTTCAATCAAGGGGTGTATTTGGTCATAAACAATGTTTTAGTAGGTGGTACATGTCAAGTAGCATCCACATGAATGGCAGGATCCAAAGTTTCCCAGCAGAACATTGCCAGTCTGCCTTTTTTCCATACTGAATACTGGTGACATCTCTTCCCCAGGTAAGTGAAACTCACGCACCAGGAGATCAACATAAAAGGAAACCTGATTTATCAGATCAGACCACCTACTTCCATTGCTATGTGGTCCAATTTCCGATGCTCATGTAGGTATTGTTGGTACTTTTGGCTGTCAACATGGATCAGCATGGGCACCTTAACTGGTCTAAAGCTACAAAGCCCCATACACAATAAACTATGATGTCCATTTTTCTGCTTTCAGCACATCATCTTCATGGACAACCTGTTTACTTGCTGCCTAATGTATCCCACTGACTTTCAGATGCAATTTTAAGGAAATAATCATTGTTATTCATGTAAACTCTGAGGTCATAAAGTTGCGGCTGATGGTGTATATTCCTTCCCAATCCCAGCTAGCCTTATTTTTTTGTCCCTAGGTGATGGACCTATTCTCTTTAGTTAGAGAAGAGTACTTTTTACCTATCAAGTAATAATGTATTCTCTCTGATTTTTCATCTAACAAGTTCCCTGGCAGCACCAGAGCTACTGGGGCTTCTTCTGCAACTTCGAGATGAATTGACTCCTTGGCTGAACCTTTGGTGGACCTAACTCACACTGCTGGATGGAGGACGTAGAGACAACCTATAATGCTGTGTGCACTGGGTTCTGCTATAGTCACTCCTCTTGGCATCTAGGGCAAGGCATGGAGTGAGCTGCAGGGTGCCTTACAGGTCCAACGCCCTAGTCTGGCAGAGGCCTGTTCCTGAAGACCCTCATGGCAGTAGGGCCACTGTGTAAGGAAGAAGCCAGAATGGGGTCTGACCCCCTCTAATCCTGGCTGCATGAAGTCTTCAGCAGTATGTGCAGGGTGGAAATAAATATTCATGCTCAGTGTGCCAATATCCTTCCAAGGCCCTTTTGCAATTGAATTACATTTTTTTTTATCCAGAAAAAAGTTTATTGATAAAGTACAAGGTAAACATACACCGAGGTTACATATACACATCTACACCTTTACAGCCATCATAAACAGTCTGAATACACGGTCTGCATCTCGAGTTTAACAATCCTTGACTACTTAATCTTATCTCAAGTCTTGCTTCAGCCAGAGGGAGCTCTGCCTGAGTCATGAAGCACATGGCCTTCCAAACCTCCTGATCAAGATAATAGCCTGCCCATGACCAGATCCACCGGGGCTCGCCCTGGTACATCCAGCCACGGCCCCCACAACTTCTCAAGTTTCTGGGCGCAGCCCCTATGTTGGAAAATAGTTTTTTCCTTCCGGATCATCTCTCCCATTGTGTTGATCCACTCTTTAAGAGCAGGGGAATCCTCCAAAATCCACTGGGTCATTATTAGCTTACGTGCTAAAAATAGAGATCTAATGACAGCCACCCATGTGCATTCTTCCCATTCCAGTTCCCCCAGCACGTTGAGTAAGCTGTGTTTTGGGTCTGCGGGTAGCAAAACTTGAAATACCCTGTTTATAGTGTCCACCACCCCCGACCAGTAGGGGTGGAGTTTCGGGCACCTCCACAGAAGGTGGATCAAGTCTCCATGGTCTCTCTTACATCTAGTACACAGTGGGGTAGGTCGCAGGCCCATGACAAACAGTCTGTGGGGGGTATAATACACTCTTAACAATAAATACAGTTGAGTCACTCTATGCAATGCATTTAGGGATCATGTGAGTACCGCCTGCAGGGCCTCTTCCCATTGATCTTCGTCAAGCGTGCCCACCTCTCCCTCCCACTTGGCCACCATCCGAAGAGGGTGTTTATTAAAAAAACTTTGTACTAACATGTTATAGCATGATGATATAAACCCTTTAGTGATAGTGGCTCTTGCAATCAGATTGAACAGTGGCGTTGGGCTTAGTTTAATTTAAATTAAGTCTGGAGCACTCCGGTATTGGCACTACTGTGACAATTGGAAATTTTCCCTATGGTGACCTAGCATGGCCTTGTAAACTGCCAATCACTGCTCCTGTGCCACCTCGTTATCAGTTGAGTTACTGTGTGCTCTGCCTTTTCTTCTTTCTGGCTGCATCTCTCCAGACTAGAAACAGCTTCTGCCCCTCGCTTCTTTGGCAGGAGATAGTGGTTTCACCATGTTACCTGGGTTGAAAGCACTCTGTAGTGCCTGGAACCAAAGAGTTTCCCCTCGCTCTCTATAGTAGTGGGGGTCTGAAGTACCACTTTGAGGATACTATTTTACAGCACATGAATCCTTCCTGCTTTGTGATTTCAGACTTGCCCCTCTCAATCCAAAGGCAACAGCTCTTCCTGCTGCTTTCTACCAGCTTCTATCTCAAGGTTTTTTTTTACCCCTTTACCAAAAGAGAAAGCTTTAGGTCTTTTACCTAAATCTCTTTAAGGTATGGAAACTATATGAAAGGGTGACACCCTTTCCAAATCGAAATGCTCATCTTCTTCCAGTGGGCTTAAAGAATCCACATGGAAGCTACCAGGTCAATCATTGACTCCCTCCTGAAGGGAACTGCATTTAAACAATTGTAATACCTTAAAATCATTTGTCCTGAACTGTACTCCAAGAAACTGGTAAGTCAAAAGTCCTATTTTTGCAGATAGGGGATACAAATTAAACCATTCCATGAGAACGGAAAATTAGTTTAATAGTTCTACCCAGGATAAAAAGTTTGAGAAAAGCTGTCCCAGAATAATCCTATATGAACACTAATATACACATTTCCACTGTTAGAATTTAAACGAGTACCTTATATTACAGTGCCTTGCGAAAGTATTGGGCCCCCTTGAACTTTTCAACCTTTTGCCACATTTCAGGCTTCAAACATAAAGATATAAAATTTTTTTTTTTTGTGAAGAATCACCAACAAGTGGGACACAATTGTGAAGTGGAACGAAATCTATTGGATTTTTGAAACTTTTTTAACTAATTAAAAAATGAAACGTGGGGCGTGCTAAATTATTTGGCCCCCTTGCGTTAATACTTTGTAGAGCCACCTTTTGCTACGATTACAGCTGCAAGTCGCTTGGGGTATGTCTCTATCAGTTGTGCACATCGATAGACTGAAATTCTTGCCCATTCTTCCTTGCAAAACAGCTCGAGCTCAGTGAGGTTGGATGGAGAGCGTTTGTGAACAGCAGTTTTCAGCTCTTTCCACAGATTCTCGATTGGATTCAGGTCTGGACTTTGACTTGGCCATTCTAACACCTGGATACGTTTATTTGTGAACCATTCCTTTGTAGATTTTGCTGTATGTTTGGGATCATTGTCAAGATAAATCTCCGTCCCAGTTTCAGGTCTTTTGCAGACTCCAACAGGTTTTCATCCAGAATGGTCCTGTATTTGGCTGCATCCATCTTCCCCTCAATTTTAACCATCTTCCCTGTCCCTTCCCTGCTGAAGAAAAGCAGGCCCAAACCATGATGCTGCCACCACCATGTTTGACAGTGGGGATGGTGTGTTGAGGGTGATGAGCTGTGTTGCTTTTACGCCAAACATATCATTTTGCATTGTGGGCAAAAAGTTCGATTTTGGTTTCATCTGACCAGAGCACCTTCTTCCACATGTTTGGTGTGTCTCCCAGGTGGCTTGTGGCAAACTTTAGATGAGACTTTTTATGGATATCTTTGAGAAATGGCTTTCTTCTTGCCACTCTTCCATAAAGGCCAGATTTGTGCAGTGTATGACTGATTGTTGTCCTATGGACAAACTCTCCCACCTCAGCTGTAGTTCTCTGCAGTTCATCCAGAGTAATCATGGGCCTCTTGGCTGCATCTCTGATCAGTCTTCTCCTTGTCTGAGCTGAAAGTTTAGAGGGACGGCCAGGTCTTGGTAGATTTGCAGTGGTCTGATACTCCTTCCATTTCGAAATGATCGCTTGCACAGTGCTCCTTGGGATGTTTAAAGCTTGGGAAATCTTTTTGTATCCAAATCCGGCTTTAAACTTCTCCACAACAGTATTACGGACCTTTTTCAGTTTTTTATTTGCTAAAAAAGTTTAAAATATCCAATAGATTTCGTTCCACCTCACAATTGTGTCCCACTTGTTGGTGATTCTTCACAAAAAATTAAAATTTTATATCTTTATGTTTGAAGCCTGAAATGTGGCAAAAGGTTGAAAAGTTCAAGGGGGCCGAATACTTTCGCAAGGCACTGTATAATCAGTTTTGAGTTACATTATACGTCTTGTGAATTATTCTGTTCCTCCAAAGCCTTCTGAACTGCTTGCAATCCTTGTTGCATAATAAGCAGTGATATATAATTGAATAGTATTTATGTATATGAACTTATAACCTCACTGGCAGTCTGTGTTGCTCTTATAGTTGTGTTAAAATGGAATGATGTTAAAAATTGCATGCCATGGTGGTTGATTTTGTGGGATTTCCAGTGGCAGTAGCCTGGCAGATAGTTTTGATCAATTTCCCACAATCTGTCTTGCTTTCTCCAAATATAAGCAGAACGGTTTAATTTGTATCCCCTATCTGTATTTTAGCTTGGCTATATTTATTTAACCTTTTACTTTTTTAAATAAATATTTCTGATGGATTTGTGCCTTAAAAAAAAAGGAGAAAAAAACCTCTAAGAACTTAATGGCAGAATTTTATTGCGTTTCTGTGGTTTGTCTGAACTATTGACTGCAATTTCTAGAAACTCTTATAGAATGAAGGGTCCCATCTTGATGCTGTGGTGTACTAAAGCTCAACTCCAGGAAAACGGCTAAATACACATATGAAATACATAATTGAGAGCTGTTTAACCTGCCAGAGAATTGTTTTCTGTCCATCCAGTTCTGATATTTACACATCTCTGCCTGTCTAGCAGGGCAGGAGAGGAGACCTTATTATTCTCTGCTGCAGTTAGATGGCACTTACAACAGAGCTAAAGTCTCAATACTTGCTTGTCCAACGGTCCTGCTCTAGCACCGGCATCTTCTTCTGAGTGCCAGTCTTCGGCCTCTTCATTGGCCGGCAAGGGATGCTGTCATTCCTGCATTCAGAGACTGGTCCGGCACTGTAGGCTGTATTGAGGAGATGGCGAGCAGGCAGGTAGGGGCATTTTATTGCAGAAGAGACAATATGTCCCTTCTGCAAAAAAAGCCTGCCTGCTCACACTTTTTAGAGTGGGATTCTTCTGCGCAAACAAATCCAATTTTTTCCTATGGCGAGGCACTCTATCGTATGACTCACAGATAGACATCCCCTCCAAAAGCATGAATGGGCAGAAGATTTCAGGACCATCAGGGAGAGGTGTTCCAGCGAGGGTTGTACAGTTCCTAATGGGCCACGCACACACAGCATTGATCTGCCAGGATCATGGGCAGTTGACTGGGAAAAGTTATCTTTTGTGAATCAACTTTTACATATAACGCACTGCAAAAAAAGATCTATAACATACTCTCAAAAGTTAAACTCGTATGTGCAGTGAAACTTCTACTACTTTTTAAAAATGAAAAGAAAAATTAGTTTGATCATAAAAATTTGTAAATTGTGCCCAGTGATTGTGTCTTAGTGAACTGGCCCTCCTGTTAGGCTGCATTCACACTACAGCATTTTGAATCCTCGGCAGATTTACCGCGGATCTGACTGCGATTTGACAGCGCCTGAGGTGTGAATGACAAAAAGTGGAACTCGCATTTGAGATGCCATTCATTTGAATGACACCTCAAATCGCGGTGCGGGTCTGCCACTTGATAAATCATGCTGCAATTGTGGCAACTTGCATTGTGGGACGCAAGTCACCCAAAATTATTTTTGGCCAACATGCGTCTCACAAATTTTATCGTGTGGCAGACCTGCACCACAATTTGAGGTGTCATTCAAATGAATGGCATCTCAAATGCGAGTCCTGCATTTTCATTCACACCTCAACGCTGTCAAATTGTGGGCAGATCATTGACAAATCTGTCCGCTATTCAAAACGCTGTAGTGTGAATGCAGCCTTATGCTGGCCATACACTATACGAAAAATCACTGAAATTCGGTGATGTAGACTGTTTGTTTTTCGGCCAGTTAATGGGCACAGATTTGATAATTGTTGGGACGTTTTTGAGCCGAAAAAATTAAGGACAAGTTTGGAAATTTTCTGCCGGACGAACGATAAATTGAAAGGTTAATGTGTTTCCCGTCCGAACTGTCTGCACTAAGTATATGTAAAAAAACGAACAAAAAATGCATTAATTTATGTCCATTTAATGATTTATCGGTCATTACATGATGGCGCTCATGGCCGAATGTTCGTTTTTCAAAAATGGGTTTGGATGATTTGTTGTATAGTGTATGGCCAGCATTACTGTATGTAGTAAATAAAACTACAGCCTCTGTATCCCTTTATACTTCCAAAAGGGTTAGAAACTTTCACTTCAAAGCTGATACTCTAATTGCAAGCCCAACTGTGGACATCATTCAACCCAATATTGAGGCATCTTGTAAAACCATAGAAGTACTGCAGGGACAATGCTGGTGTATAGGTAATAACTGTAACCTATCCTGTTTTTTTTTTTTACCCTGCTTGGAGTTGGGCTGTAAAGCTCTGGTATCCAATCAGATTACTGTGCTTAGATCACAATTACTAGCTGCACTCCTATTTGAACCCCTATTTATTAGTTTGATGATTTGTTAACCTCTGACCACTTTTATGTATCCTTGGTCAGCTCAAAGTGTATCTAAACAACTAAACAAAACAAAACATGTATTATATTGCAGCTTACTAGTCCTTGGTGTGGTGGCCGCTTTAGTTTTCTTCTTTCAAGTGTCTGTTGCTTTATTTTCACATGGTAATCCTGCAAATAACATACTTCCTCTCCCTGGGTGGCTACATCACTCCTCTATATATTTATAGAGGGTGCCAAAGTTGTTACTTTCGGTTGCACCCCTATTATGGACTACAAATTTGTCTGTGTCTCCTCTTTTCTATTACATAGGGATGGGGGAATTGGTAGATTACAGAAGACAGCTAGGAAGGAAAGCTAAATTTGATGCAGTCAACAGGAAGTGACATGAACACTACATTTCTGGCGGGATCAACAGGTATTTTCTGTATTTGCTGAGAGTTTTCTTAGCTTGAAGATAAAAAAGAAAACAAATGCAACCACCATATCTATTGACTGTAAGTTGCAGTATATTACATTTTTTGTTGTTTAGGGTTTAGTTATCATTTAAGTAGTCACTGCAGCTATACTAGGTGAGTATCGTAAGCAACTGTGTACCAGTCTGAGTTATCTTGATGCACTTTTTTAACTGAGTACATCGACTTGTTTGTAGTTGCCATAACCGAGCAGTCTTTGACTAGCTGATCTCTCTCAACACAGATACTTGAAGTAAGCTGTCTGGATGCTGATGATTTCATGTTCCCAGTAGAAAATCGGTTCCTGATGTTAATGACGACATCAGGCTTGATTTATACCTTGTTTTCTGATGAGTGTGTTCTAGGTTTCAGAATGTTATCTATTTTATTTCCTCAAATAGCCATGAGGAGAATTCACAGTAAGACAGCCAGGATCTCCTGCTGACAGGTGGTCTACCATACTGTCCAAAACCGCGATCCGCTGCAAAGTCATTCATCATCCACTATGCTTTGAGTGCCACGATGATGAAATCTTGCTTTAAAATTTGCTTATGTAGTACCTCTTTTCTCTGTCATCCCCATTATTATTTTATTTTCATTATTATCATACAGCCCAGGTGTTCTGCATTTTTGGCTGGGTTGGTCAGTGTTCATTGCCATAAAGCAAAATGATTTTGCTTAAAGTGACTTTGTTAGGTTTTTTGTTTTGTTTTTTAAACCAAAGCCTGCCTGATATATAACTTGTGTTAGCCCGTAAAGCCTCTTTATGTCGTCCTCTTATCCTGCCTAAAGTGTACTGTATATAAACCCCCAAAACAAAAAGGAAATCTATTACAGATTACCTGTCTTTAGATGCATGAAAGCTTTAGATACATGGGATGGATTTGGTTTTCTTTTCAGGTTTTTTTCTCCTTTATTTTCATTTGGTGATCCTGTCAGTAACATATCTCCTGTCCTCCTAGTGTTGTCATCCTAGTACAGGGCTACAAACACCTACACTCTCTTATTAGTATCCATAAAATACAGGTGTAGTGTTTTGTAGTCCACAGAGAGAGTTGGGAGTAATGTAACCGATAAGAGTGCAGCAGAAAGCACATGGAGTTATCAGCTCACAAGATTTATGGCAAGATTAACTGATTTATTTATATTTTTGCACTTATGGAACTGATATTACAAAATGTTTTCAGTGGTGAATTGAACAGACAAAAGGGAGAAAAAAAGAGAAGTTCATTGTTCGGGTCTCCAAACCTGTGTTACCTGTAGCTTGAATGGGACATACTCGTACTGTTAAAGAAGGCCATTGAGACCATAGGGAAAGAGAGCCTTGACTGATGGGGCATGGCTGAGAGTTGGGCATGAACACACGCAATTAGTCAAAGTAGCTCTAAAATGATTGGCCACCTTGGTATAGGGGGGATACAGATCAGGGTCTGAGCTCTAAAAACCTCTATGCTAAGTTAAATCAGTAGTGACTTGAAGAACTGCAACTTCTAAAGAGTTGCCTACTCACCCTATAAATGGTTGTTTGTCACAGGTTTATCAGTTAAATAAAGAAAGTGTATCACCACAGAGTGGCTCTGTGGATACCACTATAATACACGGTGCCTCGTCCAGATTATATGAATATGCAAAAAAAAATTTGGGGGGAAAAACCAAAAAGATAGGGGGCTTGGACTTTATAGGCACAAAACAATAAGGTAAAGTTTTTTTTTAATTTATTTAGTACAAAAAGACATATTAAAAAAGCAACCATGTCTCAGAGTCAAATGATATAACATCAGTATACAAGCTCTATGTAACAATACATTGTACAATTCTCAGAATTTTACACCCAGTGTCAATCACACCACATGTATTCAATACCATAGTGTTACAACATCTTGATAAGATTGCTACTTGCTACTGAAAATTATAACCATTATAGCTCTACATGTTACGCGGCTTGCTCTTCTTCAGGAGCTTTGCGGAGACTGGCTTACAGACATGAAAAAAGTTTTTTTCCCCGTGCAAATTACGCATCTGCCTTTCGTTTTGGTATGATTCAAAAGAATAGTTGAACAAAGGAAGAATCAGAAGTGTTCCTTATGCAAGGCTTCACTCTATAATGCAGTGAGGAGACAATGGTGTCTATCATAGCGGTAATAGTATAAATAGAGCAGTCATCCATTGGTTTCCCCAGGCTAATAATGCAGTGCTATCATTCAGACCTTCAGATTCCTTTGGTAGAAAGTAGGCTGGTTTATCAGTGTTTTTTTTTTACCTTGCCAGCATTAACAATGGCATTAATGGGCTATGCCCTTGAATGGAAGTTGGGTCAGTCTAATGTCTGTCCAGCACTCATAGTAAAGACAGACGTTTTAGACTTGGTCAAATTAACATTTGAGCGTGCTGACCGTGTTACAGTGACTGACACTAGTTAAGTGTTTATGTTCGAAATTACTAAGCCTGGGTTCACACATGAGCGGTGCGAATTGAAGCTCAGGTTTCCCTGCAAAGAGAAAACTCAGTTGTTCAACGTTTCATGTCAGTTTTTGATGAGTATCAGCTCAGGACTGCTAAAGTATCAGCTCAGGATTGCTTCAGTATCAGCTCAGGATTCCTTCAGTATCAGCTCAGGACTGCTTCAGTATCAGCTCAGGATTGCTTCAGTATCAGCTCAGGACTGCTTCAGTATCAGCTCTGGATTGCTTCAGTATCAGCTCAGGATTGCATCAGTATTTTATCCTGTTTACAACGGAACACATCTGCGAATCAGATGCGTGCCCATAGAAGATAATGGGCCTGAATTCGCACCTGAGCTGGACCGCACTGCCTAGAAAACGCACACTTTTTTTGTGCAATGCGGAGTGCGAATGCACCGCAGATATGTGAACCAGCCTCATTAAAATGAATGTATTTTGAAATGTCCTGCGAATTGGATGCAGTGTAAGATGCATCTAATTCACATAGGTGTAAACGGGCCTTAATCAAGTTGTGGCCTTGCCTTTTCCAACTTGAATCTGTTTGTGTCCTTTTTTTGGCCAAGGTTATGGAATAGTGGTGTTTTGGTCTCTAGGCCTATGCTCCTCAGTAGTCAAGCAGTGCCCCATTCAAGTCTATTGGACGTTGCAATGCAGGATGATGCTTAATATTGTTGACCATGATGTAAACAATGCAGGAGACCATTTATAATGATGGGGGGGAGAGAGTAACCAGCTACATTGAAGGGAGGGTTGTTCAGCATAGGAGGATAGTTTAGAGCAATTTCTGCCTCTCAGATAAGTTCCTACTGACACAATTTAGCTACCTGTAAGGGGGTAATTCTTCCCAATGACCCCCAGTGTAAGGTGCATTCTTCCCACTGACCATCACACTGATGTATTATGGGTTGTAGATATAGACATTTTTAGTAGTGGTTCCCTTCCCTACCACAAAGTAATTTCAGAGGTTTCTCTTTGTTGGAAACGTTGAGAAAGGCTGGTTTAGGGGGCTGGGAAGGAGGAAGGGGAGGGAAAACTGAATGGTTTTAACTTGAAAGGGAACTTATCCTTTAAATGCCAATCAGTGATTTAGCCTGGGCTGAGATTATATCATGAGTCTGCTGCAGGCAGGTAGAAGCTTTTCCTCAGTATCCTTTCTCCTACTATTTGAACTACAACTTTGATGGAAGGCTGCAACAGAGGCCGATCTGTCAGACATTTGTAAATGCAGCCAAGAACTGTAAACTGCACAGGCACCAGGATTTACATGACTGTACTATCCGAGAGACAGGATATCAGTCCAGGAATTAGATGGTGATCCTGGGTAATACCTGAACAAGATGGCTCCATCCTTCTTGAGGTAACACCGACAAGGCATTGATATGGAGAGTAATGTGATCTATGTGAGAGGCCATTAATACCTGTAAGCATTAAACATACATATTACTTGGCATACAAGAACAGAATTTTGAAGTGAATTGCCGTGAATTATTTGTATTTACTTGTTCCATAGAGTTGCTGTTTGGTATTGGCTTCTTGTCTGGAATACTTTGTAGCCACATGGCTTGCAAGCATAGAGCCTCAGTACAATTGAGCTCGGACAGCCACGCTCTAAAACCTCTATGAATAAATTCTGTGGAATTGGCAGCCTTTCCTTGAAAGAAGTCCAGGCTTCAACTAGCATAAAGGATAAATTATTACTTATTGCTACAAAGGCTTCTTTTAGGTCAAACTTGAAAGCTGTGGCAGGCCAGTGTAAGGACACTTTTATTTTTTATTTTTATCCAGATGCTTTCAATGAGAGCGGCCATGCTTTCTGACTGTTCTCCTTTTGCACTTGAATTGTCCCTAATTTCAATATATCGTGCAGCCCTTGTGATTGACTCAACTTTTTCTGAATGAAAAATTGCATCTACTGTATTTTTTCCCCACTTTCTTAGAAGTGAACTCTTTTATGACGGTATCCACATAATGTAAGAAATAACACAATTGATTAAGATTTTATTTATATGTCCAGTATATTTACATTTTATTTTCTACCAGTACATAGCAAACCTTTAAAGCGTAACTCCACGTTTGATGAGAAAAACACATTCCCCGCTGTGTGATCTATGTACATTACAAGGATTTTAACAAACTTTGTTGCAGATTCCTACCTTTTGTTCTGAAGAAATCCCTGTGTGTTTGTGTCCATGTGGGAAAGTGAGTCTAATGGCAGTGGTTTCATAATTACCAATCATCTGTGCACCTGCAGGGCTCTAAAGAGGAAAGCTGCTGGGCCTACATCCCTTTAGACATTTCCTATAGAAAGTATCTCATCAAAAATCTAATTTTTGATGCTGGGGATGCCTAAAATCTAACTTGTATCTTAGTGCAGACTTCTGGGAAAATTGGTGAGCCAGTCACACAAGCAGGAAAATAGGTTTCTGGGGGACATTCTGTACACATTATGTGTACAGAACACCTCTGGGTAGCCATATTGCATTGTATTTTTAGACAATTACAGAGCTCCAGATTGAAAAGGAAAGGTAATGTCTAATATTCAATTACAGTATCAATTGTGTCGCAATTGTATAGACTACCTTTACTTTATTTGCTATATTTTTTCCCCATGACAGTGCAGTTAACCTTTAAGTGATTGTAAACCCTCACCTTGTGAAACAACCCATTCAGTTTAAAATAAAAATGCAAGACAAAACATTTTGTGTGTGTGTGTGTGTGTGTGTGTGTGTGTGTATGTATATATATATATATATATATATATATATATATATATATATATATATACATACACACACACACACACACACACACATTTTTCCCCCTTTTTTTAATAAGTGATCACATACCCTCCCTCTATTCTCAACTGCATTACTGTGAAGAAATAGAAGCACACTGATCTTCCCAGTGAATGTCTGTGCAGGAGTGTGTGTCAGGACAAGTCTGATCATTGGAGGAGAGCAGGCTGAGTTCCCAGCACAGCTAGAGAACTGACCACCGTGTATTCTCCTGTTTAGGGTGGTCAGTTTTTAATAGGAGAACAGAGGTACTGGCAGGAACACCAGGGATTTGACAATACAAAGAGAACAGGGTACTTTTCCATACGAGTACATGGTACAGCAGTCACATATCAGGAATATAAAATGTTGGGTTTACATAAAATTGAAATGCCTTATTTCCTCCTTTTTTGGCGGCTGCAAAATCCACTGACCATGGGTGGGTCAAGAGCAGGTTGCTGTTTGCATATCAGACTGCTCCTGAATTCTCTACAGAGTGTTGGAAAAAAAACCTTTCTGTTATATAGATTAAATGTATTTATTATTTAGTATTGCAGGGGTGAGGCAAGAGCTAGCCGTTCTTTTCATATCGGAGTGCTCCTAAATGCTCTACAAGCACCATAGGTGCTCTCTGATTTAATATGTATCTCTATTTGTCCTTCCATGACAGTATAAAGGTTGTCAGACTTGGGTGCAAAGCATCCCTGGAAATGATCTTGGCAGCTAATCACTAGCATAGCTGTGCGGCTTGAACATGGACTGCTGTCTGGGTATTCCTTCCTGAACCTGACTCCAGCTGTTCCTGTCAGCCTGGTCCCCGTTAAAATGAAATATGTACTTACATTTCAAATAAACGGCCCCTCACTCACACATAGAAGGTATTTTTCAGAGACATAATTGCTGATTTTAATGTTTTTAATGTTTATTTTCCCTTCCATGTTTCTTTTTTTTTTTTTTTCCCTCTGTGATATAAATAGAAATCGCTTGATGCTGTTTTTCTTTCCTCTTTAATGGGGGAACAGTTCCTGGCCTGTCTTGCTCACGATTTGCCTGCATCTCCATAGAGTCAAACTATTGAAAATTGACGGTGCTGCACAATATATGTGTAAAATTACCATCAATGTAAGGTTCAGAAATGTAAAACCTATCCTGTGACAGCCAGCAACTGTCACAGGATAGGTGTCTCCGTGGCCCTGTCAGGAAACTTGTGGAGAACATTGTGCGGCCTGTGCTATTCCATATATTGCCACTAAACCAGTTTAAGCCAAGCCCGCTTTGGCTTCTGTGATGCATTGCAGATATTGAAAACTTTGCCGCATGAGCTTGCTGGTAGCAATATGTAGTTGTGAGAATGAGTGAGAATGAATTTTTATTTTTTTTTTATTTTTTTTGGAAAGGAAAAGGACAAGATACAATGAACATGTCACATTCAAATATTGTGTCGTAAGCAGATAGGTGCAATCAACCTAATTTGAAATGAGAATGGAAACAACCGTAGTAACAGTACAACGTAATGGAGATCACATCAAGAACAGTATATTCGGAGTTCGTTAGACAAGTGGTGCCCAAATCATGGAGTAATTTAAGATAATGGATAGAAACATAACCAGTTCCAGAAGAATGATATACCAAAGTCTTGGAATAAGGTAGAATAGGGAATACCATAAATGCCCCTAACCATGTGGCAGGGAGGAGAATAATTGTGTGGTAAGTGTGAACCCTAACCACTTAAGCCCCGGACCAATTTGCAGCCAAAGGACCAAACCCTTTTTGCGATTCGGCACTGTGTCACTTTAACTGACAATTACGCAGTCTTGCGACGTGGCTCCCAAACAAAATTGGCGTACTTTTTTCCCACAAATAGAGCTTTCTTTTGGTGGTATTTGATTACCTCTGCGTTTTTTATTTTTTGCGCTATAAACAAAAATAGAGTGACAATTTTGAAAAAAAAATCTATATTTTTTACTTTTTGCTATAATAAATATCCCCCAAAAATATATAAAAAAACATTTTTTTCCCTCAGTTTAGGCCGATATGTATTCTACATATTTTTGGTAAAAAAAAAATCACAATTAGAGATTATTGATTGGTTTGCGCAAAAGTTATATAGCGTTTACAAAATAGGGGATAGTTTTATAGCATTTTTATTAATATTTTTTTTTTTTTACTAGTAATGGCGGCAATCAGCGATTTTTATTGTGACTGCGACATTATGGCGGACACATCGGACATTTTTGACAGATTTTTGGGACCATTGTCATTTATAAGCAATCAGTGCTATTTAAATGCATTGATTCCTGTGTAAATGACACATAGGCAGTGTAGGTGTTCTGTATGATGTTATGTGTTTTTTTTATTGTAGGGGGTGTTGCCTGGTGTGTGATGTCACTGATTGTCTTTCCCTATAAAAGGGAACAGAAGATCCATGACAGCCACAGTAGGAAGCACGGGGAGAGGTTTGTTTACACAGACCTCTCCTCGTTCTTCAGCTCTGTGACCCAATCGTAGGACACCAGCGGCGATCGGGTCCGCTAGTCCTGCGACCATGGTCACGGAGCTCCCGACCCACGGCTGGGCACTTAAAAAGCAACGTACAGGTACGTGCTTGTGCCCAGCCGTGCCATTCTGGTGACATACATCGCTGTGAGTCGGTCCTTAAGTGGTGTAGAACTATAGGCAAAACTTTTTTTTCATTTTGAATAAATTAAGGAAGGGTTACAACCTCTGTCAGATTTTTTTTCTGCCATCTGTGTCCCATTGCGGAGACTTCCCTTCACTTCCTGTCCCGTGGCCAAACAGGAAGGGAAAAGTAAATCCCTACAAATTAAGGGAATTCCCTGGGGTCATCAGAACTAGTGTACCCATTGGAAGATTTTCCCTCTCTTTTCTGGGGGCAACCCAAAATTTGGGATTTTCTTTCACTTATAATGATCATAGTAAACAGGACAAAAAGAGAGGGTGAATGTCCATAACTGGGGCACAGGCAGCAATACAATCTGACAAGTGTTTTGCTCTACACTCTAGCCAAATCTAAAAAATATGTTTAGCTTTTAGCTATATTTTAAGGATCATTGAATATAGGATGCGTAAAGACTTTGGTAAACCATAAAAGAGAAGAGAGGGACATGTGAAATATTACTGAGTACATAGGAAAAAGCATAGGTGGGGAATAGTGAAGAGGTAAAGGAAAGGGTGGGGAAGGAGGTGACTATCCTCGGGAGAAACTGGTTTCTAGTTTCTAAGGCAACAATGTTTTGTCAGGCTGACTTTGTAGCTTCCCATATATCGATCCAGTCAACAGGGTCTAGGGTGAGGTTCTTCTCCCATTTAGAAACCTAAGTGAGGGTGCAAGTGTTTGTTGGATCCAACAATCATCTATACAAATCAGAGATAAGGCCTCTCCTATGAGGATCAAATTTACAGGTGCGCTCAAAGAGGATTGGTTGTGGGGCAGAGCAGTCGGATGAAATCAGAGGGGTAATAAAGTGTTCTGATGACGGAATGACAAAGGTCTAGCATAGAGATGGAAATTAAGTTATTTTAGCAGCAGATATAAATTTGTGAGCTCAGGTCAAACCTGCAGTGGACCATGCCGAAAAAGAGGAGGGAGATGTCAATGCCAGGTTTCAAAGGAAAGAGCACATGGGTTTATGACTGGATTGTAGACCAGAATGTGTTTTAAGCCTGTCCTATATGGAAATAGAGAATGGCGCGTTATAGGGGTTAGTGAGTTACATTTTCAAGAGTTCAACCATAAGAGCAAATTGACAGGTTCTTTTGCTTAAACTTAATCTCCTGTTCTGGTTGTCATGCCCCCTGTCTTCTTATGCTCTCTTGCTTTGACTGCTTCTTCGTAAATACCCGATGCCTCGGGTATAGGAAGCAACGTGGCCTTCTCTTTCTCAAAGGATGTGATGCTTAAGTTTGAGTAGCCAATAGCCTGGCACAAACACTTTTACATAGGATAGAATGTACCTTACCTTGAGTAAGGTCAAAATTGACCAGCACAGAACCTACACAGTGTAGTAGTACTACATCTTTGCAATAAATACACATTTCCCATGTTTTATTCCTTTTTTTATTCCTTTTCTCTAAAGCGTTCTTCGGTATGCTCAGACTAGCTTGACACTCCCCAGGATTGTGTCTGTGATGCCCTGGGCTCATAAGTGGGTTGAATAATGCTGGGCTCCATTCACCCTAGAAGAAGACTGATGCTGGACTATGGGAGAGAATGCAAGTAGCAGCACTGATGTGTAGAAAGGATAAATATTACATGGGAAAATGTATTTATTTGCTTGGGCCGACGGCACAGGGATTTGTTATGTTAAGAAGAAATGGCTGCACATCACATTAGTTCCAAATGCCATTTGTTAAGAAACCCAAGGTGGCACCGAAGACACCAACAAGTAGTCTGGGTAGAAACGTTTCACACAAGGTTTAATCCTGGTTAAACCCAACCTTATTGTGTGAAACGTGTCTACCCAAACTACTTGTTGTTGTCCTGGGTTGCCAGCTTAGGTTTCTTAACGGCATTTTGAACTAACCTGATGTGCAGCCGCTTCTTCTTACCTTGATACTATACACGGAGGCATGCCAGGACTAGCACTCACGCTAAGGTTCAATCAGGCTCATCCATTTCACCTGGAGCAGCAAATTCTCTTTACATTGATGCAGGAATTTGTTAACTTTAACGTTAAGATTTTTAGCAGGAGAGGTTTTTTAAACAGCGATAACAAAACCCTTTCTATTGAATATTTGACAGAGCAAAAGAGTCCAAATAACTTTGAGGGGAATTTACTAAGATTGGAGTAGCTATACCGGGCAACCAATTAGCTTCTAGCTTTCATTTTCAAAGTTTAAAATGTTTCTTAATATTGAAGGCTTTTTACATTCATGCAAAACCAAAAATCTGAACCTTTACAAACTCTGTTAACAAGCTGTGTTTAGTAACCAAGCTGATTGGTTACTATTAGGGGTGCACCGAATGGGTTTTTTAGTGGCCGAAACCAATACCGAAAATAGAAAATACACTGGGCAGAAAACCAAAATCGATACCGAAACAGTACCAATACCGAAAGTGACTGTTTTTAAAAATATTTTTATACAGGAGACGGTCAGCGACTGGGGACATGGTTCAGGATATTGGTCAGAGACTGAGGACATGGTAAAGGAGATGGTCAGAGACTGCGGACATGGTACAGGAGATGGTCAGAGACTGAGGACATGGAACAGGAGATGGTCAGAGACTGGGGACATGGAACAGGAGATGGTCAGAGACAGGGGACATGGTACAGGAGATGGTCAGAGACTGAGGACATGGTACAGGAGATGGTCAGAGACTGCGGACATGGTACAGGAGATGGTCAGAGACTGAGGACATGGAACAGGAGATGGTCAGAGACTGGGGACATGGAACAGGAGATGGTCAGAGACAGGGGACATGGTACAGGAGATGGTCAGAGACTGAGGACATAGTACAGGAGATGGTCAGAGACTGGGGAGTTGGTACAGGAGATGGTCGGAGACTGGGGAAATGGTGCAGGAGATGGTCAGAGACTGGGGACATAGTACAGGAGATGGTCAGAGACTGGGGAGTTGGTACAGGAGATGGTCGGAGACTGGGGAAATGGTGCAGGAGATGGTCAGAGACTGGGGACATGGTCAGAGAGTCAGAGACTGTGGACATGATACAAGAGATCAATGCAGCCTCACCAATGGATCAATAGCTGTGTGTTCCCTGCTGCGTGCCATCACATACAGCCCCTCCCCCTTTTCCAGGCACTTTGATAGACAGATCACCCGTTCATTCCTGCGACAGGTGATCTGTCTATCAAAGTTCCCCAGACAAGGGGGGGCTGTATGTGTCAGCGCGCAGCAGGGAACATGCAGCTATTTAAATGAAAGCTGTGATGTTCCCAGCGCTGTAATCAAACAGTCAGCGCCAGCAGCTCTCCTCTCTTCTATGATATAGGAAGCCCCCCTGCTAGATGGCACCAGGAAAAAGGTAATTTTTAGCCGACATGTTTTGGTGGCTGAAATTACGGTACATCCCTAGTCACTATACGCAGCTGCTCCAGATTCTGTTTGCTCTAGTTTCAGCAAATTCCCCCCTTTATGCCTAAATAAGTTGTATTTCTACAGCTCTGATGTTAAAGACTATAGAAATGATATTATTTTAGACGACTTGGGCTTTTCTTTAACCCCCCTGGTGGTATTCCCGAGTCTGGCTCGGGGTGAAAATTCAGTACCATTAGCGATAACCCCGAGCCAGACTCGGGATCGCATCGCTGGATCCAGGATGAGTATGCTTACCTTGACCCCTGGATCCAGCAATGTCCCCCTACTGTGTGAGCGGCTCGTCCTCCTCTCGATCTATCACGGAATTAAGCTCCATTCCCTGCAAGCGTTGCAACGCACAGGGACGGAGAACAGCGCCAAATTCAAAAAGTGAAGCACACACATTACATACGGTATAATGTAATCTTACAGATTACATTACTGTATGTAATTACTTCACATCCCTTTTGTCCCTAGTGGTTTGCCCAGTGCCCTGCATGTAGTTTTATATTATAAAAACTGTTCTTTCTGCCTGGAAACTGGAGATTGTCCATAGCAACCAAAACTGTCCCTTTTTATATCAAAAGTGGTTTTAGACCAGCTAGAAAACAGCAATAATAAACTAGAATACTGAAAAGTAATGACGGTGACAATTCTGTAACTGAGCAAATTTCAGTGTTTTTGATATGATTACATTATTGAATAATTTTTATTATTATTATATTATTATTTGGCATAATTCTTTATAGCTATTTATTATATTTAAATTTATGATTTTATTTTTCAAATTTTATCATACCCAGGATGTCTACTAGACTCTGGTTTGGACAGATTTAAGTGAGTTATTCCTAAGAATTAAAGACCTACAATATAAAACGCCAAATTTCCATGCAAAATAATTGTACCGCTTTCAGCACCAAAAATCTGAAATAATCATAGCGCCAGGGAGGTTAATGGGACACATTAGAGGAGCAGGTGAAGTCCAGGCCCTCGAATGCCCCTTAAAGTGACAGATTTGTGCTTGACACATTTGTTAAACTTCTTTTGATGTCCAAAAGAACATTGCATGAGATGGTCATTCAAACTCATTCTATTTGCGCTCCCCCGCTACACCCTTTCATCCACGTGAATTGTTTGTTTTGCCAACTAAAAGCTCCTCCAGAGACAATTATTCACAGTAGGAAGGAAGGAGGGGGAAAGTTCCCCCCCAAAAAAAGTTTCCTTTTTTTCACCTACTTTTTACATAATTTTCTATTGATGAGCCTAGACTAGCTTTCCTTTTGCTGGCGAGATAATTGTTTTTCCTTTTGCACATTAATGGGGAGCTTTTTAGCAAAGTGATGCAGAAAATGTTATTGATGGTGTTGCTATAGGAACCGCGTCTTTAGCAAAGCACAATCTGCCATTGTCGCTGCAGAAGAGGAGAAAAAAAAAAGCCTTTACTGAAACACAAATGTTGTCTGTTCCCTGGTTCATGCACCCATGAACTTTGCCTTGGAGAGCTCAGGCCTGGTGTGCTTTACAAGGCAGCAGCTGGATTCAGCAGCTTGAAAAAAAAAGAGGACTTGGCACTTACAACAGGTGAAAGGGACTTCAATCAAAAAAGGCAAAATCTGCTTTCTAGTGGTTAAAGCATTCCCTACCTATCTATATTTGTCGCCTGTGCTGCCCACTTTTTTTTTTTTTTTTTTGTAGTTTGAGACTCAAATTTTCCAAAGTTTGAAATTAGTTCTTTAGATTGTCATCTGTTCCTTCAGGTGTTTGAATCCCTCTGACGCCTGATTACCTAGCACATCTTTTACCCCTGCACATGAAACTTTTTTAGCTTTTAAAACAAATTTGTTTGCTATAGAATTTTTTTGTTGTTGTTGTAATATGCTGTCTAATACCTTTAGGCCAAACTCCGGAAAAACTAAAAGCTCGCAATACAAAAGTTAACTACTAGTTACTGTCTAGGGGGCAGGAAAGCTAGTTTCTGTCTAGGGGACAGGAAAAGCACATTTACCATTTACTTACCGGATCCTGCTTTAACACGTGTGACGACCCTTGATTGGGAAGTTGGAAGGTTGATCGCAAGTTGCAGTTTTTTTCTTTACGCCACTCACTTAATGTGAGCTCAGGTTGTCAATAGTTGTCGACTTGAGAAACCTCATATGTACAGTCTGGTGGAAAGAAGGGAAAGGGGAGTCATTGTTGAAACCTTTAGATACATCAAGGGGGTGAATAAGGTTCAGGAGGGCAGTTTTTTCAATATGAAACCAAAAATTAAAAACATGGGGACATGACCTCAAACTAAGAGTCAGTCAACAGTAAATGGTTTCAAACATGCTTGGGAAAAACCTATATCGATAGTCAGACAATAAAAGTTAACAAAAAACAAACAAAACAAAAACACACATACCCCCCCCCACCCCCCCAAAAAAAAGTAAAAACACCAACAAAAACAAACAAACAATCAAACTCACTGGACTACTCAGCCTTCTTCTCGGTCTATTTCTAATAAAACCCTTTTTGTAGATATGCTACCAGGGCTTACAATATTTATGGTGGTGTTAAAATCACCATTGTAGTGAACCTATACCAAATGTGACCTCTATTAAAGAGGAGAGTCATTGTTCAAATTGGCTGGTACTGCCTTATAGAATGGGTCATGTAATCAACATTATCTGCATAGAAGAACAACAAAATATAGAAATGGGACTTTATAAGTTTAAAAAAGCCTCATATCAATATAAATATTGCTACATATATAAAGGTAAAATGTTTTTATTACAAATCTGATAAAAAAGGGCATACTAGAGGTAATACCCCTTAAAAGCATAAATATACCCATGCATTTGGTTCAGACCATGACAACAACCCTGAAGGTAGAGTCTCCCTCTTATAAAACTAGCATGCACATAAATAATCATAGCACAACTAATAAGTTGCAGTACACTTTAGATATATCACATATCGAGCAGGAGGGAACTCAGCCCAACGTGTTTCGCCTATGATGGCTTGCAAAATAAAAATACATAATATACAATTCATGAACAAAGAACATTGGGTTCATGTTATACAACTACTAACTCACAGATAGTGTGAGGGCATAAGAAATCAGCAAATATCAGGAGAGATGCATGTTATACTTCCTCCGACCCGGTCAGAGATGCTGGAAGGTGCAGAGATGTGGGAAACGGCTCAAGTCAAAGAGGGGGAGGCCCCAGCCCCAAGCCACGACAACAACCCCAGGAGCAAGAAACGAATGCCGAGGACCATTGAATATTTACGTTAGAGCCACAATGAGTGGTAATGCCACTAATAGGAGAATGAAGGACAAACATAACTGTATGTCTGTCTTAATTTGTATATTTATGTTTTTAAGGGGTATTACCCCTAGTATCTCCTTTTTATTCGATTTGTAATAAAAAAAGTTTACCTTTTTATATGTGTAGCAATATTCTGAGAGGAGGCTTTTTGGCACTTATAAAGTCCCGTTTCTAAATGTTGTTGTTCTTCTATTACTATAGGGATGTGGTGCTGATTTTTTCAGCGAAAAACTTTTTTTTTACATTTTCTGCATAGAGTTTGCATCTTCTCCTTGTGCAGGTTTTCCTCCTATACTCTAAAAACATGCTGGTAGGTAATTGGTTGCTGTCAAAATTGGCCCTTGTATGTGCATGTAGGCATGCATATGAGGTAGAGACCTTTATATTGTAAGCTGCTTGATGACAGGGACTGGTGTGAGCATACAGTATATGTAAATCGCTATGGAAGTTGTTGGCGCTCCATCAGTGCTTTGAAATAAACATTTAACTGCTACTAGAGGGAGCTTAAGATGGCACAGAAGTGAGGGTTGGAGCTATCACACAATTTTATTTATCTATGTATTTATTTTTGTAAGTGTGTTTTTTTTTTTGGTAAGTGTAATAACGCTCTGCTTACATTTCAATTTTGCACATCTTTATCATTTGGATGTTCTTGTCTCTTCAATCGTGCTCAGGGTTTCAAGTTATTACATCTTTCATCTTCCATTGGCACTAAACTGAAGTTGAGGTTCTCGGCACAGAACATTCAGGAAATACAGTTGTTTGGAAGAAAATGGAAATGTATTTTTCTAGGAGTATAGCTTGATTTTGGATTGCATTGTACGTGTTTTATTGTGGCTGTCTAGTAATGTTATTTACTTTGTGATTATTGGGGGTTTTCAGGGCCAGGGTTGAGCAGGACTCTGTCCAAGTGATATCTTACGATAGAATTGTTTGGCTACGTTGCATCGGTCATTTCTGCCTTTATTTCAGCCAAATATTAATTTGGCCACTTCACAGGATACCTGCATTCAGGGAATAAGAACCAAGGCAACAGAGTATGACCTGCATGCGTGCCAGCGGACCCTGATCTCCTAGGACAGCCCCAGCCTGACCAACTGCACTATAATTTATTTTTTGATATGTTCGATCTAGTTCCTATCATATAGTAGTATCCAGGATATTTTTTATGCTGAAATGGACCTTTCCTTCTAAAATGCAGGTTTAACGTAGAACTCTAGACAAAACATTTTTCTTCATCTTTTTTAGTATTTTTTTTGATCTTCTTTATTCTAGAGTGAGAATCTTGGGCTTTCTATCACTGTATTCCTATTTGGGAGATTCCCCTTATCTCTTCTGTTAGGTCACTGGAAACAATAGGAAAAAAAAAACTGGCCATAAGCAGGTGACAGACAAAGCAATAAAAACCTGACAGAGGTTCTTTCACGCTGCCCTATCCAAAGGTGTTAATGTTGTGATTGGAGCTCCATTTTGGGTATTTTGGGCATGCAAAGTATGACTCCCTATATAGGAATGAATGGCGCTGTTCCACACATGTGCAGGTCAAAGAGGAGCCAATGAAGATCATTGGGATGACGATGAAGGTATTTATATAGGAGCAGCTAGGCTGCCCTCACCTGGGAGGAGGGCTGCATTCATTAATGGACAACTTGTACCAAAGGTAGATATAGTCCGGGTCCTGAAAAAAAAAGTGTGTTTATTATGTGTTTTTCATTTCCATCATCGCTATCTTCTCTTTCTTGACAACATGCTGAAGATCAGGACCTTCACACTTTTCTCAACCTCCCCCTTCACAGTCCCAGATATTGTGCTCCAATAAACAATGCTCACAATCTCTCCGAAGGGGAGGGGATGGGAAATCATTCCAATGGGCACTGTGACAATATATTTATTGCTTTCTGTGCCTCCCTGTCTTAGCCCTTGTACACACGGTCAGACATTCTGACAACAAAATCCATCGGATTTTGTCCGATGGATTTTGTTCGAAACTTGTGTTGCATACACACGGTCGGACAAAGTTGTCAGAAAATCCGATCATACGTAACGTGACGACGTTATTTCGTTACGACGGGACTACATTCAGGCTAGTAGCCAATAGCTTTGGTCTAGGAATTTGATCTGAGCATGTGTGGCACTTTGTCCAATCGGAATTCTCTACACACAATCGGACAAAGTCCGATCGGATCATGTTGTCAGAAAGTTTTATAGCCCAGCTCTAAAACTTTGTTCGTCGGATATTCCGACGGAAACAGTCCGATGGAGCCCACACACAGTCGGATTATCCGACAACAGGGTCCGATCGGACATTTTCCGTCCGAATGTCCGACCGTGTGTACGAGGGCTAAGCCCTCGTACACGCGGTCAGACATTCCTACAACAAAATCCATCGGATTTTGTCCCGAAACTTGTGTTGCATACACACGGTCGGACAAAGTTGTCGCAAAATCCGATCGTACGTAACGTGACAACGTTATTTCGTTACGACGGGACTATGTTCAGGCTAGTAGCCAATAGCTTTGGTCTAGGAATTTGATCTGAGCATGCGGGGCTCTTTGTCCGATCGGAATTCTCTACACACAATCGGACAAAGTCAGATCGGATCATGTTGTCGGAAAGTTTTATAGTCCAGCTATAAAACTTTATCCGTCAGATTTTTTCCGTCGGAATGTCCGACCGTGTGTACAAGGGCTAAGAGATATCTACTCCTCCATATCTTCTTCTGATGTCACTGGGATATAAAATGAGAAGATAAACTTTTTTTAAATTTTCAAAATCGTGGTTAGGAGTTAGAACCACTATTGATATCTGTGTCTGCCACCAAAACAGAAAAAAGAGGTGAAATGTTCCAATGGGGACACTTGTCTAAGGGTATTTTTCACACTTTAAAGAGATTTTCTATAATTTCTTGTTGTGTCTAAAGAACGTGAAGGGAAATCTCCCCAAGATAGGCATATATAGAAAAAAAAAACAGCTGATGTGGGTTTTTCACCATTTTCTATGCCAACCAAAATGAAAATTTATCCTTTAGGTATACTGTTAACTGGAAAAATTACTGGACCTGTCATGGGTCAGTCATTAGAAACGATTTGTGCGTTTCTAAGTGTTTCAATGGGAAAAAAAAAATACTTAAAAAATGCAACAATCTGCTTGATAAAAAAAAAAAAAAAAAAGCTCCAGAACTTTTTTGAGCTTCAGGCGAATTATAGGAGAGATATGAACCATCTCCATAGAGAATAAAGCTCAAGCTCCAAAATGCTCAGGTGTGAACAATGCCTAAGGGTTGACTTTAGGCCAGCCAGGAAACTAGCATTGTTCCAAAGAGTGTTTAAACCCAACATTCCATATTCCTGATATGTGCCTGCTGTACCATGTACTTGTGTGAAAAAATATTCTGTTCTCTTAGTATTGCCTCCTTTGTATGAAATCATTGGTTTGCCTGCCGACCCCTCTTCTTCCCTATTAAAAACTGACCACACAAAGCACAAGAGCACACCATGGTCAGTTCTCTAGCTGTTGCTGGAACTCGGCCTGATCTCCACCGCCCCCCCCCCCCCACCCCCCACACACACACAGTCATTGACTGAGAAGATCAGTTTGCTGCTGCTTCTTTTCCCCCAGCTCTTATGCATTCTTTTAAACTGAATAGGTGGTTTTGCAAGGTGAGGGTTTACATATACTTTAAAGCCTAAATGCAGTCGAGATAAAAATGGAAAAATCAGCACAAGGGGCATAACTTAGTCAGTATAATGTCTCCCTTTTGCAGTCTGCAGCCTCCTTTTTTTTTTTTAAAGGTAATTCCTCCTTTGCCAAAACCTTCTCATAGTTTCATAGTTAGTAAGCTTGAATAAAGACACCAGTCCATCCAGTTCAACCTGAGTGTCTACAATTGTCCCTATCCCTGTACATTACACACTCACATTGCTCCCTACCCTCAAGGAGCCCACAATCCAAGGTCCCCATTCATATACTAGGGCCAATTTTGGGCAGAAGCCAATTAACCTACCTGCATGTCTTTGGTTTGTGGGAGGAAACCGGAGTACCCGGGGGAAACCCACGCAGGCACAGGGAGAACATGCAAACTCCAGGCAGGTAGAGTCGTGGTTGGGATTCGAACCAGCGACCCTTCTTACTGCTAGGCGGGACTGCTAACCACTGTGCCGCCCTTCTGATGCGGTGGGGGTCAAAACAACTAAGGGGCTGTCACATATCCTCATTAAGAGGGCCAGACTATAGCTGCCCTTTCTGCCCAGCTGTTCCGTGGATGAAAGACATACCACAACTTCTAGGTTTGAAATCTGATCTATGATTGGAGGAGGTGGACCTATCAATCATCCACCTGTCCTCCCAGTTTTAGAACTGGTTTCATTCATAGAAACTGTAGTACTGGTGTAAAGGGAAGCCCTAGTTGGACTTTCTTGATGAGAGCCTTTGACAGCCTTTTAAGTTGTATTAACCCCCCGCTACATTAGAAGATTACGGTGGGGAGGTGGGTCATGAATGGAGCAGGTTTTTAACTAAATGAAGAGGCACGTGCACAAGGGACACATAAGCCTGACTGCTTTGACAATGTCAACCCTCACATTTCTCTTGTGGCACTTAAAAAGAATAAAATTAAAAGCCTTGGCTATCAAACTGAAAAACCTTTTTGCTGATAAAGGCACTAATTACTACTGGCTACATACGGGTGAAAATAATTGTGAAGTCAGTTGGACAAATTCATAGCGTAGTCTTCCAAATTGATTTCTCAAGCTCTAGCATCCGTTTTTTTTTTTTTATATAAAAATGTATTACATACCTCATTCAGTGGTTTTATTCATGCAACTGCACTGTCCATCTTTCGACTAGGGAGACATGGCGATAACGCTGACCACAGGAGTACAGATGCTCTATGCCTTGGCATACCATCCTGTAAATCTGATCAGCTAGATCAAACATACAAATTTAGAATGTCAGCGCAAATCTGTTAAGGCAGGAGGACAGCGGAACTGATGGGATCCCCGCGTATTTCATAATATAGTGTACACTGGACACAAGCTGCAACATGTCCGTGATCGTTTATTATTTTATTTAAAGGAACGCATTAATGCTATTTCAGTTTTACGATTTACATACACTTTAAGAACACTTTTAAATCGCAATACACAGAAAAAATAAAAAAGAATCCCACATTCCCAAATTCTGTTTTAATCCATGAAGTTTGTGCTGGAAGTGTTTGGCGCAGGTTGGGGGGGGGGGGGGGGTTTGCGGCTTGGCAGTTATAAAGTGTTCTAGCCTCCCCCTCGGCCTCTGAGCCTCCCAGTCAACAAATCATCTCTTTCCTGGTGCTGACAAGATAAAGTTGTATACGCTGACGCACATTTATGTTCCTGAGCCTCCAGACAGGGCCCAGCTCTGAGGTGTCATGACAGATGTGCACGCAGAGAGAGGGGACTATCCCATGTGCTTGAGACCACAATCCCATCTGCTGGGGGTGATTGTCCATTGACCTGGCCTGTTTTATTCTAAAATTGAAAACACATGTCCCTGCAGAGCAGACTTTCATTTGTTTGTCTAGGGACATGTGACCTGCTCCATATTTTCTATCACGTCTCCAGCCATCCAAGGGGCTCTGGCTGATATCATTAAGACTTCACACTATGCTCTAAATCCCCCGCCGAAGCCTCAGTTTATCTGGGACGCTGTTGAGTTTTCTTATAGTTTTTGTTTATTTGCACAGTTTAATAGTTCTATATAGACCAATGCAAGGGTCAGGAGAAGAGAAGAAGTTTAACAAGGAGTTTAAGATTGCTAAATTGATTTATCATGACATTTACAGTATCAGTCTACCCAAAAGGGATGTTTTAATGTGCGGTAGATGAAACCAACTGGCAGTCTATACCTTGGGGACTCCAGTGGGGATATCTCTGCTCTGAGTTCCCAGGTCTGCACACCTGATATACCCATTATGAGGGATAACAGATTAGGCAAACACAAAGAGGTGAGGTAACACTCAAAGCACCCAGAGTAAGCCAGAAACATGACAATGCCTTCATCTTTGTTCGGGCATCACCTAGGGTCACCATCTACTTCCTGGACTTCGATACCTGCTCATAGATGACACAGTCATGTAAATCCTGGTGCCTGTGCATTTGGCTTATCTTTTCTTGTGACAGCCTCTTGCCTTGTCACTTGCTTTTCTTAAGGTACAGATTTGTAAATGTTCCCTCTAGTACTTATCTGTAATGTATGAAATGAGTTTCAAATCCCTACATAAAGGGAACCTGTTGGGATAGAAATGCATGAAAATATGTGCTACAGTAAACCATGCCCTTTAAGACAACAGCTACTTTCTTACATCATAGCTGCAAATCACTGAGGCATACTTTGTGTGGTTCACTCTCTCTAGTTTAAAAGTGACCACCCCTACCATAAAAAAGGGCCAGTTAGTCAGGATTGTGTCAGACCCTACATTCCCAGTCTTTCACTAAAGCACATGAATGTTTGGTGTCAGTACACTTAATATTCACATGTTCATTCTTGGGCAGGGATTTTGGATTTTTCATCCCTTTTAGTCCTAGCACAGTGGTCACCAGGACAAATATAGAGAGTAAATCTTCCTAGCGGAATGCAACACCAGTCATAATCTGACAAGGGTTGTAAGCCCTCACCACTCCATCCAATACTAAAGTCTTGGCTTTAGATGCACTTTAAATAACTAACCACAACTTTCTCATATTTTCTCCCCTTTGGTATGTTAAATATACCATTCACAGCATTTTGTTTGATCTGTTCAGTATGTACAAAAAATGCCCATTGATTCTGCCAGACATCTTGACACCTGATAACTCCCCATGCTCTGACTGTGCTGACTGTTACTAGTTCTTGTTCTCTATGTGAACTACAGAACACCACCTTTCTGTTATGGGGTGGTGTTTGTAGTTCTATTCTGGAGTGACAGTGCTGCTCTGTCATAGATACAGTTCAGTGACTACCTGTTTGTCTGGTATTTTTCATAAAAAAATAGCAGATCTCTTCCTGGTACGTAAGATTGCCTAGGCACTCCTGTGTCCACAGCTTCATAGCTATATATCTACAGTAAGAAATCATTTAAGACACTATTGCCTTTGACTGCTAATATCAGGAGATTTGGAGTGAGATTTGATGAGGTCAATACCATGCTGCTCACTGTTCTCCTTACTGGTGGCTCTCATGAGGAAGTAAAACCATGCCTCTACCAAGATGGCTTTCCCCACACAGAAGCACAGTTCAGAACAAGGCATGGTAAGTCAATAATGGAAAAAGGATCAGCTGCAGGGAAATCACAGGCAATACTGGTGACTAGTCCTTTGCCTTTTGCCTTTTTTAGCACAGCTTCCAGAATTTTTAGTTTCTCTTTAGATGAAAATATAAGAGTCATAAGTTGACGTTCTCCCCCTTGATGTTTCTTTTGTTTCTTTACAGAAGGCATGAACTGCATGAACAAAGACCATGGCTGCGCTCATATCTGCCGAGAGACACCAAAAGTGGGAGTAGCTTGCGAGTGCCGTCCAGGCTTTGATATTGCAAAGAACCAGAGGGACTGTACATGTAGGTAGTTGCACATTTTTTTTTCATTAAACCTGAATGTGTGGGTAGTCCTCAATAAACTGTCGCCAAGAATGACTGACTGGCATTTAGACTTGCTAATCTTCAAATAATTAATGATTTTTTGGGGATCACTACAAATGTGTTCTTGCTTTCTAGTGTTAAAAGCTTTGTTCTGTGGAAACATAAACTCCATTTCATCACTTTATACTGTTATGGTTATGATACAGTCAGAGTGACTCCAATGACGTAACTAGAGTCATGTCACAAATGTCATATGATTATATAACTATGGTGCCATGAATTGTCCTCCTCAGACCTCTTCTTCTGTGATGCTTATCCACCTGTATCATATCGCCATATTTAAGTAGAATTACCTGCTATTAAAAGTAACTCTTACAGATCCTGATATTTCAGTTTTTGATAGATCCTGGGTGCCTTCTTATTTCTTCTGGACACTGCCTGAGTCAAGTGGGATCTGAGTTCAGTGGTTGCTTACATGGATTCTTGTTCTGCTGCCTTGTGGTTACAGTATAGCACACAGTCTAATCTAAATGTCGGAGTGCTCGATAGAACAGTTGGCTAGGTCAGGTGACATTTCCTAGGCTGAGATGTTATCAGTCTTCTGCAAATAGGGGGAAGCATTTACACAGTCTTCTCTCCCCCAGTGATCAGATGGCAACTTTGTAGCAAGTCACAAGGCGAGAGGTTGCAGCCGGAGCTGATCTGTGCCAGACAGATATGAATACAGTGAGAACAGACACCACGATTCACAGGATTGTGTCATCTCTGAACCCCCAAGTTCAGTCGCAATATTCCCAACGCACACATTCCTAAAATGGGTGTTTAGTATTGATGGGTGCTGCAGTGATCACATGCTGGGAACCATTGACACAATTTACATACAAAGGCAATGTTTCGGAGCTACGCAGGGCCTCTTCGTCAGACAAGTGTAAGTAGCCTGATGAAGGGACCCCGCATGTGGCTTCAAAACATTTGAGAAATCCTTGGTGTGCTGGTGACATTTCTTTGCATCTCTGAACCAGCATCTCATTCCTGGAATGAGGTGGTGACCCTGGTGATGCAGAAAAAAAGATGGTGTGGTCTTTCTGATGAGAAAACCAGATAAATGCATTGTCATGGAGAGTACTGTGATCCCTTAGAGAGGTAGCAAATACATAAAAGTGTTACACTTTTGTATTAGTATGTATGCACTATAAATTCAACTTTCTTAACATGTTACAGCCATATTCAGGGTGTAACATGTAACGTTATGAAACGACCAGCCCCCGCTCCCCTCGCTTTGACAACTAGCGGGGGGGGGGGATCGTCTCCCTGTGCTAACTGTCACAATGGAAAAAAAACGGAGGCTATGGCTGGCCACGTCACTTATTAGTTTTGAATGGGAAACTACAAGTCACGGCAGCCTTAGAAGCTGTCGGCTTGTAGTTCTCAATAGATTACCACGCAATGCTTTACAGGCTCCTACAACAAAAAATTATGAATGAACATTTTTTTTTACCTGCAAAAAATGTATACTTATTATTTTTTGTCAAAAGGGGAACTTATCCTTTAACATGAAAAAAATGCCTTTTTAAATAATTATAATTATACAGTTAAAGACTCTACTAGCTTGTTTACTAATTGACTTGATGGGAGTTCACCTTGGAACAAAATATACATAAAGTCTAAATAAGTAGTACATTCCATTAGTAAGGCAATGCCATTAAAACAGGATTTGCAGTAATCATTAACATTTCAGGCTGGTTTAATGTAAAAGCCCATACTAAATAGTTGTAATAAACAAAATTAAACTTGTAACCTGTAGCAATATCTTTATTTCTCTTAACAGTGTTTTACACTAGTGAGATATCTTTAGCATACCACTTTTCTGGTTTCAACCTCTCCCCGTTCATCTTAATGACCTGCATTTGTATTTAAACTTCATATCTAAAATACTGATCCAGATTTGCTATGACAGGTATGCACTAAGCCCCAGGTGTGTAATAATTACTGATGTTACCTTAGATATCCTTAGCCTTTGATATCAAAGCACATGCATTGGCTCGGGCAATATTTTTGTTTAAACAGAAAAAAGGGGATCCACTGATAAATGAATTAAGTTGAATAAATGTACCCTGACCCGTACATATGTGTAGGTAGTGCCAACTAAAACAAAGTATCTGTTTGGCTGCTGTAAATCATTGCCCTTTGATAAGCTTTAGTTGACTTAATTTGTGAACTCATCCTAAATGTTCTCGACAAGGTGTAAATAGGCTTTAAAATAAGCCCTTATTCATCCCTGAAGATGTAGAAGCTGGGGAGCAATTCATCCTTACAAGAGAAGCCGTGGGGTAATCCATTTGGGTCTTGAAGGATAAATTGCTCCACAGTTCTTGCAGCTATAGAATTCAGTGAGGGCTTATTTTAAAGTCCTATTTGATCTGAAGGTCAGCAGGAGGAACCAGTGAGAGCTACAGGGCACCAAAGAGATCAACAGCCCTGGAAGTTTGGGGGGGTCATTTCCCTTGAACAGCAGTGTGTTCTGTGGTATAGGCAGTAGTAGAGGTATTTAAGCCCCATACACACTATAAGATTTTCTGCTGAGTTTTTCCTTCAGATTTACCAAAACCATGTAGTACAAGGGCCTGCCCGATTGCATACACATTGAAACTCCTAAGGTTTGACCTCATATTATATGTTTTTGTTAAATCTGAAGGAAAAACTCAGCAGAAAATCTGATAGTGTGTATGGGGCTTCACTCTCTTCTATTATAGGTACAGGTTTCTATGCACCTTTATTATGATGACGGTGTCATTTAAGGGATCTTTTAGGTACTAGATAGATTGAAATTGTATACTAAAAGATCTCAACAGTTTTGCAGTTGGTAATACGAGTGTTTGCCTTTGCCGAAGTTCTTCTCTTGCATAGAGAAGGGAGATCTAATCAAATATATTTAATTTATACATGACTGCTAAATGAGGACTACTTAGTATGTGTTCCTTCTGGGCATCAAGTGATCTTTGGGATTAAGCATACTAGTAGTACATTAGGCCAAATTGCATAATACATGGGAGTGTTTTTACCCCTGGCAGCCACTTTGTAAGATGCCAGGTCAAGAACAAACACCCATTTCTTATGTGCTAATAAAATTGTCAGAAGCAAAGCCAAATAGGAGTAATGATGCATTTCTGTAGCTAATGCTGCAGGAACTAGCTGATCTTCAGTATCAGTCACTATCTTCTGACACCAACGTCAGTTAGTGCACCCTTAACAAGAATCAATGTACCCATTCTCCATTCATTGTTTTTATAGTTTGCAGTATAGAGTTTGTTCATCGGTGTGGCAGTAGCACTGATGGCACAGTTATTTGACATAAGAAGGGGAGATCACACCTCCTGAAAGTTATAGTATTAGCCTTTTTACATTTGTTACAAATGGAGAACACGAAAATGTTCCAGTAAACAGTTTTTACTGCTCAATGCTGCTGTCTCCTGATCTCAGTTCCGCTTCCCTGAACCTCTGATGGGAGAGGAGGAAGGTAATGCTTTGTCAACCTAGGAGACACAAGTTTAATCACTGCACGCAAGGGTGCCTCAATTGGATGCTGTAAGAGAAAGGAGCCACCCTGAAACAGGAAACCTGGGGCACCAGTCATGGCACCAGCTTAATCAGGAATATAGGCAAAGATTAAATTAGATAAAGCAATGGCATAGTCAGTAAGAGATGAGGATTTAATATCACTTTAACAAGGTTTGTCCTTTAAAAAAAGTTACACTGTAAAACACAAAAACACTCCAGAAACCATATATGAGATCAAGTATCTCCTATCCTATTTTTAAATCCAGGTGTGTTTTATGTTCAGAAGGGTAGTTGAAGGGTCATTGAATAAAAATAGTATTTTAGGTATTAGTAGAAGAGAGTCGGCCTCTGGCTTCTGAGATCTCCCTGCCATAATTCCTGTCCACCTGAAAATTGTGGGTGTTCCCATCTGTCTGTGTGTTTTCTAGCTCCTTCTTTTACATTATCCATAACATAATACAAATTAACAATCCAGCAGAGATGATGGGAGCCCCATCCTATTGTGCATACAGCAGGTGTTCAGACCCAGAAACTCAGCACAGGGATGGTTGAAACTCTTCAAAATGGGAACAGAAGGTGTGCAGACCCAGGTACTCAGCAGCGGAATGGTGGGAACCCCCCATTATGGGCATCATAAATGTGCAGGCTTAGGAATAGTGGGAATCCCTCTTAATGGGCACAGCAGGTGTGCAGACCCAGAAATTCAACATGGGGTTAGTGGGAACTCCTCATAATGGATACAGCAGGTGTGCAGGCCCAGGAACACTGCACAGGGATGGTTGGAACCATTCATAATGACAATAACAGGAATTCAGCACAGGGATGATGGGTACTCATAAAGGGCCCCTCAGATGTGCAGTCCCAGAAACCCCGTGCAGGGATAGTGGGAACCCCTCATAAGGGACACAGCAGCTGTGCAGAACCAGGAATTTACAACTAGATCTCAACTAATGTTTTATGGACTCCACGGTCAGCATAATTCGACACTATGGCACACCTGCACTGTCTTGAAAAAGTATTCACACCCCTTGAAATTTTCCAATTTTGTCATGTTACAGCCAAAAACATAAATGTATTTTATTGGCATTTTATGTGATTGACCAACACAAATTAACACATAATTGTAAAGTGGAAGGAAAATGATATTTGTTCACTAAGGAGTATGAATACTTTTTGAAGACACTGTATCTCCAATGTGTTCTCCTTCTGCAATTCCACATCCCTTCTACCCCTAGTAACTGGATGTTGGCAACAGTCATCTCTTCAAAGGAGTGTCTTGTCCTGAGATCCATGGCATCCTGAGATTTTGCACTGAGCAGCATGTGTGTGGCTCAGTGTACAAATGGAGGAATAATGCTAGCAGGAGCTTTTAATGGCAGAAGAGAAATTAGAGTTACTTCTGCCATAAAATCTACTTCTAGCAATTTTCAGAATAAAGACTTTAGTTCTGCTATTCATTTTCCAGCATCTACCAATCTCTGAAATATCAGTTTTCAGTGGAGCGACCCTTTTAATTTTGAATAGCACTCCCACCATGTGTTTTATCCTTATACAAAAGTAGTACCCTACAGCCTGAGGTCTCTTATCTCTATTTTACAAATACCACCATCTGCCAGTATAGCTTTCTGTTATACTTTATTGCCTCATGTGAAGATACTAACTTTTCCTCCCTTTAAAATATCCTTAAGCAAAGCAAACATGGAGCACGTTGCCTGGAAATGTAACGGAGCAGTTTGTCTTGTGCTCAAACAAAGAGTTAAAGTACAAGGCTGATTTTGTAGTATTTTTTTAATGAACATTTCTGTTTATATTTGCATATGTATTTTTCTGGGCCTATGTAGTAACTTGTAACTATGGAAATGGAGGCTGTCAGCACATCTGCGATGACACAGAAACCGGACCCGTGTGTGATTGCCACCAGAAATACGCTCTTCACTCGGATGGCATAACCTGCATTGGTAAGTTTACTCCTCGCCCTCATTCATCAACAGAATCAGTTTGCACTTGTACAGTATCATGTTAATACCAAATTACCTTTATGGTATGATAAGAACAGATGTGACGATTGTGTTTGCAAAAATAATTGCTATATTTATATGGGGTGTTTTTTTTTGCTGTTAACTTGTATGTGTGTATTTACACCTTGGAAGGAGCACATGTGTAAGTAGGGGAGACTGTACTACTCAAAAATTTGTCAAAGATACCTTATATCTTCACAGTTGCTCGACAATGGAGTAAAAACTTGGTGGGATATTATCTCTTTCTTTTCTTGGTTTTGTTATATTAACAGTGTGATGATGAGATTCATCAGTCCATGACAGTCGATCATAAGTCAGACTTTAGCAGCCCTTATTGGACCTAAATTCAGGAACATGGCTGGGCAGCTGTTTCGTCTGTGTGTGCCTTGAAAAGGTCAATTTTTTTCCTATGGAGATGCTGACCATTGTTGGGGCGTGTAATAGATGGGCCTCTACTTAGGAGTAAATAGGCTCTTTCAATGAATGCGCCAAAGAAATTTCCCAAAACGACAGGTACACTTACCCAACTTAGCTTTGTGTTTACAACTGAATCATTTATGCCCTGTTGTATGTGGGGTAAAACAAAACTCTAAATGCACTACATACCTGACACCTAAGATCATTTTACCCCTTCCTGTAAGCCTAGGCCAGTGATGACGAACCTTGGCACTCCAGATGTTTTTGAACTACATTTCCCATGATGCTCATGCACTCTGCAGTTTATGAGAGTAAAGCAGCAAAGCAAGTCAGCAGTACCTCGTGGGAAGGTGATTTTTTATTAAAGTTTTCTAAAGTTTAAAGTTGCACTCCTTGGCAAGCGGAGCAAGAGTGTTCCCCTTGCTTTCTCTGCATGTTACAACGTGCCCACGGTGAATGAGAGTCTAGGATCACATCACCTACTGAACCTACATTATTGGACAACAAGCGTTACTTTGGAAATGCTGTTTACCTTACAGCAGTAAGGTAAGGTAATTACTGCACCTAGTGTGAGGATATTATAAGCATAGGAGCACTGGTGGAATCCACCTCCTGTTTTTGGAGCACGCAGGATACTGCTTTGTTGATCACCAAATGGACGTATTTTATCACTAAATGGACATGCGTTTTATATAACTATAGTTCACCTTATTCTCGTTTTTGGAATTTTTGCTTAAACACATATCTCACTGTTTATGGACTATTAGTATTTTGTTCATACACGTGACACACTGCACATGGACTATTAGCATTTTGTGCATTTTTTGATTTGTATTGCACTTTCATAACGACACTCAGTTTTTTTTTTTTTTTTTTTTGTCTTCCGTGCCATATCATCTATACATTTGGGTGCACCTAATATTATTTCACTGTTATTTATAGAAGATTTCTTATATCAAGTTTTTTTGGTCAAGTGCACAATTTGACCTGGTGTATTGCACTTTAGTATTTATGCACATTGTCTGAGCTTATTTAAACATACAGTTTCACACTTTATTCTATTTCTGTTTTGGTTGTTACTTGAGTACATGTTAGTTTAATTAGATTTATTTAGCCGGAGCGCAACACCATTTCTTAATTACTAGCACTCTGCAGTTTAGTTGAGCATCATGAGAAATGAAGTTTCAAAACATCTGGGGTGCCAAGGTTTGCCATCACTGGCCTAGGTTATCATGGTCACACCTTCTGAGCTCAGGGTCCTCGTGATTATTGGGCTTGTGTAATTCTGTATAGAGTGTCATTTAGAAAGCATTGAAAACCATCCCACCTCATGACATTGGAGATGTGAGAGTCAGTTGTTTAAAGTTTGGTGCAGGGAGAAAAGGGAAGTCAAGTTGGGCTTTAAATGTAAAAAAAAAAATCCATTTGTGTTTCAAACATGAGGCATAAGTGATAAAGTAGTAAAAGTGGTACTTTTTTAGATACATGTCAAGTCGGCCAAGTGACTAAAAACAATGCCTTCCTCTGTGGCTGATATCTGAACAGTTGTTTAGGTAGATGGAGACTGAGTAACAATGCAGATCTAGAGGCTAATCAATAATTATATATATTTATTAATACAATCATAAAAATACGGAGAAACTTGCAAAATATGAAAGTCCCGTAAAGAATTTCTTATAGGTAAAACTATACATTAATAACCTGAACTACTCCCTCCGTGAAATTATATTATACTTTACCTTTATTAGTTATTATGTGCCATTAACTATGTGACTTGAGAAAGGACTGTACTAGATTTCAAACTGTTGTCAGTTGGAAATACTCTGTATTGCATATTACTCCTATTAACCTGTTGCCGACAACTTAACACATATGTGCAACAGCAAAAAGGCTGGGCCTTATCAACCCGATGCTACAGCCAATCACAATGATCATGTGATCAGGAAATCTGTCCTGCCTTCCATCATTGTGAGACACTTAAAGGCCACCAGGAAGGGTTTAAATGGTAAGTCCATATGCCAGCTCTGTTTTAGTTTTCAAATGTTGGAGAGTTAGATCACCTAATTGTTCCTTTCAGCTCATAGGGACAGTAATCGTGATATGTCTGAGGCAAGCTACCTACTATGGCCTTGCCAAAGAAGTCCCACTCTTCTGCTACGATTTTATTGTATTTTTTATTAAGGAAAATTCAACAGCAGGATTAGGATAGACCCAGTGAAGCTGATAACACCTCCAGTTCCATGGCTAACTGGAACAGAGCCATTAGCTATGGCAGTGAAATCTCACTTCTAGAGTCCCAACAGAATTACAGCACCAAAACAGATATTTGGCAGGTAGACATTGTACGAACAACCTTCATGTTTATAGCTTCTCTCCACTTTCCTGTTACAGAAGCTATGCAGGGTGCCTGTATGACTGTGCAGTCCTTTAGGCACCAGAGAGAACCTTTTATGCAATGCAAGACTGTGTGTCAACATTTGTACTGGGGCTTTTTCTCAGCTCTGCCAGCTCAGAGTTCTGTAGTTTGAGAGCAGATAGAAGTATTTGCACTGTATTTTAAAACCTGTCCTATATAAAACCAGTTATAGATCGTAACATACAGCATTTACAGGCCTATAAAGTAAAAAGCTAAGAGACTTCAACTGGGCTTTAGGGAACCAGCTCATGATTCTGCCTACCACCCATTGCTTATTACTGAAATTACAGTTTGTGGTAGATTGACTCTTAGACTACATGCACAGGGATGTATATAGGCGTGATATATGCCTAGTGTAAAAAAACACATAATTTTCCTGTGGCAAGGGAGAAGCAGGTGAAGAGTATAGCCAGCCATAGAATTTAATGGTTTTTTGTCCCTGCTTGCATGTAAATGATAATTCTTTGGAATTTAACCACACATGCATGTATGATCTATATTACAAAAGCAAAAGTGTTGCATTTTGGGAAATTAGGTTGTACATGAACACGGGGCAAACATCCATTCCCCTTCTATAGCCGGTTGTATGTAGGTTGGTTCAGCTCCCCCGCTTGCAGCCAAGGTGAAAATAATATATATTTTTTTCAATTGAAGTTATGTTTGATAGCAATAATAGTCACTTCACCTATACAAACAAAATGTAAAGGAGAACGAACACCAGACACCATCCTCAACCTCCCCAAGTCCTCACTATACTTGCCTCCAGGGTTCTCAAGCTGTCCGCACCCCTGCAGCTGGTCCAGTGGTTCAGGGAACCTGCCCTTCTCTCGCTTCCCAGTGATGGCACTGACCAATCAGAATCAATCTGGATCGTTCCACAAGTGCTGAAGGAGAAGAGCAGGGATTTCAGTTCCCTATACCATTGGACCAGTTGTGGAGGGTGCGGACAGCTGGCAACCCCAGAGGTAGGTACAGCGGGGGCTAGGGAGTGGGAAGGGTGTCCGGTATTAGTTCAACCTGCCATTTTTTCTGTAAAGATGAACTAACCCTTTAAGGAACATATTTTACAGCTAACTGAATTGCAGAGGACTTTTTTATGATGAAGAAAATGAATGTGTGTGTTGCCTATGGCAACCAGTCTGACTGTTGCTTTTTTTCAATGCAGGTTGGTTGCTAAGGCCAGGTTGCTGTTGGCAGCACAATTAACTATTCTTTCCAAGATATTTTATAAATATACTCGGGATTATCTAAAACATTTTCCAAATTCCATTTCAGCAAGTTATTTATTTGTACGTTTGACACTGGCCGAAGTTTCAGTCAACGTGTTAATGACAGTAATTCAATTGTCTGCAGCTTACCGCTCCTGATTATAACAAGCTGTACTACTGTACAGATTTCATAGTAATTAGAGGTCCAATAAACACACAGCTGTACCACTTCCCAGAACGCAACTCATTAACGGACTGCAGACTCACAATTGCAGAACACCAAGCTGGCGTGAGAGAAGCGTAAGTTCTGAGAAGTGGTGAAATGAGGGGAAGTACTATAAATCAACAGGGATGGGCTTTGTTTTTGTTTTTTTGCCCTGTGCAAAATTATAGTATGATATCTCTGCTCTGAGGCAAAAATTAACTGTAGTGAAACTGATCATTAAGATGATCAGTGGATCCAGATATCTAGGCAGAAGAATATGTATGTAAATCAAAATCTTGATTTTTCCTGTAATAGTTTTGAACTTTAAGTAGCTCTTTCAGCAACTTTGCAAGGCTGTACTTGAGATCCACTCAAGTGACTTTGCCTGTTGCAGTCACGAGGAAGCATTTCCTCAGTCTCCTATCCCCTCCAGTGATCAGTCACAATGTGAGAGGCTACGGGGGGGGGGGGGGGGGGGCTCATATGTGTCAGACCTTTGAGAACAATGCCAAGAACTGCACAGTCACCAGGCTTTACATGATTGGGATCTCACTGAACCGGCGTCCCAATATGTTACACCCTAAATAGGTGTAGTTAGACTGCAGGGAAAGCCTTGTGGTCCCTCTAGTAGTGGACCCTCAACAGCATTGCCATTATACTGTATATGGAACCAAGGCTGGTGACAACAGTAGCTCACTGAAAAATCGTTACAGAACAAAGTTCTGTTCCCCCAAATAGCAGCAAATAACTGCTAGGTATTGCTTCTTGCCACTTATACCCCAAATGGAGCCCTTTTTATATTCTTCCGATTTTATTTATGCATAGAGTCAGTAAAATGTTTTCTCTCTCTATGTAATTCCTCTCAGGTCTGTAATGACTTGATAGCAGATCAGACTGCTTCTCCTGTGACTCTGAGGACAGGGTTTAGAGGCTGACCTCGGCCTAAAGGAATCCATATATAAACACTGTAATACAACCAGGCAGTGGAAATGTAAATTTTTGATTAATGACAGCAAGGACATTAACTCTTGTTACAGTTTTGCTACTCCTTTTTAGAGATATATTGGACCATTGAAACATGATCAGGAGAATGCTATTTTCCAGTGTCTGGTATTAGCTTATTGGGGAAATTATTTATAATGCACTGCAAAAACATTGAAATAATTGATAACATTTTTTTTGTCTCTTGATTCCTTTGATTCCGGTTTAGCAAACATTATTGTCATATTTAAAGTGTTGTCCATTTATAACAAAAGGTTCAGTAGCAAGAGACCCAACATTGTAGAAAGGTAGTCATTTCGCTCCCATGGCAGTCACATTTGCCTGAGTTGTCTTATTTATCAGTGTGTCTTGGGCAATGACTGCTTTTAAAAGTATGTTTTGTCAGGTTTGTCCTTTTTATTTTCCATACTCCATTGTAAGAGGGAAGTAAAAATGTAACAATTGTTATTGTGGTAACACTGTATTATTGAAGGCAGCTTTTTTCATATAATCTGCTAAAGAAAGGGCTATAAGCAAACATGGTATTGTCCTTTGAGGTATATTATTTCTTTTCTGGGCTCACACAGACATTGCAAAGTACAGTAATACAAAGCAGTCAATCTAATTTTATTTTTACTGTTACATAAGTGAAAGATGAATCTAAAAGGCAGCGTACCATACATGCACAGTATATCACAGAGCAATCAGTCATTCCGAATACACTTTGCATGTTCTAAATGTAACTAAAATGAGATTGGCTGCTGAGCATAGCTGCCCTTATTATATTGAACAAATGCATATTAAGAGAGAGGTTCCATATTATGAGGCATCCTAAACAACAAAGGAATGCGGGTCCCAATATTTTTTCTAGTGGGGCTTAATGTTACATTGAGGGGGGGAAGCAGATAGCCCCATTTCTTTAAGAGGTGAAAACCCTTGTTTATCTGCCAATGGAACATATTAAACTTAATTCAAACAATTTCTCTAATGGTCTCATGATCGTGGTTTCTGTGGCGATTTAGGGTGGTTTTTAGGTCCCAGATCGGCACATCCACTGGGGGAGTGGGTTTGTGGCTGCTGTCCCTGCTTCTCAGTGCATGGGGAATGCCAGCACCACGGTGTACACCCTGAGCTCCGGTCCGCGAGCCGCATGGCGGCAGTCGGCTTGTTTCCCCTGCTAAACAGCATGGCTGGAGTGTGCAGTGGGAAAGGGGAAGCCACGCGTGTGGAGGGGCGGAACTTATGCATTCTAAGCTGGCCCACATGAAGTACCCGGTGGGGTCACTTCCGCAGCATGTGGCGTCATCAACGGGCGCCGGAGCCGCTAGTTCCTGTCTCTAAAACGGTGCGAACTGGGAGGCTGGTGTATAAAAAAAGTGAAACCCGGCAGAGGCTGCGGACCACTACAGGGGCAGGATGGACTCCTCTGCGATACCTGCACAGACAGTGGAACTAGGCCCTAACACCAACACCTCACAGGTACTTGTTTGTACATCATGTGAGTGTTTTCCCCCTTGTAACAAGTAGGGACTAGGTGAAGGGGGCACATTTTTCCTTTCCTCCTGCACGGGGTGTTATGGAATGTATGTGGCATAAAATTATTTGGGGTAATTTGTTCTCTTGCAGTCCAAGAAGGAAATGTGCGGTTTGCGGAAACAAATTTAGCTCCTAATGGAGCAAAGCAGTTTGCCACACCTGTATAGACAGCCTAGTTAAGGATGACCAGGTAGTCTCCTGTCAGAAAATGCTGCTGTTACAGATAAGCTTACGTCTACCTTTAGCTTGTTTAAAACTGATTGATAAGATTCAAGTTCCCTCAGAGGGTCCATCTCCTGTTAGGACTTCAGCCAGCCCTAGCGCTCCACAGAGAGTGAAGACTCTGAGGCTGAAGCCGGATCTACCCATTCTTCTCTGGAAGAATCAGGGTCAGATACAGGGCCCAAGGATAAAGAATCTGCAATGGGCTTGAGGTATAAGTTATCATTGGAAGATGTAGATGACTTATTAAAGACTATCTATACGACACTTGATATAGAAGAATAGAAGGTACAGTTGTCTAAACATGACCTTATGTACAAAAGTTTGCATAAGAAAAAAGCTAGAGTTTTTCCCATGCATAGTTCCTTTCTTGAGACTATCACGCTGGAGTGGGAAAATCCAGAGAGAAAACCTTTCTTTTCCGGTAACCTAAAAAGGAGGTTTCCATTTAAAGAGGATACAGCGCATCCATGGAATAAAAATCCTAACTATGGTTGACACAACTACAAACAAACTTGTAGGCGGGTACCTCTAGAAAACAGATTCAGAAATCTTTCCCTCTCCTATTTCATACAGTGGGGTTTTTTGCCGATTCTTCAGCAGAGTCGGTAAGAATGACAGCTAGGATTTCGCCTTAGTGAATTCGGCCAGAAGAAGCCTATGGCTTAAAACCTGGTCAGGTGATGCTGCCTCAAAGTTACGCTTATGCGTAACCCTCCTCAACAACCCACCAAGCAACAGTGACTTGTGTCTCCCAGTGGGAGGAAGATTGGGGGCTTTTCTCCCACAGTGGGCAGCAGTCACCTCAAGTCCATTCATGCTGGACCTAGTGACTAATGGGTATAGGCTAGAATTTTCTTGCCAGCCGCCAGAGCCATAATTGGTCACCTTTCCTCCCCAAGATCAGGTAAAAGCGAGTGCCCTGGGTCTCCAAATTGGAGACTTGATAGATCAAAAGGTCTTGATCCCGGTTCCCCGGTTGGATCAACGCAAGGGATTTTATACCCATATATTTTTCATCAGAAAGCCTTCAGGAAAATAGTGGCTTATCCTGAACCTCCTGTCTCTGAACCGTTCGATCAGGTACAAGCACTTTTGCTTTACCCAAACTGCTTCATGGCCACTTTGAATTTGGGGGATGCCTATCTGCACATCCCTATTCATCCAGCCTTCCAAAAATTCTTGAGACTAGCGGTCAAGATGGTAACAGAGATTCGGCACTTTCAATTTCAAGCCCTCCCCTTCGGTCTGTCCTCAGCCCCACGCATCTTCACAAAGGTGTTGGGGGGGGGCGTTGGCTCCGCTAAGGTTAAAGGTGATAACAATTATCTCTTACCTGGGTGACCCCCTAGTGGCGGCGGAGTCATACCAAAAGTTATTAGAGGATCTCCAGACTGTACAGGACTTCCTTCAATCTCTAGGCTGGTTAATAAACAAAGAGAAGTCTTCCTTATTTCCGGTGTTCTGTCGAAGTACCCCCCATCAAATAGTGCTTGTGAAGAATAGAGCCGCACTTCAGCTGATTTGCCGATTAGCTGCAGTGATGTGACCAGGGCGCAAGCGCACATCGTAGGAGACATCTCTCGATGGGAGATACCATTTCACAGCCACAATTGAAACTTATACAAACCGCAGGGGGAGACCGTAGTTCTGACATTGTGCCTCGCTGTTGTGGGGTGGCTCTACAGTGTGCTGATGGTCCAGTTTTGTAGGGCAGGTTTGCCTGTGTGAAAGGGCGGGTTGCAACACAGACAAAACCAGCACTTCAACACAGCCACTAGTCACCCTCCAGAAGCAGTGATGCACAATTTGAGAATTACGGTCTCCCCCGCTGTTTGTATAAGTTTAAATTGTGCCTGTGAAATGGTATCTCCTGTCGAGAGATACCTCCTACGATTTGCTCTTGTGCCCTGGTTACGTCAGCCCAGCTGATCAGCAGATCAGCTGTAGTGCTGTTCCGTACGGCGCATGCGCAGTACATACTGATAGCGGGCATTTCTCGACAGAACACCGGCCCAGAAAGTGACATATCTGGGATACCAATTTTGCTCAGTAGACCAAAAAGTTTTTCTCCTGCAGTAAAAGGTCAAAAGAATAATGCAAACAGTGTCAGCCTTAAAGGGCAATCAGTCGGTCTGGCTGGCTGAGGGAAGTTTCAAGAGCAGTGGTTCTGATGACTTCTTGCTTTCCTACCATGCCATAGGCAAGATTTCATCAATGCCCATTACATATGTTTCTACTAAGGAACTGGGATGGAGTTCCCTGGAATCAAGGGTCTTGTGACGCACCTCCACCCCAACAAGAGGTCTACCATGGTCCATTCCGATATCCCAGGGGATCACAACGGATGCGAGTTTCTGGGGATGGGAAGCCCATCTCATCAACGCAATAGCACAGCGAGAATGGTCCTCAAGGGAAGCTTCATAGAATCAGAGAGAGCTTCTAGCGGTTCAGAGAACCTTGTAGGCATTTCAGACAGAAACCAGGGGTCAAAATCTCCAGATTCTATCTGACAATATTGCTACTGTTGCGTACTTCAACAAACAGGGAGGTACAAGGAGTGAGACACTTCAATCTATTGGCCAGGAGATTTTATCATGGGCAGAAGGGAATCTAGCCTCAATTACAGCAGTGTATCTGAAGGGGACACAAAACTGTCTGGCGGATTATTTCAGCCACTACCGGGTATCTTGAGACAATTGGTCCCGAAATCTTTGCGGGTCTCACCGACCGATGGGAATGTCCCAAAGCGGACCTCAGAACAATCACAAGACAGAGAAGTATTTTTTTTTAACCCAGCGGATTAATCATTGGGGATCAATGCTCTAACGGATCCATGGCCATTTGACCTCTGTTATGCCTTCCCGCCAATCAGGCTAATTACGGAAGTCCTCTACAAGTTTCTTCTAGAAGAAACAGATCTTGTCCCAATAGCCCATGGTTTTCCCTGTTACAGACTCTGGTCTCAGTGCCTCCAATGAGTCTTCCGAAAAGACAATACTTATTATCGTAGGGTCCAGTGTCGCACCCACAGGTGGTTCCCTTAAGCTTGATAGCCTGGTATCTGAAGAAAAGTTACTAAGCGCCCAGGGGTTCTCTGACACAGGAGTCAAGACCCTGGTAAATTGCAGAAAACCAGTCACTAGAGCTACATACTCCAAGGTCTGGAAGAAATTTAACTATATTTAAATGTATTTATTTATATATTTATTTATTAAATTTGGTTATCTGAAAATCAAAGATTAACTCATGATGTTCCTTCAGTTTTGTAATTTTTTTCAAGAGGGTGTCGACAAAGGTCTTTCAATTAGCTACAGGCGGCAGCTATCAATGTTTTTCTCCAATTTTTCTCTTGGGAAAATCCCACTTAAATCCATTTCTAGGTCCAGGCCAGTAGTAGTTAGAAGTTGTCCAACCTGGGACCTGTCCCTGGTGCTTCAAACCCTGGTAGAATTCCCTTTTGAGCCCCTAGAGGATATTTCAGTTATGCTACTTACCTTAAAAACAATTTTTCTTGTGGCAATTACCTCAGCTCATAGGGTAAGTTAATTACGGGCCCTTTCAGTGAGGGAGCCTTTGCTCACAATTTTTGAGGATTGGGTTGTTTTGAAAACTGATCCAGGATTTCTGCCTAAAGTACATTTCACAGATCCCAGGACATTGCACTGCCAACCCTTTGTAGTTCACCAAAGGGCGACCAAGAAAGAAAATTTAGTTTTTTAGACAAGAGAATAATTCATCTCATCTACCTTGAGGTCACCAAGACCTTTAGAAAAACAGACGCCTTGTTTGTCCTCTTTTCAGGAGCACACAAGGGTGCATCTAAAGCCACCTTGGCTAGATGGATGAAGCAAGCTATTTCTGAAACTTACAAAATTAGGGAAGTTCCTCTGCCTTTTGTCACTGCGCACTCAACAAGAGCCTTGTCTGCATCTTGGGCTGAGAGGGCTGGGGCCTCACCGGAACAAATTTGCAGGACTGCCACATGGTCCAGTTTTTCGACCTTCATTAAACATTATCGCCTGGATCTCCTATCTGCTCAGGATCAGGCGTTTGGCCATAAGGTCTTTCAGGCAGCTGTCTCTCCCTAGACTGGTAAGTTCTGGCTCATCGTCTCATGGCTGTTCTGGAAGACGCTAGAGAAATGCTGAGTTAGATTTACCGGTAACTCCTTTTCTGAAAGTCTTCCAGGACCACCAGATTTCCACCCAGTTTTGTCTTGAAGTTATGTGTATTATGCATATGTTTTACAGGAACGTCCTATGGTTCTCGAGAATACTGACATGGGACCTGGAGGACCGCCCTTTTATCTGGTGGCATTTTAACATGTTTCCTGTCCTGGTAGGAGGAGCCCTAGGTCTCATGGCTGTCCTGGAAGTCTCTCAGAAAAGGAGTTACCAGTAAGTCTAACTCAGCTTTTCTTATTTTCTACACTAAAGTTAAACTCATCAGCTTAATTCTCAGTTGACCTACATGACTGTTTACAGTTTTATCTGCGAAAGGATTCCATTATGTTCAGCCACACTTAAGATGTGCATGCTGTGCCAGGCAGCACTGCAAGGAAGATCTTTTTGCTACTTCCTGGATTAACTTCATTGCTTTCGGTGAAAAGTTGGCTTCATGGGAAGGCAATAAGCTAGCTCTGTCCCTGGGTCACCTATATGCTCGCTGGACAGGGGTGATGATGCAAGCTGGGGTAGAAAAGTTGACACCTAAAACTGCATTACTGAACCTGGAAATAAATGTGCCATCTGTATGATCATGCAGTGTGGCAGAGGTGTTTAAATCACAAGACTGGCTGTACCAAATACAAATCATGCGTCTGGTAAAAAAAAAATTATGACATTTCTTAAGCATACAGTACAGGACAGGATCTTTAGTCTTAATCTTGGGTTGTATGGAGCTATCTTAAATTGGTAGTAAATGCAGTAGGGACCCAGCTGTGAAGCCGAAAAGGCTACACTGCCGGGTTCCCTTACCAGCAGTGGCGGCAGCAGCACCCGACCAGCCGTTGACATCACTGGACTCCAGGACAAGTAAGTGTCCTAAAGTTAAAAGTCAGCAGCTACAGTATGTGTAGCTGCTGACTTTTAATTTTTAAAGGGGTGGACAGAACTTCTCTTTAAGGCTGCTCTCCGACTTCTTTCAAACTCTTCTTTTGACCTGTTATGTGGCTTTACTTTTGCTGTGTTGCTTATCACTCTGACTGCTTTTGGACATTACATGGTTGAGACTAAAGATCATGTGTCCTGTGCTGTACAAAAAATAGCATTGTTTTTCATACCTATAAAACCCTTTTTCTTGTCGGACTGAACAGAACACCATACCATCCCCCGTTTCCCTATGATCTCCATATTGCTGCTACAAAATAAAGACTTGTTGGGAGTGGGTAAGGTTATATGAGACCTTTTCTTACAGCTTTATTTGTCAGTGTCCAGTCATCTGTAATTAGCTGCATAAAACCTGTGGTTAAGACTAAAGATCCTGTGTTCTACTCCAAAAAAAGGTTTTACAGATGCGGTAAATCAAAAATCATACTATTTACTTGTAGTTTGGAACCAAAGCCCAGTTAAAGTCTCACACTTTTTTTTTGTAATTTTATAGTCCAGTAACCATGCATGTTATAATTTGTGAATGATGTTCACCAGGAAAAATCTTTGAAAGCTTTTTCCTCTCACCAAAAAGGCTCCTTTTAGCCCTCACATTGCAGTGCTGTGTGCTAGAAGAGCTGAGTAATAGCCACACCCCTCATCACAAGTGTCCACAGACATGTATAGGTCTAGGTATGTATAGGTATGAAAGGTGTGCGTCTCATCAGGTCTGTTGAGTTATGACTACTGAGAGTGCTGGGTCTAACTCTGGTGCCTCTTTGACTGCACTGTCATTTTAGAAACCATTCATAACTGCTGTAACAGGAAAGTGGAGGTAAGACTATAAAAAGGGAGGTTGTTCATACAACGTCTATCTGACAGCACATTTATTTCTGTGACTTCATTTGCTCTGTATGTTCAGTTACATGGATTAATCTTCATTGCATCCATTATGCTATATTGACTTACAAAAAAAGGACCATACTCAAACAACCAACAAACAACGCAAGCTTGCAACTGTATTTGTTCTGCTGTTTGAGGATGGAAAAAAGTGTGATTGGTTTATATGGGCAGTGGGCACCTCACTTTCCTCCTGTTTATATACATCAAGCCAATCATTATTGGAAGCCCCATTTTATACACGGTAATTATGTGTATTGTTTTAGGTTTTAGGTCTATACTCTTATTTATTTTTTATTTATTTTTAATAGATTTTAGGTACATTCTCTTGGGATGGCACCCCCAACTTCTACATTTTATTTTTTTAATTTTTTTTAGGCTTGTTCTGTAAGATCTTCTTTTATGTAAAGCCTGACTCTTCCTGCTATGTAGTCTTATGCTTCCTGATGCAGAAGTAGAAATGTCACTCCTGCAAATCCCTGCATAATTAAAAGAAAATATACAATATACAAAATGGCATCAGCATGTGAGTAGAGACAGGTGCTTAAAGTGTTAGTATACCCGTAACTAAAATATTTCTGTCTGGTTTCATGTACGGTAGCGTTGGCATACCAAGTAGGGGTTAAAACCTCTATCAGGTGTTTCTTTTGCTGTCTGTGTCACTGCTAGAGAGATTTACCCTCTTTATTTGTCCTAATAATTATTGTCGTCTAAAGACAGTAGGGATACCTGTTCCTGTGACAGCAGTCTGGGAGGGAAATTATCCTAACTATTTACAGATTTCCTCTCATTTGCTGTTGCATGTCTGGGAAAGGAAGGAAAGCAGAACATAAATAATAATTAGGTTTTAATGGGTTTCAACCTCTTCCTTCTTTCTCCCAAGTAAAAAAAAAAATGAAGCTACACTATATTACCAACAGTATTGGGACACCTGCCTTTACACACACATGGACTTTAATGGCATCCCTGTCTTAGTCAGTAGGGTTACATTTTGAGTTGGCCCACCCTTTGCAGCTATAACCAATTCAACTCTTTTGGGAAGGCTGTTTACAAGGTTTAGGAGTGTGTCTATGGGAATGTTTGACCATTCTTCCAGAAGCGTATTTGTGAGGTCAGGCACTGATTTGGAAAAAGGCCTGGTTCATTCCCTCTACTCTAATTCATCCCATAGGTGTTCTATTGGGTTGAGGTCAGGACTTTGTGCAGTCAAGATCCTCCACCCCAAACTCGCTCATCCATGTCTTTTTGGACCTTGCTTTGTGCACTGGTCTGCTTAATTTGATGGAGAGGGGACTATGGTGTGGTATGGTGTGCGGTTGTTATTCAGGGGTAGGGCTTGGCCCCTTAGTTCCAGTGAAGGGAACTTTTATGGCGGTGGCATACCAAATAATTTTGGACAATATCATGCTCCCAACTTTGTTGGATCAGTTTGGGGGTGGCCCCTTCCTGTTTCAACATCACTGAGCACTGAGCACAAAGCAAGGTCCATAAAGACATGGATAAATGAGTTTGGGATGGAGGGACTTCACTGGCCTGCAGAGAGTCCTGACTTCAACCCAATAAAACACCTTTGGGATGAATTAGAGTGGAGACTGTGAACCAGGCTTTCTCGTCCACATTAGTGCCTGACCTTACATATGTGCTTCTGGAAGAATGTTCAAACATTCCCATAGACACGCTCCTAAACCTTGTGGACAGCCTTCCCGGAAGAGTTGAAGCTGTTATAGCGGCAAAGGGTGGGCCAACTAAATATTCAACCCTATAGACTAAGAATGGGATGCCATTAAAGTTCATGTGCATGTAAAGCAGATGTCCCAATATTTTTGGTAATATAGTGTATTTATACATTTTAACTGCCAAGATCTTGGTACAGATAAAATAAGCTAATGGGTGCTCCATCCCACCAGAATCTGCCAGTTTTAAAATTTTTAGTTTTTTGTAAAATGATCATTTGATTTGCACGTACCAAACCAAAAACCAGGCTACTTTAAGCCGTCAGAAAGTGGCAGCTTTTACCTCCCATGATGCATTTCCGTTTCTGGATGAAGATTGTGGACAATGTAGATCAAGAACAGGTGGAGTGTCGTATCCATATGCCTATTAAACAGCCATTTGTTTATCATTTTATCTATTAATGTATGCATTTGCTTTTCACCACGCGAGGCTAACTTTTCTCAGATCTGCTCCGGCAAATTGTTATTACAATGGCCATGAAATTGTGTTTTACATTATAAAACAATTTTTGACGTGTGTTTTTCTTAAATTGCCAAAACAGATCCTGTTAAAAGGGGAACTGCACTGAATTGTGTTTAGACTAAATGCTTATTTAAATATACACAGCAGCATTCTGTTTATTGTTAATGCAGTGTAGTTGTACTTAAGAAAAATAAAGCTGTGCTGTTTTTGTATAGTCAATTAATAATGTTTTATACATGTTTACATCTTTATTGTCAATCCCATTGGAATCCCTATGTCCGCCCCCCTTCTTCTTCTGTTTGGTTGTTTTGGTTCCTTAATCTGTTTTAAGTTAGAATAAGCTTTTTTTTCTGTGGTTTTAATGTTTTTTTAATCCTTTTTTTTTCGTTCTGAAAAACTCTGCTTTCTGGTGATGGTCCCTGATTGCCTGTCTTGTCTTAAAAAAAAGAAAAAAAAAAGAAAAAAAAATGCCGATATGAAAAAAGACAAACTCAAAAAGAGCCTCCTTTGCAGCCTGATCTAATCTAGAACGTGTCGAATGTCTTCACTTAACCATGTAGTGTTGCAGAGATAGGCAGCTGTCCTCTATACTCCCATGATCTTCCCTCCCTATCTTGCGGACTTGTGTGGTGCTTATTTAAAGCCCATTTCAAACATGCAGGTAAAATTTGATTGCAAGGTAGGAGAGCAAAATAAGAATTTTTATTCAGTGTGCAGGCTCTTGAAGTATCCATTCTTCTCCATGTGAAAAGTTTAGACTGTGCTTGTTGACATGGGGGGACTTATAGACACCTGTATTGATACTTAAAGCGGTATTAAACCCAAAAGCTAACTTTTATTATATTGCAGCTTATCAATTCTTAGATGTGATGACTGCATTCGTTCTCATTTTTAGGCTCTGTTCTATTTTCATCTGGTGATCTGGCCAATAGGTCTGTTGTTTTTCAAAAGAACAAGCTCTCTCGCAGATGTACACTATATAAGTATTGGGATGCCTGCCTTTAAACACACATGCACAAAGCAAGGTCCATAAAGACATGGATGAGCGCGTTTGCGGTGGAGGAACTTGACTGACCTGCACGGAGTCCTGTCACTATATATATATATATATATATATATATATATATATATATATATATATATATATATATATATAAAATCAGTTACAGGGATGAGACTACCTATTCAACACTGACAAGGGTGCTTACAGTGTTCAGTTTTATTTATGTGAAACCTTTATCCCTAAAAGAAAAAAAAGTTGCTTATAAATTGTGAGCTGGAGTATGGCTTCAATTTAGTTAGTGTATTCAAATCTTCTAGTACATCTAACAATCTCCTCCCCCAGACTGACAATGTGACCGTCCACTTGTGCCCCCTGTGCTCCGTCTTCCAGAGTGGGGCACTCCGATACAAGGACAGTGTTACAGGCCCGATCACCAGGTGAAAACAGAGGGGGAAAAAGCCAGAAAACAAATGCAGGCACCACATCTAATGATCGTAAACTGCAATACATTACATTTTTATTTTGGGTTTAAGACAACTTTAAAGAGACCTCTTCATATACCCATTCAGGACAAAGTGACAGGTCCTCCATATGGTTCATCCACCACCCACAGATCTCATCTACCCATTTCCTCTCAACTCAGTTTGGTTTGCAGGAACCCTGAGCCTGATTCCTGTGTAATCTGCATGTTGCTCTATGCCAAGCTTCATTCAACCTTAATGACCTTCTCCTCTCCCTTGCGTGACAGTGACAAGGCCTGGCGAATAGCCACTTAGAGCCAAGTACTGCATCCAGGGAGAAAGCTACATGCCCCCCATACCCAGGGACCATGTACTTGGTTATTGGAATGCTCCAATGGACAAACAGTGTAGCAGGGGTTACAATGACAGTAAATATCTGTGGGTAAGGTGGTGCCCTTTTAAACGAACCTGCCACTTAGCCCTGAGTGACCTATTCTATTTGAGCTTGTTTATTTCAAAACTGCAGACAGTGTCTACTAATCCACCATGACCATGATAAAAAATTTCCACATATCCCATTGTACTCAATGGTTACTTTAAAAGCTGTTAGTTATAACAGTACAAGAAAGGTGACAAGTGCTGTTTCTGAAGCCGATGGGTTTCCTGTCCTGCCTTACACTATCAAATTCATTTGAAAGATGTTGCTATGATTTAAGCCTCATGACAAGTCTGCAAACCTGTACAATGCTAGACAAATACACCTGTTATTTTTGTCTAATGCATTTGTTGTTTGCTATCTTCCCCTGATTGTTATTCTATGTAATGCATGAGACAACTATCTGCCGTCCATCATATTTAAAACTTAAAGGCAATCTCCACGCCATTTATTGTTAAATCCTTATTCACCAGATCATACTAAGATGACTTGCAAAATGTTAATCATAGTTTTACAAATTATATTTAAAGCAAAAGTAAAATACATTTTAAATTCTCCAAAAAAATGTATTTCAATTTTGACTGGCTACCAGTGGGTTGAACTGCTTCTTCTCTCCTATCTCTTAAATAGCACCTGTGACCAGACTATGGACAGTAAATTATTTATATATTCTTAGCAGATAGTAAAGGATTATTTTAATGAGCCCTCACTGACCTCTGTAGCTGCAGGTCATTTTTAGAGATCAATCTTTACATTTCAAAACAGACGCAGCTTCCCCCCTTAATTTCCATTGAGAGCAGGGATTTGGTAGCTTGCCAGTCTACTCATTTAAACATACAGGGTGCTGTGTACTTTTAGAAACCCAACTTCAAAATCTTGGTGTTGTGATCCTGTAAAAATGAATTTCTCCATGGTACCTGCAGCTGCAGAGGTCAGTTATGGCTTGTCTAAAAGCCCTTTTACTGTTTGTTAAGAATATGCAAACATGTCAATGTCCATAGTCTGATTTCAGTAGAGTAATTTGGATCCTCATTCCCTTTCAGAAAGCTATAATTAAGGTTTTCTAGTCGAATGGGGGAGGTTGACATCATTAACTGTATTTTTATGGCCTTGTAAATTGGTGCCAGTTTTTGCAGAGATTATCCCTCCATCATGAGAGAGGTATAAGAAGCCCATTTAGGATGAATCAAAGACCATTCATTTTGGTTTATCCTGTAAATGCTTGTGTCACTGTCACCTCCTCTCTGTTATATAGAAGAGATGAGGGCTGGGTGATTTGTAGCCCTAACACACTTTCTGGCCTACGTAGCTATGCAGAAGTTCATAGCTACATATGTGTTGGGGGTCAGTTACTCAGAGTATTGATGCAAGAGGATCAGCATGGCAGCCAGATAACTAGAACTTTTTGAAAAGGAAGGCCAAAAATGGTAGTCAACATTTTTATCTTAGAAAAGGTTTACTTAAAGCATTTTTGAGCACAAGAGACACTCTCACCTTGTCCCTTCAGGGAATAGTGACCGTGTGTGTGTGTGTAAACTTCAACCCTCAAGCAAGCTTTTGGCTAACTGCCAAGTATTGTTGCAGCGGGTAGGACCTAATAGCCAAAACATTCATCTTTTCAGACTAAGTATTAGCCAAAACCTTTGGTTCACAAGCAAATAGATTAGAAACAGTCAAATGTTATTTTGCCGTGGGCATCAATTCAACAGCATAATTGCAAATCATCCTAATATTTATTGGTTTATATGAATTTTTGTGACAAAAAAAATTGTGTGGAGTTGTCCTTTAAGCAAGGCATTGCAATACCTTTTCGTTACAAACCCTCTTTCCTTCCCATCAATAACTGTTCATTTTGTCTATTTCCTTCCTTGTCTATAACAACCTATTGATCCTAAGTTACTCTCACTAGTTTTATGTATTCCTAATTTGTTCTAGATTATAGGAAGCTTATTGTTTTCCATCTAGTGTTGCGGTATGCACATTAAAACAAAAAAATTAAAACAAAACTTACTTTTCTTCCTTATGCTGCTTTTTCTTGCTTCACTGCATGTCAACCAATTATAAAAATCTTATTTGTTTGCGACATCTGAATGTCTACTTAAATGTATCCATAGACAACAGGCAACCAGCACTGCCCAAACGATCTTCTCTTCTTTCTCTTTTTTTGTCATGGTTGGTTTAAGTGCATGCTGTGTGTGCCTTTTTTATTATTTTTTTTCCCTATGTCACGTTATTAAAAGGTCTCATCTTTTAATGTTTCATAATCATCCATCACCGGACTTTGCTACTCACACTGTGGTTTCACTCTTGGTTCTTGAAAAACTAGATGTCTCTACTTCTGTCTACTGCCTTGTGTGTTATTAATAGATTTGTTTCCATGTGTATAACACCATCCATATTTCTGCAGCCACTAATAATATTCCTGGTGGGCTTTGGCAGGGTGGGAGGATGGGGATTAACAATCTTGTGGAACGGTTTTCATACCTTCACTACTGGCTTTTTTCAGCTACAGTTGTGCACATTGCCAAGAAGCTCTGGTTAGTAGATTCGGGCTTTCTGATTAACCAAATGCTCCATGTTTTTCCTTAATTGTGTTTTAGAAAAGGATGAGGCTGCAATTGAGAGTTCTGAGTACAATTCCACGTCAGTAACTGATGTGGACAAGCGGGTGAAACGGCGACTCCTTATGGGTAAAAATTTTCTTCCAATTTTTTGCTTATACAAAAATTTGTGCTCTATTTCTTTGTGTGTGTGTTTGTGTATATGACATCACAGAAGCAATACTAAATCAGAGTGCGCTTTAGACAGAGTTGACTGTGATGTAATTGTCTTGATATAACCTCCTTTTTTTCAGGTCAAGTTTTTTTAGATTCAAGCCTTGTTCCTCTAAAGATCACACAGATGATTTTTGTTGGCTTGTTTCTTCAAGGGATATTCCATCCCTGGGCAGAAATGAAGGGTATATCCTTTTAGAAGGCTGTGGGTGGACATGTTGATTACCTACCATGTTGGTAAATGGGATTGCATGGAAAGCTGGAAATCCTCACTTGTTCTGGACTACTTTGTATACAGAGAGATTCCCCCCTACTTCTGCAACTCCTGGGAGTTCTCAAGACAGAGCGCTAAAATGTACTTTTTTCCCTGTAAATTCACCCAGAGGTGAATTTTGGTATTATTGTGTGGCCAAAAAATGTAGTCTAGTCCATCCAGTATCATAAAAAAGCAGAATGGGATTTCAGTGTTCAAATAATGGATGGTAAAACGTATGAATCCTTTTTGTTGCTAGAGTCAAATTTTTGTTATTTTTCTTGGAAATGCCCTTACATTTTTCTGATATACAAACACTGCCATCCCCACTTTGGACAAAGCATGCAGTATAAAACATCTGGCTAGATTCTTCCTGTATTACTATGTAATTAATTTTGAATAAACTACTATTTATTCTGATTTAATACGCAAGATGAAAGGTTTATTCACATTACTCCAAAGACCTGTAAATAATAAAAAAAAGTCAAAAGTAGCTGAGATTTATTCTATATGGACAGCTAATCATCACACCTATACTATATAACCACAGATATGTTGAGATACATTATAAATTATTGAGTTAAGGTGTTTCAGAGGATTCTGTTAATACTACAACATCCAAAGACCTTTTTGACAATTTTACACATTCAACCTGTGGGTAAATATTAGGGGAAGGCCCTTTTTTGTTTCAACATTACTGTTCTTCTGTGAATAAAGGCAAGTCCATAAAGACATGGTTTGATTTGAAGGATATCATGTGGTCTACCCAGAGCCCTGACCCAAAACCTATTGATCAATTTTGGTTGAATTGGAAAACTTACATCACAAATGCCCTTCTGGCACAAATTTCTACAGACACCCTCAAAATATTGCTTAAAGCACACCTGGTATTGTAAAGGCTAGGCTATTATGGTCACAAAGAGTGGTCAATTTTATGATTTTGGAATGTTATGTCCATCAAGTTCATTAACATCTGATGGTCAGGTGCTCACAAACCTTTGACCATATAGTATATCTATAGCAATTACAGGCCAAAGTCTAGCTATGGGTCAAGGAGCACAGTTGGCTTACACTAATCTGGCTAAATAAAGAGTCATCTATGTATCTGTATTGTTTGAAAAATATTTTTTTGCCAGGATAAATGCATACACAAGAATAAACGGCACAGGACCTGTATGGAAGCTGCCATTGCTGACCGTTTTTGTAGGGCCGCGTTTTGAGGCTTTTACTTTATGCTTGTTGCACTGTCAAAGCTGAAGTAGTGATCACATGATTGCTTGGTTTCCAGCAATCATTATGGACCCTACTTGTTAGTGACAGCCAGGATTGAGAGCTATGGGTTGTTTATTATTGTATCTCCAGCACTGAGCATGTTACCGAGGAATGTTAACAGGTTGATGATCAAATGGGGAATAATTAGATTGAAAGCAATTGAGGCAAAGATCTAGCGATGGCTCATAGATCTAGCGATAGCTGCTTTCACTGCTGAGAAAATGACACGGAACCATTTTCTCGTGAATTTGGTTATTTTGAAATTATTGTAAAAATGAGTCTAAAACCTCCGGAGCCAGTAGGTTATTTTGCTAAGGTGCCCGTTTCAATAGTTACCTGACTGCATGATTTCTTAACTGGAATGTTTAATGTAATGCTCCAGAAAGATTGAACATTTTTAAACCACATAAGTGGAAAAAACTCTTGCATCTGGAAGGAATATTTGTACACCAGAAAAGTTAAACAGTGATAGCTATTCAGTGGAAAAATAGCGGGAAGAATTGCAGTTTTCCTCAATGGGCTCTGGCCAGCTCCCTTTTTTAGAGTGTTTATTTGAACACGCGTACCAAGAATTCTGCTTTGACGTTGCTGTGATTCACCAGCTTAGGAATCTCGGACAGTTGGATCCTCCCAGGAAGCTAATGACTGTCTTTTTTCCATTTATATTCGTAAGCGGATCTTGTAGCAAGTCATAGATTCCTATTTAATTGTCATGCCTTCTGTCCATTGAAGTCTTTTCTAAGCAACAGCAAGTTGGCGCCATTGGCATAACTGGAGTTATGAGATATTTATTTAAAGTGAACCTGAACTCAATAATTGTTATCCTATAGGAAGTATATAGAAATATTAGTTTTGCCTAAGCAGTTTTCTAAAAATGTTTATATATGTGTGTATACAGTGCCTTGCGAAAGTATTCGGCCCCCTTGAACTTTTCAACCTTTTGCCACATTTCAGGCTTCAAACATAAAGATATAAAATTTTATTTTTTTGTGAAGAATCACCAACAAGTGGGACACAATTGTGAAGTGGAACGAAATCTATTGGATTTTTGAAACTTTTTTAACTAATAAAAAAATGAAAAGTGGGGCGTGCAAAATTATTCGGCCCCCTTGCGTTAATACTTTGTAGAGCCACCTTTTGCTGTGATTACAGCTGCAAGTCGCTTGGGGTATGTCTCTATCAGTTTTGTACATCGAGAGACAGAAATTCTTGCCCATTCTTCCTTGCAAAACAGCTCGAGCTCAGTGAGGTTGGATGGAGAGCGTTTGTGAACAGCAGTTTTCAGCTCTTTCCACAGATTCTCGATTGGATTCAGGTCTGGACTTTGACTTGGCCATTCTAACACCTGGATACGTTTATTTGTGAACCATTCCTTTGTAGATTTTGCTGTATGTTTGGGATCATTGTCTTGTTGGAAGATAAATCTCCGTCCCAGTTTCAGGTCTTTTGCAGACTCCAACAGGTTTTCATCCAGAATGGTCCTGTATTTGGCTGCATCCATCTTCCCCTCAATTTTAACCATCTTCCCTGTCCCTGCTGAAGAAAAGCAGGCCCAAACCATGATGCTGCCACCACCATGTTTGACAGTGGGGATGGTGTGTTGAGGGTGATGAGCTGTGTTGCTTTTACGCCAAACATATCGTTTTGCATTGTGGGCACAAAGTTCGATTTTGGTTTCATCTGACCAGAGCACCTTCTTCCACATGTTTGGTGTGTCTCCCAGGTGGCTTGTGGCAAACTTTAGACAAGATTTTTTATGGATATCTTTGAGAAATGGCTTTATTCTTGCCACTCTTCCATAAAGGCCAGATTTGTGCAGTGTACGACTGATTGTTGTCCTATGGACAGACTCTCCCACCTCAGCTGTAGTTCTCTGCAGTTCATCCAGAGTGATCATGGGCCTCTTGGCTGCATCTCTGATCAGTCTTCTCCTTGTCTGAGCTAAAAGTTTAGAGGGACGGCCAGGTCTTGGTAGATTTGCAGTGGTCTGATACTCCTTCCATTTCAAAATGATCGCTTGCACAGTGCTCCTTGGGATGTTTAAAGCTTGGGAAATATTTTTGTATCCAAATCCGGCTTTAAACTTCTCCACAACAGTATTACGGACCTGCCTGGTGTGTTCCTTGGTCTTCATGATGCTCTCTGCGCTTTCAACAGAACCCTGAGACTATCACAGAGCAGGTGCATTTATACAGAGACTTGATTACACACAGGTGGATTCTATTTATCACCATCAGTCATTTAGGAGAACATTGGATCATTCAGAGATCCTCACTGAACTTCTGGAGTGAGTTTGCTGCACTGAAAGTAAAGGGGCCGAATAATTTTGCACGCACCACTTTTCAGTTTTTTATTTGCTAAAAAAGTTTAAATTATCCAATAGATTTCGCTCCACTTCACAATTGTGTCCCACTTGTTGGTGATTCTTCACAAAAAATTAAAATTTTATATCTTTATGTTTGAAGCCTGAAATGTGGCAAAAGGTTGAAAAGTTCAAGGGGGCCGAATACTTTCGCAAGGCACTGTGTATATATATATATATATATATATATATATATATATATATATATATATATATATATATATATATATATATATAATTTGTTAAAGTCCCCCTAAAAAATTGTGGTGCATTTCTGTGCTTAGTCAGCCCTTTGCCTTGTGCCTCATATATGAACTTCATCATTGTATATCTGCAGTTCAAGATCACGTAGGTACTGCTGTATCTGATTTAATAGACTTTCCAAATACATATGTGGAACATGAAGCTTTTTTTTTTTACAGTTGGGCTTTAATACAAACCTGTGCTATGCTCAAACAGGGCAATCCGTTTCCCTTTTAATAGTCCCTTCCATCTGGCGTTTTATTCCATAAATTCTAAGGGTGTACATTTTTGATTTCACTCATCACTACCTATCACAGCTTTGAAGGCCATAAAATGCCAAGATAGTACAAACCCCCCCAAATGATCCTATTTTGGAAAGTAGACACCCTAAGCTATTTGCTGATAGGCATGTTGAGTCCATGGAATATTTTATATTTTGTCACAAGTTGCAGGAATTTGAAATGTATTTATTTATTTGCACAAAGTTGTTACAAAATTATATTTCTCTTATATTCACCGACCGACACAGCTCCTCTCTGTAACAAAATGGGTTGTTAGCCCTATCACTTGAGATTACTAGGCAAAGTTGTAATACAACACTTCAGAACTTTAGTTCTGCCCAGGGGGGCGGTCCCTTAGGATACAATCCCCCAAACTCTGCCCTAGCAGCCTCAGTTTTATTTTGCCTAGTGAGGAGATAAACCTAGGAAACCTGCGGGCCCATAGGTCCGTTTTTTTATGCAGAAGCTTGGCTTTTTCCGCAAGATGAATTATCTTGTGATCTTCTATCAACAGCCGGCTGAGTGACAGGCTGGACCAACTAGTGCAAGGCCTTAAGTACATCTGTGATGCGGCCCTGGATACTCTCCCTCTGTTATCCAGGGCTTCAGTGTCAGCTGTGGTGCTGAAGAGCCTAATTTGGCTAAAATGCTGGTCTGCTGAAGGATCTTCCTTTCTCTGGCGACCGGCTCTTTGGAGCCTCGTTAGATGACATTATTAATAATGCCACTGGTGGTAAAAGTACGTTACTCCCACAGGCCAGGAAAGCTGAGGAGCCACACTGTAGGCAAGGGCCCTCTTTTTCCACTCACAAACGGCTTTTTCGTCTGCCCGGAGCTTTGACTAAACGTCCCCCGCCCGACAGAACGCCCACGGATGGTCAGAAACGTCCCTGGAATCGCAAGCCTAACAAACCTGCGTATAAAAGTGCTACTGCATGAAGGTTTGCCCCCACCCTTGTCGCTGTTGGGGGGTCACCTTTGGGAGTTTGCAGCCCGGTGGTCCTCCCGGTTATCCGACCAATGGTTCTGCGATCTGATTTCCACAGGCTACAAGATAGTTTCTCTCTTGGCCGCCAAACAGATTCTTCCCGTCCAGCATACCCGTATCCCCGCCTCGCTGGGAGGCCCTCTTGGGGGCAGTAAGGGACCTGCTGAATCACGGGGTGGTTGTACCGGTTCTGGACTCGGAACGCTTCCAGGGATTCTACTCAAATCTGTTTGTGGTTCCCAAGAAGGAAGGGGTACGTCCAATCTTGGACTTAAAAGCCCTCAATCACTTTGTGAAAGTGCAGAGGTTCAGAATGGAATCAGTTCGCTCACTAGTAGCTACACTCCATCAAGGGGACTCCCTGGTGTCCTTAGTCATCCAGGATGCGTACCTGCACCTACTCATATGCCTTCAGCATTAAAAGTTTCTGCGTTTTGCAGTTGGGGACGACCATTACCAATTTGTGGCTCTTCCCTTTGGTCTGGCATCAGCCCCCCGGGTCTTTACTGGCTCCAGTATTGGCGTTGCTGCGACAACGTGGGATCGCGATCGTGGGCTACCTACACGATCGCCTCCTGAGAGCATCTTCTGCCTCAGAATTAGAGGAGGATGTGGCGATCACCATGCAGACCCTGCAGGAGTTTGGGTGGCTGTTGAACCTAAAGAAGTCGGTAAATGTGTCTGGAGTACCTAGGTTTGCTGTTGGACTCCAGGGAAGCGAGAGTTTTTCTCCCTTCAGACAAATTGCAGACTCTCAGATCTGCGGTCAAACTACTTATGAACCGCAAGTTGTCGTCACTCTGGTTTTGCATGCGAGTACTGGGACTCATGGTAGCCTTCTTCGAGGCAGTGCCTTTCGCCCAGTTCCACACCAGAGTTCTGCAGAAGGAGATCTTGTCAAAATGGGACAAATCTCAGTTGTCCCTGGATCGGCAGATCCAGGTGAGCCAGCCAGTCAGGGACTCACTGATCTGGTGGTTGAGGTCCCCGGTGATTCAGTCCGGAAAATCGTTCCTTTCTCTGAAATGGACGGTGATCCCTATGGACGCCAGCCTATCTGGCTGGGGTGGAGTGATGGGGAGTCAGTCAGCTCAGGGCCTCTGGTCAACGGAAGAATCTGAGCTGCCAATCAGTCTGCTCAAATTGAGAGTGATTAGGCTGTGTCTCCACACATGGTCGATGAGTCTTCAAGGGCGTCTGATCAGGATACAGTCGGACAACGCCACAGCTGTGGCGTACGTAAATCACCAAGGGGGAACAAGAAGTTCAACCTCTGCACGGGAGGTTGCTCACATACTTCGGTGGGCAGAGCGACACGTACCGGCCCTGTCGGCCATTTACATCCCAGGAGTGGAGAACTGGCAGGTGGACTATCTGAGTCTACAGATGTTGGACCCAGGAGAATGGGCATTGCATCCGGAGACATTCAGGCTGCTGTGCCTGAAGTGGGGCACACCAGATGTGGATCTACTGGCCTCCCGTCTCAATCGGAAAGTGCCAAGATTCGTGTCCAGGACAAGAGATCCATGGGCAGATGCGCAGGTGGCCCCATGGGATCAGTACCGGCTGATCTACGCCTTTCCTCCACTGAAACTGTTGCCACGTCTGCTTTGCAGAGTGGAACCCGAGGGGATCCCAGTAGTACTGGTTGCCCCGGATTGGCCTCAGCGTCCTTAGTACGCAGACCTGGTGCGTCTGGTGGCAGATGTTCCCTGGCGACTGCCGTTGCGAGTGGACCTCCTATCTCAAGGTCCAATTCTCCATCCTGCTTTACAATCGCTAGCTTTAACGGCATGGCTATTGAGAGCCAGGTGTTGAGGAACCGGGGTCTGTCGGACTCGGTGATTCCAACTATGTTGCAGGTACGGAAATCTTTTTCTCTGAAGATATACCATCATACCTGGAAGGCCTACATCTCCATGTGTGAGGAGAAAGGATGGCATCCGCGCTCCTTTTCCATGTCCAGGATCCTGCTGTTTCTCCAGCAAGGAGTTGACCAGAGATTGGCATTAAGCACCATCAAAGGCCAAATCTCAGCCTTAGCTGTCTTTTTTCAACGACCCCTGGCATCGCACTCCTTAGTGAGTAGCTTCGTTCAGGGGGTACAGCACGTAGTCCCTCCGGTGCGTCCACCGTTACCCCCATGGGATTTGAACCTGGTATTGTCGGCGCTTCAAAAAACGGCGTTTGAGAATATCAGGGAGATTCCCCTTTTGACTCTTTCCCAGAAAGTGGTCTTTCTAGTAGCCATCACCTCGGCCAGGAGGGCTTCTGAATTGGCGGCCTTGTCCTGCAAGTCACCCTATCTGGTTATCCACAGGGATAAGGTGGTGTTGTGTCCGCAACTGTCTTTTCTACCGAAAGTGGTCTCGGCTTTTCATATCAATGAGGACATTGTATTACCATTGCGGTGTCCTAAGCCGAAGCACCCTAAAGAGGTGTATTTGTCTGCCACGGCTCCCTTTTCGGAAGTCAGACTCACTGGTTGTTTCGTTAGCTGGTCCCAAGAAAGGCATGGCGGTCTCGTCGGCCACCATTTCCAGGTGGATCAGACAGATTGTAGTACAAGCCTACGCCTTTCCGGTCACGGCCCACTCCACAACTGCAATCGGAACATCTTGGGCCTTCCAACACCAAGCGTTGGTCGCTCAGGTGTGTAAGGCGGTGACCTGGTCATCTGTCCATAGGTTTACCAAATTTTACAAAGTAGACATCAGTGCATCGGCTGATACCTGTTTTGGCCGCAAAGTTTTGTAGTTGAAATTGAATAAGCAACTGATATTTTTTCCTGGTTTTTTGAAAAAACACAGTACTGTTATGTTAATGCACTGTTGCATTACTTCCGCAGTTGGCTGTTGTCTTGGGGTTCGCTCCTGTTGAAGATACCGTTTTGTTTTGTGGTGGTTTTCCACGCACTGCTGGTTTTTTGTGGGTTTAGTTTCACTAGTTCTGTTCAGTTTTTATGCTGTTTTTCCCACCCCTCGTTTGGCACTGCTTGGGGACGTCCCATTTTGTTACAGAGAGAAGCTGTGTCGGTCAGTGAATATAAGAGAAAATAGGATTTTTTTTGTACTCACCGTAAAATCCTTTTCTCTGTAATTCACCGACCAACACAGCACCAGCCCCTCCTTTTTTCTCTTTACGTTATACCGCTTGTTGACGTACTGAGGCTGCTAGGGCAGAGTGTGGGGGATTGTAGCCTAATGCCACATACACACGATCAAACAATCCGGTGGAACTTTTTTTTACCCACACTCGCATTTCGGCGGACAGTACGGCCGTGTGTGTGCCAGTCCGCTGTACTTTTGAAATGAACGGACTTTTCCCGCCCGGAGAAAAGTCCGCACATTTTGAGCGTGGCTCCAGGTAGCCGGGACCAGCGAAGGAGGCGTCGCTGGCCCCGTCACCTGGTATGGAGTTAAAGGGGAATCCCTACGCCGAAAAATCGGCGTGGGGGTCCCCCCTAGGTCCATATCAGACCCTTATCCGAGCAAGCTACCCGGCCGGCCAGGAAAGGGGGTGGGGGCCAGTAGTGAGCACCCCCCCTCCTGAGCCGTACCAGGCCGCTTGCCCTCAACATGGGGGGGCCTTGGGGAAGGGGGGGCCGCACGGGCCCCCCCACCCCAAAGCACCTTGTCCCTATGTTGATGAGGACAAGGGCCTTTTCCCGACAACCCTGGCCATTGGTTGTCGGGGTCTGCGGGCGGGGGGCTTATCGGAATCCGTGAGCCCCCTTTAATAAGTGGGGCCCCCGGATCCCGGCCCCCCACCCTATGTGAATGAATATGGGGTAAAATGTACCCCTACCCATTCACCTGTGAAAAAAAGTTAAAAAAAACACAACACACAAGGGTTAAAATAGTTTATTGCACAGCTCCGGGGGTCTTCTTCCGTCTTCGGGGGTCTTCTTGCCGGACTCCTCCGCTATCTTCTGCTCTTTTGCTAGCTCTTTCACTAGCGGAGGAACCCAGCCTTCTTCTTCGCCGCCGCCCTCTTCTTCTGACTTCGGGGGTCTTGTCCCCCTCTTCGGGGGTCTTGTCCCCCTCTTCGGTTCTTCTTGCCGGACCGTATAGGTTTAGGAGATATTTCTTGGACCTACAGGTAAGCCTTAATCTAGGCTTACCTGTAGGTCAAAGTTGGTTGTAAGGGTTTACAACCACTTTAATGCACATACACCTTTTTCTTTTCCCCCATATAGATATTGAATGCTCTAAATCCCTTCACAACAGTAAGGAACTGCTCAGTCTTTGCAAAGCGAGTGAAGACAGATTTAGTACTGGACTAGTCTACATTGTGTGTAAAACTTACTATGTTGTCTGAAACCCATTGCTGCAGGCTCTGAAATGTTCCTTCAAAAAACAAAGAGCTTTCCCCTTTATATATTTATTAATGTATTTTGAACAGAGCACTCCTTTGATCACGGTTTATTGATGAGCTTGCATAAAACTCGTCTTTTTTTTTTCTTCTTCCCCTGCAAGCTATAAACTTCGTTTCACCTCTCTGGCAAACTCTTGCAGCATGCCAAGCACTAATGGCCCTGAGTATTGTTCCATTTGCAAGTCATTAATATCGGCCATGCTCTGCGGACTGTCACATTTAAAAGCCACTGTCTTTACTTATGAAATTCTGAAAGGCATCTGCTCCTGATTAGTGAAAATAAAATCTTTTAATGAGAGCATTGCTGCAGCAATTCTTGTCTGGGGTGTTTAACCTTTGCTGTTTTTCTTTACGTTTGGGGCTTTCTTGCCCTGTCTGGAACAATTGCTTAGTAACTTTTTTTTGGGGTTATAATTTTATAACTGTCAGGTACACATATCTCAGGTTTTCTAAGCAAGCATGGTGGTTAAAGTGGCGTTTTACTGTCAGATTTGTGGCGCATTTTGGCCGAGAAAGGGTTAAAACCGCCTGCAATACGCCCCAATAGCAGCGTTTTGTTGGCGGTATTGCAGAGCTGCCCCATTGATTTCAAAGGGGAGCAGTGGTGGAGGAGCGGTAAACACATCGCTCCTTCACCGCTCCAAAGAAGCTGCTGGCAGGACTTTTCCTGACGTCCTGCCAGCGCACCGCTCCAGTGTGAAAGCCCTCGGGCTTTCACACTGGAGACAATGGTGCAGCAGTTTGAGGGCGGATTGCAGGCGATGTTTCTAATGCTATAGCGCCTGCAAAACGCTCTCGCTGTGAAAGGGGTTTAACTGAACAACATGCTCATGAACCGCCTGAACTGCACACTGGGCAAAACAGCAGGTTCACTTTAGTGCTGGCTTTTCAGCTGCTTATACTTACCATCCCTTCCTTCACCCCATTTGCCCACAGACGTGATGAGAAGGAATCTCTGTGTGAGCTCTAAATTAAAGCTTACATTGCTTGCAGTGTTGTGGGAGTAGGGTGGGGGGGATGTTTAAGTATCTGTGGGTGAGAAAGAAGTGATTAAAACAGTATTAAATCCAAAAGCAAACATTTATTATATTGCAGCATATAAATTCTTAGATGTGATGGCTGTATTAGTTTTCTGCTTTTTTATGAATGAATGAATGAAATACTTATATAGCGCACAATGCGAACTGAATCGCCTCTAGGCGCTGTGGCGAGCTTTGATCATCTGCTAAAAGAGGAAGGTCTTGAGTTTTTTCCTAAAAGCCAGGTGATTTTCTTCCAGGCGGATGTTGATTGGTAGAGCATTCCATAGCCGAGGCCCTTGGACAGCGAATCTCCGATGCCTCTTGGATTAATACCGGGCTTTGGGCACGAGGAGGATGTTTTTGTTGGCTGACCGAAGACTGCGGTTTGGTGTGTAATGATTTATTTTCTCCATTAGTTATTGCGGAGCTTCTCTATTCACGCATTTGTGGGTGAGGCAAAGGGTCTTGAACGTGATCCGATTTTTTAGGTTAGCCAATGTAAGCTCCTCAGCGAAGGAGAGATGGATTCCCAGGGTTTTTTTCCTGTTATCAGCCTTGCTGCCGTGTTTTGGATCAGTTGTAATCGCGCAAGTTGATATTGTGGTAATCCTATGTTAAGCAAGTTTGCGTAGTCCAGTCGTGAATTAATGATTGTTGCAACTACCACTGCTTTTCCATTCTTTGGGATAAAAGGGATGAGTCTGCAAAGCATGTGCAGCAGATGGTGAGATCCACTGACTACTGCTCCTATTTGCGCATCCATTAACATTTGTGCATCTAAAATAACCCCGAGACTCTTGGCTTTGGTCTTTGGGGAGATAATCTGCCCAAAGACGGTTGGCAGAGACCAGGAGGTTTTGGTTGAGGGCTTATGATTTGGGTGTAAGATAAGAAGCTCTGTCTTTGATTCGTTCAGCTGGAGGGAGTTAGTGGTCATCCAGTCCTCTATTGATTTGAGGCAGTTTTCAGTTGTTGTTGGTGATCTTTTTTTCCATTGATCCGGAAATAAAGTTGCGTGTCGTCAGCGTAAGAGTGGAAGCAGAGATCTGAGCATCTGATGATTTGAAGGAGTGGGCGAATGTAAATGTTGAAGAGAACGGGTGACCAAGGAGAGCCTTGAGGGACTCCGTAGGTGACTGCCTGAGTTTCGGAGAGGAATTTTCCTAGTTTCACTGTGTGTGACCGATTTCCTAGGAAGGACGCGAACCATTGGAGATCTATGTCTTGGACTCCGGCTACTTCTGTGAGGTGGACGAGTAGAGTATTGTGATCTACTGTATCAAACGCTGCACTTAGGTTTAGCAGTACGAGGAGACACGGCTCTCTGTCAGCTGCTGCTTCGAGGGCGTCATCCCAAATCTTGAGGAGTGCTGTTTCTGTTCCATGACCCGGGCGGAAGCCTGATTGCAGCGGGTCCAGGAGTTTGTGAGTATCCAGGTGGAGTTGTAGCTGATGTACTACAGCTTTCTCCATGATCTTAGAAATGGCGTTGAGGCTTGTAATTGGCCTACGGTTGTTTGGATCCTGGGGTCCAGGTTTGGTTTCTTGAGTAGAGGTTTGACGATGCCTTGTTTGAGGATGCTGGGAACAATCCCTTTGTGGAATGATCGGTTTATGAGGTGGGTTATGGTTGGAGCCACGATGTCGGAGCATTCTTTCAGTAGTTTTGTGGGGATGATGTCAATAGGTGAGGTACTGTCACGCAGTTTATTAATGATGTTTTTTGCAGTGTCTACGGTAATTGGGGATAGTGAAAATTTCGGCGGTTGCAGTATGTTGGTGCAGACATCCTCTTTATGTTTTTGCTGGCTGTTTTCTTCTGACAAATTGTTTCCCTGATGGTTTTGACTTTATCAATGAAAAAATCCGACAGTTTGTCACAGTAATCCTGGGATTCACTTTCTGGGGGTTCTAGGCACACCGGATTCATTGATTGATTGACTAGTTTAAACAGTTCCTGTGGTTGTTTTTTTTAGACTTGCTTTCTTTTATTTTCACCTGGTGATCTGGCCAGTATTTCTGTTTTTCAACAGAACAAGCTATCCTGCAGATATAGCAGTTAAAAAGTTGAGATAAACCATTTACCACTCAAATGGGTACTTGCAATGATCAGCTTTTATTAAATTTCTATCCCAAAAGGGAAAACTGCTTGCTGTAACTGCTTAATAAGTGTCAGCTGGAGACCAGCTTTAATTTGTGAGTGTATATAAATCTGCTGGTGCATCTAATGCCGCGTACACACGAGCGGATTGTATGGCGTACTTAGTCCGTCATACAATCCGACGGACAATCCGTCGTAGTTTCCACTGAACGGACTTGACCACACACGGATACACAAACAGTCCGTCGAAAGCTTGCGCGATGACGTGTACAGCACGTACGACGGGACTAGAAATAGGAAGTCCAAGACACAGCAAAGCACCCTTCCGCCGTATAAATCCTTTCTGGGCATGCGCCATTCTTAGTCCGTCGAACTAGCAAACTGACGACCGTATTGTCCGCTGAAACCAAAGTACGACGGACAGATTTTTGGAAAATCCGAAATTCTTAGTACTCCGGACTGCAAGCTGAAAAAGTCCGCTGAAGCCCACACACGAGCGGATTGTCCGCTGAAATGTGTTTCAACGGACTAAGTACGTCAAACAGTTCGACCGTGTGTACGCGGCATAACACTACCCTCCCCCAGAATAGCAATGCTGCTGCCCAAATGTTCCTTTCATCCAGAGTGAGGGCAATCTAATACAGAAAGTGTGTTACTGGTCTTATCACCTGGCGAGAACAAAGGGAAAAAAACTAAAAAAAAAATGCAGCCACCACATCTGATGCTTGGCAAGCTGCAATATATGCAATTTTTTGGTTTTGGTTTTATTACTGCTTTAACCCATATGTAATCTGCGGCACTGTCGAACACCAGGGAGCTTACGATTTGGACTCCTGGCTTGAATGCAGGAATGTTGTGGCTAGGGAGTGTATCAATGAGTAAGGGTGGTGTTCTTTTTAAGAGAACCTGTCACCCTTTTTCTGCATGGGTCACTTTCAAACCCCTCTTCTTTAGGTACGTTAACAACTCTAACACAGAGGACACAAGCATGCTGGTTTTCCCTGTGAAAGGCTTAATTTCATTGCTATGGGCTTAAAATGTTATTTTTGGATATTTTATTTAGAATACTTTTAATTGTTTTATAGGATATACAGTATCTCACAAACGTGAGTACACCCCTCACATTTTTGTAAATATTTTATTCTATCTTTTCATGTGACAGCACTAAAGAAATTACACTTTGCTACAATGTAAAGTAGTGAGTGTACAGCTTGTAAAACGTTGTAAATTTGCTGTCCCCTCAAAATAACACAACACACAGCCATTAATGTCTAAACCGCTGGCAACAAAAGTAAGTACACCCCTAAGTGAAAATGTCCAAATTGGGCCCAAAGTCAATATTTTGTGTAACCACCATTATTTTCCAGCACTGCCTTAACTCTCTTGGGCCTGGAGTTCCCCAGAGCTTCACAGGTTGCCACTGGAGTCCTCCTGTTAGAGACCTTGCGCTCCTTCACCTTCCGTTTGAGGATGCCCCACAGATGCTCAATAGGGTTTAACTCTGGAGACATGCTTGGCCAGTCCATCACCTTTACCCTCAGCTTCTTTGGAAAGGCAGTGGTCATCTTGGAGGTGTGTCTGGGGTCTTTATCATGTTGGAATACTGCCCTGCGGATCAGTCTCCAAGGGGAAGGAATTATGCTCTGCTTCAGTATGTCACAGTACATGTTGGCATTCATGGTTCCCTCAATGAACTGTAGCTCCCCAGTGCCGGCAGCACTCATTCAGCCCCAGACCATGACACTCCCAGGAGAGGTTCAGAAGCTAATGGAGGACCTTACAAGGAGGCAGAAAAATACAGTAAGAAACAGTAAGAAACTACAGCCCCACAGATGCTCAATAGGGTTTAACTCTGGAGACATGCTTGGCCAGTCCATCACCTTTACCCTCAGCTTCTTTGGAAAGGCAGTGGTCATCTTGGAGGTGTGTCTGGGGTCTTTATCATGTTGGAATACTGCCCTGCGGATCAGTCTCCAAGGGGAAGGAATTATGCTCTGCTTCAGTATGTCACAGTACATGTTGGCATTCATGGTTCCCTCAATGAACTGTAGCTCCCCAGTGCCGGCAGCACTCATTCAGCCCCAGACCATGACAGTCCCACCACCATGCTTGACTGTAGGCAAGACACACTTGTCTTTTTACTCCTCACCTGGTTGCTGCCACACACACTTGACACTATCTGATACAAATAAGTTTATCTTGGTCTTTTCAGACCACAAGACATGGTTCCAGTAATCAATATCCTTAGTATGCTTGTCTTCAGCAAACTGCGGGCTTCCTTGTGCATCGTCTTTAGAAGAGGCTTCCTTTTGGGATGACAGCCATGCAGACGAATTTGATGCAGTGTGCGGCGTATGGTCTGATCACTGACAGGCTGACCCCCCACCCCTTCAATCTCTGCAGCAATGCTGGCATCAATCATATGTCTATTTCCCAAAGACAACCTCTGGTTATGACGCTGAGCATGTGCACTCAACTTTTTTGGTCGCCCATGGTGAGGCCTGTTCTGAGTGGATAGTCTTGGCCACCATACTGCAGCTCAGTTTCAGCGTCTTGGCAATCTTTTTATAACCTAGGCCATCTTTATGTAGAGCAACAATTCTTTTTTTTTCAGATCCTCTGAGAGTTCTTTGCCATGAGTTGCCAAGTTGAACTTCCAGTGACCAGTATGAGAGAGTGAGTGTTAACAACAAATTTTACTCACCTGCATTCACAGCTGAGACCTTGTAACACTAACAAGTCACGTGATACCGGGGAGGGAAAATGGCTAATTTGGCCCAATTTGAACATTTTCATATAGGGGTGTACTCACTTTTGTTGCCAGCGGTTTAGACCTTAATGGCTGTGTGTTGAATTATTTTGAGGGGACAGCAAATTTACACTGTTAATCAAGCTGTACACTCACTACTTTACATTATAGCAAAGTGTAATTTCTTCAGTGTTGTCACTTAAAAAGATATAATAAAATATTCACAAAAATGTGAGGGGTGTACTCCCTTTTGTGAGATACTGTATATTGCTTTTTTGGTAAAGTAAGGTATAGTGGTTTGTGTAGTGTGCGTGTTGTATTTAATATAGATTGGGCCAAAAAAACGTTCTTATCAAGTAGCCTAAAAGTCAGAATATCACATATTTATATTATACATTCTGACTTTTAGGCTACTTATTCATTTTCCAGTTTCCCCTTATACTCTTTATCAGGCTCAGTAGCGCAAACTGAAATTTAGACAATGAATGAGGCAGAGCGGGGACTTCTTTCCCTCACTTCATTTCTAGACCATACACATACATGCAGTACTAGAACATTCTACATGTTCTTCCAAAATGAGCTATTCACAGAAGACTACACTCTTACCTTGAAAACCATTTCAGTGGTATTGTATTTACTTCATTAGGGCTTTAAAAAATAAAATAAAAAGGATGCCAAGTACAGTATATTGAATGGGAAAATTTCTATTTAGTGGAACAAGTGTGCTGCAGCATAGCAGTATGAAATGTAAAGAGACACTGTCACCCTGTCTATGCAGCATTTCTGCAAGGGGTGTCTCCTGACACTCACCTTACCTTTGTTCCCTGGCAGCTCTTTCCTCCAACACAGCTAGTCATGAATTTAGTTGCTAGCCAGGGAGACATCAGTCCTAGTCATGTACAGTTCTCAGGCCCATAACTGCTTTCTAGGCCCAGCCACCATCATTGTGACAGTGCACAAGCATGTGACCTGCTCCCTTATACCCTGAAGTGTTAGGTATTCTTATTGACTGGGGGGAGGGGGGCAGGGGCAAGGAGTTACAAGGGTCTCTTTTTAAAGTAACACTAACAAAATATTTCTCATGCTTATGGATGAGAGAAAGAAATCAGATGTCAGTCACCGCAGTGGAGGATTTGGTGACACAAATTGTCGATTTTTAGCCAAGCAAAAAAAAGGCAAGAGGATTGCTCAGTGCTGGATTAACTTTTTGTGGTAAGACTGTGCACAGATGACTTGACATTCCTCTACTGTACCAGGTAGAAGTCTTCATAAAAGTCTTCATAAAAATCGGGTTTACATCCAATTTAACTTGAAAAATTACTTTCTAATGCTCTCAGCTGCCTCTGAATTTCCCCAGTCCTTTTTTTTCTGCTGCTGTGACCCAGCTTTGTTAGAGGGTGGCTATGTTTGTTTTTTATGATCCCACTGTATGTAGGAACGTAGCCACCTTCTCTTCCTCACCCCCGAGATGGACTAGTGACTATGGTCTATGGGATTTGTAGTGTGCGTAGAGCACAGCACGACTGAAATTTGCATGAATTGCAACTTCCAAACAAACAGAAATGAGGGGAAGGAGAGGTTCAGAAGCTAATGGAGGACCTTACAAGGAGGCAGAAAAATACAGTAAGAAACAATTGCATATAAAATCAATCACAGGGTGATAAAATTGTGAAGGTTTATGGATTGTTTTTTGAGAATAAGGCTATCACTTTGTGTCAAGTATCTTTTTTACAGGTATCACTTTTATTTACACTTTATTTGAACTCCTGTACTGGTACACCCCATTTCTTGTACTGCTATCACAAGGACAGGAAGTGGCCCAGTAGGGTCACAGAGAAATAACCCCAGAAATGTTAACTCTTGCCCACTCTATTAAAATCTGAAAGAAAATTAGTTGAGTTAAAATTTAAACTACTTTGTTAAAATTAATAGGTTAAGGGACATGGAATTCCAGAACTGAAGATAGAATTTCAAAAATAATCCCCTGTGCCTTCTGTGACTGTATTATCCAAAGATAAATAAGTGGCGTGTTAGTTCAGCTTCCATTACAGAGGGCAAACATATTGTTAGGCCATATTTACCAAAAGGTCTTTTTCTCATGGAGTATCTTTTTCAGACAAAACTCTGTTTACTCTCGTGAAAATTCTGTGTCATCTTTGATGTCCCCCCCCCCCTTCATTGTTGGCTCACATTTGAAAAGGATTAAAGGAATGTCTTCTATCCCTGCCACAGATGTAATTTGCACTCAACCCCCCTTTTTCAATAAGTGCCTTGTCATGTTCTCAGATCAAGCTGGCCACCCCCTCCGGCCATGTTGAGGGATTTCAAAAATGAACTTCTTTGCGGTTAATGTTTTGCTTTCAGGTCACTGCTTTATTTTGCAGCTATTGATGTGGAGGCAATTAGGATGTAAAGATGTTTGTACAGCAAGGTAGGATGGATTGAAGCATTCAAACAACCTGCGGGGAAAGTCTTGAAAACAATTTGTACAATGAAATTGTCTATTTCCCTTTTTAACAAGTTGTTATAGAAGGCTGCAGTTGTCGTTCTTCCTCAAAGGGTTGTTGACTCAAGAGGCATGCACTGTTTTCAAGGAAAAATGTAGCCTATTGATGGGGAAAGCAAACTATATTTTGGCTCTAACAAAGCAACTCTGCAGATAGTTTGTATCCTTTATTTGTAATAATTTAACCCCATTTTATATTCAGGACTGTAAAACTCCTACATGTTAAAAAAACGAAACAAAAAACTTTTAATGGATATCTAAACTCAGAAACACAAATATATTATATTGCAGTATACTAGTCCACATATATAATGGCTGCATCAGTTTGTTTTCAAGCTAAAAATATTTTAGTAAGTACAGGAAATACCTGTTAGAAAATAGTTTTTGGACATTTGAGCGGACCAGAAAGGAACACTACATAGTTTTACAAAAATAATTGTTTATTTAATGTTACAAAATGGATAAAGATATTTTCAAAGTAAAAACAAGAGAAAATACAGCTCTCATTGGTATAACCGCAGGTGTATATGAAAAGAGCAGATTCCCTATTACTAATGAGTCAAAGAAAGGTCAACGTTTCGCTATCGTTTCTTCAGGACCTATTTCCATTGACTGCAGGTAAAAGGAATCTGTATGGGAAAGAAAAAAAGTATCAAAACTTCATTGGACGGATAACCAATGCAGACAAATCACATATATCAATATAAACCCCATAAATAGTATGGGGATAGTAGTAGAGTGTGCCACTGACATAGCAGAGAGAACAATCCCATGTGTGGCATGCCGGAGACAGCCAGATCAGCGAGACACTCCCTAGATCAAGATGACCAATAACATCTGATGCCCCATTCTATGAGGAGGACAAAATGAAAATAAGCCTCCCACATAGATATACTCAGGCCATACTAGAAGATTAGGAGCTAGCATCTGCATTGTGGTGCTTTCCAGACCCTTGTGTAGTAGTTACCTTTAAGGCATTTCCTGGGACCAAAACCATGGCACAGCCTCTGGTGTGACCCTGTGTCTGAAGGTCAGTCAGGCTGAAGCACTGGGAGCTACCTCACTGTTGAATACCATTGTAAAATCACCACTATCTTATTGTGGTAATTTTTAATTCTGTGTCAGGGCTTGGGTGTGAATCTGCAACATCTGCTGTGTCTGATGGTGGCTCTTCTCGCTGTGCCACTGGGACTGCTCGACAATTCCCTGCCTGATTCCTTTAAAAAGCTTACATTATTTCTTTTTTCTCTTGAATCCTTTGCTCCTCCTATGAACCAGCCAATATCTTGCTCCTTACATACCTGCTGCTGTCCTTAACTTTCACTACTACTTGTTACCAACCTTTGGCTTATTCATTGACTATGTTTCCCTCTGATTCCTACCTACTATATCTACTAATTGACCCCGGATTTCTCAACTCTGAGGCTTGCGACCTGATACTAACATTTAGCAAAACCAATTTCCACCATCAGGAGCTCTGGGGAATAATGGTTAGTGCTTAGATCCCACATCTCAGATGAGCCCTTGTCATCCGCCAGGGGGATCTGCTTTTACTTGTATTTTCAGCTGACTACCTGTGAAGCTACAGCCACTGGTCTCTGAGCATGACCCCAGACCATAACAGAAGAAAATCTGTCCCAAAACAGTCCTTAGCCTGGGTCTCCCTTTATTTGGAGCAGGACAATGCTATCCTGAATAATTTTGATTATTTTGTGACTGCTATGGATCAAGTTATTGAAGCTCCCAACTGCTGTGCTACTGCCAAAGCAAAGCACAATTTACAACAGGGTAGACATTCACTTGCAGACTACATCTGAATTCTGACGATGAATTTAAGATACCACATGGTTGATCTCGCTAGAGTAGAGTCCTTTTTTAAATTATTTGTTAGAATTGAAAAAAAGGTTTATGGGAAAGAAAGGAAGCAGAAACTGGGAATTCTAGGAAATAATGGAAGCATGCATTTTTCTACCAGTCAGTTTGCTCAAAAGGGTCCAGAAGTTGTTCTGGATTCCAACACTCCTCAACCTATGCAGGTGGATGTTATTAGAAGATCTATTTCTACTCAGGAGAAAGAGAGAAGGCATTCAGAGTACCCATGCTTATATTTTGGGGTCCTGAACATTATGCACTTAATTGTCCCAACAAGGTTAAAAGAAAAAATGCTGCCAATTATGTTCTATCGTCTGAACAAATGCATTTAATTACCCAGCCGGTCCCCCCATTTTTTTCATGAAGACTTATCACTGAGGCCTGTGAAATGTAATGCTCCACCTTTCTGAACTCCAGGACCAAGGAGAACCTTATAGACATAGAATTCACCCAAAGAAATAATATTCAATTGGGAAATAAATTAGCCTCTATTGATATGGAGATGACTGATAGTTATCTTCAGGACCAGCTACCTGAAACAGTTCCACTTGAACTCCAAATTGGGGCTGACCATCATGAGACTTTCAGCTTTCAGTTGATCACATTACCTGAATTACATATCATCTTGGGCATCCTGTGGATCTCTATTCATAATAAATTGGGGGATATTGCAAAGAGCATTGTAAAGAATTTTACAAAGTCCTTCACCAAGCACAGATTTTCGAGCAATTCTTGTAACTATCCCAGTTGTATATCAAGCTGCCTCCACAGTATTGTGCGTTCAGAGACTTTGCTACAAAAATAATGTTTTTCAATGACCTCCCATTGCCTTTATGACTTTCCCATTTGTTTCCAGGGCTAGAAATACCCTTTAGCTGAATACTATATATTGTCTATTAGAACCTGAACTGAAGGTGTTCAGGGAGTCAGTGGCTTGGTGAGAATTTAGAGAAGGGAGTTATCAGGCACTCCACCTCTACCACCAGCACGGCCTTATTCTTTGTCAAGAAGAACTTCAGCCTGAGTCCATGCATCGACTATAGGGACTTGACCAAGATTACTATTAAATATTGCTATTCACTCCCAATTTCTGATATGCTGGAAGATTTCACTCTGCCAACATCTTTACCAATTTAGATTTATTGGGGACATATAACCTTATCCGCATACGTCCCGGAGACTAATGAAAAACTGCTTTTAGAACCAAATATGGACATTTTGATTCCATTGGTCATGCCTTTTGGCCTTTGCATTGTTCCTGCAACTTTTCAACATTTCATCAATGATGTTTTGCGAGATGTGTTGGACCAGTTTGTGAAAGCATTTCTGGATGATATTCTACTTTTTTCTGATAACTTGTAGGAACATCGCAAGCACTGTCTTCGAAAGACTAAGGAAGAATAATTTGTAAATCAATCTGGAGAAATGTGAGTTTGAACAAAGATCCAGTTCTAGGGATACATTGTTTCTACAGAAGGCATAAGCATGGATCCTAACAAAATCAAATAAAGGTATTGTCAGAAACCATGAATCAGACTAAGACTGAGGAACAGTTAAATCACACTTGTTTCATAATGATAAAAAGGTAAACAGAGTAAACTTAGTAAAAACATAGCCAGAGTTCAAGTACCGGAACGGATAGTCAGACAAGGCAAAACGTCAGGGAGCCAGAGATGAGCGTAGTAGAACAGCAAGCAGGATCCGGAGCCAGAAGGAAAAGGAATGTCAGCCAAGCAAGTCTCTAACAGGAACACAGATGAGCATCTCGAGAGATGTGACCAAGGCGAAGGCAGAGATCATCTGGGCTGGACGGCTTAAGTAGGCAGGACTGATGAGCAGGATATCATCAACAGGTGAGTCACTGTGGAGAGAAAGGAGCTGGCAATTAGCCGACAGCTAAGCAGCCAGCTTTCAGAAAGAAGGGCTGAGCCCAGCTCTGACAGATATAGATAGAAAAGATGTTCTCCTGAGCTAGTGCGAAGGGCCTTAGTAAGGTGGTAGTAATTCTTGATGATATAAGTGGGAATTGATCATGCATGTCCTGCTGCCTAGGCCGAATAAGGGAAGTCCGAAATGCTATATGTGAAGGAAAAAGAAAGGCAGCTGGTCTAATGTATGAATCATTAAAAAATTATTTATTATAAACAAATCAGTTAAATACAGGGAAACACTATGTATTCGTACATATGAATAAAAAGCATTGTTAAACGCTTGAGGGATTGTTATAAAGTGATATGCACACAAGGGATAATCAAATGATTTTGAGGGTTTTTTCTGTGTGGATATCACTTTATAACAATCCTTCAAGTGTTTAACTACTTCCCGCCCGGCCTATAGCAGAATGACAGCCGGGCGGTGGTTCAGTTATCCTGACTGGGCGTCATATGACGTCCAGAAGGATAACAGCCGCTGCGTGCCCGTGCGGGCACCCAATCGTGGCTATCGGTGGTGCGTTGTGTTAGTCTGACACACCGCTACACCAATCAATGCCCAGGCAGCTGCCAATCAGTGCTTACAATGCCTACCACTGCCAGTGCCACCAGGGATGCCTATCAGTGCCGCATATCAGTCCCCATCAGTGACACGTATCAATACCCAGCAGTGCTGCCTATCAGTGCCACCCATAAGTACCCACCTTTGCAGCCTTTTAGTAACCATCAGTGTTGCCTATCAGTGCCCACCAGTGCCACCCATGAGTGCCCATCAGTGCTGCATATTGGTGCCACATATCAGTGCCCATTGGTAGTGCCCGCTCATTGGTGCCACCTCATTGGTGCTAGTCAGTGCCGCCTAATCAGTGAAGGAGAAAACGTATTTATTTATTTTTTTTCAACATTTTCGGTCTTTTTTTATTTGTTTAGAAAAAAAAAACGCAGAGGTGATTAAATACCACCACAAGAAAGCTCTATTTGTGGGAACAAAATTATAAAAATTCTGTTTGGGTACAGTGTAGCATGACCGCGCAATTGGCATTTTAACAACGACAGCACAGAAAGATGAAAATTTACTTGGGCGGGGGGGGGTAGTAAGTGCCTGGTATTGAAGTGTATTGCTTTTTATTCATATGTACAAATATGTAGGGTTTCTCTGTATATGCCTAATTAGTTTATAATAAACTATTTTTTAATGATTCATGCATTAGACCACATGCCTTCCAACAAAATCAAAGCAGTGGTGGACTGGCCTGCGCCTAGGAATGTTAAAGGTCACCTTTTTTTGTTTTCCCTAAATTCCAGCTCCCCTATGTACCATTAAAGCATTAATGTACTTATTTTGCAAAAATAAAACCGCTTTCCATTAATTCGACACAGGCTTACCTCACTCTTATGCTCACCAGCTGTTTCAACACACTGCTTGATTACTTCAGTCTTACTTCCTGGTCAGACTTTACGTCATGACACAGGAAGGAGTTGACCAGCTGATCTCATTAGCACAAACCCTTCATCATCTGCCCTCAGTGGTAAACTCCTTCCTGTGTCATCACCTAAAGTCTGACCAGGAAGTAAGGCAGAGGTAACTGAGCAGTGTGTTTAAACAGCTATGAAGAGAGTTAGGTAAGCCAGTGTAGAATTAATTGAAAGCTGTTTTATTTTTGCAAAATAAGTACATAATGATGAAAAGATTCATAAGGAATTTCTCCAAGATAATTGTTCCAATTACACAGTTGTTGAGGAAGGTCATCCAAGGCACAGGCTGCCCTTAATAAGCTAAAGATTATTTTTATGCCTCTGCATCAATACTTTGCTACAATGTAAAGTAGTGAGTGTACATTTGCTGTCCCCTCAAAATAACTTAACACACAGCCATTAATGTCTAAACCGCTGTCTAAACTGCTGGCAACAAGAGTGAGTGCACCCCTAAGTTAAAATGTCTAAATTGGGCCCAAAGTGTCAATATTTTGTGTCGCCATCATTATTTTCCAGCACTGCCTTAACCCTCTTTGGCATAGAGTTCACCAGAGCTTCACAGGTTGCCACTTCTTCCAATCCTCCATGACGACATCACGGAGCTGGTGGATGTTAGAGACCTTGATTTTCTCCACCTTCCATTTAAGGATGCCCCACAGATGCTCAATAGGGTTTAGATCTGGAGACTTGCTTGGCCAGTCCATCAACTTTACCCTCAGCTTCTATAGCAAGGCAGTGGTCACCTTGGAGGTGTGTTTGGGGTCAATATCATGTTGGAATACTGCCCTGTGGCCCAATCTCTGAAGGGAGAGGGTCATGCTCTGCTTCAGTATGTCACAGTACATGTTGGCATTCATGGTTCCCTCAATGAACTGTAGCTCCTCAGTGCCAGCAGCACTCATGCAGCCCCAGACCATGACACTCCCACCACCATGTTTGACTGTAGGCAAGACACACTTGCCTTTGTACTCCCCACCTGGTTGCTGCCACACGCGCTTGACACCTTCTGAACCAAATGAGTTTATCTTGGTCTCATCAGACCACAGGACATGGTTCCCATAATCCATGTCCTTAGTCTGCTTGTCTTCAGCAAACTGCTTGCGGGCTTTCTTGTGCATCATCTTTAGAAGAGGCTTCCTTCTGGGACAACAACCATGCAGATCAATTTGATGCATTGTGCGACGTATGGTCTGAGCACTGACAGGCTGACCCCCCACCCCTTCAACCTCTGCAGCGATGCTGGCTGCACTCATATGTCTATTTACCAAAGACAACATCTTGACATGACGCTGAGCATGTGCACTCAAGTTTGTTGGTCGACCATGGTGAGGCCTGTTCTGAGTGGAACCTGTCCCGTTAAACCTGTATGGTCTTGGCCACTGTGCTGCAGCTCAGTTTCAGGGTCTTGGCAATCTTTATGTAGAGCAACGGTTCTTTTTTTCTGATCCTCAGAGAGTTCTTTGCCATAAAGTGCCATGTTGAACCAGTGACCAGTATGAGAGAGTGAGAGCGATGGCACCAAATTTAACACACCTGTTCCCCATTCAGATCTGAGACCTTGTAACACTATCATGAGGGAAAATGGCTAATTTGGCCCAGTTTGTACATTTTCACTTGTGTACTCACTTTTGTTGCCAGCGGTTTAGACATTAATGGCTGTGTGTTCTGCTATTTTGAAGGGACAGCAAATTTACACTGTTATACAAGCTGTACACACACGGTTTTAACCCCCGCTAGCGGCCGAAAAAGGGTTAAAACCGCCCACAAAGCGCCGCTGCAGTATAACCGCGCTGCCCCATTGATTTCAATGGGTAGGAGCAGCTTAGGAGCGGTGAATACACTGCTCCAAAGATGCGGCTAACAGGACTTTTTTCACCGTCCTGCTAGCGCACCGCTTCAGTGTGAAAGCCTCCGGCTTTCACACTGGAGTGAAAGGAGACAGATTTTTTCAGGTACTATACAGGCGCTATTTTTAGTGCTGTAGCACCTGAAAAACGCCTCAGTGTGAAAGGGGCCTTAGGATTTCTCGATCTGTCTCTCCCCACAGAACAGAACAGGGATGTGTGTGTTTACACACACATGTCCCTGTTCTGCCTCTCGGGCCCGCGATCGATCGTGGCCGATGGTCACGTGCGTGTGCATGCCTGCTATCCCGCTTAAAGGAGCCGAGGTATAGCTACGACGGCTCACGGGAACGTGCCGACCTGCCACAGTATAATGATGGCAGCTGGTCGGCAAGTGGTTAAGGAAGAACTTTCCATGTGGAAGCATCTGCTGGAAGGGGCTAAGCATCCTGTAACTGCCCTTACTGATTATAAATCCGTTTTGGATTTATTTGTTCTGCCAAAAGATTGTCTTATAGACAGGCATGCTAGCCACTATTCTTCTCCATGTTCAATTTTTTAATTTTGTATCGACCTGGGACAAAGAATGGTAAGGCTGATGCCTTATCGTGGATGTTGTCTGGACCTCTCCAAGAAAGCAACTCTGAATGTATGATCCTACCTCAAAAGCGCTTTCTAGGGATAAGCTCTAAGACCTTTTTGAATCTTCTCAAAGAGTTGAACAATGATGACCCACTTCTTAATCATCATCCTAAGGAAATGGGCATTGCGGGGTTACTAAGACAGAATAACTTTTTATCACTTTTCTTTTTGGTGGTCCAATTGCAAACTATGCAACTGATGGTTCCAGAAGTCTTTAAACTCCATGGAATTCCTGGTGATGTAGTGCCTGGCACAGCAGTACAATGTACTCAATTCTGCAAAAGCTTTTGCTCAGCTTTAGGTGTGACAATGATTCTGTCCTCTGCTTTTCATCCTGAGTCTAGTGGTCAAACTATGGAGCATATTTGATGGTATGGGAGTGCTTTAATGCACATGGAATGGCCAGCTTACACATCAAGCAGGACATGCTGATTTTGGGGACGAAAATTTGTTTCCTTATGTGTGCTTTATCTCCTGCATAGAAGGAAGAAAGTATTGCTGGGGTAGTTGATGTTAGTTTTAGATTGTCAGCAGACAGGTCACGCTGTAACCCTAATGCAGACACTTATACAGCACACATCTAATGCCGCGTACACACGACCAGACGGTCTTCCCGACAGACTTTCGACCGAGTTACGACGGACTTCCGAACTAACAACATAAATCCCTTGTAATAGAAAAAAGCATGACAGGTCCTCTTAAATATGAGATCTGGGGTCAAAAAGCCCTCAGATCTCATATTTGCACTTAAATGCAATAAAAAATAAAAAATAAATGTCATTTGAAAAAATGACATTGAAAAAAATTTACCTTTTAAAAGGTATGGGCGGAAGTGACGTTTTGACATCGCTTCCGCCCTCCTATGGTATATAGTGGGGGCCATCTTAGCCTCATTCGTCTCCATACCCAGCAGCAAGAAGGACCCGATCGCCTCCGCCACTACCAACAGCTCCGGAGGGCGCGAGAGAGTGGCGGGAGGGGGGGTGGCACCTCTCCTGCCGCCGATAATGGTGATCTTGTGGTGAACCCGCTGCAGAGACCACCATTATCGCACACAGGACCGCCTCCTGTAAAGAAGGCTATCTCGGTAACGGCAGCAGCTGCTGCCTTCAAATTACCGACATATATGTACATGAGGCGGTCCTTAAGTGGTTCAAAAATACACCTCTTTTTTTCACCTGCATATAATGTGTATTGGTATTATAGTTTCATGGTGTCATTTTCTGGCCTGTAAGCACAGTCTACAGTAGAGTAAATCTTGACATTCCAGTGTCAGCAATTTCTGTTTCTATTCAAACATAAGGCTTGCGGCATGACACTACAAAGGTTAATGCATAACCTTTGATTGTAGTCTAAGAACTGAAACTTCCTGTGTAGAAACTACATATCCCAGTCCCTAAGTCTCTCAGTCTAGTACTGGTGCAATTAATTCAATCGGACACAGCAATAAACAGGCAGAGCAATGAAGAGATATGTTTTCATCAATTAGCACTCCCACATTTGTGATGCAGAGAAAAATTCAAGGCTGCGTGACTGGTAAAAATAAGTTGTCAAACGAGAACGCACCAAACAGCTCGACCAGCTCCTGACACAGCTGCATGCACTAGAGGCCAGACACAAACGCGCACCCACACAGTCATCTGAAAACGACCTACTGACCCTCAGGACACAAATCACAGATATACTCTATTATAGAGCTAAAGCTGCCATTCAATCTTGCCGCAAGATGACTTACGAGTCGGGTGACAAATGCGGGAAACTCTTGGCGAGACTGGTCCGGGAACGTAGACTTCTGACATATATCCCCCATGTCGTGGCGCCAGGGGGACGGAAAATCCACTTGCCCATGCACATTACGCGGGAGTTCAGGAATTTCTATTCGGAACTGTACGGTCTCCGGACGCACCCCCCATCTCAAACGACGTTGTCCGACTACATTGAGAAATCCCAAATGCCCTCCTTATCACCGGTGGTGAGAGAGGAGCTGGAGTCCCCCATTACTTTGACGGAAATTCATGGAGCTATAGGGACGATGAAGCCGGGGAAAGCGCCGGGACCGGACGGTCTTACGCTGCAATACTATAAGAGGCTGATAGACCTTTTGGGACGGCCCATGCTTACATTATTCAATGCAATAGGGTCGGGCGGGGAGTTCGCTAGAGATTCTTTGGCCGCTCACATCTCGGTGATTCATAAAGAGGGGAAAGACCCGGCATCCTGCGGTAGCTACCGACCGATCTCTCTCCTGAATATAGACCTCAAAATTTACACCAAGATCTTAGCTACCAGGTTAGCAGGCCATCTCCAGCAGCTGATCCATTTGGATCAGGTTGGATTTATTCCCTCCCGTGAAGCCCGAGATAGTACCACGAAGGTACTTAATCTGATTCATGTGGTGAGAAAAGCGGGTACTCCATGTGTCCTGTTAAACACCGACGCCGAAAAAGCTTTCGACCGTGTGAACTGGCCGTTTATGTTTGCAGTGCTCAGACACGTGGGATTGGGAGACCGGATGATTGCTCGTATATCGGGGATATACTCCAAGCCGACAGCCCAAGTTAAGGTTAATGGGACACTCTCGACTCCCTTCCCGATAACCAACGGGACGCGACAGGGTTGCCCACTGTCCCCTCTCCTGTTTGCGTTATCTCTAGAACCATTCTTAGCCACGATTAGACTGAACCCAGACATACAGGGTGTGACCGTGGGGGGCTCGCAACACAAACTTTCGGCATATGCTGACGATATGCTCTTCACGTTGACTAACCCCAGCATCTCATTACCTAACCTGCTCCAAGAGTTTGAGACATACGGGAAGTTATCTAACCTAAAGATCAACTTCGCCAAATCAGAAGCCATGGGGATACTGATACCGCCACGATTGCTCCCCAGTCTGCAGTCCAACTTCCACTTCAAATGGACGACGACCGCTCTGTCCTACCTAGGTACTAACGTCCCTCCAGACCTGTCGGACTTGTATACATGCAATTTCCCCCCCTTGCTCACTAAGACGCGGCTGCTTTTGGACTCATGGCACAGGGGGACGCATTCCTGGTTCGGTAGATGTAATTTATTGAAAATGTGCATCCTACCCAAATTTTTGTATCTCTTTCAGGCTCTACCGATTAAAATCCCACCTGCATATTTTAAGCAGGTCCAGGCACTGTTTACCCGTTTTGTTTGGGCACAGAAGCAGCCTCGACTACCACGCTCCCAACTATCCCTACCGAAACAGTACGGGGGTGTGGCGTTACCGGATATTAAACAGTATTACCGCGCCTCTCATTTGAGTAGGATGGTTGATTGGGGTCGCAACCTAACCACCAAATTATGGGCCCAAATTGAGCAACACCAGAGTTCAGTCCCATTGAGGTCTGCCCTATGGTGCAGGGAAGCATTACCAAAAGAAGTGAAAACTCACCCGCTTATAGGCAACACCCTCTACCAGGGTGAGAAGGCGGCATTACAACATTCGCTGACGACCGCGACGTCACCGCTGACACCGATCCTTGGTAACCCGAGATTTCTGCCGGGTCTTCCAACTATGCAGTTCAGACAGTTGCGAGACTCCAACCTTACTAGGGCCTCTCAGTTTGTAGCAGGGGACAGCTGGGTTTCTATTTGTGACCTTATGGACCCCATGGGCCCCTATGGTCTAGACTTTTGGAACGCCGCGCGTCTACATCACTTTCTTCAGTCCATCCCGAACCCCTCGGATTGCTCCAGACCGCTGACCGTGTTTGAGGAATACTTCTCGGACACGGAACCCGTCTCCCGACTTCTTTCTAAAATGTATGTACTACTGAATACCCCGCCACAGCCGCACCGTATCTCGAGTCTCGCAAAATGGGAGGAGGATCTGGGTTGCACCTTCACACCTACACAGATTGCTCAGATTCTGCGATTCGCCCTGAAATCCTCCCTATGCACCAAAACGCAGGAGATGAATTATAAAATTCTCACGAGGTGGTATCTAACACCTAGCCGCCTTCACCTTATCTTCCCAGACACACCTGCACATTGCTGGCGTTGTGGAGAGGATAGAGGTACGATTCTACATATTTTTTGGTCCTGCCCCAAGCTCACGGACTTTTGGACGGCAGTCCGGAACATTTCCCAAAAGTTCACGGAGTGGCAAATCCCGAATGACCCGGCGTTCTTCCTATTACATATGTCAAAGCTATTGCGCCATCTCACTAATGCAGCCAAATCCTGTATCCCTCTGCTCTGGAAGCAACGAGCTCCGCCTACCGTGGCGATGTGGTTGCGGCGGGTGGAGGATATTAACAAAATGGAGGACTTGATCATGACTGCCCAGGATCGACAGGAAAACTACCGAAAAACCTGGTCCCTCTGGAATGAGTTTGTGTACTCGACGGAGGGCAGGACCCTTCTCGGGAGATGAGTGGGGATGGGTCAGCAAACGGAGTTTGTACAGGGAACACCGAATCACCACCACTCCCCTCCCCTTCCCCATTCTCCGTCCCTCCTTCCCTCACCCATCTCTTCCCTATACTCCCCTCCTCTCTCCTCTCTGCCTCTCTATTCTATCCCCCTCCCTCTCCCGCGTCTTTCCTCCCCCCCCCCTCTTTCTTTCTCTTGCCTGTGCATTCACTTCCTACCTCTTCTTGTAATTACGACCCTTGGCCTGCTCATAACGACTGCGACCGGTGATCGCTGGCCCAGACCTTTGGATGTTAACTGGACTTGGTGTGTTCCTGACCCTCTTGCCGGCTCCGGACGAGAGGGTACTATTGGTGGGGTCAACTTTCTATTCAAAATGAGATACACAGCTTATGGTCGTACTACCTGTTACTGTAATGCACATTCGGGAGGCTGCGACCTTCACTGTTTATGTTGTATTTCTTTTGGCTTGGGGGTTCTATCCTGTCTGTGTGAAAAAATTTTCTCTTGAATAAAACTTATATTTGAAAAAAAAAATAAAAAAAAATAAGTTGTCTGTTCCTTTAGTGGATTGGGACAAGCTAGGTGAATGAATACATAAATAAAAAATAAAAAAATTATGATCAAGGGTTGAGTTTCCTTTTAACCAGGTCTGACCTTCAGCCTAGGCCCTATAGAGTCAACAAGCTGATGATAGTCATCACAGGAAGTATTTAAAGCGGAGGTCCACCCTAAAATGGACCTCCGCTCATCGGAATCCCCCCCCCTCCGGCGCCACAATCGGCACCTTTCAGGGGGGAGGGGGGTGCAGTTACCTGGATAATCCAGGTAACTGCACCCACTTCCGGGCTAGCTCTCTGCGGAAAGGGGCGTACGTTACGCCCCTTTCCGCAAGCGCCCGCCCCCTTCAGCAAGTGCCCCGCTGCCTGCTGGGAAACACACAGCTCCCAGAGGCAGCGGGGACCGTCCGGATTGCGCCGCGCGGCTTGCGCATGCGCAATAGGGAACCGGGAAATGAAGCCGAAAGGCTCCATTTCCTGATTCCCATACCCAAGATGGCGGCGGCACGAGCGAGCGATCGGCTTCGGGTGCCGACATCGTGGGCGCGCTGGACAGGTAAGTGTCACTATTTAAAAGTCAGCAGCTGCAGTATTTGTAGCTGCTGGCTTTTAAAAAAAAAAAAAAAAAAGCGGAGTCCCGGTGGACTCCCGCTTTAACGACAAACTCAGCTTGGCCTGTATATTGTTACATAGTTGGGGAGGTTGAAAAAAGACACAAGTCCATCAAGTCCAACGTTTGTGCGTGCTTTCATGTTAATAGTACATCGTATATCCCTTTTGGTTGTGGTCGTTTAGGTGCCCATCTAATAGTTTTTTGAAATTATCAATGCACCCCACTGAAACCAGTGCTTGTGGAAGAGAATTCCACATCCTTACTGCTCTTAAAGTAAAAAAAAAACCCTCTATGCAGTTCCTTTAGTAGATTTTTAAAAGCTAAATGAATGAATACATGGGGAAATGATCAGCCATGACGCTACAAACTGCAGCAGTAACATATGAGCCCATTATTACAAGGTAAGGCAAACAAATGACACAGAGTATACTATACTGTACGAATAGCAAGTTAAAACAACAAAAACATTTGAGACTGCACAGTGCCCTTTGCTGTTGATGATCCTGCTCCTCAGTCCTGCCTACTTAAGCCATCCAGTCCAGAGGAGCTCTGACTTTGCCTTGGTCACATCACAAGGAACTATCTCCTGCGTTCCTGTTTTAAGACTGGCTTTGCTGACATCCCTTATGGCTCCAGATCCTGCTTGCTTTTCCACTAAATTGATCCCTGACTTTTGGCTTGGCTGACTATCCATTCCGGTTACTGAACTTTGGCTATGTTTTGACTACGTTTGGTCTTTTTACTTTTATTCTTAAACAAGTGTGATTTAACTGTACTTCTGTCTTCGCCTGATTTCATGGTTTCTTACAGTAGGCTCAGGCCATGAATTCCAAAGATGCAGTCAATTCACTTGTTGGTAATATTTTTTCCAGATTGGATCAACTGGATCACTGCATAGATCATTTCACCATGGCGTTACAAACTGGAATCTCCCACTGTGGCCGGTCTGATACAACCTATGTTGCAGGCCGACCCTGCTGCTGCTCCAGTGTCTGTGCAGGCACCCGCCTCGAGTATTACCTCTATTAGAGGTATGTCTGGTTCTGCTCCACTTCCCCAGCGATTTGGGCGGCGATCCAGTCCAATGTAGAGGGTTTCTCAACCAGGTTGAGATATACTTTGAGATTCTGCCCCAGGCGTTTTCCACAGACAGAAGCAAAGTAGATTTTGTGATATCTTTGCTTTCTGAGAGAGACTTGGCCTGGGCAAACCCTCTATGGGAGAAGCAAAAACCTGCTGTCTGGAGTTACCCTGAGTTTGTGGATTCGTTAAAAATTTGACATTCCCGCACTCTCCGCTTCTGCTGCCAAGTGCCTCATGTCCATCAAACAGAGTACGAGAACTGTTACCGACTACGCTATTGAATTCCGTACTCTGGCAGCAGAGGTTGAGTGGAACAATAAGGCCCTCGTGGCTGATTTTTCTCATGGTCTCTCGGATACCATCAGGGATGAAATAGCAGCCCAAAATATACCCACTGAGCTGGAGAAGTTGATCACGTTTGCCATCCTCACTGACTCCAGACTCAGAGAAAGACTCTCTTTTAAGGAGTGCTTGTGGAAGCCTTCTGTACGTTTTGTCTCTGAGCTTTGCAGTCCCACCCGTGCCTCCCTCACCTCCTGTGCCTCCTGGAACTGAGTCGGACAGTGAAGGTGAACCCATGCACTTGAGTTTTACGCGTCTCTCTGCGGATGAAAGAGCCTTTAAGAGGAGGAAGAGATTGTGCTTTTATTGTTGCCAGGCAGGTCTCTTTTTGATGTCCTGTCCTACCCGTCCAGGGAACGCCCAAACCTTGAGGTCCTGTCATGGACAGACCTTGGGTGGCGTTGTTTCATCCCCAGTTATCCAGATGGATAAGCCCCTGGTTTCGGTCACCCTTTCTTGGGCTGAGTCGTCCGTCGTGATACAGGCTCTAATCGAGTCTGGGGCTGAAGGCCTGTTCATTGATGCTGCCTTTGTATCAAAGCACTCGATTCCACTTCAGCAGCGTGACACTCCACTTGTTGTTGAGGCTCTTGATGGGAGAACTCTACAGCCTGCCCATGTGACTCATGAGATGGTTCCTTTGCCCATGGCAGTAGGGGCTCTTCACCATGAGATAATCCAATTCCAAGTTATTTCTCACCTAAGTTTCCACTGGTTATTGGTTATGCTTGGTTACAAAGGCACAACCCCTCTTTTTATTGGCTCCATGCTGAGGTTCTCTCCTGCTCACCATGCCGTGAGACATACTTCCAGAAGGTAGCCAAGATCCTGTGCCCCTCTTCACTCGCCTTCCCTGCCGGAGGAGTACCGCATTTTTAGCAATGTCTTTGACAAAGGTCAAGTCAGTAGTTTGCCTCCACACCGGCCATATGATTGCGCAATTGACCTTCAACCTGGTGCCATACCCCCTTGTGGCCGGGTTTAAGCTTTGTCGGTTTTGGACTATAAGGCCATGGAGGAGAATGTTGCAGATGCACTTTCTCAAGGTTTCATCCGTAAATCCTCGTCTCCTGCTGGTACTGGTTTCTTCTTTGTGAAGAAGAAGAGTGGTAAACTGAGACCTTGTATTGATTATAGGGGTCTCAATCGTTTCATGATTAAGAATGCCTTTCAGATTCCATTGATTACGGAGTTATTTGACCGCCTCAAGGGAGCAACGCTTTCACAAAGCTTGATTTGAGAGGGGCATACAATCTCATGAGGATTAAGGAGGGCGACGAGTGGAAAACTGTTTAATACCAGAACAGGCCATTATGAGTACCTAAATGTAAGAAATGTGAAATGAGTCCTTTCGCCTTTCTTACATTTGGGACATATATGTTTGAGCTTGCACAGTCTTTGATTATTTCTGTTTCAATATTAGCTCTACATTTTCACCCATTTCTATTTATGAGTTTTTGTCACATTAGTTAGTAGCTGCTCGTTTGCTTTGTTTAATTTCTTTGGTAGAGCAATAATTACTTTCACCTTACATTATGAGTACCTCATAATGCCTTTTGTCCTTTTTAACGCCCCGGCAGTTTTCCAGGAATTTATTAGTGTCCTCTGAGATTTGTTGCAGTTATGCGTGGTGGTTTATCTCTATGATATCCTCATATTTTCCAAGTCCCTGGAGAGCCATCACACAGGTGTCTGTCGTGTGCTTCAGAAACTTAAAGAACAATCTCTATCATAAACTGGAGAAGTGCGAGTTCCATCATGAACAGGTTAAATTCCTAGGTTCTCATTTCCACTGCTGGTTTTTCGATAGACCCAGAAAAACTTTTGGCGGTCCTACTGTGGCCTAGACCCGTGGGTTTATGTCCTTTGCATGTTTCCTGGGCTTTAACAACTATTATTGGAAGTTTATTTCGTAACTTCTCGTCTCTGGTCAAGCGACTCTTCCAGGTCCATGATCCTCCTGAGAAACCTTGTGACCACTACTTTGTCTCCTTACTGCTGTGCTCCAGACTTACCATTCTCCCAAGGCAGCTGGGAAGAATCAACTAGTTTGGGCCATTTCCCAACAATTCTGGTTGCCTAGTCTACGTGCTGATGTAACTGCCTTTGTAGCTGCCTGTTCCGTGTGTGCTCAGAGTAAGAATACACCATGCCTCCTACAACTCATACCCAATTGAGAGAGGCCCTGGACCCACCTGTCTATAGATTTCATTGTGAAGTTACCCAACTCGCAAGGCAACACTGTTATCCTTATGGTGGTTGACCGGTTCTCAAAGATGTGTCATTGTATTCCACTTAAGAAGTTGCCCACTTCTAAGGAACTGGCTTCCATTTTTACTCAGGAGATCTTTCGCTTACATAGGCTACCCAAGGTGATTGTCTCAGACTGGAGTAGTCAGTTTGTGTCCCGGTTCTGGTGAGCCTTTTGTGCACAGTTGAGAATTCAGCTTGCTTTCTCCTCTGTGTATCACCCGCAGTCTAATGATGCCGCAGAACGAGCCAGTCAGTCCTTGGAGCATTATGGTTTCCATCCTTCCATTTTGCCTGACTCGTTTGTTCCGCAGAGTATTCCTGCATTAGAGGAGCATCTCCGTGGTCTTCGTTCCACTTGGACACAAGTCTAGGAGGCTTTGGGTCATGCTAATGATTGGTACAGACGCCATGCTGACCGCAGACGCCTACCTGCACCTTCCTACCAGGTTGGGAACAGGGACTGGCTGTCATCTCGCAGCCTCTGACTTTGTGTTCCCTCACTGAAGTTTTCACCTTGATTTATTGGACCTTGCCGTATTCTTCGCAGGATTAACCCAGTGGCTTACGCATTAGACATTCCTTCTAATATTCATATTTCGAATGTATTTCATATCTCCTTATTAAAGCCTTTGGTCTGCAACCTCGGTGCCACGTCCTCACCCTGTACAGGTTGAGAACCATGAGGAGTATGAAGTACAGTCCATTGTTGACTCCCGTAGGTTCCGTGGACACATACAGTACCTGGTGCATTGGAAAGGGTTACGGTCCAGAGGAACACTCTTGGGTCTCATCCTCAGACGTACATGCCCCTGGCCTCCTCCGTGATTTCCATAGACGTTTTCTCCTCAAGCCTGGTGATCCTCTGGGGGGGGGTCATTGAGGAGGGGGTACTGTCAGGGCTGGACTCAGCCCTTCCTTCCTCTGAGCTGGCTGCTCAGCTGTCGGCTAATTGCCAGCTCCCATCTCTTTCCACGTTTACTCAGCTGTTGATGATCCTGATCATCAGTCCTGCCTACTTAAGCCATCCAGTCCAGAGGGGCTCTGCCTTCGCCTTGGTCACATCACAAGAAAATCTCCTGCGAATGGCTTTGCTGACATCCCTTCTGACTCCAGATCTTCCCCAGGTGAGTTTAAAGGAGCATCACATGCTTGAAACAATCTTATTTATCCACAATTTTGAAAGGGTGCCAAGAATTTTGACCAGACCAGAATTTATGATTTCTTGGCCATTTTTCAGAGAATATGAATAACACAAAAACCTTTCTTTCACTCATGGTTAGTGTTGGGCTGAAGCCATTTATTATCAATCAACTGTGTTTACTCTTTTCATGTCATAATGACAATAGAAACTACCCAAATTACCCTGATCAAAAGTTTACATACCCCAGCTCTTTTATCATAGGCCTTGTTGACCCATCTCTAAATGTAGCGTTTATGGTTGTGGCCAAAAAGCTCAATTTTGGTCTCATCGCTCCAAATGACTTTGTGCCAGAAGGTTTGAGGCTTGTCTTTGTTCTCTATGGCTTATTGTAAGCAGGATACTTTGGCGTTTGCATAATAATGGCTTTCATCTGGTGACTCGATCATGCAGCCCACATTTCTTCAAGTGCCTCCTTATTATGCATCTTGAAACAGCCACACCACATGTTTTCAGAGAGTCCTGTATTTCACCTGAAGTTATTTGTGTTTTTTTTTTACATCCCGAACAATTTTTCTGGCAGTTGTAGCTAAAATTTTAGTTGGTCTACCTGACCGTGGTTGGTTTCAACAGAACCCCTCATTTTCCACTTCTCGATTAGAGTTTGAACACTGCTGATTGGCATTCTCAATTTCTTGGATATCTTTTTATATCCCTTTCCTGTTTTAGCCCTTGTACACACGGTCGGACAATCCGACATCAAAATCCGTCAGATTTTGTCCGAAACTGGTGTTGCATACACACTGTCGGACAAAGTTTTCGGAAAATCTGATCGTTCGTAACGCGATGACGTTATTTCGTTACGACAGGACTACGTTCAGCTAGTAGCCAATAGCTTTGGTCTAGGAATTTTATAGCCCAGCTCTAAAACTTTGTCAGTCAGATATTCCGATGGAAATAGTTCGATGTAGCCCACACATGGTCGGATTATCCGACAACATGGTTCGATCTGACATTTTCAGTCGGAATGTCCGACCGTGTGTACAAGGGCTTATACAGTTCAACTACCCTTTCCCACAGATCCTTTGACAATTGTTTTGCTTTTCCCATGAGTCAGAATCCAGAAACATCAGTGCAGCACTGGATGAAAGATGCAAGGATCTGCCAGGAGTCCAGAAACTCATTGACCTTTTATACACACACACTAATTACAAGCAAAGCAAACAGATCACAGGTAAGGATGGTTAATAGCCATTCAAACCCCTTTGTGTCAACTTGTGTGTATTTTATCAGGTCAAAATCACCAGGGTATGTAAACTTTTGATCAGGGTCATTTGGCTCGTTTCTGTTGTCATTATGATTTAAAAAGAGTAAATGCAATTGTTTGATAATAAATGGCTTCAGCCAAACGCTAACCATGAGTGAAAGAAAAGTCTTTGGGTTATCGTTCATATTCTTTGAAAAATGGCCAAGAAATCATCAATTCTGCCAGGGTATGTAAACTTATGAGCACAACTGTGTGTGTGTGTGTGTATATGTAAATATGTGTGTGTGTGTGTGTGTGTGTGTGTGTGTGTGTGTGTGTATGTATATATATATATATATATATATATATATATATATATATATATATATGTGTATATATATATATATATATATATATATATATATATATATATATATATATATATATATGTGTGTATGTAGAATGTATATACACACATTTAATTTAGTCTGTGGACGTGTAAGCTGCAGTATAATATATTTTTGTTCTTGGGTTTAGATACACTTTAAGCCTTGAGATACATACAGGGAGCATAGCCTGCTTTGTTCAGCAACAAGTTAGTTAAATGTAACAGACTCCTACCAGCTATAGAAGCTGCTAGCTGGTAAAAGTTTAATTTGTTTTATGCTACTGTTATCTCTAAAATGTCCACAAAAGCTAAAATGACTCTTTGGATTGGACCAGGCTTGGCCTTGCAAGCAGGAAAATATATTTGTGCAAAAATCAGCTTTCTTTGAATTTTTGAGTACAGTCTGGCTATACCCCATCAAAGCTCATGAGTCCCATTTTTTTTCTTCCCTTTTTTTCTTTTAGTTTGCTAAATCCCTGTGAAGGGAAACACAAAACATGGCCTCTTTCAGACTATTTGTGCTAAGTAACTGACCCTTGCCCTATGCAACCAGTCAGCCATGACATGGGAAAGTAAGTCTGGTGTGTCTCTTCAACTTTCTGGACACTATCCAGGAACAAGACTTTTCCTGCCCAAGGAAAATATGTTCAATCATGTCCATGAAATGGAATCAAATATATTTTCTTCTAGTGACACTTTGTTGTGTTGTGCCTTTAAAGTTGAGAAGTGCTAAAAGGTAGATACCATCATCCATGATGTCTCGGGAAAGCCTCATTTTTCTATACATCCTAAGCTGGGCATTAAGGCTCTCTTTGCTTAGTGCTCTGTACTGTGCTTTGCCAGTATCTATTCAAATGCATTTATCGTAAAGAATGGTCCTGAATACTCAAAGAGATTAGTTAAACCTAGGTCAGCTGGAAAGAGACAGCCAATAATGTCTCCTCTTGTATTTGAAGAAACGTGGGTCATCCTTGCAACTTCTGTTAGAAATGTGTTGTGAGATGTCAAACAGAGATGTAGCTTCTGGAACAGTTAGGAAAATAGCGGTCAGAAACCAACTGAAACCGTTGTCCTATTGCTGATATTCGGCTGACAAACTATACAGCTGTTGTCAGACCAGAGTCTGATGAATGAGGTGGTACCTAAAAGAAAAGCATGATAGAGGGCTCTACTTGCTATGATAAGCCTTTCTAAATATAGCCAAACTTGAGGCAAACAGATAAATTGACAAATGAAATATGTCTAAGGGAGCTAAAGATTTTGTATTTTGTATATCCAATTCTAAAATGTACACAGCTTTACTTCACAGTATCCACAGTACTATCTGTCAAAATGCGCACAAAAAAAATAGATTCCTCAATTGCACCTAAAATGAAAGAAGTGATAAAACAAACGCAAACAAAGATGTTTTTTTTATAAATGTCCCTTATTGTTCCTAGTTATCTTCGAGGACTACAAAATCCAGTCTCAATGTTACAGAGAAGAGGAGAAGGGGAGGTGTTCTTGTAATCCTTTACTAGCATGAATTTAATGTACTTCAAGTTTATACATTGTAGACTGATATTTTATGGTGCCCACATGAGTCCTGTGTATTTTAAGGAGAGAGCATAGCAATTGCTGGAATTGGACTTAAACTTAAAGTGATACTAAACACACACTGTTTAATTTATATTATCCCTTCTCTTTCTGTATGTGGAGGGTGACACTGTAATTATTTTAATAAAAATCTAAGAACCTTCTTTCCTAATCAATGTACAGCTGTCACATGACCGCTTCTAGTCCTCTGCTACTGGTCACGTGTTTAAAAAACAAAACAAAAAAAACAGCCTTTGGAATACAGAGTAAAAATAAATGAAAACTGTTTCGAATTGTTATACAAATATATATTTGAAATTAAATCTTAATTATTTTTTGGCAGTAACATGGGGTGGGTGGATTTTTGCCAGTCACAGGCTGTGTCATGGAATAACAGGAAGATGAAGCCTCTGTCAATCACGATGCAATATTCCACCCCATTGTTTCTAGGGGATTAGTGGGTATGGGGGAGGAGGGGGAGAGTGGGTTTTCATTTACCACTGTGTATACACCCACTTGTGAGATTCTATAGTCACATGGACTGCTCAGATGTGACAGGGAGAACTTATTTAGGGAAAAATACACAACAAAATTAGCAAGTCCACTAGCTGCCCAATATTGAACTGCAAAATGCACAGTTGCAGTGTGGGCATGGACAGGAGGGGAAGACAGAGACTAGCAGGATCAACAATTTTTTTTTGCAGATTACAGAAAACAAATCCCATAGTGAGCGAGTGAGTATGAACAGCATGTAGTTACATTTATTGATAGTTTTTATTAATGTGGGTTTAATGACACTTTATTACAGAAGGGAGAGAAGAGATGATTGACTGCTGTGGCTCATTCAGCTGTGTTGGTTTGTGTGTATGTATCTGTTTGAGCTTTTGAGCTCTGTTAACATCATCTTAAAAAACAGTGCTGAAAATATACCTAGCACTAGCAATTTACTTCTTTTTGCTTGTCTCCGTTTCTATCATCTTTACATTTTAATCTGCTTTTTTTTTTTTAATTGTATTACAAGTAGAAAACAAATAGGTTGAAAAAAAACTGAAGAGGCTTCATACAATGGGGAAAATTGAGGTCCAATTGTTTGCTCAAAATGACAGTGCCTGCAGCCTCTGACCTCAATGCTGCAGTGATATCTCATGTAAGTGAGGAATATAGACAGATAATTCATGGATGATCCACCCTGTACTGATGTGTGTGTGCTTTGTCTTACTGCAACCACTTATATCTTATCCCTGGCTGGCTTTGGGACACAATGAAACATCATTTGCTCTTATATTATGTTATACTGTATCTTTATGCTTTATTGTCGTCTTGTTGGATGGGTCTGGTTATTTACATTGCCAGACCTTTGCTATATCAGACCTGAGTGTTTGATCTGAATATGTCAGTGATTCTGTCTGTTAGTGTGTAGTAGCTAGCTGTGTTTTTAACTGTAGAATAACTCTTTTTTTTATATCCCCAGAAACATGTGCTGTAAATAATGGAGGATGTGATCGTACCTGCAAGGATACTGCCACTGGAGTCCGCTGCAGTTGCCCTGTAGGATTTACCCTGCAGCCCGACCAAAAGACTTGCAAAGGTCAGTATGACTGTGTACACATGGTTATCACTTTCACTGCGAGGTTAAAAACAAATATACATGTATGTGTGGATGTGTGTGCACACGTGTGCAGAAAACTGTAGAAACTGTAACTTTTATGTAATCTAGTGGAGTCCTCAGATGGCTTTGTGTAATATACAGGAGTCAACTGGTGGTCATGTCTAATCTACAGGAGTCAATTGGTGGCTGTGTCTACTTTACAAGAGTCCAAAATTGACTGTGTACTCTAAAGGGGTCCTCAGGTGACTGTGAATACTCTACAGGAGTCCTCCAGTGACTGTGTGTACTCTATTGAAGTCTGCAGGTGACTGTGTGTACTCTGCTGGAGTTTGCAGGTAACTGCATACGCTACAGAAGTCCACATGTGGCTGGGTGTAATCTAGTGAAGTCCAAATACAATAATGTGTACTTTACAGGAGTCCACATGTGACTTTACTTTGCAGGAGTCCATAAGTGTCTCTGTCCACTTTACAGGGGTTTTCTGGTGGCTCTGTCTAATCTACAGGGGTCCCCTGATGGCTTTGTTTAATCTACAGGAGTCCACAGGAGACTGTGGGGTTGATTTATTAAAGGCAAATCCACTTTGCACTACAAGTGCACTTGAAAGTGCAGTCGCTGTGCATCTGAGGGGAAGATCTGAAATGAGGGGAAGCTCTGCTGCTCAGTGCACTTCCAGTGCAAAGTGCCTTTTGTAAATAACCCCCTGTGTGTACTCTACAGGTTTCCACAGGTGGCTGTATCTACTCTACAGGGTTCTGCAGGTGGCTTTGTGTACTTTACTGGGTTCCTCGGGTGGCTGTGTCTACTCTAAAGCAGGTGTAGGCAACCTGGGGCCCTCCAGCTGTTGTAGAACTCCATTTCCCATGAGGCATTGCAAGGCTGGCAGTTCCAATTGCTCCCAGAGGCATGATTGGACTTGTAGTTCTGCAGCAGCTGGAGGGCCCCAGGTCGCCGCTCCCTGCTCTAAAGGGTTCTGCAGGGGGCTGTGTCTCCTCTACGGGGTTTCGCCGGTGGCTGTGTCTCCTCTACAGGGTTTCGCAGGTGGCTGTGTCTCCTCTACAGGGTTCTGTAGATGGCTGCGTCTACTCTACAGGGTTCTGCAGATGGCTGTGTGTACTCTACGGGGTTTCGAAGGTGGTTATCTACTTTACATGAGTCCACAGAGAGCTGTGGCTGTGTGCACTTTACAGATGTGTGCAGGTGATGCATACATTACTACATAGGTGTTTATCAGTGGCCTGTACAGAGGTTTGCAGTTGGCGCGTATAGTACTGCACAAGAATGCACAGGTGCTGTATATATTATTGTACAGGAGCCCACAGGTGGCACATATAGTATCTTATTATACAGGAGCCTATAGGTGGCACATATCATACTATGCAGGAGTTCACAGATGGCAGAATGTAGGTGGAGTGTGTAGTCTGCAGACAACATTTGTACTGTGTTGTGGACTTAAGGTGGCATATGTATGTATTGCACAGGAAACTCAGGAGAGTCTGGGCTTGTTATCCTTGAGGCACCTTGTGCTCTAGTGGTCTGTGTCCTGTACAAGAGACTACGGAGAGTATATATCTATTGAGGACACTCTATTGAGGACACTTCAGACATCCTTCACTCATATTTCCCTTTATTTATTTCTGACTTATTACTTCAGGAAGTGTGTGGCTTTTCCCTCATCCTTCCTGGGCTCCAAGCAGACGACTGAGGAGATTTATTGAGGTGACAGTGGGGTCCTGTTTGTATGTTTGTTCCATCTTGTGCTGCAGATGAATAAAGCTTTCACACATTGCTAATTAAATGGAAAAACCACACACAAATATTTAGCAGACTGCTTTCACATGTAGTGACTCTGAAAGTCTATAAAATCAATTAAACACAACAAGACAGAGAAAGGGTAAAGGCATGTGGTCGTTGCCTCCCTGTAATCAGAAACTGCTGTTAAATGTAGAAAAATCCTTGTTTTCCTTTTACCTGTAATATTTTCCTGTGCAGTCTGCTGTGTCTGCGTCCCAGGCTCTAGGCTGACCACGGCCAAGTCTGTCCTATTTCAGTAAGGATTCCAGTTTTAAGAACAACAATAAACTGTATTTAGCCAGTTAAAAACTTTTTTTTTTTATAATTGTGGCAACCTGAGTGTGGTCAGAAGGGGTTGACTTAAAGTGCATCTGTTTCCAGACTATGGACATTAAAGTAACTACATAATGTTAATAAGCAGTAATGGGGCTTTAAACAAGCCATCAGTGACCTCTATAGCTGTGTGTACTGTGAAACAATTCATCTTCAAAGATCACATCAGAGACTCCAAAGACAGGGTTTCAGTCATTTTGTGACAACACGGTATGGATAAGTGTAAAAAAGCCCAGGGATTTCTTCTTCAGCAGTGAATAAGCTGATGTGGAAAACCATAGGCTGTAAGCGTAAAATGAAACACTACAGGATGGTGGCTTTGCTAAAAGGTAATACTTGTTGAACACCAATTACACATTTCATGTTACGACCACTTCTTCAGATATACAGTATATATTGTTTAAGAACAGTACAGATGTATGGTTAAAATTTGAGTAAGACCCCTTTCATCCGGGGGCTTTTTTAGGTGTTTTAGCGCTAAAAATAGTGCCTGAAAATCACCTCTCATGCCTCCCCAGTGTGAAAGCTCAAGTGCCATCATACTGGGGTGGTGCGTTTGCAGGACAGGGAAAAAAGTCCTGCAAGCAGCATCTTTGGGGCGGTGTGTGAGCAGTGTATACACCACTCCCAAAATGACCTGCCAATTGATGAATGGGCAGCACTGTCGAAGCGCCTGCAAAAACTAGCAGCGCTTTACCGCTAACACACCCCCGCCCCAGAGTGAAAGGGATTTAGGTTTTAAAAAGATAATTTCTAGAGATCAGCTTTAACCACTCTAGGGGGAGTTAATTTCCTAACACATTTCCCTTCCATATTGCATGACTGGGAGTGTCTAATTGTACTGCTGGCCCAGTACCTTAGCCCCTACCTTTTTAGAATTCTTTATAGCAGGAACATCCAAATGCAGCAAGAAGTGATCCAAGAGACATAACTTCCGCATTTAGAAAATCTAAACACATGCGTGCCAGTGTGAATGAATATTTAGGTGTCCGTTTTTGAAACTGTGAACAGCGGCGATCCCTATGATCACCGCTGATCCCGGTCCATTAACGGTTTATGAAACAGAGATGATCAAGGGAGAACATGTTCTCTGCCAATTATCTCCGCACAAAGAGAATCTCTGATTGACTGACACAGAAACGCCCAGTTTATGAAGCTGTCAGCACTTCACTGGTGATCTGTGTCAGAATTCACCCGGAAGAAGAGAGGTAGGGGGTAGGGGGAAGATTTTTTACTTCCTCGGTCTGACCCCCCAAGACAGTAACCACGTCCCTCTGCCATGTCTATATTGTGTGTGTATAGGTGTGTGTGTGTGTATGTATGTGTGTATATATATATATATATATATATATATATATATATATATATATATATATATATATATATATATATATATATATTATATACAGCTGTGCTCATAAGTTTACACACCCATGCAGAATTTATGATTTCTTGGCCATTTTTCAGAGAATATGAACGAGAACACAAAAAGATTTTTTGCACTTATGGTTAGTGTTGGGCTGAAGCCATTTATTATTAATCAACTGTGTTTACTCTTTTTAAATCATAATGACAACAGAAACTACCCAAACGACTCTGATCAAAAGTTTACATACCCCCGTTCTTAATACCACCGTGTATTGTCCCTTTTAACATCAATGACAGCTTGAAGTCTTTTGTGGTATTTGCGGATGAGGCTCTTTATCTTCTCAGATGGTAAACCTGTCCATTTCTCTTGGCACAAAGCCTCCATATCCTGTAAATTCTTGGGCTGTCTTGCTTGAACTGCACGTTTTGAGATCTCCCCAGAGTGGTTCAATGATATTGAGGTCAGGAGACTGAGATGGCCACTCCAGAACCTTCACTTTATTCTGCTGTAGCCAATGACAGGTGGACTTGGACTTGTGTTTTGGTTTACAGGCGGTGCTTAGGTTACAAACAAGATAGGGTCTGTAGCTTTGTTCTTAAGTTCAATCTGTTTGTAAGTCAGAACAGGTAGTTTTCTCTTCCTAGGGGTAGATTTCCTCCCACTTCCTGTTGTCTCCCTCCATTTGTAATTAGGAGTCGTTTGTAAGTTGGATGTTTGTAACTAGGGGACCGCCTGTATTGTCATGTTGGAATGTCAAAGTACATCCCATGGGAAGCTTCCTGGCTAATGAATGCAAATGTTCCTCCAGTATTTTTTGATAAAATACTGCATTCATCTTGTCATCAATTTTGACCCAATTTCCTGTGCCTTTGTTCCTCACACATCCCCAAAACATTGTGTTTTACAGTAGGAATGGTGTACCTTTCATCATAGGCCTTGTTGACAAAATTTAGCGTTCATGGTTGTTGCCAAAAAGCTCAATTTTGGTCTCAAGTTTGTGGGTTTTTCTTTGCATCCCAAACAATTTTCGTTAACATTTTAATTGGTCTACCTGACCGTGGTTTGGCTTCAACAGAACCCCTAATTTTCCACTTCTCGATTAGAGTTTGAACACTGCTGATTGGCATTCTCAATTCTTTGGATATCTTTTTATATCCCTTTCCTGTTTTATACAGTTCAGCTACCTTTTCCTGCAGCTCCTTTGACAATTCTTTTGCTTTCCTTATGACTCAGAAACCAGAAATGTCAGTGCAGCACTGGATGAAAGATGCAAGGGTCTGTCAGGAGTCCAGAAACTCATTGACCTTTTATACCGATCACAGGTGAGGACGGTTATCTTTAATAGTCATTCAAACCCCTTTGTGTCAACTTGTGTGCATGTTATCAGGCCAAAATCACCAGGGTATGTAAACTTTTGATCAGGGTCATTTGGGTAGTTTCTGTTGTCATTATGATTTAAAAAGAGTAAATGCAGTTGTTTGATAATAAATGGCTCCAGCCAAACACTGACCATGAGTGAAAGAAATGTTTTTGTGTTATCATGCATATTCTCTGAAAAATGGCCAAGAAATCATAAATTCTACCAGGGTATGTAAACTTAGGAGTACAACGGTGTGTGTGTATATATGTGTGCATATATATATATATATATATATATATATATATATATATATATATATATATATATATGCACACATATATACACACACACCGTAGAGGAAAGATATTTTATTAACTAGATGGGCAGTCTCCTCTGGGAATGTCCATGAACTGAGTAGTGATAATTTATCACTGCTTAATAAACGGACACGTCAAGTGTTTCAGTGAACTTTTGGTACTGTAATCTCGTTATGTCTTCCGAGATTCCAGAACCAGGGGGAATTCTCAATTTTTTTAAGAGTTTGTAGATCGCATCACTCCTCCAAAGGTGAAGCGATCTACACTGCTTCATAAACTGGCACTCAGAGGAGACTGACCTCCTCTGTGAATGCCGGAGAACGAATCGGTAAATATTTTACAGTGCTTCATAAACGGACACAGTCTGCTGAGGCTGCAGACATCACATCCAAGATAGCAGAAACCCATATGAAGTTTTATGACTTTTAGATGTCTATACAAGGGAGGCTTTTACAGGTAAATAACATGCAAAAAAAAACATTATGTACACATTTTTGTGGAAATGAATATTCTTGTGAGATGAGTTTTTTTTAAAGGTGAATCTGTGGTGTGTCTATTCTTTTCAGCTTTAATTCACTTTCCACTCATGATTCCGTTACACTGCTTGCCTGCCAGAGTAAAGTCCTATTCCTGGCACTAATGAGCATGGGAGAATATGTTACCACTTTCTCTTCCTCCAATGATGCAGTGTTGAATGTGTTAGCCCTAATTGGCAGGTGTGCCATGCTGGGGTGGGGAGGAGTCCTTGGCTCCATGTAAAGGACCCCATAGGTGTTTTAAATTTTGGCTGATTCCTGCTAAAGCAGCTGAAATTTAAGCCATGAAGATAGCCATGCAAGCACCACCTGGCTCAACATAAGTCAATTTAAAAATCTCCTAAGCTGGTGGAAAATCATAGGCTGAACAAGTGACTGCATCCTATCAGATGCCGTTTCGGGCATTTAGGCAGCTGCCAAACTGCTTACAGTGGTTCTAAAGTGAGGGTCGGAAACCCATCGATCACGATCTACCTGTCAATCATGGTCATCTGGCAGGTAGATCGCGACCGGACTTTCTGATCGTGACTGACAACTGTCGGATACAACAGCTGAGTCACTGCCCAGATCACATCACACAGCACACGGGCAGAGCTGCAGTGGGGTACCGATTGCGTTCCTGCACTCAGCACTAGTGTGGAAAGTAATACATTCCGACAGGTGGCGCGATCCTCACTCAACAGATTTCTAGTCCTGGCCTCTGACTGGCTGTCATTCAGAGGCCAGGAGGTGGGCGAGGAAAACAATGGTGCCAACACAGGGAATGCAAATCACAATAAGCTACTTCCTATGGTGGCACGCCAAGAAGGAGTAGCCTAGAAAATCATCGGGGGACCCATAAGAGGAGGTTTGGGGCCACTCTGTGCAAAACCATTGCGCAGAGCAGGTAAGTATACCATTCTTTACAAAATTCCCCAAAATGTAATATTTTACAACAAAAAAAGCACTTACAGCCACTTTAAATACAATACCCAGCAGTGCTGATTTCTCCATCTACATCAGGATTTCTCAACCGCCAAAGGTTCCTTCAAGGGTTGCTAGGGGTATCTTTTGTAGCTATCTGTAAGGGGGAGAATTATTTTCAATGACCATAAGTGTAGGAAGCAGTTTTCCTACTGGCCATCACACTAATATATCATAAGGTTCCCCAAGACCAGAAGATTTTTTCAAGGATTCTTCTGTGTTTAAAAGGTTGAGAAAGTTTGATCTATGCTTTTAATGTGCATGATGGAATATATTTGATTTTTGAGGGCTGAGCAAGAAAGTATCCAGCCTTGTATAGTGGCATTGGGCTCTAAACAGGCTAAATAGGAGCTTACACAGGACTGTCATGGGTGGACAAGCAGCAGGACTTGGGCTGGCATTATTCAGGTAAAGCCATTGCTTTATCCTGCCAAGGTCACAGGCTCTGTAACTAAGTATGAGAAAATGCAGAATGCAGCGGCAAATATGTGACAAATGGGAAATGTTCCAGAGGTGAACCTGAGCCCTAAACCACAACCGCTCAGCAGTGACAGCAGTAGCTGCATGACCAATGACAGAGGTGTCCAGAGCCTTGCAGACTTTAATTGTCGTTCTATGTATTTGACCCCGTGCATGGATAGATTTCATAACACCTAGCGGATGAAGCAGAAGAAAGCACATTGCTTTTATTACTTGGAAGAGTCCCCTTTTCCTCACTGTGAAATCCTTGTTAATCTTCTGGCTCATTGTTTGACTAGAGGGGTGATATCCAGGGCTTATGCTGGGAAAACATGTCTTGAGCCTGCTGTCTCACTGCCATGGTTACCGGGAAGGGCTCTGCCGGGGCACGGGAGAAATATAACATACGTGTGCTAGCATTGATGTGTTTATAGCAATCTACGTGCCCTCTGTGTGCAGACTTCGTATTATCAGTTCACTTTTCAGAAATTCTAAGGCAAATTAATAAAAAGCAAAAGGCTAGCCCTCAGTGGCTGTGATAATGATAGAAATATGGAGGAAAAGAGCAGAGAACAGTACTCTATAACATTAGGTCTTGTCTTGTTATGAGTGACTGCACTTTGCAGGTTTTCAGCTTCCCTTTGCATTTTACTAAACATATATGGTAAATCAATATGGAAGTGTCCCCATTAGGCCTCATTCAGATGGGCATACTTAAACGTACGTCCTTGCGAAGGGCTGTGTTCTGTTCATCCATGTGAAAAACGTCCCACCCATACCTATTGGGATGCAGCAGCTACATGGACATTTGGGCATAGCCACTGCTCCCAATTTGAGATCCATGCAGCTGCGCAGGGATGGTGGGAGACCCCCCATAATGGACACAGAAGGTGTACAATCCCAGGAACTCAGTGCAGAGGTCTCACCATAGAGTCCATGACAAATATAAGAACATTTCAGGTGATTACCTCCCCAGTGTCTACCAGAAAGTAAAGTATTAGTTTTGGGTGGACTTCTCTTATGGAATTCTTTTTATCAAGTTATGTATCAACAGGGCAAGAGACCTCAATGACAAAAAAAAATCTAATATTTTTACAATTTTCTCCTATTTTCCTTCTTCCCCCATGATGCCCCTTACCCCTGTTGTAGTGCAGGATTTTATGACTCGCTTTTCCAGCTGGAAAGGATGCAACAGCGAAAGAACAGTTAATTTTTTGACCACCATCTTTGTTTTTATTGTGACTTCTTTGTTCCTACGCACCTGTGTTTGTGGATTTAGTTTTTTTTTTAACTTAATAAAGTTTTATTGAAAAGATTAACAAGTACAAGTCATTGAACCATCCCAGAAAAGTTGACACAAACCTACCAAGGTATTGATGACAAGTCATATCATAGATCTGTTTTTTTTAATATTGGCCAATCAAATTTCAAAAATAGCAATTTGATGATTGTCATAAAGCCCATGTAAAGTATCATTGCCTGGTGTCTCTAGATTTCCAGATCGTTGTCAGATTGAAATGTATTATCCCGATTCCCTGTCTTAATGTACTGAACAACTTAAAAAATATATATATATGTGTGTGAGCCAAAAAAAAACCCCTTCCTTATTTTTTTAGTTTTTTTAGATTTTGATAGTCGAAAATGGAGAGACACTCTACCAGGTTTTTATTGCTATCTGTGTCTTTGGTTCACCCACCTATTTTTCATGGTGACCAATGTCACAGAGGCAAAAGGTGATGGGAAATCCAAAATTTTGTTGTCACCAGAACAAGAGGTAAGGGTTTGATTGGCCAAATACTAGTAGATTTTCAAATAAATATCAACATTTGGCAAAAAATTCTCATTACCTTTGATGACTTCACAAATGTTCTTGGTAAGTAATTCAAAATTTAGCTTTTAACATGGAATGAATGGAGCAAAAACAATGCACATTGTTAGAAATACTTTAATATAAAAATAAAATTCCATCCTGCTCCTTTGGAATTTCATCCTCATCTGGGCTCTGTGGATCCTGCTGCCGCCCACCAATTTACAAGATGGACAATAATGAAGGTATTCAATATATACAGGGTTGCAATTTGCTATACTATGTGATAACCAACCTCAGTTGTCTCACGACTGTACTTTCATAGACACCCCAATCCTATCCCTTACAATGCAGCTTCTTCTGCTTACTTGTAGCTGACTGAAGTGTTTTTCGATGTGTGTGTTAGATAAGAGCCAAGCTGCTGATATTAAAATCTGACATTGAAATGAGATCATTGGCTGTGGAAAGAGTGCTGGGACTCCAAGTCCAGTGAATTAGTGCTGTGAAGTGAGAGGAAAATGAAGATCAAACTCAAGCCCAAAGCAATTTGCCAATGGAAAAAAAGCCCTTTAGAATCCAGGGGACCTTTAGAAGGATCTTGTCAAGATACAGTTGTGGGATTTGTATTTAAAGGTGCAAGACCTACCTGCTGCTGTCCTTGTCCTTGCTTCACTACAAAGTGAGTCACAAGCCCCAGAACAGCTAACTTGCACTTGTTCTAATTTAGTGATACACTGAGTAGTAATCAAAGGATGAAGATGACAATCTGCAGGCTTTCTTTAGTGCTTTGAGATTTTCTGAATACATTTAAAGAGAATCTGTTATCTTTAACAGTGTAGGCAGATAGTTTTTGGCTGAGCCAATGGGAGTCATCTTTGACTTTCATAACATTAGTTCCTAGAGAATCGATGGGGTTCAGCTTCAAACACTGGATCAGTCAAAAAAAGGTACATTTTAAAGTTGACCAAATCCAAATCTATGGGACTTATTACCAAATCAAAGTATTATTTTCAGCACCTCTAAATACCTTCTGCCACTGATAAAAATGGATACACCCAAACTTCTTTGTGTGAAAATAAATTTGGGCAAACTATTTCTAAAGCTAGCCATACACACATAAGTTTATTTCATTCAGCCTACAGGCTGACTGAAAGAACATTTAGGGCTCGTTCACACCAGAGCACAGTGGAGGAAAACCCACATTCTGTACGCATTTAATGCACTGATGGGCAGGAGGCATTGATGGGCACAGATTGGCAGCACTGGTGGGCACTGTTGGGACTGCATTGATAATTGGTGCCCTGATTATCAGTGTACATGTCTCTTTTAGAGAAGTCGGTTATCAGCTCTCTACTCCCTTACTCATGCTGTCAGTTTTGAACGTGGCTCCAGGTAGACGGGACTGACACCTTGCGAGCCCCGTCACCTGGTATGGACTTAAAGGGGAAGCCCTACGCTGAAAAAATGGCGTGAGGTCCACGCCAAAGTCCATATCAGACCCTTATCTGAGCTTGTAGCCTGGCCGGTCAGGAAAGGGGGTGGGGATGAGCGAGCACCCCCCCCTCCTGAGCCGTACCAGGCCGCGTGCCCTCAAAATGGGGTGGTGCTTTGGGGAAGGGGGGCCCTGCGGCCCCCACCCCAAAGCACCTTGGCCCCATGTTGATGAGGACAAGAGCCTCTTCCCGACAACCCTGGCTGTTGGTTGTCGGGGCCTGCGGGCTTATAGGAATCCGGGAGCCCCCTTTAATAAGGGCATGCGGCCTGGTACGGCTCGGGAGGGGGGGCTTGCTCGTCCCCACCCCCTTCCTTGACCGGCCAGACTACGTGCTCGGATAAGGGTCTGATATGGACTTGGGGGGGGGGGGGGGCCCACGCTGTTTTTTTGGCATAGGGCTTCCCCTTTAAGTCCATACCAGGTGACGGGGCTCGCGAGGTGAAAATAAATGAAAATGAAAATAATTGTTAGTTGCAGCCCTACTTCATTAGCACACAGACCTGTGTTATATAAAGCTTTCAGATAGAATTCTTTACCTTGCCCTGAAAAGAGGCAAGAGAGTACATTTGGGTGTCCTTATAGAGTTTGTAACACATGTATTTTCTCTTTGTATTTTGTTTGTTTTTGCAAAACAGATGTTTTAGAGCAAGTATTTATTTTATTTTGTGTTGTTTGCAGGTTGTTAGTTTCACTTTGATTACATTGTCTGTGCTGCATTATTTTGAAAATCTTCCTCAAGCTGTTGTGACTACTAAATGTTTAAATCGTTAAGAGGCTGTCCGTTTGTGGGCGGAGTCCATTAACTCCTGTTAATTTCCTCTGCAAAATGGTCAGACCTCAAAACCATATTCTGTAAGGTTTTACCCTCACTTCCTGTTTGGCTATGTGACAGAAAGTGAATAAATTTGAAGGAGAAACTGGCAACATTTGGGGGGTGTCTTCAGCCTATCAGGCTGCAGACATCCACAAAAACTGACAAGACTTCTAATCCCTCTGCGCTCTATCCCCAAGCAAAAATAAGAAAGGATTTCATTTAGTTTAACTTTCCTAAGACACATTCCTAAGTGATGCATGTCAATGGCCCATTTAGACCTTGTTTAATAGAAAACACCAGTTGCTTTTCACTAGAAACATTTATTAGTCTAGTCCTGGAAATCTGCATCTGCTTTACTATTAATTTCCATAAAAATTAGGTTCCTGTATGTGAGAGGAGCAAGTGCTGTGTGCGCAGAGCTATGTACCCGTGGCACATATCTGGTTCCCGGTAGTGGTGGCCAGCACACAGGAATGACATCACTCCCCTACAGAAAGTTGCTTGTACTGTTGCTAATTTCTTCCCACCACCATGCCCCGCTCACTGTTCTCTGAGGAAGAGATGATCCTTATTTGAAAATTAAGATTTTTTTAAATTATTTTTACATGGGGTGTTGCTTGTGTGGGTCATGTGTGTATGTCTAAATGATTTGGCCTCAAAACACACACCTACTTCCTGTGTTCAGATTCACTTCCGTGCCAATGTATATTGCTACCTGCTTCAGTGTGTATGTGTGTATATAGATATATATCTGTAGATGTAGGTTATTGTGTCCAACAGCAGAGTGAAGTTGGGTAGATGCCACACTCCCATTTCTGGAGGCTTAATAATTGTCTAGCACAGGGGTCTTCAAATTACGGACCTCCAATTGTTCAGGAACTACAATTCCCATCATGCCTAGGTATGTCTGTGAATGTCAGAGTTTTGCAATGCCTCATGGGAGGTGTAGTTCTGCAACAGCTGGAGAGCCATAGTTTGAAGATTCCTGATCACTCAGCCTGTCCTGAAAAAAGGTGGGTTCTCGTGTGCCTTGTATAATGCCCAAAAAATATCATTAGGGAAATACAAATGGGTCATGGCACATCTACATTCCAAATATGGCACTTAAGATGGTCATGCACTATTCAATCTGATTAGCCAATCTCTGTACAACTCGATATTTTGGCAAAATAGGTAATAGGAAGACGCACTTGAACAATTAATTCAAAATATATTCTGCTTAAAGGGTAACTCCCAAAAAAAAAATTACAAATAAAAAATAAATGATAATATAGCATATAAAATTGCGACACAAGTCATTGTGTAATTGAATGCTATTAAAAATTACCTTTCCTTTTCAATCTGCAGCTCTGTAATTTTCTGTAAATTGCAAAGCAATATGGCTACCTGGAGGTGTTCTGTACAGAGAATGTATACATGATGCCCCCCAGAAACATAATTTTCTGCTTGTATGATTGTCTCTTTGGTTTTCCCAGAAGTCTGCGGGTCAGATTTCAGGCATCCCCTGCTGGAAATTACGTCTAAAGAGATGCAGGCCCAGCAATTTTCCTCATTGATGCCCTGCAGGTGCAGCAGCTGATTGATAATTATGAAACCACTCACATTAGATTCACTGTGCACATGGACAAACGGGCGTACAGGTACGTCCCTTTAAATTTGCCGCCATGCCACCGCGTGCGCGGCGCTGGTTGGGACCTCCCTCAGTCCGATCGTGGGTCCCGCGGACTTGATCGCCGCGGGGTTATCCGTGATCATCTCACGGGGAGGAAGAACGGGGAGATGCTAATGTAAACAAGCATCTCCTCATTGTGCCTAGTGAGAGTGTCACTGATCTCTGCTCCCTGTGATCGGAGCAGAGATCAGTGACATGTCATACACAGCCACGCTCCCCCCACAGTTAGAAACACTCCACAGGGCTCACTTAACCCCTACACTGCCACCTAGTGGTTAACCCCTATACTGCCAGTGTCTTTAACACAGGAATCAGTGCATTGGTATAGCACTGATTGCTGTATAAATAACAATGGTCCCAAAAATGTCCCATGTGTCCACCATAATGTCGCCGTCATGATAAAAATTGCTGTTCGCTGCCATTACTAGTAAAAAAAAAATAATAATAAAAATGGCAGAAAACTATCCCCTATTTTGTAAACGCTATAACTTTTGCGCAAACCAATCAATCGCTTATTGCGTGGTTAAGCTTTACATGACGTGCTATAATTTATTCTGTCTCTGTCACCTTTTGAAGAGATATCCTAACTCTTCCTCTCTTTACATGAAGAGGAGAAAAATCTCCCAAGTAGGGACACGGGTGGCAATAAAAACTTAAAGCTGAGTTCCAGTCTGTAAACAAGAAAATCAAAAGTCAGCAGCTACAAATAATATAGCTGCTGACTTTTAATATGTGGCCACTTTCCTGTCAAATGATCCAGCAATGTTGGCACCCCTAGCCGATTCATCCACCTGCTGTGGGAGCAGGCGCTGGCATCTTCACTAAGGGAAACGGGAAGTAAAGCCTTTGCGGCTTCACAATATGTTTCCTACTGTGAATGCGTCAGTCGTACTGATCCCTAGATCAGGGTTGCCCAACCTTAAGCGACTTGATAACCGGTCGTGGGCCACAATGAGCGGAGCAGGCAGATGTTAGGTCTGTGTCCACTTTGCATATGCAGAGCGGACACAGACACAGCCCACTCTACTGTATTGGACCTCTTATCCGATCCGCTCAGATGGAAGGGGATGGGTCCCCTTCTGTTTTTTTGTTTTTTTTTCAGCGGAATAGTGGTAGGCGGGTGTAAACGGACACAAGTCCGTCTACATCTGCCACTCCATAGAGTTAAATCGAGGGTCCAAATCGGGTTGAACCTATCGCGTGAAAGGGGCCTAAGGCTGCTTTCACACTGATGTGCTGCGGTTTACCCGCCCCACTCTCCTGCAGGTTATCTGCACTTTTCCATAGACTTCTATTATATGCTGCAGGCATTTGGGGCACACAAAGTATATATCCTTATATGTAAACGTTCAGAACTGCACTCGGCACTCATATTGCTGTTCTTGTTCCACAACTCCCAGCATGTCCTGATGTTCTGGTAATCTAATATAGGAAAGCTGCTGGGACTTTTAGTTCCACAACCCTCCAAGGCAGCGTTGATTGCTTTGCTTTGCCTGTGCTTTATTCTCATTATGAATGACAAAACCAGAAGACTTTATCTGCCAGCTGTAGAGTTCTCTCACCGAGCACAAGATCACTCAGCTGGCTTTAATTTGAGATATTACACATCAGTTGGCAGGGAAAAAATATGCTGTTTTTATTGTAAATAGTAGACCACTCTTCAAAATCTCTCTGTGGGAATTAGAGCAAAAGAAAACAATAGGTTGGATATTTGCTTGAAGTGCAATGTTCTTTCCTGTACATTAACGCATCGTTCATACAATAGGACAGACCTAAAGGAATACTCTAGCAGACTAAAAAATGTACCACCGAACTACATCACGGGACATGTTAGTGGCCCAATGTTTAATCTTAAAGAGGAGTTCCCCTTAAAAAAAAAAAATTAAAGTCGGCGTCTACAAATACTGCAGCTGCTGAGGAAATGTGTAAAATAAGGAATTTGTATAAATATATCTTTGCTCTGTTGTGGGGGGGGGTTCCCTTTTTGCTCTCCTTTTTTAATATCATAAAATGTTGAAATAAATAAAGAATTAAAGTACAAAAAGGGAAAAAAAAGACTTACCTGTGACCCTAGCAAAGGGAATCCTAGATCTCCATGGAGCCCAAGTGTAGTGACCACTCATAGTCCATAGTGAAGTTCCTCCAGCCCCATAATGGTCAGAGAAAGAGTCTGCTGGAACCTATCCATTGCACTTTTTTTTTTTTTCAGTGTGGGTGCATTTGTTTTTTTGTTTTTTGTTTTCCAAAAGGTGGACTGTGACTTTAAAGGAAACCTGTAATGAGAGAAAAATGCAGTCTGCCATTGTTGAACACCTTCTGAAAATGTTAATTGCCTGGCCGAGGCTTTGATTTGGAAAGGGTCACAGTAAAGAACCCCTGATTTCATGGTCAGTGATTCGGATTTGTTACAAACCAGTAATTGCCAGGGCAGTAAGGAAGGAAGGTAATGAGGACCATCATGATTCATTCAGCACACAATATCTGTAATGATACACACCCCTGATTACAGTCCATCAAGAAAAAAAACTGAGTGCAGGAAGATAAGACTGTGGGAGGGAAGTGTCAAGTCAAATCATGTAGGCAGCAGTCCTGCTCAGTCTGGCATTGGGAAAATTATCTAAAACTGATAGTAAAGTAACATTTTTAGTTGAACAGTTCCTTGCATCCATAATTGAAAAGATAATAATTTATTTTCCCCTTCTTTCAGATATTGATGAATGCCTGGTGAACAACGGCGGCTGTGACCATTTCTGTCGTAATACTGTTGGGAGCTTTGAATGCAGCTGCCAGAAAGGCTACAAGTTACTGACTGATGAGCGTACATGCCAAGGTAAACTTGTATTTCTATATACCACCTGTGCTTATAGTGAAGTGTAACAAAATAGGTGTCTTTGTCTTGATCTCTTGTACTGCAATTCTCTCAGGAGGAGCCATTCCAAAGACAGAACCATGAAAGTCTAGCGACCACCCAGACATATTTGCTAGGGATCAGTGACCACACTAAAATGTTTTAGAACTCAGCTGCTGAAATTAGTTTTACCCCTTCTTCTCAGTCAGGGCCTGCAGTATCAAATATCAGAAAAATTATATTATCCCTAGACCAGATATATGCAATTAGCGGACCTCCAGCTGTTGCCAAACTACAAGTCCCATCATGCCTCTGCCTCTGGGTGTCATGCTTGTGGCTGTCAGAGTCTTGCTATGCCTCATGGGAGTTCTGCAACAGCTGGAGGTCCGCTAATTGCATATCCCTGCCCTAGACCATTCGATGCAGGTTTTGGGTATACAGTTTGGAGGGCCTGTTGAAAACTGTCAAATAGCTTAAAATTGATAAGCATTTATTGAACAAAATACACCCAACTAATTTTGGGCGATAGCTGCTCTTTATTCAGGGCTCAACTGTAAGATTGGTACCTTATTCTTGGAGAGATTCTTTTGAGGCTGGGTTCACACCCCCATGGGGAGCGGCGCAGCTCACAGCAGGGGCCCAGTGCATCACTGTTCACCATTTCAGGTCCAATTCTGGTCCAAATTTTTTTGGCTGAATATTTACCTGAAGACTCACAGGAATCCTGTGCAATCCGCTCTGCAGCCGTTCCAGAGCTGTGTGAACCAGCTCCATTGAATTACATTTTGGATGCAGAGAAACCCACAATCCAAGTTGCAATAGTGTGAACCCAGTCCAAATGTCTACTTTGAGGCTAAAAACTGAGATATCAGCGTATCCATGTTGGAATGAGAAGAGACCTGAATGTGATCACATCTCATTCCAACAGAGATACACTTATGAATGCCGATCACTTCTCATTCCAGTGTGGATTCTGATGTTTTAAGCCTCATAAAAGGAATTTCAATAAATCTTGTCTGGAATTCAGTACAAACCTTACAGTTAAGCCCCATTAGCTCTGTGGAGCACAGAACACCTCTATGTATGTTAGCGAGATAGGGAAAGGGGGAGGCATTCTGCAGTCCTAAAACACTTCTCCTAGGGGGATATGCTGCTCCTCAGGAAATGTTGCAGTAAATGTTGTCACCCTAGAAGAGGAAGTGTGTTACTGGAAGGATCATCCAGTGAAAAAGAAAAAAACTGAAAAAAGAAAATGATTGCAGGCACAACATCCAAGGACTGATAAGCTGCAATATGTCAAATTGATGTTCTTGTATTTTTATATACACTTTCAAATACCTTTTATCGGTCAGGAAAACAGCTTCTCCCTGCTCTCACTCTGCAGTGCTCTATGCTGGCATAGCTAAGGCCACACCCCTATGTCCTCATGTAGAATTTTATTTCAGAGGAGGGGGCATGTCAGATCAGGTCTTTGTGAATTATTGAGCGCACTATCATTTCTGGCGCCTATTAGTCATATTAAGATTCCCATACGCTACTACTGTAACTAGTATCTAGGTTATTGAAGACTAACGAATTGCAGATCTACCGTTTCTCTGACTACATATTGTACATTTTGGCTGATGTTAGAATCTCTTGTCATTGATGAATTTTCAACATGTACAAAAACTTATGTTTTGCTTTAGTTAAATGGGGGCAATGAATCTTTCAATTTTGTTCCTATGTCCTTGGTTGAAGAGATTGTGATGGTGCGTTTTGGTAGTAAGTGGAAGGTCAGATACCTTATCAATGTCCCCCCATTACCCTACAGTGCCGACAAAGATTAACCCCTTCATGTCAGAGGTTAAAATAAATCTTAACGCTTGAACACAGTTTTTCGACTTTGACATGTGTTGGTGAAACTGTACACATCATTGCAAATACTTGTGTACTAGTGTATCCAGGTAAATTATACCATGATTTTTTTTGTTTGTTTTTTCAGGACAAATTGTGCTTTCATTTGGTGGTAAATGGTAATGGATATATCCTAATATTTTTTTTATTATTAAAGGAAAACCGGCAAAAAATGGTAAAAATTCATTGTAATCTGTAGCTATATAGTTCTTGCTATTACCATTCCATACCACCAAAAAAACAACCCAAAATACATTTTCCTGCTCCTTATGATCATAGCAATACCACATATGTGTATGTAATTTGTACCCATAGTAGAGCAGAGAAACAATAGTGCACATTTTGCTTTTTTTATCCTACTTAAAACACACTGACGTGAAAACTAAATTGAAAATTTGTTTTTTTTCCAACTTAAACTACAGTAACCCGACATTTGACTTTGACCTTTGACTCTGTCCATGACCCTGATCTAGATGTTTTAATTGTTATTTTTTTAGGGCCTTGTTCACACTAACCCACACACTAAATTGCAGCAGTTTAGTACTTGGGCAGTAGCCATATTGGACTGCAGAGCCGTGCCACAGGGGGTGGCGTGATGCATGTTTTATTGCATCACACAGCTCCCTTTTATTTTGTTTTGATTTTTGTGGGTTCAAATTTATGTGAATGGCATAAAGAGACTCTTCATGTCGCTGCACAGCAGTGGGGGGAACTGTGCTGTGTGGTGTCATGCAGGGGCTATCCAGAGTGGTGCAATATAATGCAAACATGTTGCACGCTATTGTTTTCTATGTGTAATTGCAGTTACCCGCTTATACCCATGAGGAGGAAAAACAAAGGTAACTGCATATACACACTTTTTTTGTTTATACTTTTCTATACTATGCATCTTTCTCCCCATTCAAGAGGAGAAAACAACACAGAGGCGGGCTGTACAGTGACTTATCACTGCGATAGCCAGAGGATCAGAGGCTTAGGTGATTGGGAACCAGGCCTTCCAGTTCCCAGTGGTTATTATGAGACCTGGAGCTGTCATTGACAGCTCGGTCTGTGTGTTTGGAGCCCACTGTGCAGAACACCTTCAGCACAAAGTAAAGCATACAGTATAACACAAAGACCCACTTCTGTGAGTGTGTGTGTGTATATGTATGTATATATATATGTGTATATGTATATATATATATATATATATATATATATATATAGTGTATCACAAAAGTGAGTAAACCCCTCACATTTTTGTAAATATTTATTATATCTTTTCATGTGACAACACTGAAGAAATTACACTTTGCTACAATGTAAAGTAGTGCATGTACAGCTTGTATAACAATGTAAATTTGTGTCCCCTCAAAATAACTCAACACACATCCATTAATGTCTAAACCATGGCAACAGAAGTGAGTACAGCCCTAAGTGAAAATGTCCAAATTGGGCCCAAAGTGTCTATATTTTGTGTGGCCACCATTATTTTCAAGCTCTACCGTAACACTCTTGGGCATGGAGTTCACCAGATCTTCACAGGTTGCCACTGGAGTCCTCTTCCACTCCTCCATGACATCACAGAGCTGGTGGATGTTAGAGACCTTGTGCTCCTCCACCTTCCCTTTGAGGATGCCCCACAGATGCTCAATAGGATTTAGGCCTGGAGACATGCTTGGCCAATCCATCACCTTTACCCTCAGCTTCTTTAGCAAGGCAGTGGTTGTCTTGGAGGTGTGTGTGGGGTCGTTATCATGTTGGAATACTGCCCTGCTCCCAGTCTCCGAAGGGAGGGGATCATGCTCTGCTACAGTATGTCACAGTACATGTTGGCATTCATGGTTCCCTCAATGAACTGTAGCTCCCCAGTGCCGGCAGCACTCATGCAGCCCCAGACCATGACATTCCTACCACCATGCTTGACTGTAGGCCAGACATGCTTGTCTTTGTGCTCCTCACCTGGTTGCTGCCACATACACTTGACACGATCTGAACCAAATACGTTTATCCTGGTCTCATCAGACCACAGAACATGGTTCCTGTAAACCATGTCCTTAGTCTACTTGTCTTCAGTAAACTGTTTGCGGGCTTTCTTCTTTCTTTCTTCTTCATTTTTAGAAGAGGCTTACTTCTGGGGCGACAGCCATGCAGACCAAATTGATGCAGTGTGCAGCGTATTGTCTGAGCACAGACAGGAGGACCCCTACCCCTTCAACCTCTGCAGCAATGCTGGCAGCACTTATACATCTATTTCCCAAAGACAATCTCTGGTTATGACGCTAAGCACGTGCACTCACCTTCTTTGGTCGACCATGGTGAAGCCTGCTCTGAGTGGAACCTGTCTTGTTAAACCTCTGTATGGTCTTGGTCAACATGCTGCAGCTCAGTTTCAGGGTCTTGGCAATCTTCTTATAGCCAAGGCCATCTTTATGTAGAGCAACAATTCTTTTTTTCAGATCCTCAGTGAGTTCTTTGCCATGAGGTGCCATGTTGAACTTTCAGTGACCAATATGAGAGTGGAAGCGATAACACCAAATTTAACACACCTGCTCCCCATTCACACCTGAGACCTTGTAACACTAATGAGTCACATGACACCGGGGAGGGAAAATGGCTAATTGGGCCCAATTTAAACATTTTCACTTAGGGGTGTACTCACTTTTGTTGCCAGCGGTTTAGACATTAATGGCTGTGTGTTGAGTTATTTTGAGGGGACAGCACATTTACACTGTTACACTCACTACATTGTAACAAAGTGTAATTTTTTCAGTGTTGTCACATGAAAAGACATAATAATAAAAAAAAAATAAAAAAAAAAAAATATATATATATATATATATATATATATATATATATATATGTATGTATGTATGCGTGTGTGTGTGTGTGTGTGTGTATATATATATATATATATATATATATATATATATATATATATATATATATATATATATATGTATATATATATATATATATACACAGTGCCTTGCGAAAGTATTCGGCCCCCTTGAACTTTTCAACCTTTTGCCACATTTCAGGCTTCAAACATAAAGATATAACATTTTTATTTTTTGTGAAGAATCACCAACAAGTGGGACACAATTGTGAAGTGGAACGAAATCTATTGGATTTTTGAAACTTTTTTCACTAATAAAAAAATGAAAAGTGGAGCGTGCAAAATTATTCGGCCCCCTTGCGTTAATACTTTGTAGAGCCACCTTTTGCTGCGATTACAGCTGCAAGTCGCTTGGGGTATGTCTCTATCAGTTTTGCACATCGAGAGACTGAAATTCTTGCCCATTCTTCCTTGCAAAACAGCTCGAGCTCAGTGAGGTTGGATGGAGAGCGTTTGTGAACAGCAGTTTTCAGCTCTTTCCACAGATTCTCAATTGGATTCAGGTCTGGACTTTGACTTGGTCATTCTAACACCAGGATACGTTTATTTGTGAACCATTCCTTTGTAAATTTTGCTGTATGTTTGGGATCATTTTCTTGTTGGAAGATAAATCTCCGTCCCAGTTTCAGGTCTTTTGCAGACTCCAACAGGTTTTCATCCAGAATGGTCCTGTATTTGGCTGCATCCATCTTCCCCTCAATTTGAACCATCTTCCCTGTCCCTGCTGAAGAAAAGCAGGCCCAAACCATGATGCTGCCACCACTATGTTTGACAGTGGGGATGGTGTGTTGAGGGTGATGAGCTGTGTTGCTTTTACGCCAAACATATCGTTTTGCATTGTGGGCAAAAAGTTCGATTTTGGTTTCATCTGACCAGAGCACCTTCTTCCACATGTTTGGTGTGTCTCCCAGGTGGCTTGTGGCAAACTTTAGACGAGACATTTTATGGATATCTTTGAGAAATGGCTTTCTTCTTGCCACTCTTCCATAAAGGCCAGATTTGTGCAGGGTACGACTCTCCCACCTCAGCTGTAGTTCTCTGCAGTTCATCCAGAGCGATCATGGGCCTCTTGGCTGCATCTCTGATCAGTCTTCTCCTTGTCTGAGCTGAAAGTTTAGAGGGACGGCCAGGTCTTGGTAGATTTGCAGTGGTCTGATGCTCCTTCCATTTCAAAATGATCGCTTGCACAGTGCTCCTTGGGATGTTTAAAGCTTGGGAAATCTTTTTGTATCCAAATCCGGCTTTAAACTTCTCCACAACAGTATTACGGACCTGCCTGGTGTGTTCCTTGGTCTTCATGATGCTCTCTGCGCTTTCAACAGAACCCTGAGACTATCACAGAGCAGGTGCATTTATACAGAGACTTGATTACACACAGGTGGATTCTATTTATCACCATCAGTCATTTAGGACAACATTGGATCATTCAGAGATCCTCGCTGAACTTCTGGAGTGAGTTTGCTGCACTGAAAGTAAAGGGGCTGAATAATTTTGCACGCACCACTTTTCAGTTTTTTATTTGCTAAAAAAGTTTAAATTATCCAATAGATTTCGTTCCACTTCACAATTGTGTCCCACTTGTTGGTGATTCTTCACAAAAAATAAAAATTTTATATCTTTATGTTTGAAGCCTGAAATGTGGCAGAAGGTTGAATCAAGGGGGCCGAATACTTTCTCAAGGCACTGTGTGTGTGTGTATATATATATATATATATATATATATATATATATATATATATATATATATATATATAATTTTTTTTTTTTTATACTCGGTGGGAAGAGGTTAAGGAATCTTCTTTTTTTTTTTTTAAAGATGCCTTTTATTGCGTTTTTAAGTTTAGTATACATGTACAAAAAACCAACAAACAATGCTTAATGCAGTGAAGCCTTTATGAGACACACAATATTGGACGTTCACATATTTCATATATTTCATTTTCTTGGATTAGTACAGCCATTCTTAACCTTTTCAACTCAGAGGAACCCTTGAAACAACTTTCTGGCCTCAGGGAACCCCTGCTTAAAATATCTACAGCTTATAGTGGAAGTAAAGTTCCACACATTACTTTCACCTATAGGTTAGCATAAGGCGATGCATGCTAGCACAATATGCCTTTAGCTCGCAGGGTGTAAAAAAAAAAAAAAATGTCCAATGGCTTTATGAAACATTAGTGTGATGGTCATTGGAAAGAATGCTCCATACACTTTTGCTCATTGGGGCAGAATTACAGATCACTAAAAAGATCAGTGGACTCAGTGGAAACTTATCTGAGAGGCAGAAATTGCTCAAGGAACCCCTACCAACCTCTGGAGGAACCCTAGTTCAAAAACCCTGGATCAGTACATTCCACTTTATACATTATGCTGTACTGGATACATCTCACGTGTGTTATGGACGCTAAAAGTTGTACGCTAGGATGAGCCCACTATTGCCAAATTTTGTCATAGTTTTGTGAGGTCACCTCTGATCTCATAGGTTAATTTGAAGAACTCTTTTATCTGGTTGAACTCTTGGAAAAAAGCTTTTTGGTTAGGAAAGGACATGTTGAAATCAAACTATTTGGAAGCGATTAGAAATGGGGAAAAAAGCAGCACAAAGAACAACAAATTATATTAAGATAACCAATTACAGAGAATCCTTGGACACCCTTGAAGAGCTCTTGCTTATTGTGTCCAAATTTTACTTGACTGTAATGTTGCCATCTTGTTCTCGAGTCAAACTCTGCTTCTTTTATATAACCCCATGAACCAAAAAAATCCCTGTTAAAGGCGATTGAATGTTCCATTATTCACCAGTTGATTATTTATATTCCTTGAGTTCCTATGACTATAATAGGAAATGGATTTTAACTGGCCGAGAACTGTGCACCGTCCCTGTAGCCAACTTGCTTCTATGGTCCAGTGCATTTTAAATGAGATGAAACGATGTGTTGTGTACAGTTGTTGGTGCTGGACGTCTCCCTTAGTATGAGAATCCATGACGAATTATGAGTTCAGTGATAAATAGAAGCCAGGAGAGAAAACCCAAGCGGTCAATACCCTATTTATCTTGTGTGTTTGACAGTGGAATAATAACTTATTTTAGCTCTGAGACAGTCACTGCAGAGTAAAGCAGTCAGCGAGACTTCTGTTTTATTTAGTGGCTCTGGATGATCCCAGAAACCTTTGCAACAAGGTTAGGCAACCCATATCCTTCATCTGCTAACTAGAGAAGTCTAGAAAATGGTCAATAAGAACATGTTTTATTTTTAAGAACAAGTTAATCTTGCATTATTTACCTTAAAACGTATCTAAACCCAGAAAACAAAAAAGGAAATAATTTCAGCCTACTATCCCTTTAGATATGGTGGCTACATTAATTTGGTATTAAAGCTTTGTTTTTTTTTTTGTTTTTTTTTTAAATAACAAACATGTTATACTCACCTGCTCTGTGCAGTGGTTTTGCACAGAGCACCTCCGATCCTCTTCTTTATGGGTCCTGCCCCCCCCCCCCCCTCGAGCAGTGCCCCCAGAGAGAGCCACTTGCCCTGGGGGGAACCGCTGTGTGCTCACTCCCAAGCCCCTGCTCTATGCATCCATAAGTCACATAGAGCCACAGCTTGCCCCCCTCCCCCTCATCCCTCTCCTCCAAGAGGCTCCTGCTGCTGTCTTAGCCAATGAGGAGGGAGAGTCCTGGGACATCCGAGGTTATTATGAACATCGGTGGAGTGGAGAGAGCTCATGTAACGGTTGGGGGGACACACTGCACACACAATTTTTTTTGCACTCTTGTGACCAGTTTTCATTAGAGAGTAGTCTGAAGTCTGACGTCACTGGAATCAGTCCAGGCACCACGTCATCACTACAATAAAGCTGCCGAGAGCCTGAGACGGCCGCTCTCAGTGCACAGGCGGCGGGGGACAGATGCAGCATCAGACCGATGCTGCATCCACCTAGGTAAGTATGAATCTGGTAAAAAAAAATACTTCTCTTTTAAGAACAATGTAACTGATAATAGCACAAGAAATTAGGGGATCATGGCAAAAGATTTAAAAGAGCTAAAAAAAAAAATAATTTTTTTTTGCACTTCTTAAACTGATATACAGTGGTGTGAAAAAGTGTTTTCCCCCTTCCTCATTTCCTGTTCCTTTGCATGTTTGTCACACTTAAGTGTTTCGGAACATCAAACCAATTTAAACAATAGTCAAGGACAACACAAGTAAACACAAAACGCAATTTGTAAATGAAGGTGTTTATTATTAAAGGTGAAAAAAAATCCAAACCATCATGGCCCTGTGTGAAAAAGTGATTGCCCCCCTTGTTAAAACATACTATAACTGTGGTTGTCCACACCTGAGTTCAATTTCTCTAGCCACACCCAGGCCTGATTATTGCCACACCTGTTCACAATCAAGGCATCACTTAAATAGGAGCTGCTTGACACAGTAAGGTCCACCAGAAGATCCTTAAAAGCTACACATCATGCCGAGACCCAAAGAAATTCAGGAACAATTGAGAAAGAAAGTAATTGAGATCTATCAGTCTGGAAAGGGTTATAAAGCCATTTCCAAAGCTTTGGGAATCCAGCGAACCACAGTGAGAGCCATTATCCACAAATGGCGAAGACAGGGAACAGTGGTGAACCTTCCCAGGAGCGGCCGGCCGCCCAAAATTACCCCAAGAGCGCAGCGACGACTCATCCAAGAGGTCACAAAAGACCCCACAACAACGTCCAAGGAACTGCAGGCCTCACTTGCCTCAGTTAAGGTCAGCGTTCATGCCTCCACCATCAGGAAAAGACTGGGCAAAAATGGCCTGCATGGCAGAGTTCCAAGGAGAAAAACAACGGCTGAGCAAAAAGAACATCAAAGCTCGTCTCAATTTCTCCACAACACATCTTGATGATCCCCAAGACTTTTGGGACAACATTCTGTGGACCGATGAGACAAAAGTGGAACTCTTTGGAAGGTGTGTGTCCAAGTATATCCGGCGTAGAAGGAACACTGCATTTCATAAAAAGAACATTATACCAACAGTAAAATATGGTGGTGGTAGTGTGATGGTCTGGGGCTGTTTTGCTGCTTCAGGACCTGGAAGACTTGCCGTGATAAAAGGAACTATGAATTCTGCTGTCTACCAAGAGATCCTGAAGGAGAATGTCTGACCATCTGTTCGTGTACTCAAGCTGAAACGAACTTGGGTTCTGCAGCAGGACAATGATCCTAAACACACCAGCAAGTCCACCACCGAATGGCTGAAGAAAAACAAAGACTGAACTTTGGAGTGGCCTAGCCAAAGTCCTGACCTGAATCCTATTGAGATGTTGTGGTATGACCTTAAAAAGGCCGTTCATGCTCGAAAACCCTCTAATGTAACTGAATTAGGACAATTCTGCAAAGATGAGTGGGCCAAAATTCCTCCAGGACGCTGTAAAAGCCTCATTGCACGTTATCGCAAACGCTTGGTTGCAGTTGTTGCTGCTAAGGGTGGCCCAACCAGTTATTAGGTTTAGGGGGCAATCACTTTTTCACACAGGGCCATGATGGTTTGGATTTTTTTTCACCTTTAATAATAAACACCTTCATTTACAAATTGCATTTTGTGTTTACTTGTGTTGTCCTTGACTATTGTTTAAATTGGTTTGATGTTCCGAAACACTTAAGTGTGACAAACATGCAAAGGAACAGGAAATGAGGAAGGGGGCAAACACTTTTTCACACCACTGTATATCAAAACACTTTTAATTTTACATTTGTCTGACCAAAAGGGACTAAATAAGATAAGTTCATTGTTAGGATTTACATACACTTTAAAGCGGCTCTGTCCCTGCTAAAAAAATATTTAGCCAAGAAGAACCTGTAAAAAGACTTTAGACCCCTTTTACACTGGAGGTGTTTTTCAGGCGCTACAGCGCTAAAAAAGCGCCGTAGCGCCTGAAAAAAGGCTCAGGTGAAAACCCAGTGTGAAAGCCCGACTGCTTTCACACTGGGGCACTGTGCTGACAGGGCATCGCAAAAATTCCTGCCAGCAGCTTCTTTGCAACGGTGCAGGAACGGTGACTACACCGCTCCTGCCCATTGAAAACAATGGGGTAGCGCCGCTATACCGCCGGCAAAGCGCAGCTGAGTTTTGCTAGCAGATTTAACCCCTTATCGGCGGCTAGCGGGGGGTTAAAACTGCCCCCTAGTGGCCGAATAACGCTGCTAAAACAATGGTAAAGCAGCACTAAAAATAGCAACGCTTTACTGCTGACGCCCAGGGCGGCTAAGTGTGAAAGGGGTCTTACTGACCTGGTCTGATACCCAGTCACAGAAACTTCACTCTGCTGCAAAGATAAGCCACTTAAAAGATCTTCACCCCTGAAACCTGGGGGAATCTAGGATGTAAAAGGACCTGGGGTCCTAGTAGATGACAGGCTCAGCAATGGCATGTAATGCCAAGCTGCTGCAAGCCAACAGTATTTTAGTATGCATTAAAAAGGGGATCAACTCCAGAGATGAAACGTTAATTCTCTGACTCTACAAAACTCTGGTCTGGCCGCACCTGAAGTATGCCCATCCAGTTCTGGGAACCAGTCCACAGGAAGGATGTACTGGAACTGGAGAGAGCCCAGAGAAGGGCAACACAGCTAATTAAGGGCCTGGAGGATCACCGTTACGGGGAAAGACTGCATGGATTTAACGTATTTTCTCTGGAGAAGACGCTTGAGAGGGGATATGATTCCAATGTACAAATACCATACTGGTGACCCCACAATAGGGATAAAACTCTTCCACGAAAGGAAATAAACAGGGGAATACACGACCATTCACTAAAATTGGAAAATAAGTGGTTTAACCTTAAACTGCGTAGAGGGTTCTTTACTGTAAGAGCAGTAAGGATGTAGAATTCTCTTCCACAGGCAGTGGTTTCAGAGGGGAGCATAGATCATTTAAAAAAACTATTAGATAGCCACCTGAGCGACCACAGCATACAGGGATATACAATGTAATACTGGCATAAAAACACACACACAGGTTGGACTTGATGAACTTGTCTTTTTTCAACCTCACCAACTATGTAACTATCTAACCCTTCTGAGCGTATCGGACACCTGTATCCCCAGCCGCACTTTGTTCCTCCTGATCACTCTAGCAAATTAAGGGACTGGCAGGTGAAATCGGAAAGTATTTTATAGAGCACAGGCTTCAGGATATAATCTTCCAGTAATCCTGTGACAGACCTCAGATTAAGGCAACAGAAGGAAATGTTTTGATTGTGACAAAAATTAAATGCTTCCTAGATACATATAGAGCTGGCACATTGACAACAGGATAACGTCCAGTGATGACTACGTGGACCTTACGCAAGCTCCCACAGTGGAGAAGAGGGCATTAAAACCAACCTGTCCTGCCCATCATGTTTGAAGCACAGTTTTGCTTTAAGAAAACACTATGGTGTTTTACAGCAACCCTGACATATAATATTACACTTTGTAAAATGGGAGCCAAACATGCAGTTTGGCATTGGTGCATGTCAAGATGGATGTGATAATTACATCAGTAAGCATTATTTAACTGCCACTCTATTCATATATTACATTTATATACCTATTATTATAGCTATAATATAAATAATTTGTAAAGCTTTGATAATATTTTTTTTTAAAAAGCTTCATAGAGTGGAGTAATTCTTCAAGTTGCAGCTGAATGATGAGGGGGAGAGTCCATGACAGCCTGGGCTCGCAAGGAGTGGGTTAAATTACACTGGCTGTCATTTATCCTGGAAGACTGAGAACATCTAGTGGTGCTAAATTACTTTTTTGTCTGGATTCTGCTTTAGTCCGGGTTCACACCGCTGCGATGCGGGAACGCCGCGAATCCGCTGCGTTTTCCCGCATCGCATTACTCCCGCCGGCAGTTCACACTGCCCTATGCGGACGGCTGGGAGTGTCAATGTTATGTTAATGACACCCCCAGATCCGTCCGCATATCGCAGTGCGATCTGCCGACTCGCTCAGGAATCGGATCGCATGGTGTGAACCCCCATGCGATCCGATTCTGTTGCGGACCAAAAAAAGGGTCCTGTGCGAGTTTGCTGCGGGAGCGATGCGAATTCAGCCATACTATCTGTATGGCTGTACTCGCATCGCTACGGAGATCGGATGTGATTTGCGGTGCGAATCACATCCGGATCTCCCCCCGCAGCAGTGTGAACCCAGCCTTAAGGTAAAAGTGCCTAAAAGTGTAACTGTCATGCCGCGTACACACGATCAGACTATCCAGCGGACTTAGTCCGGCGGACAAGCCGCCGGACTTTGCAGCGGAGGTCCGCCGGACTTTCCGAAGGAGCGGACCTGCCCACACACGACCAGACTTTTCCGCCGGACTAGGTTCGGCGGACAATCCACCAGACTATGGACTATGGCAGGTGTCCGCCGGACTTTTGAAATGAACGGACTTGCCCACACATGGAGTAAAGGCCGTTTATTTTGAACATGGCTCCAGGTAGACGGAACTAGCGAAGGAAGTCAATGTCGCCGCCTCCATCTTCGAGATTGACACCTCGCTAGCCCCGTAACCTGGTATAGAGTTAAAGGGGAACCCCTACACCAAAAAAAACGGCGTGGGTGTCCCCCCAATGCCCATAGAAGACCCTCATCCGAGCACGCAGGCCGGTCAGGAAAGGGGATGGGGAAGACCAAGCGTCCACGTCCTCCTGAGCTGTACCAGGCCACGTACCCTCAACATGGGGGATGCTTTGGGGAAGGGGGGCCCCCCACCCCAAAGCACATTGTCCCCATATTGTTGAGGACAAGGGCCTCTTCCCGACAACCCTGGCCGTTGGTTGTCGGGGTCTGCAGGCGGGGGGCTTATCAGAATACGGGAGCACCCTTTAATAAGGGGCCCCCAGATTCCAGCCCCCCATCCTATGTGAATGAGTATGCGGTACGATGTACCCCTACCCATTCACCTGGGGAAAAAAGTGTACATTAAAGAAAAAAAAAACGGGTTTTTAAAATACTTTATTAGACAGCTCCGGTGGTCTTCTTCCATCTTGATGGCATCTTCTCGCCAGACTCCTCCGCTATCTTCTGCTCTTTTACTAGCGGAGGAGCCCAGCTTTCTCCGTCGTCGCTGCCTTTCAGGGGTCTTCTTCCTACTTCGGGGGTCTTCTTCCTACTTCGGGGGTCTTGTCCCGCTCTTCGGGGGTCTTGTCCCGCTCTTCGGTTCTTCTTCTGCTCCGCTTTCTTCTTCCAGCTCTTTTACTAGCATTGGCCCGCCGTCTGCTTCTTTTGCTTCTTTTGCGTCTTTTGCTTCTTTTGCTTCTTCTTCCTTCTTCTGATGTTGACACAACACTCTCTCTGGCCGTAATGGCAGGGATGCGTTGTGTGGCGACTTATATAGGGACAAGGGGCAGTGTCACCGGGTGATGTCACATGGTGACCTCGTCCCTCATGATGTTACAGCCCCAGCATCCTCCGGGACTTTGACGTCATAAGGACGCACAACGTTATAAGGGCAGTATCAACCGGTGACCCCGCTCTCTGTCCCTATATAAGTCGTCGCACAACGCGTCCCTGCCATTACGGCCAGAGAGAGCGTTGTGTCAACATCAGAAGGAAGAAGAAGAATAGAAGAAGCAGAAGGCGGCGGCGACCGAACACCCCAAAGCACCCCCCCATGTTGAGGGCACGCGGCCTGGTATGGCTCAGGAGGGGGGGGGGACACTCACTTCCCCTTTAAATCCATACCATGTGACAGGCTCACGAGGTGTCAATCTCGCCGACGGCGACATTGACTTCCTTCACTAGTTCCATCTACCTGGAGCCACGTTCAAAAGGAACGGTCTTTTCTCCATGTGTTGGCAAGTCCGTTCATTTCATAAGTCCGGCGGACTAGCACACAGACAGGTGGATTGTCCGGCGGACAATTTTGAGTCAAAACTTCTTTCTAAGTCCGCCAGAATTTTGGGAACAAAAGGTCAGCCGGAGCCCACACACGGGCAGATTTTCCGGCGGACTCTGGTCCACCGGACTTAGTCTGCCGGATAATCCGATCGTGTGTACGCGGCATTATTAGATGCAGAATAATTAAAGTAATTGAAATACCGTCTGTTGTCAAAAGAAGCCCCCTCCCTTTGATGGTCTACCCCACTCTAGAATGTGAAGTGCAGAAGCGGATTGGTTGCTAGGCTCAGCTCATACAGTTCTTCCTTCAGAGACTTTTACATAAGCTGTATAGCCCTGTGCACTGATATACAGATTTCACAGAATCATCAGTATAGCCCTCAGAGTTCCATTTACTACACATCAGCATCCTTGCCACAGGTATTTCTATGTGTGATTGTTGGATATATTTAACACAAAGAAACCCCTTCCAAGCTGCGATAAAAACTTGGCATTTAATAAAATATCAGGATTTGGAGTGGAGACTTCGGGAATCACTCCGCTGCAGTTAAAGCTTTTTGGCCTTCCTGTAAAGGTTCTTCAAGGAGTTGTTTGTATCGCTCTGTGGCAGCCGTTATCGTGTTTTTATTGTTGGGGCGTTTTTTCCTTATCCAAAGCTTGTTCCCATGCTTCTGTAAAACCGTTTATGAGGTCCAGAAAGCTTTATCTGTTCCCTTTTATCCCTCACCATTCCATTTTTTTAAGCACTTTCCATCCTGTTCAATCAAAATGTTTTTGATTCCAGGTTTCCTTACAGCAAAGGACTGAGTCAAATAAGTAAGGCTGTACTTAAATGTAAACTTAAAGAGCCGGAGTTAATGTAAACTTAAAGAGAACCTTTCAGTACAATAACATATCTGCAGGAAAAAAAATAGACATTTGCCCAATATACAATAGTCTAAGGCTACTTTTCCAAATTCGTCTGTCACTGCCGCGGCTCTGAAAAGCATTTATGGTTGGACCACTTTTTTGAAGTGTTTAATAGATGGTGAGACAATATGTCACCTCCTCAATGCCTATTTTAACCCCAAAAAAGAAGCACCACAGTTGCAGCGTAGCCCAATTTACCTAATGGGTTGAATTCCACAGGCAGTAGCACCCAATGATCGCAAACTGGGGTTTAATTCTTGCTGCAAAACATCGCAGGCGGGCACGTGGCATGAGTGAACCCCCATCCACTGCTTTTTTGACTGAAAGCAGAGTTACACCCAAAAATGGAACTTCCTCTTATTCGGTCCCCCCCCCCCCCCTCTGGTGTGACATTTGGCACCTTTCAGGGGGGAGCAGATACCTGTCTAATACAAGTAATTGCTCCCACTTTCTGGTGATAGATCACCGTAGAATCTACGGCAATCTACGCCATTTCTGGCCTCTCCTCTGTCCCCCCACTGTCTTTTGGGAGACACACGGATCCCAGAAGACAGCAGCGACCACTCAGGATGCACAGCATGACTCGTGCATGCACAGTAGTAACCAGGCTGTGAAGCTGCAAGGCTTCACTTCCTGATTCCCTTACCGAAGATACCGGCTCCTCCACCCAGGAAACAAGGGACAGGTCAGCTTTGGGTGGGGACATCGCAGGCGCCCTGGACAGGTAAGTGTCCTTATTTTAAGTCAGCAGCTGCAGTATTGTATAGCTGCTGATTTTTTTCTTTTTTTTTCTTTCGGCATAACATCGCTTTAAGGGGATGCGGTTGGAGGGAAAACATGACTTAGCTGCATGGTTATACCGCACCGCAACAGTTAACAAACCCTTAATTGTGCTATAAAAGCTGTACTTTTCTTTTTTAATAAGCAATAAGCAATTTTCAAACACCAGTTAGTGACTTTATCTAGACTGAGATGATGTCATCAGTCTGTTGCAGGCAGGAGAAAGCCTTTCCTCAGTCTCCTCTCTCCTGCCGATCAGATTACAACATTGTAACCTTACACCACAAGGTAAGAGATGAGACTACAGCCAAGAACTGCACAGGCACCGGGATATACTAAAGCTAACGGCTGGTTCACGCCAGATGCAGTGGAACTACGTTGGACGTCTCTTCCACCGCATGGACAAGGCAAGATGCCATGTCTCCTATGTTCACTGTTCACACCACTGCGTTTCATGGTGTGTGGACCGACCCATGCAGTACTTTTATTATTTAGAGCAGCAAAGTACAAGGCAATCCACTGTCTCGCACCGCGCCTGCCAGTTGAACTTCATAAGATGTCTGTGTGACATCTCAGTAAAGTTGATTTAAAGAAAAAAGGAAACCGTATGATCCACCAAGTTCAACTCCTCATCACTGTTGGTGGCACCGTACACCAAGCCACTGGAAGGGGAAGTACTGTGATCTCTGTGGAAGGTAATAAATACCTGGAAGTTACACTTAAAGTGGATGTAAACCCACTCTCATGCTTTCTAAGCTACTGCAATATTGGTTATCTAGAAGGATATACATGCCTCCTGCATGTATACTTATCTGTCAAATTTCTCCCCTCTGTCTGCTATGAGACCCAAAAAACTGCAGATTTTGTGGGTGGGTCTGTTTTCCAGGGCTCAGTGGGTGGAGTTGTGATGTCAGTAGACTCCCCGCCCACCTCTACACTCCCCTTATCAACATGCATTTTCTCCTGTGTATTTCTTACACTGAACTTCTGCTATGATCATGAACATCCAGTCAAAACCCAGAAAAGTCCCCACATGACTTCAGCATGCCAAATCATGCTGAGGTGTGGAACAGCCAATCCTTGCAGAGCTGCTGAAGAAAGGCGTGGGGGTGGAAATTAAAAAATAATGCATGTCTTAGACTAGTGCACGAGATATATAAATCACCTGTCAATCACAGCAAGGGGGAAGAACGGACAAAGATTTCACAGTTTGTCTGTTTTATTTCACTGAAAAAAAGATATAAGAATTGCTCAGAGCTGGATTAACTCTTTGTGGCAAAACTGGGCACAGCTGATCTGCTGAAATCCCATACTCTATATTGTGCCAGACAAAAAAAATAATTTGGGTTTACATCCACTTTAAAGTGGTTGTAAACCTCTGACATGAAATATAAACAAAGCATATCCCCCAATAGTGTGTGCTTTTTCCCAATTAAGAGCACTAAGTGTCATTTATGTCTGCTGCTTCGTTTTGTGCAACCCTGCCCCTTGTCAGTGCAAACTAATATCAGCTGGTTCAGCCTATAAAAAGGTGTCTTATTACCAAGGTATCACACAAGAAACATTGCATGATGGGTAAAAGCAAAGAGCTCTCTCAAGACCTTCACAACCTTATTGTTGCAAAACATACTGATGGCATTTGTTACAGAAGAATTTATAAAGTTCTGAATGTTCCAGTGAGCACTATTGGGTCTAAATCCAGAAATGGAAAGAACATAATTTCACCATAAACCGGCCATGACCAGGTGCTTCTTGCAAGTTTTCTAACAGAGGAGTGAAAAGAATTATCAGAAGAGTTGTCTAAGAGCCAAGGACCACTTATAAAGAGCTTCAGAAAGACCTGGAATTAGCAGGTACAATTGTTTCAAGGAAAACATTAAGTAATGCACTCAACCGCCATGGCCTCTATGCGTTCTCACCTTGCAAGACTCCATTGCTGAAGAAAAGGCATGTTGAAGCTTGTTTAAAGTTTGCTGCAAAACATTTAGACAAGCCTGTGAAATTGGGATTTTTTTTATAGCTTAACCCTGCTTTAAACTTCTGCACAACACTTTATCGCTGACCTGTCTGGTGTTTTCCTTGGCCTTCATGATGTTGTTTGTTCTCTACCAAACCTTTGATGGCTTCACAAACTGCTGTATTTATAGTGAGATTAAATTACACACGATGGACTCTATTTACTAATTAGGTGACTTCTGAAGACAATTGGTTCCACTAGATTTTAGTTATGGGTATCAGAGTAAAGGGGGCTGAATATAAATGCATGCCACACTTATCAAATATTTGTAAAAAAAATGTTTTAAACTATTTATCATTTTCCTTCCACTTCACAGTTATGTGCTATTTTGTGTTGGTCTATCACAGGGGTCTCCAAACTATGGCCCTCCAGTTGTTCAGGAACTACAATTCCCATCATGTCTAGTCATGTCTGTGTATGTCAGAGATTTACAATGGATCATGGGACATGTAGTTCTGCAACAGCTGGAGGTCCGTAGTTTGGAAATCCCTCACATAAAATCCCAATAAATACATTTACGTTTTTGCTTGTAACATGACAAAATGTGGCAAATTTCAAGGGTTATGTATACTTTTTCAAGGCACTGTATCTCCTGAATCATGTCTGCAGTCTCTGACCATCTCCTCTACTATGTCTGCAGAGTCTGACCATCTCTTCTTTCATACCCATAGTCTTTGACTATATCCTGTTGTGTGCCTGCTTTCTCTGACATTGAAAATTCACTGAATTCTATGTGTGGCCCTTGGGTGAGGTCAGGGCTGCGCTCTTGAGGCACCCCATATCAAGACGGTTGACCACCACTGCTTTAGAGGATCTGCATAAATTAGAAATGTTCATCCTGGAAGAGACAGGAATATGCTCATGAAGCCATTACATTGTTTCTTTATGTGATCTCAGCTAGCTGCATTAAAATACCTCTGTGTCATTTTGGAGGACAGAAATTCTTTCTGATCTAGTCATGCTTGAATAGATAAATAAAGATGCATAGGAAGGTCTGAAACGCTTACCTTCTGTAGTAAAAATGGGGGCCATCTCCAGATTCAATCACATGAATAACTTAATGAGTGTATCACCATGAATAACTTAATGAGTGGTACTGTGGATACTGCTAAAATATTCAGTGCCACGTCCCATAATTGCATAAATTAAAAAAAAAAAAAAAAAAGGAAAGGAAAGAAGGGGGCTTAGACTTTATAGGCACGACCATATCAATATACTGATAAAAAATGAATTTATTAAACATAGAAAAATTACTAAAAACAACATTAGAACAAGTCCATGTCATAAAATCTAATGGTATATAATGACAGTGTACAGAGCCTATATGCATGTAAACTATACAAATCTTAGATGTGGAGAGAATCTCTTAACAACATCAGATACAACAATTTGACAATTATAGGCTATGTAACAACTCACAGCTGATTATACAAATCCTAGGGCTCTACATGTTACGCGCCTTGTGCTTCTTCAGGAGAATCATAGAAACTGACTTGCAGTAGACAACAAAGGAATTAGGAACATCGCTCGCCACATTAATAATAAAGTCCAAACGGCGCCCATAGGGAACAAGCCAGCACTGAAAAAGTTTCTGGATTGAGAGACTTTTAATACTGGTGGCTATGCTCCCTGCATGGGTATTGGATCCCACAGTGCAGCAGAGAAAAAAATAAAAACGCCCAAACGCTGGCAGTCAGATGAGACAAAGGTGAAGCAATAGCCTATAAATAGCCTGGTATGGACGCACCCTTCGCACGAGCAGCCGCTCTGGCAAAGACAAAGTAAGACAGGCGATACCAGCTTCCAGATTTAATCACATGTTCAGAAGCCTAGGCATTTTGTCCTGTGATCATTGCTGAGAGGGAGCTTCAGAGTTGGACTTGGCTAAATTATCATTGCTAAGGGGGAGTTTCAGAGTTGGACTTGGCTAAATTATCATTGCTAAGTGGAGTTTCAGAGTTGGACTTGGCTAAATTATCATTTTTAAGGGGGAGTTTCAGAGTTGGACTTGGCTATATTATCATTGCTAAGGGGGAGTTTCAGAGTTAGACTTGGCTAAATTATCATTGCTAAGGGGGAGTTTCAGAGTTAGTCTTGGCTAAATTATCATTGCTGAGGGGGAGTTTCAGAGTTCGACTTGGCCAAATTATCATTGCTGAGGGGGAGTTTCAGAGTTCGACTTGGCCAAATTATCATTGCTGAGGGGGAGTTTCAGAGTTCGACTTGGCCAAATTATCATTGCTGAGGGGGAGTTTCAGAGTTCGACTTGGCTAAATTATCATTGCTAAGGGGGGGTTTCAGAGTTTGACTTGGCTAAATTATCATTGCTAAGGGGGGGGTTCAGAGTTTGACTTGGCTAAATTATCATTGCTAAGGGGGGGTTTCAGAGTTTGACTTGGCTAAATTATCATTGCTAAGGGGGAGTTTCAGAGTTCAACTTGGCTAAATTATGTTCTGCAAGAGAAAGTAGGGCTAAATGCCTAGGATTCTGATCACATGACCAGCACAGAAGAGAACTTGAAACCCTCTGTTGTTTTTGTATACTGTATTTACATTCACGTGGGACTGTTAACCTAGGTGGAAGATAACACTTAAAGCCGTAGTAAAGTCCTGGTTGTAAATTACAAAAATGGTCCCCTTGCAGGTTTAAGTCCTAATATACTAGTATGCACTGCATACTAGTACATTATGACAGACTTACCGACAAATGTGCTGTCACGGCTCCCTGGCACGTCCATCTTCACCCGGTCTTCCTTACGAGTTTGGAATCCTCCTGCACATGCGCATGGGAGTAACATCGCTGTGGCTGATCTGAGTTGCGTATGTGCTGCTCAGGTCACATTACCCGCTGACAGGCAGGAGGGAGATCTATGACAAAGGGGACCTCTAGGGTCTCTTCTGTTATAAAAGCTCTGCCTGTCAGCGGATTTTGTATTACCTCAGTTTACTACCACTTTAAGCTGGTTATACACTATGTTTTTTTTTGTTCCACCAGTGAGTTTAATGAAAAAAAACCTCACAGATCCATATAAGCTGATTGAATGCTGGTTTTCCAGCATGACCATTGGTTTCTGTTGAACAGAGAGGGGTACACACGGATCGAAATTCAGCCGTTTCCTGTTGAACCAGACACATTTCGATACTTGTATACCCAGCTTAACAAATATCCAACTGAGAATGATTTAATTAGCAAAAAAAATAAAATCAGCACTCGTTAATTAGGATGGACAAGGCAGTGCAAATAAATGGATTGCAGCAGAAACCATACTTGCCATTTCTGAGAAAACTCCATGGGGCTGGATTTAATAAAGGCAAATAGGCTTTTTAGTTTGCGAAGTTATTTTCACTTAGCTTAGTGAATGATGGGCTGACTGCTATCATCCAATCATCTGCAAGCAAAAATACATTTGTTGTTTTTTTCCCCTTGCATGTGGTTGGGTATTCTTTGCAAAATGAATTTTCAGCACGCTCACTGAGCTAAGGATAAATTCCTTTACATAGTGAACAGCCATTAGTATATCAACCTCCATGTGTCGAAAGTTGTGCCAGCAAGACGAGATGAGTATTTTTTTTTCTCTCTACCTATTATTCTATCAGGACTTTATTGTAAAAATCTCCTTAGCAGATATATTACATAGGCTTGTTAGGTATTTTGCTGCATGAAATGGGCACTTGTGGTGGACCTATCAAGTCTGTAGGAATAACTTCCTGAAATGTCACAGTACAACAATATTATTATTATACAGGATTTATATAGCGCCGGCAGTTTCCGCAGCTCTTTACAACAGTAGGGCAGACAGTGCAATTTACAATACAATTCAATACAGAAGGAATCAGAGGGCCCTGCTCGTTAGAGCTTACAATCCAGGCATTTTAGAAAGAAAGAAATGTTCTGGTTGGCCGCACTTCTAAAACATCAAAAATTCTTTATAAATGTACATCTCCACAAAACAAAGCAGGAAATGCAACATCCACAGCTAACATGCTTCATGCAAAATCATCGCATACAGTGGTTCTAAAGCCTTAAAGATGAAGTAAAGTCTTTAATTGTACCTACAGGTACGCCTAGAATAACACTTGCCTGTAGGTACTGTAAATATCTCCTAAACTTGTACTGTTTAAAAGATATTTAATAAATACGCTACCACCATCATCATCGGCGCATGTGCAATGAAGGAATGGACTGCTCGTGCTATAGCTTCAAGGCCGTGCCGTGACCAGCAGCAACCGCGCGCATGCATGGGAGTGACATAATCGCCACTACAGCTAATCACGGCTGTGATTGGCTGGAGCCCGCAACCCAGAAGGTAACCCTTGGCAAACATGTCGGCCATGTGAGTGGTGTGCCGGTGACGAGCCAGGTCATTGTATAGGTAAGTATATCATAATGGGCTAGTATGCATGCTTTGTCTTGCAAGGTTGTTTTTTTTTTTTTTTTGGGGGGGGGGGGGTTGGAGGTTTACAACCTCTTTTAATTTTTTTTAATTTTAATGTATTAAAGTGTTACTTAACCCACAACAGTAAAATCAGTCTAGATATGCAGTAAAGCATGCTTGTTATACTCACTGTGGAACCCCCTCTGCATTGTGTAAAAAGGCTGTTTGATCCTGTATGCACAGATCCTCCTTTTTTGCTTTGTTCTCAAAATATTTCCAGATAAAACAGTTAGTGGAGTCAGCCTGCACATTCTCAGTTTGGTGTGTATTTCAAGAAAGTTTTTTTTTTCTTGGTGTATGTGGTCAGCACAGGGCCAATCAGCACTGTCTAGACAGAGGGTCAGGGGTCCTGCATCCTCATATGACAGCCAGTGCAATATGAAAACTACTCCTACAAGCTTTAATCAGGCACTGATAGAAGTCACAGGATTTCTATATACATTGGTACGTTGGATTACGAACATAATTAGTTCCAGAAGAATACTTGTAATCCAAAGCACTTATATATCATAGTGAGTTTCCTCATAGGAGTCAATGAAAACTCAGATAATTTGTTCCACAGTGACTTCTGTGCAGTACCACATGTGGCCAGAGGTGGGGGGTGCCGGAGACACTTGGAAATGCTCGGAGCTTCTCGGATGCATTTGGAGACACTCGGGAATGGAAACAGCTCCGAGTGTCACCGGCACCCCCCACACCTCTGGCCAAATGATGTACTGCACTCCCCCAAAGGCTTGAATACTGCTCGTTTTGCAGGACAACGCTCGCAAACCGAATCAGGATTTAAAAAAAATAATAGACCGCATTGCAAAATGCTCATTAAACGCGTAACTCACAATTCAAGGTATTACGGTACTGCTGATGAAAAAAGATATTTATCTGTTTATATTTACTAAAATGATTGTATTTCTATGTTCTGTGTACTATGGGAAACCAGATATAGTGAATACAGGGTCCTGGGCTTGGTAACCCTTTAAGGTGAAAAATCTTCTGTGCTGCAGCTTCAGACTCCCACGCCCCCCCCCCCTTTCCTTACCTGAGCCATCCAATGCAGTGATGTGCAGGAGGGCAGCGGCTCCCGCTACTGTCTCTCTCCTCATTGGACAGATTGATAGCGCCTGCTGCCGTCAATCAAATCCAGTGTCTCGGTAGACTCGGGAGCTAGCCCGCATGGGTGTCTACAGGGAAAAGCTGCTTTCCATGGGGGCACCCGATGAAGAGGAGGGGCCTGGAGCGCCGGCGGGGGACCCCACAAGAAGAGAATCAGGGCTGCTCTATGAAAAACCACAGCAAAGAGCAGGTAAGTATAAGCATGTTTGTTATTTTTATTAAAAATAAAAACGAAGGCTTAAAACCACTTTAATCATAGCTCACTATACCGTCATGTGTTAAAATATGTAAGTTTTATCATTAATAAACAGTCCTGGTGCTCCAATGCTGTGATTATCCTAGGCTAAGATGATGCTGTCAGTGCTGCAGGCTCCCCCAGTGATCAAACTGCAACGTTGTAGCTTTGTAACTACAAGGAGCTGATATGTGTCAAACATTTGTGAGTACAGCCAAGAATTGGATTAAAGAGTGATGTGTCTGCAGGGGACAGAATTGGAGAGGAGGTATTATAGTTCGATCTGTGGGGGTTTTTTTTAACTGTTGCTGGGAATTTTTTTTTCTTCTTCTTTTATTTAAATCTATCCTTGCAAAAGATGTATAGAGCAGACTTGGTGGATCACTTGTTTTTTTTTTTTTCTGCCGTCAGTCTTTGTATTATTCTAGGTAAGGACTGTGGTATAAACAAACACCAGAGCAGAAATCCCTTCCTCATTAGACAGTGGGAGATGGCAATGTGATCAGGTTCTTGGCCTTCTGTGTATGCTGCTCAAGGTGTGCAGATAGGCTTCCCAGCACCCCTTCACCCCCACCTGCTGCAGCCCGCACCCACTAAATTATCACAGAAGCAGCAGGGATGTAAAGAAATGAGCAGATTTTATATGTTACAGTGCCCTTCGTTTCCTTCCTTCACTCCTGCCTGTGGCTGTGTTATTGCCTTTCATAATCATAATGAGGAAGAGCAACTATGGTCTGCATGTCTAAATTAGGAATAAATTGCCTATTAAAGGTTTACTTTGTGGTAAGGCCAGGCAACATCCGCTCGCTTTTTCCCTTCTCTGCCTGCAAGGACATTGAGCTAAGGATTAACTACAGGACTTTGTCCTTCCGGGAGCAATTAGGCTTCACAAAAAGCTGGCTTATATAGAAATGCTTACTGTAATATTCACTGTATGTATGTGCGTGTATATAGATGTATATATGTATATATATATATATATATATATATATATATATATATATATATATATATAGATATATATCTATATTTCTTTTCTTACATCAGGGGACACAGAGCCATAGTAATAACTATGTGTGTTATATCTGAATATCAGGTGCTGGACGCTGGCACGCCGCTTAAGGCGTAAACTTCCCCCATATAACCCCTCCCATTACTGGGAGTCCTCAGTTTTTTCACCAGTGTCTAAGGTGTTGAGCACATGTAAGGATGTGTGTACTGAGTTCCACGGGCAGTAATACTTTGATGAGAGCCAGCCATCCTGACCAGATCCGTTCTGATGTCTCCGTAATGGACTAAATGAACAGTACCCGGGCCTTGTCATCCGAAGACACAAGGTTTTTCTTGCGAATGCTTTTAAGCTGGGCCCTGGGATCCAGTACTTTTTGGTAGTGAGGCCAATAAAAGTTTACTGGCAGGGTCTTCTCGCAGGTCCAGGATTGCGGAATTACCTGAGTGTACCCCTGTTCCTGAAGGTTTCCTTTCAAGGTCTCAGAGCCTACCGTGAAGGGCGAAGATTGGGTTCTCTGATAAAGCCCTGCAAGGAAGAAAGGTAGGGGAGATTTTCTGCACGGAATCTCTCCTTCCATGTATTTATGTTGTCATGTCATGTCTATGTGTCACCACTGGAGGCTGTATTGAGCACTTACCATTCTGATGCTGGAAACAGCAGAAGCTCCACTCTCCTCTCCGTTCAAGCCAGCTCAGACCCTCAGGTATGAAGGGGGGTCTGATCACTTCCTGGACCCCCAGATCTATTTGAATGCCAGCCAGCTGCCTCTTTTTCCTTGAAAAACAGAAAAAGGAAAAAAGTTTTTGTACCCTCGCCGCCACCCGCCATGATGCAGTGCTCACGCGAAAAGATTCGCTTCCCTGTTTGAAACAGGAGGGGGGGCATTTTTGCGCTGCGGCGTGGCTAAACGGCATCAGATGCCGGCCACACGTGTAGGAAGTAGTAGAGCTCTGCAAGAGAAGCCACTGCCTGGTGGTGGAGGGACAGAGCAGAGTGGTTGCTGGTCAGGTTTGGTGACACAGGCATTTTCCTTTTGGCACCATTGTACTATATAGCTAGGACTAATAGCAGTTATTATACTGTACTATAGCCTAGCAAGTGAAACATTATTTTACTGGTACTGCCTCTGCTTTGTACTGTAAACTAAAAACCCTTCCAAAACAATGTCTGTCTTCCTCCCCCGAGAGGTAAAAAGAAAATTACGGCCAGTCAGATGAAGCCATCAAGGGTAGAACACTTCTGTCCCTGTGTATTTCATACAAACAGATTTTTCTTCTACTATTTAAAAGATTATTGCTATGATGTCTCTCCATAGTAGGACTAAACATAGCAGATTCCCATCTAGTCCTCTGGGCCCTTTTGTTGAGGTGCAGGAGGCTAGGGATCAGGTAGATCTTCCCAAATATTGGAAGATACTTATTATTTTTTCTTCAGAGGATCCTAACAGGGAGGGAGTAGCTGCACAAGTCAGGTGTTTGTCTACTCCCTTACTTAACCCTTTTGTTGCCTGCCACAGGCTCTTGAGGTATCGACCTCTAATAGGGTTCATTTGATCCTCCCCCACCTGGGGATGTTTTTTTCCTATTCATGCATAACTTATATATTCTGAATTGGAACATTTCTATGAAAGAAATTAGAGGTTCCAGCTATTAATGCTGCAATCACCTCAGTGAGTTAAGGTTAGATTTTCCTTTTTAAAGACAAGATGTCTTTTGCATTTCTGGCTGCAATTGGAGTAGCTCAGTCCATTAACCCTTTAATGTCTGCTCCACTATTGTGGTGGAGCACATTTTGAGTCACACCAATGCATTGGAATTTGGACTCCAAGGGGTTAAGGAACAGGTGTGAGATACCTGAAAGTTCGGCCTGATCAGCAGGCCTGGCAAGGGTCTGGTGTATTTGACGCACTGTGTCTCACAGGTGCTATGAAGGACTTGATCGTTTAAGCCCTATGGCTTATACTTGGACTAGTGCATTTTTGCAGAGGTCCATGGCTGAGATATTGATCAGCCGAAGCACCAGGTGAAAACCCTTAGCCAGTCTGTGTCCCTTCTGGGGGTATGACTGTTTAGAGTGGATAAGTACATCCAAAAGGGGTAAAGCTCTCTTTACCAATAAACGAGGTTCAAACAGTTCTCCTTTAATCATGCAGCCTCTCCCAATGCCTGGGGTATCTGCCTTTAGGCGGTCTCAACAGGGGCAGCACCAGGATCTTGGGGCAGAAAGCCCATGAAGAAGAATGCTAAGGCCTTCTCATGAATTAGCACCCCCACTCGTTTGAATGAGGGGAAAGGTCCTGCGATTCTCAAAGTCTGGCAGGAACAATGTTAAGAGCAGAGTGATTTCTGCAATTTTTTTTTTCTCTAGGGTACATCTAGAGTTTCAAGAGCCCGGATGGCCCAGTTGGCTTTCGATCTGAATCTGAGGGTCCAGGGTTCGGGTTCTGTTTGGGTGCTGCCTGTGGGGTCCTTGGGACTGCTTATGCGGAAGTCTTTATGCTTAAGAGTGTCCGTCTCCTCAAAGAATGCTCCTAAGGGTCCAGAGAGAAAAAAAAGAGAAAGAAAGAAGAGAAGTGTCTCTTTCTGATCTCTGGATCAGCTGTTATCCCAGTCGGTGATATCAGAGTGGAACAGGGGTTTTTGGCTCAAACCTTTTAAGGTCCCAGAGCCAAGCAAAGAGCTAAGACCCAGTCTAGATCTCGGAGATCTGAATCAGCACTTAAACATCCGATCCTTTCATAATTAGATCGGCTGTGTCCATCCTGCAAGGAGGGGAGTTGCATATCTCCATGTGCCAAAGTTTCCCGCTCACCAGAAATCTCTGCAGTTTGCAATATAAAATTATTTTTATCAATCGTGGCACTGCCATTCGGCTTAGCCACAGCACTACGAGTGTTCTGAAAGATTCTGGCACCTCCTTTAGCCAGGTTAAAGGCTCAAGGCATAGCGGTCCTAGCCTATTAGAAGATCTACTTTGAATAGATCATTCAGTCTCAGGTCTAAAACCAGAGTCTGATCTCAGCTGTAGATCTCTAGGTTGGATTCTCAGCCTAGGAAGATTCTCCTTAAAACCATCAAGGAGGTTACTTGGGGGCTGGTTATAGATACCATACAGAAGAAGGTATTCTTACCCCAGATGTGAATCAGTTCCATTGTAGGACTAATTCAACTTATCAGGAAAGGAAAATTTCTTCATTTTGGCTGCAGGAGATTTTTAGGGGAAATGGTGACCTCCTTCAAGGCCGTCCCTTACGCTCAGTTTTATTCAAAGACTGCTTCAAGACACCATCCTGTTGGTCTGGAATAAAGAGGATTCAGGCCTTGTTTGTTTCCAATACGCTTGGCTCCCAACATAGGTCAGAGCCTAAATTGGTGGTTGTTATCCAGCAGGAGGGAAAATCTTTATCCTGCAAGGTGTTTACAACAGATACCAGCCTTCTAGGCTGGGGAGCAGCCCTGGAAGAAGACTCTGTCCAGGGAGATGGTTCAGGTTAGAGGACCTTGCCTATCAACTTTGTTGGAAGTTTCAGGCAGTACATCTGGCCATAGAATCTTGGGGTCAGATTACAGGACTGTCCTGACAGGATTCAGTCTGACAGAGCCACGGCGGTGGCTTAAATCGATCACCAGGGGATGCACGAGAAGTTGTGCAGCCCAAAAAGAGGTGAATAATGTTCTAGCTTTGGCAGAACACAACACTCCTTGCCTATTGGCAATTTTAATATTTCAGGCGTACTACTTGAGACGCCAACAATTATTACCGGGAGAATGATCTCTTCACCCCGACATCTTCCTAGCAGTATGTCAGATGGGGTACTTCGGACATGGACCTATTCGCGGCCAGATTCATTAATAAGGTTGACAACTTTATACAAAAACAAGGGGTCCGCTAGCAGGCAGAACAGACGCATTAGTCTTCCCAGGGGATCAGTTCTCACTGATCTATGCATATACTCCAGCTCTGTTACTTCCGCGCCTTCTCCGCAGGATTAAGCAGGAACACAAGGAGGTGATTCTGGTGGCCCCAGAAGATCTTAATTTATCAAGATCATAAAGAGGGCAGTTGAAGTCCTATGGACTCTGCCATTATAGCCAGAACTTCTTGCACATGGTCCGGTATTTCATCCTACTTTACGGACAAAGAGTTTAACAGGTTTGACTGTTGAATCCCACTCTATAAAAGATTGTGGGTGATCTCCTTCACTAGTGTCTACTTTGACTAATGCCAGGAAGCCGGCTTCCAGAATCACTTACTAATTTTTAGGGATGCACCGAATGGGTTTTTTGGTGCCGAAACCGATACCAAAAATGAAAAATACACTAGGCCGAAAACCGAAACTGATACCGAAACAGCACCGATACCGAAAATGACTGTTTTAAAAAAATATTTTTATACAGGAGGTGGTCAGAGACTGGGGACATGGTACAGGAGGTGGTCAGAGACTGGGGACATGGTACAGGAGGTGGTCAGAGACTGGGGACATGGTACAGGAGGTGGTCAGAGACTGGGGACATGGTACAGGAGGTGGTCAGAGACTGGGGACATGGTAAAGGAGGTGGTCAGAGACTGGGGACATGGTACACGAGGTGGTCAGAGACTGGGGACATGGTTCAGGAGGTGGTCAGAGACTGGCGACATGGTTCAGGAGGTGGTCAGAGACTGGCGACATGGTTCAGGAGGTGGTCAGAGACTGGCGACATGGTACAGGAGGTGGTCAGAGACTGGGGACATGGTACAGGAGGTGGTCAGAGACTGGGGACATGGTACAGGAGGTGGTCAGAGACTGGGGACATGGTACAGGAGGTGGTCAGAGACTGGGGACATGGTACAGGAGGTGGTCAGAGACTGGGGACATGGTACACGAGGTGGTCAGAGACTGGGGACATGGTACACGAGGTGGTCAGAGACTGGGGACATGGTTCAGGAGGTGGTCAGAGACTGGCGACATGGTTCAGGAGGTGGTCAGAGACTGGCGACATGGTTCAGGAGGTGGTCAGAGACTGGCGACATGGTACAGGAGGTGGTCAGAGACTGGGGACATGGTACAGGAGGTGGTCAGAGACTGGCGACATGGTACAGGAGGTGGTCAGAGACTGGGGACATGGTACAGGAGGTGGTCAGAGACTGGGGACATGGTACAGGAGGTGGTCAGAGACTGGGGACATGGTACAGGAGGTGGTCAGAGACTGGGGACATGGTGCAGGAGGTGGTCAGAGACTGGGGACATGGTGCAGGAGATGGTCAGAGACTGGCGACATGGTTCAGGAGGTGGTCAGAGACTGGCGAAATGGTACAGGAGGTGGTCAGAGACTGGTGACATGGTACAGGAGGTGGTCAGAGACTGGCGACATGGTACAGGAGGTGGTCAGAGACTGGCGACATGGTACAGGAGGTGGTCAGAGACTGGCGACATGGTACAGGAGGTGGTCAGAGACTGGCGACAGGGTACAGGAGGTGGTCAGAGACTGGCGGCATGGTACAGGAGGTGGTCAGAGACTGGCGGCATGGTACAGGAGGTGGTCAGAGACTGGAAGGGTAATCTGTCTATCACAGTTCCCCGGACAAGGAGGAGGGGCTGTATGCAACGACGTGTGACGGGGAACACACAGCTATTGAAATTAAAGCTGTGATGTTCCCGGCGCTCTATTGAACAGACGGCGGAGGCGGCTCTCCTGCGTTATAGATCTCCCATGATGGGCGGCACCAGGGGCGGGGGCGGTGCTCCGCCCCACCCAGGCCCCACCCCATTTTCGGCTCAATTATCAGCCGTTTTTTCCTTTCGACAAATTTCGGTGCATCCCTACTTACTATAGAATCTGGAAGGCATAGGCACCCCAGGAAGTATGTCAATAGGCAGGATTCCTGCATATGGGATCTGAAATGAAGCTGGCCTTTGACTTTTATCAAGAGCCAGATCCAGGCCGTGTCGATTGTCTTTTTCTACGGCTTCTTGCTTTCCACTCTTGGTGCGTAGCTTATTCAGGGGGTAGCATGAATGAATGAAATACTTATATTGGTTAGCATGGTTTAGTCCCCCTATCAAGGCACCTCTAAATCCTTAGGATTTAAAATTGGTCTTGTTGGCTTTGTTAAATCAGCCGTTTGAACCTTACGAGGAATTCTCTTGGTTCTTTGACAAGAAAGATAGTCTTTTTTGCTTGCCATTTCTTCTGTTGGAAGAGTATTGGAACTAATGGCTCTGTCTTGTAAGAGCCATATTTCATCATGCATAAGGACAAGGTGGTTTGATGTCCTCATCCTAAATTCTTACCAAAAGTGGTAATAGGTTTTCATTTAAACCAAGATATTATTCTTCCTTAATCTGGGGAAGAGAAAGCACTACAGTCTCTTGATGTAGTAAGAGCGACCAGAATCTATTTAAGGGCGACCGCTCAGGTTTGCAAAACACAGGTTTTGTTTGTACTGCCAGAGGGTCCAAGATATGGACAGGCAGCGTCAAGATCCACTATTTTCCAAATGGATTTGTCAAGTGATTGATCAAGTTTCAGCTTAACCACTTCAGCCCCGGACCAATTAACAGCCTAAGGACCAGAGGTATTTTTACAATTTCGCACTGCACTGCTTTAACTGGTAATTGCGCGGTCATGCAATGTTGTACCCAAACGAAATTTGCGTCCTTTTCTTCCCACAAATAGAGCTTTCTTTTGATGGTATTTGATTGCCTCTGCAATTTTTATTTTTTGCGATATAAATGGAAAAAGACCAAAAATTTGGAGAAAAAATGATATTTTCTACTTTTTGTTATAAGAAAAATCGAATAAACTCAATTTTAGTCATACATTTAGGGCAAAATTTATTCAGCCACATGTCTTTAGTAAAAAAAATGTCAATAAGCGTATATTTATTGGTTTGCGCAAAAGTTATAGCGTCTACAAACTAGAGTACATTTTCTGGAATTTACACAGCTTTTAATTTACGACTGCCTATCTCATTTCTTGAGGTGCTAAAATGGCAGGGCAGTACAACCCCCCCCCCCCCCAAATGACCCTATTTTGGAAAGTAGACACCCCAAGGAAGTTGTGGAGAGGCATGTTGAGCCCATTGAATATTTTTTTTTTTTGTCCCAAGTGATTGAATAATGAGACAAAAAAAAAAAGTTTACAAAAAGTTGTCACTAAATGATATATTGCTCACACATGCCATAGTTATATGTGGAATTGCACCCCAAAATATATTCTGCTGCTTCTCCTGAGTACGAGGATACCACATATGTGGGACTTTTTGGGAGTCTAGCTGCGTACGGCACCCCGAAAACCAATCACTGCCTTCAGGGTTTCTAAGGGTGCAAATTTTTGATTTCACTCCTCACTACCTATCACAGTTTCGAAGGCCATAAAATGCCAAAATAGCACAAACCCCCCCCCCCCCCCAAATGTCCCCATTTTGGAAAGTAGACACCCCAAGCTATTTACTGAGAGGCATGTTGAGTCCATTAAATATTTTATGTTTTGCCACAAGTTGCAGGAATTTTACAATTTTTTTTTTTTTTTGCACAAAGTTGTCACTAAATGATATATTGCTCACACATGCTATGGGCATAAGTCAAATTACACCCCAAAATAAATTCTGCTGCTTCTCCCGAGTACTGGGATACCACATGTGGGGGACTTTTTGGGGGCCTAGCCACGTACGGGACCCCGAAAACCAAGCACTGCCTTCCGGATTTAAATATAAAATGCTACCAAAAAAACCTGTTAGCGATCGCAGGGATCAGGCCTGACTCTGTCATCTCTGCAGTTATGTGTTTAGTGTTTTGTAAGTGACAGTGATCGATCGATACTGCACTTGGGTGGGCTGGGCAGAGGGGCAAAACGCAGGTGCCAGCAGGTATCTGGGCTGATCCTGCTAACAATGCATTTTTTTGGAACCCTAAACTGCTGGGGATGCTAGTATAGATCTGATCAGATCAGATATTGATCTGTTCAGATTCTATACCACTACGGGAGGTTTATGCTTTGCGTGTGGGTGTTAGCGGTACTGGCACTAACCTAGCGCTGCCTGGGGCGAGGCAGACCCTGACCCTAAAACCTAATTGATATCACCCGCCGGGTGATCAGGGGGTTAAACCTTTATTGGGTAATAAATGGTGGGTGCCCTGATGCTATGAAAAGCAAACTAACTAACCAGAGTCACCCGTAACACTTATACGGTGATCACTGGTGAAAGGGTTAACTAGGGGCAATCAGGGGGTTCAAATTTTTATTAGGTAGTATATGGGGGTCCCTGGCGCTATATAAAAACCTGACGGGGAACCTAAATAACTAACTGGCTAACCAGCGTTACCAGTGACACTTATACTGTGATCGCTGGTGAAAGGGTTAACTAGGGGCAATCAGGGGGTTAAAACCATCATTGGGTAGTATATGGGGGTACCTAGCGCTATAAAAACCTGGCGGTGAACCTAAAAAAATAACTAGCTACCTAGCGACACTAGTGACACTAATGCAGCGACCATAAAAATGATCGCTAAGTGACACTGGCAAAAAGGGGTGAAAGGGTTAACTAGGGGCAATCAGGGGGTTAAAACCATTATTGGGTAGTATATCGGGGTACCTAGCGCTATAAAAACCTGGCGGTGAACCTAAAAAAATAACTAGCTACCTAGCGGCACTAGTGACACTAATGCAGCAATCAGAAAAACGATCGCTTAGTGACACTGGCAAAAGGGGGTGAAAGGGTTAACTAGGGGCAATCAGGGGGTTAAAACCATTATTGGGTAATATATACGGGTACCTAAAGCTATAAAAACCTGGTGGTGAACCTAAAAAAAAAACTAGCTACCTAGCGACACTAGCGACACTAAGGCAGCGATCAGAAAAATGATCGCTTAGTGACACTGGCAAAAGGGGGTTAAAGGGTTAACTAGGGGCAATCAGGGGGTTAAAACCATTATTGGGTAGTATATCGGGGTACCTAGCGCTATAAAAACCTGGCGGTGAACCTAAAAAAATAACTAGCTACCCAACGACACTAGCGACACTAATGCAGCGATCAGAAAAATGATCGCTTAGTGAGACTGGCAAAAGGGGGTGAAAGGGTTAACTCTAGGGGCAATCAGGGGGTTAAACCTTTATTGGGGGGTGATAGGGGGCTACCCTGGACCTAACACTAAATGCCCTGACAGTTTTTACTTTTACAACTGACACTGAATGCAGTGATCAGTAAATAAATGATCACTGCAATCAGTGACACTGTGACGGGGGCGGGGGGCGATCGGGGGGGGGGATCGGGGGGGTTTGTGTGCCTGTGTGTACCTACATGTCAGTGTAGTGTTGGTGCACACTTACTTTCTGTCTTCTCCTCGTAGTCCGGTCAAAAAGACCGCCCCGAGGAGAATGACATCACTTCCTCCTTCCTGTGTATACAATACACAGTGGGAGGAAGCTTCTCATTGGCCAGGAGCGATCGAGAGGGGATGGCCAGAAACCAACGGCCATCCCCTCATCACGGATCGCTCCTGCAGCGAACCGGACCACCGTATCCAGCGGGAGGGGGTCCGATCGGACCCCCCACCCGCTGGAAGGCAAGCACGTACATGTACGTGCTTGTGCCTGCCTGTGCCATTGTAATGATGTACATAGGCAATACGACGGTCCTTAAGTGGTTAAAGAAGAAAATGTCTTCCTTCTCACATTAAGAGTACATTCATCTATTAGTGCCTCTTGGGTGGTGCATCATCAGGCTTCTATGGCTCAGATCTGTAAGACCGGAACATTGGTCTTTGGTTTAGACGTTTATCCGATTTTTTTTCAAATCGATATTAAAGGTCATGAGGATATTGCCTTTGGGCACAGCATACACTGCAGGCTGCAGTATGAGTCCTCTAGCCTCCTGTTTCCTTGATTTCTGTCCCCCCCCCCCTTCAGTTGTCATTGCTATGGGACATCCCACATAGTTATTGCTATGGCTCTGTGTCCCCTGATGTAAGAAAATAAAATAGGATTTTTAAAACAGCTTCGCTGTAAAATCCTTTTCTTTGATGTACATCAGGGGACACAGCAGTCCCTTCCTTCTTCTTCTTATACACTTCAATTGCTTGGCTATACACTTCAATTGCTTGGACTCCCAGTAATGGGAGGGGTTATATGGGGGGAAGTTCACGCCTCAAGGGGCGCGCCCAGTGTCCAGCACTTGATATGCCGATATAACCCACATAGTTATTACTATGGCCCTGTGTCCCCTGATGTACATCAAAGAAAAGGATTTTACAGGTAAGCTGTTTTAAAAAATCCTGTTATAGCTTTCAGGTGATCTTCAGCGGTGAAGATGCATAAGAATAAAGTGTACCTGTAATAAATCGCCGCCAGGCACATATGGCAGCACTTGCAGCTATCGCATTCCTCTAGTAACCTATGCAAATCTCAAATCCGCAATAAAAATCCAGACCTGGACCTTTGCTCGTTGTAACTTGCAGTTGTGATTGGTGGTCTCAGTGGCCAAAAGCGTGGGGGCAACTCTACTGTCCTTCCTGAAACTGAGATCTTCCTAATGTGGCAGGTTTTAGGGATTTAAAGGGAGTACAGGTTTGTTTTAAAGTGCTTGTAAACCCTCACATGTGCCCAGTGAAGTGACTGGCCCCAGGTGATACACAGAGATAAAACAAATCCTCCAGTATAGGTTGTACCATTCTATCTACAGCCCTCTCTCCTCTACAGCCTCCTAAAACACACATTTTACACAGCATTTCTGAGTTTTAGAATAGCAGGGGTCTGGAAATTCATGTCTCAAACTGTCAAACATAGAGAAGGAAGCTGAGTGTATTCTGAGACCCAAGTGGAGGGAAAGGAAACTGTATGTCACTACTGTGCCGTGTAGTGACTGTTGGGGCAATTGGATGGAACCACACCATGCTGAGGGGACCAGTGGATACATCTGGAATTGTAGAATGCAGAAGATTCTTCGGGTAGTTTAGCTCTGCAACAGAGAGCCCAGACAGCAGTACAGGTAAGGCCAGGTTCACATTTAGCCATCTACTTTTGTCAATTTTTTTTTCTTCTTTTTTTAATGTATGTTGTAGAGCATTTAGGTGTGTTTTTAATATACTGTTATACCGCGTACACACAACCGGACTTTCCGGCAGAGTAGGTCCGACGGACTTTCGGCGGAGTTCTGATGGACTTTCCAAACGAATGGACTTGGCCACACACGAAAGGACTAAGTCAGTTCGAAAGTCCGTTCGTTTTGAACGTGATGACGTAAGACGGAACTAAAAAAGGAAGTTCAATAGCCAGTAGCCAATAGCTTCCCTTGCGTCGTATTTGTCGGTCGTGTGTAAGCAGCATTAGGCATCACAGTGCATGGAAATGCACAGAAAAATGAGACATCTCATTTTCCAAAGAGCAGCACAATGGACCTCAGAGATCTAAACAGATTAATTAAATAACACACGTTAAAATTAGAATTACCAGGGCTAGGCTTTTTTGTTTATAGTGATGGTTGCTTAACAGATGACATATTTTTGTTGAATCATTCAAGGCGCCTTAGAAGCTCATTAATGACCACAGCCGAAAAGCTGGTCATTGGATTGCCTTTCCGATCTTTCAAATAGGCAGCCGAATGTACAACTGAAAAGCTTGATGACAACAGTAGTGCAAATTGGAGGGAAGGGGCTTGGCATAGTCAGCCTGCTACAGGAAGTGCTGTTACTGGCAGGATCTCCAGGTACAAAAAAAAACCTTTGCAACCTAGTCCCACACAATTTGCTTAACAATACTGTGTAAAGTGAGGCATAACACCAAACCTACCAATACAGTAAAACCTTGGATTGCAAGCATAATTTGTTCCTAAAGCATGCCTGTAATCCAAAACACTTGTATATCACAGCAAATTTCCCCATAAGAAATGATGGAAACCACAATAATTCGTTCCACAACCACTTATTCATATGTCCTTCAGTTTATAGTCCATTTAAAAAGATTATAGCTATGTGATAGGTTGTTTAACCATAAAATGTCCAGCCACAAATGGAAGCCTCCACAAGGAGATTAGAAGCAAAATCTAGCAGAAGCTACAGAGTATAAAAGAGAAGAGAGGCTTCTCTAAGTGTAACAATATGGTTACATTTAACCCTTTCATGCCTAAACCTATTTCTGACATTTGATGTTTACAAGTTAAAATCCATATTTTTTTATAGAAAATTACTTAGAACCCCCAAACAATATATATATATATATATATATATATATATATATATATATATATATATATATATATATATATATATATATATATATATATATTGTTAGCAGAGAATCTAGAGAATAAAATGGCGATTGTTGCAATATTTTATGTCACACTATATTTTTGCAGCTGTGTATTTAAACAAATTAATTTTCATGAATTTAAAAAAAGAAACAGTAAAGTTAGCCCAATTTGTTTTGTATAATGTGAAAGATGATTTTACGCCTAGTAAATAGATACCAAACATGTCATGATTTATAATTGCACGCACTCGTGGAATGGTAACAAACTACGGTACCTAAAAAAAAGTGACAATTAATTTTTTTTTACGGTTACCAGGTTAGAGTTACAGAGGAGGTCTAATGCTAGAATTATTGCTCATGCTCTGACGATCACGGCGATACCTCACATGTGGGATTTGAACACCGTTTACATATTCGGGCACAACTTCCATATGCGTTTTCTTTGCTGTGCGAGATCATGGGGGCGCTTTAAAAAATTATTTTTTTCTTATTTATTTTTATAGTATTACTTTTTTTTTTAAAACACAGTGTGAGCACTTTTATTGCTGTCACAAGGAATGTAAACATCCCTTGTGACAGTAATGCAGCGTACACACGATCAGACTGTCCGGCGGACTTAGCCCGGCGGACAAACCGTCGGACTTTGAAGCGGAGGTCCGCTGGACTTTCCGAACGAGCAGACCTGCCCACACATAACCGGACTTTTCCGCCTGACTATGGCCGGAGTCCGTCGTTCTTTTGAAATGAACGGATTTGCCCACACACGGAGGAAAGTCCGTTCATTTTGAATGCGTCTCCAGGTAGCCGGGACTAGCGAAGGAAGTCAATGTTGCGGCCTTCGGCGGCGAGATTGAAATTGTCGCTGGCTCCGTCACCTGGTATGGACTTAAAGGGGAAGCCCTACGCCGAAAAAACAGCGTGGGGGTCCATATAAGACCCTTATCAGAGATGGCAGCCTGGAAAGGGGGGTGGTGCCCCCCCTCCTGAGCCGTACCAGGCCGCGTGTCCTCAACATGGGGGGGTGCCTTGGGGAAGCACCTTGTTCTCATGTTGATGAGGACAAGGGCCTCTTTCCGACAACCCTGGCCATTGGTTGTTGGGGTCTGCGGGCGGGGGGCTTATCAGAATCCGGGAGTCCCCTTTAATAAGGGGCCCCATATACTGGCCCCCCACCCTATGTGAATGAGTATGGGGTGCAATGTACCCCTACCCATTCACCTGGTGAAAAATTTTTTGAAAAAAAACACCACACAAGGGTTTAAAATAATTTATTGCACAGCTCCGGGGGGTTCTTCCATCTTGGGAGGTCTTCTCGCCGGACTCCTCCGCTATCTTCTGCTAGCTTTTTTACTAGTGAAGGAGCCCGGCTTTCTACTTCATTGCTGCCCGGGGGTCTTCTTTCGACTTCGGGGGTCTTGTCCCCCTCTTCGGTTCTTCTTGCCGGGCCTCTGCTTTCTTCCTTTAGCTCTTTTACTAGCGGTGGCCCGGTCTTCTGTCACCGCCGCCTCCTCTTCTGACTTCGGGGGTCTTGTCCCCCTCTTTGGTTCTTCTTGCCGGGCCTCCGCTTTCTTCCAAGTCCGCCGGATAGTCTGATCGTGTGTACGCGGTATAATAGATGGTGACAGGTACTCTTTATGGAGGAATCAGGAGTTTAAAAGACCTCCAATGCCTCCTTTGCACTTCAAAGTATTCGGATCACTGAAAACAGCGATTCTGAATACTGTATATTTTTTGTAATCCGGTGCCATTGGCAGCCGAGTAGACTGGTAGTGATGTCGTGATGCCACTTCCATGTTTACATTCAGGAGACTGGAATGATGTCCCCTCCCGCTCCTCCAGGATAACAGTCGAGCGGCTTTTAGCCGCATCGTTTGTTATCCCTGGAAAGCCGATCGCCCGCTCTAAAAAAACGGGCATCATCCCAGTATAACTACCGAAAGCCGAGGCTGCATATATGCCTATGCTCGACGCGAAGGGAATTGAAGGTACAACATTTAGCCACTCTTATGGTTGATGATTAAATCTGTCCACATAGACCATTCCCCGCACCGCCGCCTCTCACCGCTGTCAACCTGCAGTCGTGACCGGGAAGACTACGCTGCAGTAGAGCGATCTGAAACCAAGGCTTGATGCGCTCGTGGAGAGCAGCGTGGAAGAGACAACGTTGATGGCTGTGAGGAGGATGGTCCATGTGGACAGCTTTATCCTGGATGCCTGAATACTTAGATACACCTATTTTAATCATCAACCATGTGAGTTGCTAAATGTTGTACCTTAAATGTAACCATATTGCTACACTTGGAGGCACCTCTCTTCTCTTTTATGTTCAGTTGTGACATGACATTACTTGTATATCAAGACATTGCTTCTATATCAAGTCAAAATGTCTTTAAAAATGTTGCTTGTCTGGCAAAACGCTCTCAAGACACGTTGCACTCAAACCAAGGTTTTACTGTAATAGATTTAGGATTGTCATACATTTTAAATAAGGAACCTTATCTGTGTGTTAAAGTGGTACTAAACTTTACTAAAAGAAAAAATCTTCTCCCTGCAAGATAATGGCATAATGTGCATCACATACTAGCACATTATGAAAGACTAAGGCCCCTTTCACACTACCGTTCCGTTCAGGCCCGCCTGTCAGTTTTTCAGGTGGACCTGAACGGATGCTTCATAGAGCTCTATGGACGTCGAATGTCAGCGGTGACATGTCCGCTGACATCTGACCCGCTCCGATCCGAAAAAGTGTGACGGAGGAAAAAGCTATTTTTCCATCCGTCATCGGATCAGGTGACGACGGACACTGCCGTCCGTCGTCATCCGATCTCCCATAGGGGAGGGCGGCGCTGTGACGGGTCCGTCCCTGCACAGTGTGCAGAGACGGACCTGTCATCTTCCTGCTCAACAGGGATTGGCGGAGCGATCCCCGCTGAGCAAGCGGATATCCACGGGGCGGATCACCACTGATCCGCCCCATGTGAAAGGACCCTTACTTTGAAACAAAGCATGTGCACGGGGGTCTACACTTCGGTACAGGACTCTGAAGGAACTAAACAAGTAGTATGCTGTTCCATCAGAGTACATGCTCCAATGATGTCTCCGGCTTCAGAGACACTGAATATATGGCCCAACGGTGCAAGTTTAGGAGATATTCCTTGTATTCCTTTGGGGTGCCATATAGACTAAATGACACCCAAATGTCCATTGAATGCTTTGCAGCGTTTGCTGTGCAATTTGAAATTGCAGATAGAATTGCTGTAATTCTGCCCACGATTATGGAGTCTCAGAGTGGTATCTCTAAACCCTAACTGGATGGCTTTTAGTTATTATTTATGTGCACTGTTTATCATAAACAGTTGCATTTTTTTTTTTTTTATTAGATCTGCTGCTTATCCACCCTGGCCTCTTTCAGCCACTCTGCTGTGGACCGATTTCCTGATGGTGACAGTGGTGGACAATTGTCGCCATGGCCCTATGTAGTCACCACCAGTGGTGTGTATGACAGGGGGACAAGGCAGAAGCACATGGACAGGTACAAAGCATTGCCAGCCTTTTACAGGAAGTACCTGAACAAGGACTTTCACAGCAGGATCACCAGGAATTATTTTATTGAAATGGGAATATAAAAAGATTTAAAACAACTTTTGAAATTACATTACTATGTCTCAAAGATGTTCTTTCTAATATTTAATTTATAGGAGCTTTTTGGAGGGACAGGTATAATATAAAAGCTTATTAACCACTTCCCACCCAAGGTATGTCATATGACAATATGCACTGTGAGTGGGGATATCTGAATGATGCCTGCAGCTACAGGCATCATCCAGATATCATCTTTTTTAGCCGGTGATTATTTGTACCATAAGAACAATCATAGCAGCAGTCCAGCCGCTTGATCGTTCTTACAGGCGGTGGGAGGGGATGTCCTCTGCCCTCTGGTGCTTCTCCCAGCTCACCCTGCGATTGACAAACCGGGGAACGAATCGTTTGCTGCCATAAGTTTAGCATAGAGATTTCTGATGACCAGATGGTCCACAGTCATCTCTATGACCCTCGGAGATCCAGGCGCAATGTTATGACATCATGTCCGGCCCAACGGAAGTAAACAATGCCAGGGACGTGGCTGGAAAGGTTGAGAGGTTTGTTTTTTTCTCAGCCTTTTCAGCCTGGAGGGGAGATCTGGGGTCTTATAAACCCCAGATCTCTCCATACAAAGGACCTGTCGCACACTATTCATATTACAAGGGATGTTTACATTCCTTGTAATAGGAATAAAAGTGATCAAAAAAAAAATGTAAAGAGTAAGCGAGCGCACAGAAACAAACGCATATGTAAGTCGCGCCCACATATGTAAACGACGTTCAAATCACATGTGAGGTATCGCCACATGTGTTAGAGCAAGAGCAATAATTCTAGCCCAAGACCTCATCTGTAACTCTAAATGGGTAACCTGTAAAAAAAAGCGTGAAAAAAAAAAAGTTGCAACAACTGCCATTATTTCCCTAGGGTCTCTACTAAAAATATATATATATATAATGTTTGGGGGTGCTGAGCCATTTTCTAGAAAAAAAATGAAAAAATTATGATTTTTACATGGAGAATATATAGATATATCTAATGTGTGTGTATGTATATGTATATATATATATATATATATATATATATATATATATATATATATATATATATATATATTAGATTTGTTGTGAGATTTTTTTTTTTTAACTCGTATAGTTTTCACATTTTTCACATGATTGTTTGTTGATGTACACTGACACCATCTAGTGGCTGACATAAGTATTACATCCTGATTCCTGACAAATGAACTGGTCACCAAGGCTTAGGCTTAGAGCTGGTTTTGTATATTTAAAATCCTCTGCACCACTTAAAGGTTGTTTAAAAGAAACTTCAGCTGGGATCAAACTGAATCGACTTTCTTTCCCTCTCATAAGTGATTGAGATGCTAACATTACAAGATTTTTTTTTTGCTGCCAGTGCGGAAGACGTAACCTAGTTATTTTATATTTGTGTTTAACCACTTCAATACCAGGCACTTAAACACCTTCCTGCCCAGACCAATTTTGAGCTTTCAGCGCTGTCGCACTTTGAATGACAATTGCGCGGTCATGCTACACTGTACCCAAATGAAATTTTTATCATTTATTTTCCACAAATAGAGCTTTCTTTTGGTGGTATTTGATCACCTCTACGGTTTTTATTTTTTGCGCTACAAATAAAAAAATACCGAAAATTTTGAAAAAAAAATGTATTTTTTTTGTTTCAGTTTCAAAACTTTGTAAATAAGTACGTTTTCTCCTTCACTGATGGGCACTGAAAAGGCGGCACTGATGGGCACCAATGATGTGGCACCAATGAAGTGGCACTGATGAGGTGGCATTGATGGACACTGATATGTGGCACTGATAGGCGGATCTGATAGGCGACACGGATGGGCGACACGAATGGACACTGATAGGTGGCACAAATTGGCACTGATAGCTGGCACGGATTGGCAGGGGTGGACTGACAGCTCATGGGGCCCCCGGGCAATAGGAGATTATGGGGCCTCCGAGCAATAGGAGATTATGGGGCCCCCGGGCAATAGGAGATTATGGGGCCCCCAGGCAATAGATTATGGGGCCACACAGTATACACACACATACAGTATATACACACAGTATACACACACAGAATACAAATACACACACTGAAAAGGTACTGGAGAGACGGGGCAGCTATAATCTTGGGATTTTTCTTTTTAAAACACAGATTTTTACATACTGTCCCTTGTTTTATTGAGGCTGGCAACACTGATGGTGCCCCTTGGTGGCATGGGGCCCTCGGGCAGTGCCCGAGTGCCCAAATGGTCAGTCCGCCCCTGCGGATTGGCATGGATGGGCGGCACGGATTGGCATGGATAGGCGGCACAGATGGGCATGGATAGGCGGCACAGATGGGCATAGATAGGCAGCACAGATGGGCATGGATAGGTGGCACAGATGGGCATGGGTGGGCACTGATAGGCGGCACAGGTGGGCACTGATAGGCGGCACAGGTGGGCACTTATAGGCGGCATTGGTGTTATACTGTACTAATGGATGCCAATCAGTGCCAAACAATAATGCATGCTAATCAGTGATGCCCATTGTGGGCACTGATTGGCATCCATTATGGGCACTGATTGGCATCCATTGTGCTGACTGGCATCCCTGGTGGTCTAGGGAGGATTACCTTCTCCCTGGTGGTCTGGTGGCGTCCCTGGTGGTCCAGTGTGGGCATCCTCGGGGGGGCTGTGCTGATAATCGATCAGCACAGACCCCCCCTGTCAGAGGAGCAGCCGATCGGCTCTCCTCTACTCGCGTCTGACAGACGCGAGTGAGGAAAAGCCGATCACCGGCTCTTCCCATTTACACTGTGATCAGCTGTGATTGGACACGGCTGATCACATGGTAAAGAGTCTCCGTCGGAGACTCTTTACTGAGATCGTAGTTGCCGTGTGTCAGACTGACACCCCGCAGTCTGACACCCGGGGGCGCGCAGCGGCTCATAATCCTGATCACGTCATATGACGTCCGATCAGGGTTATGAAACCACTTTGCCACCGTCAATTCCCTATAGGGCGGGCGGCAAGTGGTTAAAGGAGCAGTCTATATATTTTTTTTTTTAGAAAACCTTTATTTTTTAGGTAATTTTCAGTCTAATTATAAAATAATAACCTTTAAAATCCCTACATATCTTTGAAAATTGTGTTTATGCCTGACTCCATGTGCTGTGTTATTGGCCTTGTAGGAAAAAATACACATAGCAAAACACTTAGGTATGGGATCATCTTCTTTGTGTGTGTTTTCACACTTTTTGATACACTGCCATCAATGGGCCCTATGATGCTCATGCATGGCAAATATAAGAACTAGAGGCATTTAAGCCATTAATGAGACATTTAAAACAATGGCTAGGCTATGGCCAGTTATTGGCATGCAATTAAATACATATGTGTTAATAGGTCCTAAAAGTTTTCTTTGCATCTCAGTAACTGTGTTTTCATTCCTGATTTAGGCTTACACAGCTATGACTTGATTTTTAGATGTGAATGTATAGCATAGTGTGATAATAAAATAATTTAGCACCTAAGTGCTGCCTAAATAATATAAAAACAAAAATCGGCACACGGGACATAACTGTTGGTAGAATGTGTCCCTTGTCCTAATTCCTCTTGTTTTATGTGAAATGTATAACTCTAGTGTGGCTTTGATGAATGATGAAGCAGGGTAAAAAGTGTGGGCATAGTCGGGCTCTCCTAATGAGAGCCTGTGACAGCTCCTTAGTTCCATTAACCCCTATTACACTGAAAGCTTGCGACAGCTGTGGTGCGGGGAGGATAAAGTATGGAGGAGGATTTTGAATACAAGAATTGGCATCAACACAAGGGTAAAGTAAGTAAAATGTAAAATTTAAAAACCTTTGTACAAGTGTACAATGATAAAGTCTATCACGTGAAAAGACTGAATCCAGAAATCAAGTCTTGTGAAGAAATAATGCAGAGAAGATCCAATACCTTCTGAAGTGAAATTAATCTTTGCAAAATGTGTTCAGAGGTCAGCTGCCACCTCCCTGTAAAGTGAACACTCACCAGAGAAGATGTCTGCCATTACAACAGCATACACTTCTCTATCTTTAAATCAAACATCCACAGTAGGCATAAAGACTTCACCCAATATCCATGTCCAAAAGCACTTCTCAGTAGAATCGAACTAGGATAACTAAAGCTTGGCAGGAGCCAAAATAATTCTCCAATAGTCGGTCTCGGGACAAGGTCATCTAGCATCCAGGACGAAGAGGCCAAATAGCACCCCTCCCCAAAATGTATGAGCATTATGTGTCAGATGCAGTGTGACAAATACCTGTCAGATGTTATTCCTTCTATGCTCCCATTTATCTTGACACGTCAGAGTTGAGGAGGAGCCTAGGGGAAGCTAACTTAACAATTTTGACAGGCAGACACTGCACAATGGCGATCTGGCAGTGCCGATCCAGGCAGTGTTAATTTTGGCAGCAAATTTTGATTTAGTCTAAAATGGCTTTTTAGTTTTAGTCCTATTTTAGTCTTCTGCAAGTGTTTTAGTTTTAGTCGTATTTAGTCGACTAAATCTCCAGTTCATTTTAGTCGACTTTTAACCACTTTAGCCCCGGACCAATTTTCAGCCTAAGGACCAGAGGTCTTTTTACAATTTTGCACTGCACTGCTTTAACTGGTAATTGCACGGTCATGCAATGTTGTACCCAAACGAAATTTGTGTCATTTTCTTCCCACAAATAGAGCTTTCTTTTGATGGTATTTGATTGCCTCTGCGATTTTTATTTTTTGCGATATAAATGGAAAAAGACAGAAAATTTTGAGAAAAAAATATATTTTCTACTTTTTGTTATAAGAAAAATCGAATAAACTCAATTTTAGTCAAACATTTAGGGCAAAATTTATTCAGCCACATGTCTTTAGTAAAAAAAATGTCAATAAGCGTATATTTATTGGTTTGCGCAAAAGTTATAGCTTCTACAAACTAGAGTACATTTTCTGTAATTTACACAGCTTTTAATTTACGACTGCCTATCTCCTTTCTTGAGGTGCTAAAATGGCAGGGCAGTATAACCCCCCCCCCCCCCCCAAATGACCCCATTTTGGAAAGTAGACACCCCAAGGAAATTGCCGAGGGGCATGTTGAGCCCATTGAATATTTTTTTTTTTGTCCCAAGTGATTGAATAATGACACAAAAAAAAAAAAGTTTACAAAAAGTTGTCACTAAATGATATATTGCTCACACATGCCATAGTTATATGTGGAATTGCACCCCAAAATATATTCTGCTGCTTCTCCTGAGTACGGGGAAACCACATATGTGGGACTTTTTGGGAGTCTAGCCAGGTACGGCACCCTGAAATCCAATCACTGCCTTCAGGATTTCTAAGGGTGCAAATTCTTGATTTCACTCCTCACTACCTATCACAGTTTCGAAGGCCATAAAATGCCAAAATAACACAACCCCCCCCCCCCCAAATGACCCCATTTTGGAAAGTAGACACCCCAAGCTATTTACTGAGAGGCTTGTTGAGTCCATGAAATATTTTATATTTTGCCACAAGTTGCAGGAATATATAAAAAAAATTTTTTTGCACAAAGTTGTCACTAAAAGATATATTGCTCACATATGCTATGGGCATAAGTGAAATTACACCCTAAAATAAATTCTGCTGCTTCTCCCGAGTATGGGGATACCACATGTGGGGGACTTTTTGGGAGCCTAGCCACATACGGGACCCCGAAAACCAAGCACTGCCTTCCGGATTTAAATATAAAACGCTACCAAAAAAACTGTTAGCAGTCGCAGGGATCAGGCCTAACTCTGCGATCGCTGCAGTTATGTGTTTAGTGTTTTGTAAGTGACAGTGATCGATCGATACTGCACTAGGGTGGGCTGGGCGGAGGGGTAAAACGCAGGTGCTAGCAGGTATCTGGGCTGATCCCGCTAACAATGCGTTTTTTTGGAACCCTAAACTGCTGGGGACGCTAGTATAGATCTGATCAGATATTGATCTGTTCAGATTCTATACCACTACGGGAGGTGTATTCTTTGCGCGTGGGTGTTAGCGGTACTGGCACTAACCTGGGGCGACGCAGACCCTGACCCTAAAACCTAATTGATATCACCCGCCGGGTGATCAGGGGGTTAAACCTTTATTGGGTAATAAATGGTGGGTGCCCTGATGCTATAAAAAGCAAACTAACTAACCAGAGTCACCCGTAACACTTATACGGTGATCACTGGTGAAAGGGTTAACTAGGGGCAATCAGGGGGTTCAAATTTTTATTAGGTAGTATATGGGGGTCCCTGGCGCTATATAAAAACCTGACGTGGAACCTAAATAACTAACTGGCTAACCTGCGTCACCAGTGACACTTATACGGTGATCGCAGGTGAAAGGGTTAACTAGGGGCAATCAGGGGGTTAAAACCATTATTGGGTAGTATATCGGGGTATCTAGCGCTATAAAAACCTGGCGGTGAACCTAAAAAAATAACTAGCTACCTAGCGACACTAGCGACACTAATGCAGCGATCAGAAAAATGATCGCTTAGTGACACTGGCAAAAGGGGGTGAAAGGGTTAACTAGGGGCAATCAGGGGGTTAAAACCATTATTGGGTAGTATATCGGGGTACCTAGCGCTATAAAAACCTGGCGGTGAACCTAAAAAAATAACTAGCTACCTAGCGACACTAGCAACATTAATGCAGCGATCAGAAAAATGATCGCTTAGTGACACTGGCAAAAGGGGGTGAAAGGGTTAATTAGGGGCAATCGGGGTTAAAACCATTATTGGGTAGTATATCGGGGTACCTAGCGCTATAAAAACCTGGCGGTGAACGTAAAAAAATAACTAGCTACCTAGCAACACTAGCGACACTAATGCAGCGATCAGAAAAATGATCGCTTAGTGACACTGGCAAAAGGGGGTGAAAGGGTTAACTATAGGGGCAATCAGGGGGTTAAACCTTTATTTGGGGGGTGGTAGGGGGCTACCCTGGACCTAACACTAACTGCCCTGACACTTTTTACTTTTACAACTGACACTGAATGCAGTGATCAGAAAATAAATGATCACCGCAATCAGTGACACTGTGACTGGGGGGGGGGGTTTGTGTGCCTGTGTGTGCCTACATGTCAGTGTAGTGTTGGTACACACTTACTTTTAGTCTTCTCCTCGTAGTCCGGTCCAAAAGACCGCCCGAGGAGAATGACATCACTTCCTCCCTGCCTGTGTATACAATACACAGTGGGAGGAAGCTTCTCATTCGCCAGGAGCGATCGAGAGGGGATGGCCAGAAACCAACGGCCATCCCCTCATCCCAGATCGCTCCTGAAGCGAAATGGACCGCCGCATCCAGCGGGAGGGGGTCCGTTTGGACCCCCACCCGCTGGAAGGCAAGCACGTACATGTACGTGCTTGTGCCTGTACATGCCATTGTGATGACGTACAATGGCATGCGGCGGTCGTTAAGTGGTTAATCGACTAAAACTCATTTTAGTTGTCTAAAATCGAAAGGGTGTAGTTAAATTGTAATGCATTAATTAATAATTTCTCTACAATTTCCAAACTCATTATATACTGTTGCTGGAGTGTAAAATAAAATATGTTGTTTTTAATAGTTAAGTTTTGAACATGCACTACAGACACACATTTAGTCATTATATTACGTCTTTATTTAAGTAAAACCGTTTCATCAAGAATATTGCTGTTTTCACAAAAGGGTAACGAAAGAATGCCAAAAAAAACCCCCAAAAAATAGGAACACTGCTTGACTGTCATGCCTACAGTAAAGCATCCTGAGACCATTCATGTGTGCGGTGGGCCCACTCACAATTTTGCCTAAGAAGAACACAGCCATGAATAAATGGTACAAAAACATCCTCAGGCTCCGAGAACAACTTCTCCTAACCATCTAGTTTGGTGTTGAAACGTGCCTTTTCCAGCATGATGGAGCTCCTTACCATAAGGCAAAAGTAATAACTAAGTGGTTTGGGGAAGTGGGAACAAAAAACTTAAATTTTGGGACCATGGCCAGGAAACTACCCAAACCTTAATCCCTTTGAGACCTTGATGTGGTGGACTGGTGGTCATGGTCAATCCGACCTCAAGAGGCTGGTGAGGGTGAGGGAACCAGAAAAAACCCACAAATTCTGACATGCTGCAAGCATTGATTATGCAAGATTGGGCTGTGGAAATTGATTGACAATGACAACATGCCAGTGATGCCACGAATGTCAAGCCCAGGGCAAATTGCAGCAGAGGTCTTTAAAAAGAAGGGTCAACTCAACTCAACATTGCAAATATTGACTCTTTGCATAAATTTAATGTAATTGTCAATAAGAGCATTTGACACTTACGCAATGCTTTACCGGATACAAAGATCTGACACAAATGTCGGATCATGTATTTACCAGATACATCTGACACAAAAAGATCTAAAAACACTGAAGCAGCACTGGCAGACATTGTCAAAATTAATATTGGTGTCATTTTTTAGCTGTACATGTACATGGCCAAGTACAGCACACAGAGACAGCAGCACACTGCAGTGACTGCACACTGCACAGACACTGTTACTGCCTAAGCATAATAAACCAATACTTGAGGGTAATGCTTATTTCTACAATAAGAATAAGTTTACTGTTATTTTATTATTTCAAAAGTTCTAATTCTCCAATACATTCAAATAAAAAGTGCACAGTCTACCATAATGCCATTAGTGTGTGGATTTAATGGACTATAACAGTCATCTCTCTCTCTCTTTTGCGCTCTCTCTCTCTCTCTCTTGCGCTCTCTTTCTCTGGTTGACTTGTTATTGTTCCAGAATTCAAATACTAATGGCATTTGTAGCCTGAGCCTTAGCCTGTGCATTTTTCTTATGAATTTAGCTGACAAATAAAACTGTTGAACTATTGATTCTTCCTATAGCAATAAGCACAACCCACAAGTATTAGGTATACTTCTTATGTTAGAAATATAAATACTTGAAGAGAAAAATAACACTCCTATTTGTTTTGATTCATTTTAAGGAAAGCACTTCATGCCAACATGACCCTTGCTCTATTCCGCTGACCTCCAGAGAGGTCCCCTGTAACGCTGAATAACCTCTCTGCAAAGGCTTGAGAAGCTGGCATAGCCAGCAAGTCTAATGCAAAAGGTTTTAGCTGGTGATAAAAAGTGTCACTCTTTGACAGCCAAAATTCTGTTGCGGTGTCCTCACTGATGGCAACTTGGTGCAAAAGCTCTTCCTTATATTTTCTGATTGGCTGATCTATGTTGTTTGGGGAGATCCTCTGCCTGGATCTTCTGCGGCATTTAGAAAGAAACCGAAAGACTGGCTGTGGCTGCTTAGATGTGGATGCCGGTGGTGGTGCTTCTTCCACTTCCTGCGATAGTTCTACCACATCATCTTCAGACAATTCCTTTATAATTTTTTATATTGTAAAGCGCTGCATAAATTGCTGTCGCTATATATAAATCCTGAATAATAATAATTCCTCAAGTTGTGTGTGTGGCAATGTGGATGTTCTTGCGGCTTACTCCTCTGCCTTTTTAAGCAGTTCCTGAATATTCTCATCCACCAGATTAACAAGGGTTTCACAGACAATAGGGTTGACAAAGCAAGCAGCTGCTGCAAGTGGAGAGAACATTTCGCCAATTGGATCTAGGAATGAAGCAAAACGCTGGTTCACACTCCCTTTCATTTTCTGTGCAATTGTGGCAAGGTCTTGATAGCTAGTGTTCTGTTTAAAGTCCTCATGATGGCTGAGCAGATCAAAGAGGTCAGGAACAGCCAGGGACATGGACATGGTGTCACTCTGGAGAGTTTTAGTATGTTCTACAAAAGACAGCAGTGGGTCATGCAATGATGTGAGCTTTTGCCATTCACTAGGGAGCAAGCTGTCCCATCCCATGTTTGCGATTTGGCAGACTGATTCTTTCAGTTTGAGGAGTCTTGCGATCATGTTGAATGTACTTGACCAGCGTCTGAGGCAGTCATTTAAAAGAATAAGGCTACAATGCTCCCATAGCTTCTGTGTTGCATTTGAAGACTTGCGGAAGAGGTTCACTAGTGATCTTGCTTTAACCAGTATTCACATTTGCCTCCTTATGCGCCATGTGGACCACAAGTTGCAAGGTATGCACTACACATGGTGTCCAGTCCATGTCAATCTGTTAGTACCTAACAAGTGGAAAACACACAGCCCAATAAGCATAAAGTATATAGAAAAGGTTTCTGTTCCATTCTATTATTTTAACACTTAACATTTTGGAATACTTTTACAGTACACAAGACTACAAATAAAGTGGAAAAATAACAAAGGTGCACCCCATAGTGCAGATCGCGCCCCCATATCAATCATCTCATAGGCATTGTGATAATTGTCTGGTGTCAACTGTCAACCATATCATCATGTAATAGAATAATAAACATATCTCACTCACCGCAGATCATCAATTTCAATCTCAGCCTCAGAGTCACTTTCCGTCATGGGGGAGTCTTCCTCACTAGAGCTGGGTGGTTCTGCTGCTCCTGCTGTTGCTGTCGTTTGTTTAAATGCTGCCACCATATTGCTCCCGTGGTCTGTTATCACTGTAAGGATCTTCCTCTTTGGTATGTCCCACTCTTGCAAGCATTTGTCCACACATGATTTGATTGACTGTGCAGTGTGTGGGTGGGCTACTTGTTCAAGAGCTAACAATATGTGTTCAGGTTTATGTTGTTCAAAACAAAAGTAGCATCCACTTATGGCAAGGAATAAATCGGAGAGTCCTTTTTTGGTCCACAAATCAGTGCAAATAGATACTCTCCGAGCAGCAGTCACTCTCTTTTTGAATTTTTGTTTTTCATCTTCATACTGTTTGTCAGTCAGATTGCTTATTTTAGTTTTCTTTGGAACAGTCAGCTTCCTATCTACTGTCTCCATCATGCCAACAAAATCCTCATCTTCAATCCTTCTGACTGGTAATCCGGTGCGCCCAATCCATCCTGCTATGGCCTCCTCCCTGGCATGTTGTGCCTTATGCCGTGTACACACGATCAGAAATTCGGGCCAGAAAAAGACAGATGAGAGCTTTTCATCAAAAAATGCGACTATGTGTATGCTCCATCGGAATTTAGCTGTCCGAATTCCCGCCAGCCAAAAACTGATAGAACGTTTTTGCGTCTGTAAAATTGAGAACATGCTATCGGTAATTCCGATCGTGTATATGCAATTCCGACATGCCAAAAATCATGCATGTTCAGATTCAACTACGAGTAGCTATTGGCTACTGGCTATTGAACTTCCTTTTTCTAGTCACGTCGTACGTGTTGTACGTCACCGCGTTATAAACGATCAGAATTTGGTGTGACCGTGTGTAGGCAAGACAGCTTGAGCCGAATTCTGTCGGGAAAACCATCAGAGCTTTTTCCGATGAGAATTCCGATTGTGTGTACGCAGCATAAGAGTCAATTTTATATTTTGAAGCACCTAAAAGAGCAGTGCAAATAGAAATAGATTGCTGTGGTTGTGCACTGCCACTGGCTTGACTTGGCCCATCATTTGAGGAATTAGGGGGGAAAATTAAAGTTATTCTGATTTTAAGTTCCCTAGTCAGCACTTGGTCTCTCTATAATATACTATATGTATAGGCCAGGGCCGGCCTTAGGGCTTTAGGTGGCTGTGCTGTGCCAAAATTTACAGTGCCCTAGCCCCTTCCAGTGACCACTGACCACATCCTTCTACATATATTCATTCATTTTATTAATTTTTACATTGTCACGTGTTGCTGTGCTTACCTTTTTATGAATTTCAGGATGAGTTGTCCGCAAATGATGCTTTGTTGTACTTTTACCAGCGAGTGTCGCTCCACATGGTTTTCAAAGAGTCTCGTTGTCCTTAACATCAAATGTAAAATATATCCATATTCTACCAGTGACAATCACAGAATCTTTCTACCAGGGACAATCACAGATGCCGACATTTCCGGTATAGTTTGGACTTATGGTGGGGAGGAACTGAAAGCCTGTATGCTGCAGTGCTCTCGTCGGTGGTCTAAGTAGAGTAGGCCTGTGAAATTAGGATATAAATGGCATGCAGTGAGTACAGTACACAAGGTGCTGGAGCCTGGATGGTGGTCTGAGGAGATGGCCTATAATAATCGACAGTGCATTTGCAAAAAGGCCTGGCCAGTCCCTGGATGCCAGTGCCACTGCCTGTCAGATGAGGCCTGCACAGTTGCACTTGCACTGTTGAACAGTGTGCTCTCGACGGATGGTGGTCGTCTAAGGGCAGTGAGGGGAGGGGGAGGCCTGGACTGTTATATGTACCACAGTTATTTTACTGCAGTGCAGAGTACTGCACTAGTCTGCTGATGTCTGCTTTCAGCCTCTCGGTGTGCTCTTCTGCCTCAGGGCGGGGGGAACGGCGCCGGCGTCAGGACTCAGGAGGAATCAGGACTCGGGAGTGGGACTGCTGCTCTCGATGGTGGTCTGAGTAGAGTAGGCCTGTGAAATTAGGAAATAATTAGGAAATAAATGGCATGCAGCTAATTCACACTAGTGCGGTCACTGTGGTGACCGGCATTTTCCCACACTGGAAGAACGCTGGTCACTAGGACAGGTTTTGTTGCTGTGGGAAAATGCCTGCATTTTTATTTTTGTGCATGTGATATGGAGTGCCTCACTGCCTTTACTTGCAATAATGTGCTTGTTCTTTTCACAAAACAAATCATTAAAAATAATTATTATTCGCTAAAAAGCATATATTGATTGGTTTGGGCAAAAGTGGTTTGGGCAAAAGTTATAGCGTTTCCGAACTATGGGATATATACTGAAATTTGTAAGTATTTTTTTTTTATACTACTGGCAGTGATCAGCGTCTTCTAGTGGAACTGCGATATTGTGGCGGGCTTTGCTGGGCATTTAGTTAACTGCATAAAACATGCATTGATGTGTTTTGATGCTTTTCCATTTCAATGGAAAAGGCATTAGAATAAAAAAATGCATAGGTAGGAGGACAAGGCCTCAGGCCTGGCTGTTGTACGTACCACAATTATGTACTGCAGTCAGTGAAAAGTAAGACCAGCTCTGCTGTTGTCTGCTCTCAGTCTCAGCTGAAGTCCTATCTCTGCCTCTGCTCTGGGCAGCGGGTGCAGCGTCAGGAGGAGTCGGACTCGTCGGGACGGGAGTGCCGTCTCTCACAGACTGTCCTCTTCTCTGAGTCTACACCTCACTCACAATGGCATCAGAGTCATCTCTGGCGCTGGGCACGGATTGCATAAGTAGGCGGAGCTCCGTAAGAAAATGGAAGTTGGTAAACGTCCCTCCTTGCCATTTTCGTCTCGTTGTCACCCGAAAACTGATCCAATTTTTGTCAAAGTTTTTGTCAGTGGAGGAAAATGTGCTGTACTTTTTGTTACGTTTTCGTCACTGTAAAAATGCCGCTGATGAAATTGTTAACAAAATTAACACTGGACCCAGGAGGGCTTCAGTGGCTAGAGGGTTGAGAGAGCACGACCTGCACGTCCTTACAGCTCTCTCCTCCTCTTCAGATCTGGCTTGTCTTCTCCAGTGCCAAGTTGATAGGAGTAGTGAAGCTACTGGCACTACTCCTGTCAGCTTGTAGGTAGAAGCTCCCCATGAAATGCCCTACCACCTCACATGATACCACTGCGCCCAGGGCAGCTACCTCTCCTGTCCACCCCTTGTCCCGGCGTGCTAATAGTGTAGTATTTTAATGTGAATTAATAAATATATAAAGCCATACAAAAAAGCACACATTTCTTAAATGAAAAGCCGCTTTAGTAGAAGTAGATAGCCCATGATGTTTGCTATTAGATCTAAGTAGCAATGTAATAACATTTACAGCACTATAGGTACTCAAAGAGAATCAATACACCATAAACATAGAACCTAATAGGGTGCTAAGGGCAAGCCATATACAGTATCTTACTTCTTTCGGTTCAAAATGTTCTGTCAGATACACATCCAAAGCTTGAATTTTCAAATCTGATCTCATTAAAGAACAAATGTCTTTTCTTTTGCAGACATTGATGAGTGTTCCTTCGAGAGGACCTGTGACCACATTTGCATCAATTACCCTGGAAGTTTTGAATGTCTCTGTCACAAGGGGTACATGCTCTATGGGCTGACACACTGTGGAGGTTTGTAAAGTTTTGTGTTTCAAGGAACACCTTAAAATATCTTTCCATCCAAATCAAATATTTCACCTAGTAGTGAGTGTTTTGATAATGTGAGGGTAAACGTATGTGCTTTTTCTGCTGCTTCTAACTTAAATCACACATCTTCCACTTTCTGGTAGTGGTACACTATATGGGCAAAAATTTTTTGCTGAAGCCTGAACATTACACCTGTATGAGCTTGGTGAACTTCCCATTACGAGACGATGAACATTATTATGGAATTACTTCTCAGCCCCTTTTATAGGCTGCCACTCTTTTAGGAAGGTTTTAAGAAGTATTTACAGGGTGTCTGTGGGAATTTGTGCTCATTTGTGAGGTGAGGTACTGTTGTTGGATGAGAAGACCTGGCTCACAATCAACGTTTTAATATATCTCAAAGGTTTTCAGTAGGGCTGATGAACACAAAATTTTGCATGTATCAGTAGACAAAATGAACATAAATGGTATGATCTATGTGCAGTTAAAAAGAAAAAAAACTATACTTCTTGTAGATAATACTCAGTTGTTAACCAAATATCATTTCATTTCCATGTAAGGACAACATTGACCAACAAGGATATAAGTTACACTGCCAATAAGTAAGGTAATTGAATTAGAGACTATGTACAGGTTTCAGGTGACTGTAACCAGCAGTCCCATATCTTAGTATACTTAGTAGGATGCCCTTTCTTATGTATATTAGGTTTTTGAAGGGTAGAGAGTTGTTTATTTTGGCTATCCAGGCTTGAAATGTTGAAGGAAGGGCCTGCATCCAACTATGGGCTATTAGCTTTCTAGCTGTAAAGGAGGACTCATGCAAATGTGTAGTCATGTACTTGTCTGAATCAGGATAAAGCCCTAACTCCCAGGGTTTAGGGACAGTGGCGATCCCATTTTGTTGTGTAGAAATTGTATAACTTGTTACAGGAATCCCTGAATCCTGGGACAGGCCCATATAAGATGGGTGAATGTGATTGGACATAGGGGGCTGTACATGGGTCAGAATTTTTCCGGTCATATCGGGGTAAAATAAGCCCAGTGTAGGTTATGTAGTTGTGTGAAGCGTTTTGATAGCTTGAGGGATACCAATTTACAGTTATGCAATGCTTCACCCCATTCCTCATCATCTAGACCTATATTTCGTTAGAAGCCCACAAGTTAGAGTCTGGTACCATTATAAGCTTTGGTAGGTGTTTATTGTGCCAGAGGGGAGAGAAGCTGTACATCATTGCAGAGTTTGCTGTGAGCATAGCCAGGTCCCAACCCATTTATGGTGATAGAGATGGCTAGTGTTGTCAGCAGTAGAGGATCCCTAAAACCCTCATCATAAGAACATCATAAAAAAAATGGGGGGGGGGGGCAGATGCAGATGGTCCACATGCCAGTGACCAGTAACGGAGATGGTCTGATTTGTCAACATGTTACAGGTGGGACAGTTGGGCAGCCAGATAGTATTTACTAAAGTTCAACAATGCAGCACCTCCTAAATTGGTCGGATTTTTTTAAAGTATGTCAAAACAGCTTATGTTTGTTATTGCCCCATACAAAGGATTAGAGTATAGCCTCCATTATCTTAAAATATTTGAGGTATATATTTATACGGAGAACTGCCAGAGAGTGTAGAGAACCTTAGGTAAGAGGATTATCTTAATTAATTCTGCCCATGACCCCCCAAAAGGAAGTCTGACCCATATTTGAGGTTTAACTTTAAATAGAGTGAATAGTGGTGCGATATTTAAGTAGTACTTAGGCTGATGGGGATCTGATGACTTCTGCGTCCAAACTGACTCAGTGTATTTGCCTTTAGTAAATCAACCCCATTGTCTACGCCAACTAATGTTAGGGTATTTCACACTAGCCACAGTCTAGCCCCTTACAACCCACCAAGAGCAGAAACAAGTAGGAAGCATTCATGGGTTAAGCAATATTTTTTTTGTATATTTATGGTTTCTGTACCTGGGGGCATTAAAGGGCCATGTCATTTTCTTACATACTTTTGCTCCAATGTGTTCATTCCTTTCTTTAAACATTGGGAGGTGAAAAAAGTGCTGGTGAGCGTTTGTAATGTAATGAAAAAAATGCATGTTGTCAAGAACATATGACAGAATAGAGGGCAGGAAATGACTAGCAGGAAAACACTCTTATGTGCTACACTGAACAACGCTGAAAACAGCGCCAAGAGCCAAAAACACACTCCAAATAGTCCAGCAATGCATGTCACCGGAACGTGTCTATGCTTCAACATTTTTTGTAAGTTTTCTCCTTTTTAACTAGAGTCAGGGTGTATAGGTAAAACACAGGGAGGAGGACAACCCATTGCGTAGACTATTCACGTACAAGTTGAGTGTTTTTACAAATGACAGACTAATACAGCAAAGTCATTGGCACAGATGTTTGTTCTATCCTTGTATGACGCTGGGTGTGTTGGCAATTTTTGAACAGCAGACTAAACATCATCTGTAAATCAGGTGTTGACAGTCAATCTGGCAAATGTTTGCTGACAAATGATGGAAACTGGCCTTGTGATAGTCATCGGCATTTTAAAATAAAACATGAAACTTTTATATTGTATGTTAGATATCATGTTGTCTATTTCTATAGGGTACCTTTACTTTTTGAGACAGTGGTACATGGTTATTTGAGGGATTAAAATGGCTCTAAAGGCAGAAGGTTTTTTATCTTAATAAATTCTATGCATTAAGATTAAAGACCTTCTGTGTGCAGCAACCCCCCTTAGCCCCCCTAATACTTACCTGACTCCCATTGCGATCCAGGAATGTTGCACGAGAGCCTTGGCTGTCCTGGACTCTTCCTCCTCATTGGCTGAGACGGTCAATCAAAGTCAGTGAGTCAATGACCAAAGGGAGCGGGCAGGGTCGAACTGTGGCTCCATGTCTGAATTGATACAGTACATGGAGCAGCAACTCTCCTTGGGTGCCCCCATAGCAAGCTCCTTGCTGTGGGGCACTCGGCAGAAGGGGGGGCAGGAGTGCCAGTGAGGGACCCAAGAATAGGAGGATCTGGGCAGCTTTGTTCAAAACCATTGCTCAGAGCAAGTAACTATAACATGTTTGTCATTTTTAAACAAAAAAAAAGACTTTAATATCAATTTAAATAGTTAAAATGGTGGCATAATTTTCCTCCTGTAAAAATTCAATCAACCCCTTACCAACATGTTAAACTTGATCTCCATAGAGCAGGTGAAAAGCTAGATTGTGCACAAGTTTGGTGTCATTTTTCGTCAATCGGTTTTATTGAGGTTTTACAGGTAAATACATATAACAATGTGAACATTGTACGTCGTGCAAAAACATCAAGAAGTGATAATATAAATGCAAAAAACAAATTTATATCTAACAGATTATTTGAAAATTAGCTCAAGTTGAGTAATCATAGTTTCCGATCCTCTCTCCTACTTTGCCACCCCAATCGGGAGCACTTTTGTGTCCCAGCAGGAGAGAAGATCCATCTTGAAAAGGATTGGTGAGGATACGTACCTCTTTAAGTAGTATATCAAACAGTTAAGTACTTAAATAGCACTTGGCCTGAATTCAGTTACACATTGGTCGGTCAAGAAGAAAGTAAAGCATATGCAGTAGCATTACAAAACTGTTGCACCTTTAAACTAGGGACTCTAAGATTCTCGGGTCTTTGTGCCTTGTCCATTGCTGGCAGCCATTATAGTTTCATAGCTGTAGTGTAAGTTTCCTTGATCAATAGTTTGGGCAACGGTCGGGACCTTTTCTGATTTCCACAGTCTAGTTATATTGAGTCTTGAGGCCAGTAATATATGGGTTGTAGCGTGTCTGAAGGATGAGGTATTTCATCAGTTCTTAGGTTTAGTACTGCTAGGTTGGGTGAAGGGAGCACTCTGTTGTCCATGAGGGAGGACTGCAAAGATATGAGTATGTCTTTAAAGGTAGAATCGATTACAGGTTGTTCTGAGGTAGGGAATGAGGCCATTGAGGTGTGTAAGGCCTGGTTGGAAAGGAGAGGATTAAAGGCTGGGGCCTCAATTTGTGACTGGGCTGGCCGCTGCGGCGGCATATTAAGCCGCATTTTTGCTTTTGCTGGGCTGCTGGGGAGAGGGTCACAGTCGAAGGGGTATTCGGAGAGTAAAGGGGTATTGTGGCTGAGGGATCTCTGTGGAATTTCATCCAGGAGATCAGTGTAGTACTCCCGTGGCACGGCCGCGTCGGCGCCAGCTCTAGTTTCACTGACCTTCTCCGCCTGCTTGAAGGAGAATTCTGTCAGTTTTTTGGGCTTGTAATCCATCATCCTCTTTCTGATCATGCTATCCGAGCTCCTGGATGAGTCCGGTGCAAGGATGGCTGCGGATTGTGTAGCTGTGTGGGCCGTTGCACATCTTTCGTTCTCCCTGGGGTGACAAGCTCAGTGTTCAAGCGGCCATTCTCAGCTCCGGTCAGCCACGCCCCCCTCAAGTTTGGTGTAATTTTTCTGCCATTGGCCCAAATCAAATAGGCCTTTCCACAAAACTTAAAGTAAACCCTTACAAACCACTTTGACCTACAGGTAAGCCTAGATTAAGGCTTACCTGTAGGTCCAAGCAATATCTCCTAAACCTATATGGTTTAGGAGATATTTGCCCGAAAACAGGCACCGCTGTCTACGGCGCATGCGCCGTAGACAGCGGTGCGCAGGCGCACTGAGCGTGGCATTCTCAGCGACGGAGCTGCCACGCGCATCGGCTCCCGTGCACATGCGCGGGAGTGACATCATCGCGGCTTCGCCGAATGACAGCGACGGAGCTGCGAGACATCACCAACAAGATGGATGCGGCGGACTACAGGGGACAGCGGCGACTTCACTGGCTCCTGTGTCAGGTAAGTGACACATAATGGGCTACTATGCGATGCATAGTAGTCCATTATGCTTTGCCTTTGCAGGGAATGAAAGAGGAAGTAAACTCATCAGGGTTTACTTCCTCTTTAAGTCAGCCATACATGGATCAAAATTTGACTGGTTCAGCAGGGACTGTCCAAATTTCAATTCGACTTCTGTACAACCACCCTATCAGGGTTTTTCCTGATCGATCGCTGCTGCCGGCTTTAGCCAACAGCACTGATCATTGTTTTCTAATAGCGGGGAAAATCTCGCTGTCAGAATACAATAACACAGTGGCGCGCATTTTCCCCATCCACATTGAGTGTGTCAGTGGGGGAAAACGGTCCTTATATTTGTTCATCCTGCTGGTTGAAGAAAAAAAAAAGACTATTATATGGGCTGCCTTGAAATATAAGATCACAGGTGTGGGATTCAACCAGTCCAAAAAATGTGTGCACACTATGAGGTCATTTATCAATGTTTTCAGCCGGTCTACAGTACACACAACTTTTACACATTTTTCGAAATGAAAAATCTTCAAATTTTAGTAAAAGTTGTGTTCACCTTGGTGAAAGCAATAAATAGACCTAATATTTTCATTCTTTTTTTCATTTGTATGCATTTGCCTTTTTCACCTATAGATTGTTGTGATTTAATACAGCAAAAGAACTGTAGGGGAAAGAGGGTAGAGGTCATATTAAGAGAGAACTGATAAGGCATTCAGCCTTTTTCAACTAGCGTGCATTCTGGGTTCTTCAGGGGTGCCTTGACAAAATGCCTAAGGGCTGGTTCACACTGGTGTGTTGCCGGACCACGCATGCAATTTGCACCACATTGCTGTGCAGATCACATGCAATGTCTGTGCAATCCAAACTCAGCCATACAAATTTGGACAAAATTCATGCAGAAACCTTTTTTTTTTTTTCCGCACCAGAATCAGATCGCATGAGTGTACACACCCATGTGATCTGATTTCTGTCCGAATTCACAGTTCGTGCTGCAATCTGCACACTGTTCTGGGAGTTCCATTAACTTTGTATTGACACCTGCAGGGGTTCAAAGAGGGCAGTGAGAACTGCCTGCGAATCAGGTGCAATGTGGGAATCTGCACTGGATTCCCAGGGTTTTCCTCAACAGCACCAGTGTGAACCGAGCATTAAAATTGCTCAAAAATTGTGTACAAACCAGCAGTTTGTTACACAAAGCCACCGATTTTCATTATACAACATTACAATCTTGGGCACTTTGCAGGCCAGCTGCCAGCACCCTTACAACCGCTGATGTCATCAGTTGATAACAAGGACATTGGGCACCTGCACAGCATCCTTGTTTGTCACCCCCGCCCTTGTCAGCACTGGGGCCCTGTTAGCTGCTCGGGGGAGAGAAAATTAGGTGGAAGACATGCTGGAATACTAGTCAGTACCAGTATACAATGGTGTATTTGCTTTGGCAGAATGTAAAATGTAAATAATGTAAAACTATTAGTTTAGTTTTACATTTTAGAATGTGGTGCCTCAAGATTGTGCATAAGGTTAAAGGGTGCCATGGCTGGAAAAAGGTTGGGAAACACTGCTCGGGACCCTATGCAACATTGAGGGCCCATCACAATCAAAGGCTAAGTTCACCTTTCATAGCATGTTTCAAGTTATACCTATATTTGAGTCGTAACATGAAACATGGTTACAGCGCAGGCCCCAACCTCAAACTGCCCCTCAACCATTACTGAGTTGAGGGGTTCCTCTCCCCAACAACTCCACAGACCCATCATTTATTCACAGGAATCTGTGAAGGAAAAAACTACAACTGCGCCAGCGGGTCCGGGACTGATGTTCTCAATAGAGCGCAAGTGCAGTGATATGACTGCACTTGTAGTCCATTGACAGACAATTCCAACACTGTTACCGAAGGTCGTACCAGATCTGCTGATTGCGGTAGCAATGATTTCTAGGCCTCTATGCAAAAAAATAAAATAAACCATAAGTACACTATTTTTTTTTCATGAATTAATGTGGGTGCGTTCATATTTTTTTTTTTTGCCCAAGGCAGACTTGGCCTTTAAGCTTTCTGCTGCAGTGCATTAATGCACGCCCATTAATGTATGTTATTGAACAAATGATTTTTTAGAGATTTTTAAGGGATAATAAATGCACATGATTTTGCAGGTAAAAAATATGCATTTTTTTTTTTTTTATAGGAACCTGAAAAGCATTGCAATCACCATATCACAGGTGCAATGTCAGACTCCTGCACAGTCTTCCTTCAGCTTTGTGTCTGCACCTTTGTACAGGCTTTCTGTAAGGCTACTTTCACACTGAGGCGCTTTCCAGGCAAAATAGCAAAAATAGTGCCTGCAAAGCGCCCTGAAAGAGCCGCTCAATTCAATCCAATGTGAAAGCACGAGGGCTTTCACACTGGAGTGGTGTGCTTGTAGGACGGTCAAAAAAGTCTTTGCAGTGCTATAGGAGTGGTGTATTGAAAACAATGGGGCAGCACCGCAAACCACCGGCAAAGCACCGCTGCAGCGGTGCTTTGCAGCCGGTTTTAACCCTTTTTTCAGCTACTAGCGGAGGTTAAAACCTCCCCACTAGCAGCAGAATAGAGCAGCTAAAACGACGGTAAAGCAGTGCTAAAAACAGCGCCACTTTACCGCCGGTGACCGCTCGCCCAGTGTGAAAGTAGCCTTACAAAACTCAAAGAATGAGTGATCTGCAAGCATGCTGATCAGCGCGCTCGCAGTTCATTGAAACTAAAGTCCATTTGCCATGGTAAAAGATGGTGCTTATGGTTTTTTCATTAACAGATCCCTGTGAATGAATGATGCAGCTGTGTGGGGACTAAAACCCCATCTGTTGTCACGGGGGGAGAGGAGCCGGAGAGGTCGCGTAATAGGTAACATGTTACATTCTAAATACAGGTGTAAAATGGAACTTGTTACTATGTCCCCTTTCAACCAGAACAATCTGATCCACTGGAGGGATTGGTTGCTGGTGGGTAACAGCACCCCATAGGGTTCAATTGGTGGTCCAATCGGGTCCACCTGAAAAACAGACAGTCCGATATGATCGGTATGCTGGTGTGAAAAGGGCCTAAAGGTGAACTTATTCTTTAAATTACAAACCGGAAACAAAAAAGTGTATAAACACTGCATTCGAGTAAAAAAAAAAAAGTTGCATCTTTTTAGTCTTGGGGCTCATGTACACAGGACATTTTTGCAACTGTTTTGGGGTTTTTTTTTTTTTACTGCCTCTTAACACACCTCCATGTTAGCCTATGAGTCCATGCACACATAAACTTTCAGAGGAGTTTGGAGGCATAAGCGTTTAGGGGCAGTAAAAAAACAAACAAAAAAAAAAACAGACTGTGCATCCATGAGCAGAGTCTATTTGGCTGTAAAAACGCAAAATGGCAAAAAATGTGGCTAAACGCCGCTTAACGCTGTAACAAGCTTTTAACTGTGTTTAGCCGCTTTTACATTTTAGGGAGTGTTTGTACTGTAAAAATGCCAAAAACCTCTAATGCAGGAAAATCGTGCATAAACGCTATTTAAAAACCCAGCTAAAAGCGCATTTTTAACGCCGCTTTTTCCTGGCAGCAGCGCTGCCATTTTTTAAACGTCCTGTGTGCATGAGCCCTTATAATGTAATGTATTTAATTGGCCTGTGTTCCATCATCACTATTAAATTGTTGATCTATAGTAAGGAATCATTTTTATATTTTATAAAAGAATTCAAAATGTTCATGAAGTAGTTGATGAGAAACAGCCAAGCTTCTGGGTATGTGATTAATTAATACACACCAGACACTTCAGGTCTAGCATGGATTTTAAGGGGAACCCCATGCCAAAAAAAAATGGCATGGGGGTCCCCCTCAAAATCCATACCAGACCCTTATCCGAGCACGCAACCTGGCAGGCCGCAGGAAAAGAGGGGGGGGGGGTGAGAGAGTGGCCCCACCCTCCTGAACCATACCAGGCCACATGCCCTCAATATTGGGTAGCCCCCCAAAGCACCTTGTCCCCATGTTGATGAGGACCTGGCCGGTGGTTGTGGGGGTCTACGGGCAGGGGACTTATCAGAATCTGGATGCCCCCTTTAACAAGGGGACTCCCAGATCCTGGCCTCCCCCCCCCCCCCGTGTGAAATGGTAAGGGTCCATTTCACCAAAAAAGTGACAAAAGTGTTAAAAATGACAAGAGACAGTTTTTGACAATTCCTTTATTAAAGTCTTCTTCTTTCCATCTTCTTTCTTCTTCATTTCACACAGGGGGGGATGTCGGGATCTGGCAGTTCTCTCCCGGTCGCCACAATGCAGTAAGATATGCTTCCAGAAGGTAGCCAAGATCCTGTGCACCTCTTCACTCTCCTTCCTGTCGGAGGAGTACAGAGATTTTAGCGAGGTCTTTGACAAAGGTCAAGCTGGTTGTTTGCTTGTATGCCGGTCGTATGATTGCGCAATTAACCTTCAACCTGGTGCCATACCCCCTCGTGGGTGGGTTTACCCCTTGTCGGTCTTGGAAGATAAGGCTATGGTGAAATGTGTTGCAGATGCACTTTCTCGAGGTTTCATCTGCAAATCCTCATCTCCTGCTGGTGCTGGTTTCTTTATTGTGAAGACGAAGAGTGGTGAACTGAGACCTTGTATTGATTATAGGGGTCTCAATCATTTCACGATTAAGAATGCCTATCTGATTCCGTTGATTACGGAGTTATTTGACTGCCTCAAGGGAGAAACGGTTTTCACGAAGCTTGATTTGAGAGGGGCATACAATCTCGTGAGGATTAAGGAGGGCGACGAGTAGAGAACTGCATTTAATACCAGAACAGGCCATTATGAGTACCTTGTAATGCCCCGGCAGTTTTCCACAAATGTATTAACGGTGTCCTCCAAGATTTGTTGCAGTTATGTGTGGTGCTTTATCTCGACAATATCCTCATATTTTCCAAGTCCTGGAGAGCCACCACACAGATGTCTGCCGTGTGCTTCAGAAACTAAGAGAGAACAATCTCTATTGTAAATTATATAAGTGCAAATTCCATCGTGAATGGGTTAAATTTGTGGGTTATGTCATTTCCACTGTTGGTTTTTTGATGGACCCAGAGAAACTTTCAGCAGTCCTGTAGTGGCCCCTGACCTGTGGGTTTACGTCCTCTGCAGAGTTTTCTTAGCTTTGCCAACTATTATCGGAAGTTTATTTGTAACTTCTTGTCTCTTGTCAAGCCCCTGACTGATATGACCAGAAAGGACGGTAACCCACAGAGTTGCTCTCCAGAGTCCATTAAGGCCCTTGAGAGTCTCAAGGCTGCCTTTGTTTCTGCTCCTGTGTTGGCACATTCTACGTTACCTTTTATCCTTGAGGTTGATGCTTCTGAGGCTGGAGTTGGTGCCCTTCTGTCTCAACATCCTACTTCTGAGAGCGCTATGCATCCTTGTGGCTACTTTTTCAAGAAATTGTCACCTGTGGAGTGCAATTGCGAGATTGGTGACAGCTGCTGTTAGCGATCATTTTAGCCCTGAAAGAATGGAGACATCTCCTCGAAGGTACCACTGTGCTGGTTCTCATTCTTTCTGACTTTAAGAATCTCACATTTTTGTCTGAGGCTAAACACCTTTCTCCCGGAAGGGCGCGATGGGCTCTTTTCTTGTCAAGTTTGAATTGCATTGTCTCATCCTTACCCGGTACTAAGAATGTAAGGGCTGACGCTTTGTCACAACAGATTTCCTCCTCTTCGAAGATGGAGTCGGATCCGGTTCTTGTGATTCCTCCTGATCATATTCTAGCTACGGTTTGCACCAGTTTTGCTTCTCCTTTTGGGTGACAAAATGTCATGGTTATGCAGTGATCTTCCTGTTTGCTTACCTCCCCTCATGTGTTCAGACTAAGAGGCCAGTCACTTCCACCTGGTGGTTTTTATAACCTCTCCTCTAAGCATGGCTCCACCCCAGGCCCTATCAGGGAACCTTATATTAACCTGTGCACTGCAAGCCAACAGTGCTGATCAACCATTGTGTATTCCTTTGTGTGTTAGCTTCCTGTTACCTGCCGTGTGCTCTTCTGTTGTTCCGTTACCGACTTTGGCGTGTCCTTGACTATCCCTGTTTGCCTGTGATCCTGACCTTTTGGTGTGTCCCTGACTATTCCTGTCTGCTTGTGGCCCGACCTTGGCTTTGTCCCTCACTATCCCTATCCTCCTGTTGCCTACTGTGGGTGTGATCTGGGGGACCCTGGGGGTCGTGACCTGGAGCCAGTTGCAGCCAAGTCCATCCTCACCACTAGAGGCGCTGGTGAACACCTGCTGGCTCTTAGACTCCGCGCCCCAGGGAATCTTACGCTCTAACCCCAGTGGGATCTGTCCCCCGTCTGCAACAGTCAGCCGTAGGGTCCACAACCTTGCGGTGCACTCCTGATCCCTACGGTGTGCATCTGTCACCTCGCCTCAAGGTGACCTGACAGTTTGATCAGCCATGGACCCAGCTGACGTGCCGCTTCCTGCAGTCGATCCGTTGCAGGGCTTCGTTTGCAGACTTGAGACCCAAGAATCGCATCAGACCAAGATGATGCGATTCCTTCAGGATTTGGCATCCCATTTTGAACAGGTTCAGGCCTCATTAGGACCCCCAGTTCAACAACCTCAACCGCTGTCTGCTGCTGCACCTATCGCAACATTCGTTACAACTACCAGCTCCGGTCCGTTTCTCTGAGGACTCCAAGGCTTGCAGGGGGTTCCTTAGCCAGTGCACAATTCATTTTGAACTTCAGCCCCAAAACTTCCTGTCCGATCGGGCGAAAGTTGCATATATTATATCCCTCCTGTCCGGCGAGGCGCTAGCTTGGGCTGCCCCTCTGTGGGAACTGAATGATCCAGTGGTTTCTAGCCTGTCTGATTTCTTGAAACTTTTTCGGAATATCTTCGAGGAACCGAGTCGTGTCTCCTCAGCGGCTAGCGCTCTTTTACGTCTCCGTCAGGAGTCCGCGTCTGTGGGACAGTATGCTCTTCAGTTCCGTATCCTCACAGCTGAATTGAGCTGGAATAATGAGGCCCTAGTTGCAACCTTTTTACATGGCCTCTCTCATAGAGTGAAGGATGAATTAGCAGGAAGATCCCTTCCTGCTGATCTGGATAGTGTCATCACCTTGTGTAACCCCGATCGATATTCGCTTTCAGGAGAGGGCCCTGGAAAAAAGACGCCGGCACTCCCCGTTCTTTAGGCAGCCTGAGCCCCCGGTCCCTTCTCTTCGATCCGAGGAGCACCCCCTGCCTACTGAGGAACCTATGCAGTTGGGCTGGACTAAATTATCTCCCGAAGAACATGCTAGGTGCAGAACTCTGGGCCTATGCCTCTATTGTGGGGCCAAAGGCCATTTCCGTGACACTTGTTTTCTTCATCCGGAAAAACGCTCAGGGCTAATACATCTGGAAGGTGGAGTATTAGACCCTGAAATATCACCTTCTCGTCTTCTCCTTTCTGTGTTGCTTCATGTCGGTGCTTCCTCTCGTTCGGTCTCAGCACATCTGGAATCCGAAGCCGCTGCCAATTTCATGGATTGGGAAACTGCATCCTCCATGAGACTTACCCTTTTGCCCCTTACAACACCATTGGTGGTCTTGGCGATTGATGGCACTGTTCTCCCAGGGGGCCCTATCCGCTTCCAGACTCTTCCTGTTAAGATGTCAGTAGGGACACTCCACCAGGAGTGGATATCCTTCCTTGTCTTACCTAAGGCTTCATCTCCTATCATATTAGGTCTTCCTTGGTTACGGCTCCATTCTCCACACGTTGACTGGTCTGCTGGAGAGATCCTGGCTTGGGGTTCCTCCTGTTCCTCTTCCTGCCTACTCAAGGGTACCCCAAAAGAGAAACTTCCTGTTACCACCATCGAAGTATCTTCTGCTCTTCCCGCTGTATATAGCGATCTCTGGAATGTGTCCTGCAATAGTCGGACTGATGCATTCTCTAGGTCATGTGGTACTCTGGATGAGGGGCTCATCTATGAGCCTGAGTCGATCATTCACTCCAGTTTGCATAACCATTTACCTTTGCCTGTCCCTTATCTCCCTTGGACGCACAGCCAGGCTAACTTGTCTGCAAGTTCCACAGTCGCTATGCCCTGTAATGCGATTGAGATGGTCGCTACACCTGACAATACTATTCAGTCGGCCTCTGCACCAGTTATGCCAGTCCAGCCCATGCCCAATGAACTTCCTGCTTCTTGTTCAGGACCTTCTGTGACCTGGCCTCACCCTACTGCTACTATGTCCGTTCAAACTAGTTTAAGAGGCTCAATCCATCCTTTGGATAGAATACCTAATTCGGCCAGTGTCAGGTCACCTTGAGGCGAGGTGACAGATGCACACCGTAGGGATCAGGAGTGCACCGCAAGATTGTGGACCCTACGGCTGACTGCTGCAGACGGGAGACAGATCCCACTGGGGTTAGAGTGTAAGATTCCCTGGGGCGCGGAGTCTAAGAGCCAGCAGGTGTTCACCAGCACCTCTAGTGGTGAGGATGGACTTGGCTGCAACTGGCTCCAGGTCGTGACCCCCAGGGTCCCCCAGCTCACACCCACAGTAGGCAAAAGGAGGATAGGGAAAGTGAGGGACAAAGCCAAGGTCGGGGCCACAAGCAGACAGGAATAGTCAGGAACACGCCAAAAGGTCAGGATCACAGGCAAACAGGGATAGCCAAGGACAGGCCAAAGTCGGTAACGGAGAACAACAGAAGCGCACACGGCAGGAAACAGGAAGCTAACACACAAAGGTTGATCAGCAGGGATGGCCTGCAGTGCACAGGTTAATATAGAGCTCCCTGATAGGAGCTAGGGTGGAGCCATGCCAGAGGATAGATTACAAAAGCAGCCAGGTGAGGGTCGGCTGGTCTCTAGATGAACACATGGGAACAGGTAAGCAGACAAACTATTGCATAACCATGACAGCCAGGTGGGGTTTTCAATCTTTTTCTCAGGGCTCTCTGCATTCTGTTTGTGTTTCAGCTATCCAGCTTGACTCTTGTGACACGTCACCTTCTAACCAACCTGACCTCAGGGATCCACTGACCTCTGCCCAGTCTGGTGGTCCTGTGCTGGATGTACAGCTCCTCTTTAAGGGTGTGGGGGACCCTGCTCAGACTCCTGATCTTCTCATGCCCTTACCCACTCATAAAAAGCCTTTAGTCCTCAAGTCCTCTCGTCCTCTCCTTACCTCGGTTCCAGTCTCTGAGGATAATCTAAAATACGAGGTTAGACAAGTTTTGGATTCCCGGCTCCGTAAAGGCATTCTTCAGTACCTCGTACATTGGAAAGGGTCGGGCCCTGAGGAGAGGTCTTGGATCACTGCATCTGAGGACTTTGCTCCTCATCTGTTGAGGAGGTTCCATCTGGAGTTTCCCTTTAAGCCTGGACCCAGGCGGGGGAGGGGGAGGCCTCGTAATAGGGAGGGTACTGTCATGGTTATGCAGTGATCTTCCTGTTTGCTTACCTCCCCTCATGTGTTCAGACTAAGAGGCCAGTCACTTCCACCTGGTGGTTTTTATAACCTCTCCTCTAAGCATGGCTCCACCCCAGGCCCTATCAGGGAACCTTATATTAACCTGTGCACTGCAAGCCAACAGTGCTGATCAACCATTGTGTATTCCTTTGTGTGTTAGCTTCCTGTTACCTGCCGTGTGCTCTTCTGTTGTTCCGTTACCGACTTTGGCGTGTCCTTGACTATCCCTGTTTGCCTGTGATCCTGACCTTTTGGTGTGTCCCTGACTATTCCTGTCTGCTTGTGGCCCGACCTTGGCTTTGTCCCTCACTATCCCTATCCTCCTGTTGCCTACTGTGGGTGTGATCTGGGGGACCCTGGGGGTCGTGACCTGGAGCCAGTTGCAGCCAAGTCCATCCTCACCACTAGAGGCGCTGGTGAACACCTGCTGGCTCTTAGACTCCGCGCCCCAGGGAATCTTACGCTCTAACCCCAGTGGGATCTGTCCCCCGTCTGCAACAGTCAGCCGTAGGGTCCACAACCTTGCGGTGCACTCCTGATCCCTACGGTGTGCATCTGTCACCTCGTCTCAAGGTGACCTGACACAAAATTCTTGCTGCTCAGGTCCATGTTCCTCTTGAAAAACCTTGTGACCACTTCTCATTCTCCCAAGGCTACTGGCCACCCTGGGAAGATTCAACTCTTTTGGGCTATTTCCCAACAATTCTGGTGGCCTAGTCTACTTGGTGATGAAACTGCCTTCATAGCTGCCTGTTCCGTGTGTGCTCTGAGTAAGACTACACCATGCCTCCTACAACCCATACCCAATGGAGAGAGGCCTGGACCTATCTGTCTATGGATTTCATTGTGGAGTTACCCAACTCCCAGGGCAACACAGTTATCCTTATTGTGGTTGACCCATTCTCGAAAATGTCTTATTGTATTCCACTCACGAAGTTGCCCACTTCCATTTTTGCTCGGAAGATCTTTCGCTTACATGGGCTACCCTAGGTGATTGTCTCAGATGGGGTTGTCAGTTTGTGTCCCGGTTCTGGCAAGCCTTTTGTGCACAGTTGGGAATCATCTTGCTTTCTCCTGAGCGTATCACCCGCAGTCTAATGGGGCTGCAGAACTAGCCAATCAGTCCCTGGAGCAGTTCCTACGTTGCTATATTTCTGACCATCATAACAACTGGTCAGACCTCTTACCATGGGCGGAGTTTACTCACAATATGTTGCCTGACTCGGTTGTTCCGCAGAGTATTCCTGTGTTAGAGGAGCATCTCCGTGGTCTTCGCCCAGGAGGCTTTGCGCCATGCTAATTATAGGTACAGACTACTGACTGCAGACATCTGCCTGCGCCTTCCTACCAGGTTGGGGACAGGGTCTGGCTGTCATCTCGAAACCTCTGACTTTGTGTTCCCTCTCTGAAGTTTGCAACTTGGTTTATTGGGCCTTTCCGTATTCTTTTCAGGATTAACCCAGTGTCTTACGCATTGGACCTTCCTTCTAATATGCGTATCTCTAATGTATTTCATGTCTCCTTATTAAAACCTTTGGTCTGCAACTGCTTTACCACCTCTGTGCCATGTCCTCACCCTGTACAGATTGAGAACCATGAGGAGTATGAAGTACAGTCCATTGTTGTCTCCCGTAGGTTCCGTGGGCGAATACAGTACCTGGTGTGTAGGAAAGGGTATGGCCCGGAGGAACGCTCCTGGATCTCATCCTCGGACGTACATGTCCCTGTCCTCCTCCTCCGTGATTTCCATAGAGGTTTTCCCCTCCAGCCTGGTGGTCCTCTGAGGGGGGGGTGGGGTCGTTGAGGAGGGGGCACTGTCGGGGCTGGGCTCAGCCCTTCCTTCCTCTGAGCTTGCTGCTCATCTGTTGGCTAATTGGCAGATCCTATCTCACCACAGTGACTCACCTGTTGATATCCTTCTGGTCAGTCCTGCCTACTTAAGCCGTCCAGCCCAGATGATCTCTGCCTTCCCCTTGGTCAACATCACAGAGACTATCTCCTTTGTTCCTGTTAAAGACTTGCTTGTCTGACATTTCTTCTGGCCCCAGATCCTGCTTGCTCTTCCACTATGATGATCTCTGGCTTCCTGACTTTCTAGCTTGTGTGACTATCTGTTCCGGTTACCGAACTTTTGGCTATGTTTTGACTATATTTATTCTATTTATTTTATTATTAAACAAGTGTGATTGAACTGCACCTCTGTCTCAGTCTGATTCATGGTTTCTGACAGTGCCCTGGTAATAAGTGAATGTGATTTGCAATAATTATGGTTAAAGTATTCATAAAGTCAAAACTCTTTTTTTTTTCTCTTCTGTTCATTGAAGGACACATTCCTGCAAGTTATCTTGACCATAAGGTCAAAGCACCACCTCCAGGAGTAGAACACAAAGCTTAACCCACCATATGTTATAGGCAGCTCAGTAGTAGAGTAAGTACCTAAGCTCCACGTAGGACTCTCCAGGTTTATTTTTTATTCTCTTTTCCCAATATGGACTCTGCCCCTTTTGGGTAGTGAGGTCAAATCCTCCACCTCAACTTTAGCACAGAAAATAGAGCAGGTGTCTGCCTTTATTACATTTGTTTGGTAGACTCTTAAAATTGAGGACCCCCAGGAGCTCTAAAAGTGTTGGTAATTCCTTTTTGTTCCCACAAACCTATGTGCTCCACCTAGGAGCATCCTAAACCGTTCATGGCACCCAAATGGTTCTCTGTTATCCTTTCAAGGGGGCCTATTTTTTAAAATAGACCTTTCCTACTCTGATGCCTCGTACACACGATCGAAATTCTCGTCGGAAAAAGCTCTGATGGTTTTCCCGACGGAATTCCGACGGAATTCGGCTCAAGCTGTCTTGCCTACACACGGTCACATCAAATTCCGATCATTTATAACGCAGTGACGTACAACACGTACGACGTCACTAGAAAAAGGAAGTTCAATAGTCAGTAGCCAATAGCTTCTGTCTCGTAGTTGAATCTGAGCATGCGTGATTTTTGGCGTGTCGGAATTGCATACACACGATTGGAATTACCGATAGAAAGTTTTTCCGTCTGGAAAATTGAGAACATGTTATAAATTTTTGGCTAGCGGAAATTCGGACAGCTAAATTCTGATGAAGCATGCACACGGTCGCATTTTCAGATGAAAAGCTCTCATCTGTCTTTTTCTGGCTGGAATTTCGATCGTGTGTACGCGGCATAAGAGATCCACCAGTACCAGTGCCAAGGCTAAGCAAGCTACAGTGATTCCAGTTGAGGTTTTTCAAGGACCCAGCTGAAAAAAGCAAAATCTGTCCAAAAGCTATACCCTCAATGGAATAGCCCTGGATTCCATCTTAGCCATGGCACTGGTATCCCAAACACTTACGAAATGGACAACTTCTGCATCATGGATGTGGGTTTTAGTCTCAGTGATTGTTCTGTGCTGCAATCTCTGGCTTAAGTGTTGGTTAGCAGACCAGATGTCTAAGATCACTCTTACAGATTTACTGTTTCAGAAGGGTTGGCTCTTTAGGATTTTGTGTGAGACATTGGGGCTTATTTACTAAAACTAGAGTGTGCAAAATTGGTCAACCTTCTGCAGAGAAACCAATCAGCTTCTATCCTCAGCTTGTTTAATTAATCTTTGGCAATAAAACCTGGAAGCTGCAGAAATGTGACAGATTTTGCACTCTCTAGCTTTAGTAAATCAACATTGTGTGCTTTTGAAAGGGCTCTAAGCTCTTTAAGATCTCCTCCCCCCCGACAACACAAGTCTATCAAGCCCATGGACAAGTCTTCTGCCATGAAGTTTCACCCCTACCTAGCCATTACAAGGTGGAGGGTGACTTCATTGGTTTGCAGATTTCGGACTTCGCACATATCTGACAACTGGGTCCGCAAACTTATCATATTGGGATATAAAATAGTTTCATTCTTTACTATCTCAGTCTTTCACCATCTCGACTCCCAGATCTCTGTCTAGCAGGCATAGGGCATCTCCAGCATGGATTGATTATCCCAGTTCCCTCCTCAGAGAAGTTCAGGGATTTCTATTCCAACCTTGTTACAGTGCCCAAAAAGAATGGGGTTCAGCCAGTTCTAAACCTCAAGGCACTCAGTATCTTTGTGTGTCCAAAAATTCAAGATGAAATCCATTTGCATGGTGGCTGCATCTTTCTATCAGGGAACTTCATGGTGTCCATAGACATCAAAGATCTATACCTGCACATCCCCATCTGTGTGAGTTCCCCAGCAGTTCCTTAATTTCACAATAGGGATAACCACTTGCCAGTTTGTGGTGTTCCCATTTTGTCTTGCTTCCACCTCCCTTTACCGAGGTGCTGGCTCTGGTCCTGACGTTGCTGATACAACTGGGTATCTCTAACATGGGTATATATGATGACCACCTTCCTGGGCAAACTCTCATTCTTCCCTCAAGGACATTTTAGCCATTACTATTTTCACCCTGGCATTCAGCTGGATTTTGAACTTCAAGGCATGATTAATAGCTCTGATTCTGTGCCTGATTCTGTTTACTTAAAAAAACATTCTGAAAATCCCTCAATTCTTTCCAAGAAAGTTGTCTTCATGGTCATCATCACGTCTGCTCATAGAGTTTCAGAGCTGGTGGCCTTGTCTTGTAAGTCTCCCTTATTTGTGTTGCACAGGCATAGGGCGGCAGAGATAAGGCTGTCTTTTCTACCAAAGGTGCTGTCCACTTTTTACCATGAGGATATTGTACTTGTTCTCTGCCCATTACTGATGCATCCCTGAGCTGTGTGGGTGTATCCATCAGCTGTGTCTTCATTTTGCAAAATGGACTTTCTCTTTGTGATGACCAAAGGCCCACACAAAGAAATGGCAGCTTCCTCAGCTACTACCCTGGGATGAATTTGGCATTGTTCAGGTATTAAGTTTTAGGCGTCTCCTTTTTCTGTTAGAGCCTGTTCCACTAGGGCAGCTAGTGTGTGTCTGGTGTGCTTCTTTTCAGCAACTGTGTCTCTGGTTTGTCAGGGTAGCTACCTGGCCATCGGTTCATACTTTTTTACAAAGTTGATGTCAATGCATCCTCTGATGCGTGTTTCGCCCACAATTTGTTACAGATGGCAGATTTGTTATTTTTTCATTCTGGTCACTTCTTTTGGACAACTGTAAAGTCAAGTCTCCTTGACAGGCTGTGTCCTTCAATGAACAGAAAACAAAATTGGAATTTTCTTGTACTCATCATAAAATCCCTTTTTCTGTGTCCATTTGAAGAACATAGTTTCACCCCTCCTTGTCTTTTTACTGCTTTGTTATTAACTGAGCTTCCCAAAGCAGATGATTTGGCCACTGGTAAAGGTCATTATTAATATGCACTTTTGTTTTTGTACCTAGTGTCTTACTCCTGGATGTGGCGCTATAACCCTGTAGTCAAAGTTCTCTTTCAGGCTATGTCCTTCAGTAAAGGAGTATGAAAGTGTTAAATCCCTGCCAGGTTTTTCTTGCTGTCTGGGGAGTATCACCCACACTATTTATCCAACTGCCGAATATATCTACAGTAAAAAAAGGAATGGAAAATCTAGAAACCCTGAATAACATAGGGGGAGGTGTTCTGTAGTTCATAGTGGTGAACTGGCCAGGCCTGAGAACTTTGTTTGAGATTTCAGTGCAACACATGCAAGAGCATAAGAATCAGATCACTGGATTTCTGTCAGGGTCAACAGGTATATTTTTGCAATTATCAAATAAAATGCTCTTTATGGTTTATTTAACAAATGAAACTATAGAAAATACTAAATTAATTTCCAGGGTTTCCAACATGAATGAAATTGCCTCAGTAGTTTGAAAATGCACTTTTCTACCTTTTAAAAATAATTATATTATTTACTTAACACCACATTCCCTTTTCATAGACATTGATGAATGCAGCATTAACAATGGAAGCTGTGATTTTGGCTGTGTTAACACTCTGGGAAGCTACGACTGCATCTGTCCTTTTGGGAAGAGATTGCACTGGAACAAAAGAGACTGTATTGGTGAGAGAGTTTGGTTCTTTCTTCTTGTATTTATAGTAATTATAATTTTACAATACCAATTGTCATATTCCACCTAAGTAATAACAAGAGTAGCTAAAAAAAGCAATTGTTTGAAGGCTTTTGGCCTTGTGGGGCCAACTTTGACCCCTTTGCACCTTCGTCCATTAAATATTTGTTGTCTTAGTCTTAACTATGGGTTATATGCAGCTACCTTTTAGGGTTTCAGGCACTGGCAAAAAACCTGCAGGGACATCTGCTATGTATACCTTGCCACTCTTGGCTAGCTTCAGTTTTTTTTATAATGCCTTTAGACCTCCTTTAAGGATAAAGTAGACTGGGAAAATGCCTCTACTTTGGAAAAGAATCAAGTCAGGATGAGACACTCATCAAAGCTTAAATATACTTGTGTTACCCATATTGATGCAGTACCCTCATGTTTAGAATTAGAGCAGCCTAACTGTTCACCCTAAGGGCTCCAGCAAGTGTCCTAAAATTTCCCAAACCTACTAAGACCTTCACAGTCCATTCTGTCCTAGAATCTCATCTTGTACAGTGGCTGGCCTCACTATTAAAAATAATTTGCCCATCCTAAGTGTTTTGCTCAGCAATATCATATTTAGAAGGATTTTCTGCTGACCTAGCCATTTCCTGTCTTAACAAGTAATAATGGTGTGTTCAAAGACCTGGTGAACAAGAGCTTAGAAGCATTTTTAAGGCCTTGATTTCATGGGTGGGCCCCTCCATGCAACCTGTGGTTATCTCCATAGTCGCCATGACTGTCTGGACTAAGCACATGCTCTGAGATCTTAGCTCCATTTTAATGGATCCTACCATTCACCACCACATGGAGATTTTATTTGTGGTCTTACATTTCTTAGCACATGTGCTTTGTCAAATCTCCAGGATAAACCACCGCTCTGTCCATGCAGTGCATCCATAAAGTATTCACAGCGCTTCACTTTTTCCACATTTTGCTATGTTACAACCTTATTCCAAAATGGATTAAATGCATTATTTTCTTCAAAATTCTACAAACAATACCCCATAATGCCCATGTGAAAGAAGTTTGCTTGAAATCTTTGCAAATTTATTAAAATTAAAAAATTTAAAAAAATCACATCTACATAAGTATTCACAGCCTCTGCCATGGCACTCAAAATTGAGCTCAGGAGCATCCCTTTTCCACTGATCATCCTTGGCATGTTTCTACAACTTGATTGGAGTCCAACTGTGGTAAATTCAATTGATTGGACATGATTTGGAACACACCTGTCTATGTAAGGTCCCTCAGTTAACAGTGCATGTCAGATCACAAACTAAGCCATGAAGTCCAAAGAAATTGTCTTTATACCTCCGAGACAGAATTATATCGAGGCACAGATCTGGGGAAGGAAACAGAAAAATTTCTACAGCAATGAGCACAGTGGCCTCCGTCATCCATAAATGGAAGATGTTTGGAACCACCATTACTCTTCCTAGAGCAGGCCGCCTGGCCAAACTGAGTGATCAGGGGAGAAGGGCCTTATTCAGGGATGTGACCAACAGCACGATGGTCACTCTGACAGAGCTCTAGTGTTTCTCTGTTGAGAGAGGAGAACCTTCCAGAAGAAAAAACAGCCAGACGGAAGCCATTCATCAATAAAAGGCACATGACAGCCTGCCTGGAGTTTGCCAAAAGGCACCTGAAGGATTCTCAGACCATGAGAAACAAAATTCTCTGGTCAGATGACACAAAGATTGAACTCTTTAGCCTGAGTGGCAAGTGTCATGTCTGGAGAAAACCAGGCACTGCTAATCACCTGGCCAATACCATCCCTACAATGAAGCATGGTGATGGCAACATCAGGCTGTGGGGATGTTTTTCAGTGACAGGAACTGGGAGACTAGTCAGGTTCAAGGGAAAGATAAATGCAGCAACGTACAGAGACATCCTTGATGAAAACCTTCTCCAGAGCGCTCTGAACCTCAGACTGGGACGAAGGTTATTATTTCAACAGAACAACAACCCTAAGCACACAGCCAAGATAACAAAGGAGTGGCTATGGGACAACTCTGTGAATGTCCTTGAGTGGTCCAGCTTGAGGCCAGACTTGAACTCGATTGAACATCTCTGGAGAAATCTGAAAATGGCGCTGACACTCCCCATCCAACCTGATGGCGCTTAAGAGATCCTGCAAAGAAGAATGGGAGAAACTACTCAAAAATAGATGTGCCAGGCTTGTAGCATCATACTTAAGACTTGAGGCTGTAATTGGTGCCAAAGGTGCTTTAGGCAAAGGCTGTGAATACTTATGTGCATGTGATTTTAATTGTTTTGTTTCAATAAATTTGCAAATATTTCAAACTTCTTTCACGTTGTCATTGTGGGATATTTTTTTGTAGAATTTTGAGGAAAATGAGTTTAATCTAATTTGGAATAAGGCTGTAACATAACAAAATGTGGAAAAAGTGAAGCACTGTGAATACCTTTCAGATGCACTGTATGTGAAGGGTGCTTTGCTTCTGCAATCTCATCTCTTGTTCAGTACACATGGACCTGTCCTCTGGTATTTAGGGCATGGAGAAAGTGGAAACTGTCAGCTTGTGTTGTGAATGATTGCAGCTGACGAAGAGCGCTTTCATTCACAAAAACACAAGCTGACAACCACACACATCAGCTGCTACACTATGCTGTCTAAGACAATTGTATGAGCCCTTGTGTGCTGTTGTCAGCTTATGTTTTTGTGAATGAAAGCCCTTTTTTCCATCAATCATTCACACCACAGATTGACAGTTTCCATTCTCTCTCTGTGTCTGAATAGTAGACGACAGGCCTAGACTCTGTGTACTGAACAGCAGAGTGATGTTCTGTGTGGCAGCTTAGGAGAAAGGGGAGGCGGGCTCTGCGTGCACTTCCTGTCACTAAGGATGATCTTCGGCGTGTTCGCACAACCCACGTGCAGAGCCCGCCAGGAAGTCGGCACTGCGCTATGCTAATCACAGGCAGTGAGACATTGTCCCGATGCAAGGCTACAGAGATCAGGAAATGTCTTGCTGCCTGTGATTAGCGCAGCACAGTGCCGACTTCCTGGCGGGCTTTGCACATGAGTTGTGCAAACACGCCAGGGCTCATCCTTACCTTTCACGCCCCCTCTCCGCCTGAGCTGTCACTCAGAAATCTGCCTCTGTTGGTCAGTGTTGTTGGGTAGCTAGGTGGGTAGGTGGGAATAGCTATCCTATAGCACAACTCAGCAATTCCTACGCTGATAGATACTGGGACATATCCTATATGTACAGGCTCCCCTGGGGGGGTTTAAAGTTTAAAAGTAATCTTTACAAACTTTTTTTTAATGTGCTCTTGCAGGTTTCTTGCTATAACATTCTAGTATGCTCAGCACACTGGATAGATTTGTTGCCAGATCCATGGACCCTAAAGCTTTCACAGTGGATGTTTTGGTGACTCCTTGGGAGCAGTTCAGCTTGGTCATGATTAGATTGCATCTGTGTTCTTCCTGAATGTTCTTGCAGGGAGCTAGCATTGCTAGGTAAATTAGACAACTCACTAGTTGAGCCCATGCTCCTGGTAAGGAGCACTCTAACATATCTGTTAGTGCATTTTGGAAGCATCTATTTTTCTTGCACGGTTGCCACCTGTTCTTCTGTTCACACAATTGTTTAAGAAGAAGTATGGCCAAAGCTCATTTGGCCATACTTCTCTTGTAGGTCATGGGATTATTTTCACTTCACAATCACAATCCTTTGCCAGCGACGGAGCGTCTTGATTTGCAACTTTGATGTGTTTAATTGTACTTTATTTTTTTCCTAGAGACAACAAAATGTGTTCCCAGCTACAAGCCTGTCCCAAGGTCCCAGCTGGTTTGCAGTAAATCGGGAGGGATTGATAGCTGCTACTTATCGTGCCAATCCAACATTCTCTTCCTACCAGGTTTGTATATAGCTTTAGCTCACAAGCCCCATGTGTCCTTTGACATTGTACCTCCACTGTATTTATTCAGTACAGCTTTGACTAGGACACAGCCCAGCTTGGACACTGCAGTAGCAACAACTCATTGATGGCTCATCATCTTTGTTTAAGAGAACCTGTCATTTTGCCCTGAAGGTTCAATGTGACACATTCTGTTTGACCACTTTTCTATAAAAAACATTTTTCAGCATGCAAAAAGCAAAAGCATGTATCAGATGAGGGAAAAGGGGATTTTCTCTATATCCCAAAAAACGGTTCCACAACCTTAAAGCGGAGTTCTGCCGAACAAGAATAAAAATAAAAGTCAGCAGCCACCAATACTGCAGCTGCTGACTTTTAATATAAGGACAATTACCTGTCCAGGGCGCCCGCGATGTCCTCACCCAAAGCCGAACATCCCTCGGCCCCCAGGTGGAGGTGTCGGGTTCTTCAGTAAGGTAATCAGGAAGTGAAGCCTTGTGGCTTCACAGCCTGGTTCCCTACTGCGTATGCGCGAGTTGCGCTGCGTGTCCTGCTGGTCCTTGCTGTCTTCTCGGACCTGTGTGTCTCCCAGAAAACAGCGGGGGGGGGGGGGGTTGGGACCGGAGATAAGCGGAAGTTAAATTTTTGGGTGGAACTCCGCTTTAACAATATTTCTGAGCTTTATAAAAAACAAAATTTTTGTCATAACAAAATGTGATTAAAACATATACACATATTGCGCCTCCTCGAAAGACTCCCATACAGTTGTGACTTGGCCCCTTGCAATAATAACATACAGCTATTTTTAACCAACTTTGGCTTTAGACAATGTCTCAACAAATGAGTGATAGAGAGATGCATATAAACGCAATTCCATATTTGTAGTCCTCTACATTTTTCACAGTACAAGGCCCCTTCTTTAGGAGCTCACAATATCAAGTTGGAAAATTACTAACCCCCAGGGCCGTCTTTAAGGCGGGGCAAAAGGGGCAGCTGCCCTGGGCCCTGTCATTGTTGTGGGTCCCAAAGCAGCTGCCTCATACTTGCCAACTATCCCAGTGTAAAGTCCCTTGAAGTTTTAGTCCTGATATCTCAGTGTGAAGTGATGGTACTAATGCTGCCCAGCTCTGCTTTATTGTTGTGTACAGATGACTCACCTGCAGACCCAGTGTTTACATGTAAATAACTGGCATTTATATGTAAATAGTGACGGCATTACTAAGTAAATAGATGCGGCTGGCAGCATTGATATGTAGATAAAGGTGGCATTAATATGTTTATCATGCTCCCCTGCAGTGAGGAGATGATGTGCTGTAACCTCTAGCAACCAATTAACAAGCAGAAATCATTTGCTGTAACCCAGGGGTCAAGTCCTTGGGAAAAAAGTGTGGGAACTCTCATCCAAGATCCACTCCCCCACCAAAAAAAAATGATACGCTTGTATGCACGAACGCTTCAAAAGTGGTATTTTTCATCCAATTTTCGTATTGTGTGAATGAAGCTTAACTGTTAGTACATAAAAAAAAAAAAAAACAATCCTCAATCAACATAAATACGGTAATTCTCTAAATAATCAGCATTCATTCAATTGTGCTTCCATGCAAATGTGAACATCATGTTCTGATCTTTATTGGGGAATTTTATTTTGTATATAGAGTGTTAATGTGGTGAGTTTACACTTTTCATTGAACAGAGTTTGGATAACACAGGGTCATAAATTGACTGCGCATTATCTGGACAGAATGCTTGGGAAGATAGTGATTTGTTCCTGCTTAGGAGATGTATGTTAGTTTGGGGGGCTGCAAACTCTGCAGGGCTCCAACACACAGTCGCTGCTATTCCAACCCCTCACATATTTCCACATAATCTTCCCTCCTGGCATTAAACTTTGCCGGGTATTGTGCTCAGCTTACCCCCCAAAACTGATATTCCTCCCTCAGCTCACCTCTCTCCCTGCATGTCCTCTGAGCAGAATAGCTGTGCTCCTCCTCTGGGTTCTCTCATCATATGGCACTGAAGATAGAGGAGGGGGGGGGGGGATTCAGCGGGACACACAGAGCAAGTATGCAGGAGACTAGGGCCGGGGGGGAGATGAGGAGACAGAAACTCAGGAGGGGTCGGCGGGGGGGAGCGCATAACGAGAGGTCTGACTAAATACAATCTCTTAGCAGCAGGGACCTGATCTACCCATCAGCTAGCTGTGATTGACGAGTAGATCGAAGCGGAAGCTGTCATGGGGCCCCCTACTGGCAATGCCTGAATGGTCAGATGTGCGGCACTTACTATTGCGAGCTGTGTCAGCAGCTGCTGGTGTAGCACCTGCCACACAGCTCGCATACTTCAAAGTCTTGCAGGACACGGCTGCTAATGGGAACTGTATCAACCAGTCATTAAGTAGTCATGATATGCTGTAACCACTGGCAACCAATTGCAATTGCTGCCTGATCTGATACAGTAAACTGATTTTGAGCAATATAAATATATAATTGGTGCATAGGACATAGGACCCTCAGCGACAAGGACAGTTAGTATCTGAATATTTGAGATGAATATCACAGTACTTGATTAAAAGGAGCATGACAATATGCATCCATGTGTACAAACACAAAGGCCATCTTGAGTACTCTCTCTATATGTCCCATCTATATAAGGGACCGCTTCAATCCACCATCCCATAGTTAATTTTTGATAAAATGGTGTTTCTGCAAAAAACTCCCAACACCATATTTATGCACACTCGGGCAATACAAATTTGTATTTTGTACCTGTCATGCCTCATACACACGATCGGATTGTTGGCCAACAAAACCGCGAAATTTTGTCTGAAGGGCGTTGGCCCAAACTTGTCTTGTATACACACGACCACACAATTGTTGGCCAACAATCACGAACGCCATGACATACTAGACGTACTACGTGTTTTTTTTAGCTCCCTTTGGGCTGCTTCTGCTAATTTTGTGTTTGTAGAAGTTTGGTGTTGATTCGTGCTTTTCTTTTAACGTTGTTCATTTAGCGATTTTCAGTTCGCGTTTTTCATTTCATGCTTTTCAGTTTGTTTCTGAATGGCCGTTCATCAACCAGACATGTTGCCAAATCAGAGGAGATAATGTGTTATTTATTATTGGCCTTGGAGTTATTACTTTGACATTATTTTTTTGGTTATTTTTTTGGTTGAATAATGATTTGATTTGGTATATTTTCTGTATTTTTGGATGCATAGGATGCACTTTTTGGTTAAGTTCCATTGGCAGATAGCATGTCTAATTGTATTTGTTTTCTTTTTTTAATGCACAAAAAAAAAATTTCTGAGAATAATACTAGGCTATGTGTTTTACTTCAAATGACAGTTTGGGAGTAGGCAGTTTCATTATAAAAAATACAATGTAAAATTGACAAGGGACCCCAACATAGTTGTATCTTTGATCTTAAAAACTATATATATATATATATATATATATATATATTTTTTTTATTTTTTTTATTTTTTATTTTTTTATTATTATTATTATTATTGATAGCACTAGAAAAAAAAGCCTTTGAAAACTTGTTTGCAATACTGTAACTCCATCAGTATCGCCAGCAAAGCAGCTTCATTATTATCCCATTAAAGACGAGAATTGTGCATTTGGAGATTTCATAATTTGCCACGTCACAAATGTTAATTCTCCATTACAAATGCTAGTTTACAAGACCGACTGTTTCTGGCTCATCCTTGCTTCCGAGCATGTGTGTTTGTACTTTGGACTTTTGTGCGACAGACTTGTGTACACACGATCGGAAAATCTGACAACACACCTTTGTTGGCAGAAAATTTGAGAACCTGCTAGCCAACATTTGTTGGCGGAAAGTCCGACAACAATTGTCCGATCGAGCATACACACTGTCGGACTTACCGCCAACAGCCTGACATCAAACATTTCCCATTGGAAACTCTGATCATGTGTAGGTGCCTATAGGCATTGATTTACTAGAGAAAAATAGACTGTGCACTTTGCTAATTTCATTAGTCACCAACTCATTATGCACAGACAAATGACATAATATTTAATAACCATTGTGTATGTGATTATTTAACAATACATATAATGTATTATTCATTTATGTAGAGTCGGAGAATAACTACACATTGAGCTGTGGTCTACCAGTGCAGCCAAACAAGTCAGTCCAGAAACGCAATGCTACAATACTAACCTGCACAGGTAAGGGTCTCTGAAATAGTAATGACTGATACTTCTGGTGTGCACGTTTGTTATTTTGAGTCAAATGCTTGTTCGTTTCCCTATTGGCTAGATTGATTCTCTTTGTTTGTCCTAGGGAACATTGTCATTGACACAGCAAGTGATGAGAAATCCATAATTTAAAGCTAAACTCCAACCTTCCCTTCGGTCTTGTACAGCAGGTCAGATAGAGGCCACCTCATTTCCTGACTGAGGGATCCATCCAACACTTTCCTCCCCAGTTTGGCCTGTTTCTTTCATTCATTGGATATCGGTTATTTCAATCTTGTAGGCTAGGATCACATGTGGGTGTAACATAGGCTGCTCTGCATTCACATGTCGCCTGCCTAGGCGTGCCCTCCACCTAAGCACTGGCATCTACTTCTAAAGGTATCTAAAGTGCTGAGGGCTCTTGAGAAGATTACTGAAGCAGGGTGCTGTGACATTTTCAGGAAGGCTATGTACAGTATCCTGTCGGTTTCACTCATGAACCATGAGTTACATGTTCCACCCAATGCTGCAGCTGCTGCCCGATTTGCCCCCCCCCCCCCTCCCTGTGAAAGCAGTATGGGGAGAAGGTCCCTGTTCTAGCTGTCAGTCTTTGAAATCAGTGTGGCTGCACTTCATTCACATAGCCTTGTGTGTGAATGAACTACAAGCCAGCCCCAACATCCTTTACAGCTGTCGGCTTGTAGTTCTCAATGAACTACCACAGTGCTGTAGATTCCTTCCTTCCTGTCAGTGTATCTGCTTGCCCGTATGGGCTTTTAACCAGAAAACATTTAACACATTTATTAATGCTCTATAAAGTCACTTTATTTTCCATCTTCCTCTGTCTGATGCTTAAAGTTAATGATTATTAAATATCCAGATTCTGCAGGTCCTCCGATCACCCAGAAAGCTCGTTTTAAAATAAAGGATGCCAAATGCCACCTGCGTCCACGCAGTAAAGACAAAATTAAAGAATCTACAAAGCAACCAATGACAGGTGAGTCATTACCTGCAGAAGTAATTGGGTGTTCTGGACAACGCTGAAAGGCACTTAAAGCAATACATTGTAATAGTCACTGTTATAGGCTTTACAGTGGTGTGAAAAAGTGTTTGCCCCCTTCCTCATTTCCTGTTCCTTTGCATGTTTGTCACACTTAAGTGTTTCGGAACATCAAACCAATTTAAACAATAGTCAAGGACAACACAAGTAAACACAAAATGCAATTTGTAAATGAAGATGTTTATTATTAAAGGTGAAAAGAAATCCAAACCATCATGGCCCTGTGTGAAAAAGTGATTGCCCCCTAAACCTAATAACTGGTTGGGCCACCCTTAGCAGCAACAACTGCAACCAAGAGTTTGCGATAACGTGCAATGAGGCTTTTACAGCGTCCTGGAGGAATTTTGGCCCACTCATCTTTGCAGAATTGTCCTAATTCAGTTACATTATAGGGTTTTCGAGCATGAACGGCCTTTTTAAGGTCATACCACAACATCTCAATAGGATTCAGGTCAGGACTTTGGCTAGGCCATTCCAAAGTCTTCATTTTGTTTTTCTTCAGCCATTTGGTGGTGGACTTGCTGGTGTGTTTAGGATCATTGTCCTGCTGCAGAACCCAAGTTCGTTTCAGCTTGAGTACACGAACAGATGGTCGGACATTCTCCTTCAGGATCTCTTGGTAGACAGCAGAATTCATAGTTCCTTTTATCACGGCAAGTCTTCCAGGTCCTGAAGCAGCAAAACAGCCCCAGACCATCACACTACCACCACCATATTTTACTGTTGGTATAATGTTCTTTTTATGAAATGCAGTGTTCCTTCTACGCCAGATATACTTGGACACACACCTTCCAAAGAGTTCCACTTTTGTCTCATCGGTCCACAGAATGTTGTCCCAAAAGTCTTGGGGATCATCAAGATGTGTTGTGGAGAAATTGAGACGAGCTTTGATGTTCTTTTTGCTCAGCAGTGGTTTTCTCCTTGGAACTCTGCCATGCAGGCCATTTTTGCCCAGTCTTTTCCTGATGGTGGAGGCATGAACGCTGACCTTAACTGAGGCAAGTGAGGCCTGCAGTTCCTTGGACGTTGTTGTGGGGTCTTTTGTGACCTCTTGGATGAGTCGTCGCTGCGCTCTTGGGGTAATTTTGGGCGGCCGGCCACTCCTGGGAAGGTTCACCACTGTTCCATGTCTTCGCCATTTGTGGATAATGGCTCTCACTGTGGTTCGCTGGATTCCCAAAGCTTTGGAAATGACTTTATAACCCTTTCCAGACTGATAGATCTCAATTACTTTCTTTCTCAATTGTTCCTGAATTTCTTTGGGTCTCGGCATGATGTGTAGCTTTTAAGGATCTTCTGGTGGACCTTACTGTGTCAAGCAGCTCCTATTTAAGTGATGCCTTGATTGTGAACAGGTGTGGCAATAATCAGGCCTGGGTGTGGCTAGAGAAATTGAACTCAGGTGTGGACAACCACAGTTATAGTATGTTTTAACAAGGGGGGGCAATCACTTTTTCACACAGGGCCATGATGGTTTGGATTTTTTTTCACCTTTAATAATAAACACCATCATTTACAAATTGCATTTTGTGTTTACTTGTGTTGTCCTTGACTATTGTTTAAATTGGTTTGATGTTCCGAAACACTTAAGTGTGACAAACATGCAAAGGAACAGGAAATGAGGAAGGGGGCAAACACTTTTTCACACCACTGTATATTAACAATTTGGGCCCAGTTTAGACATTTTCTCTTAGGGGTGTACTCGCTTTTGTTGCCAGCGGTTTAGATATTAATGGCTGTGTGTTGAGTTATTTTGAGGGGACAGCAAATTTACACTGGTATACAAGCTGTACACTCACTACTTTTTACATTGTAGCAAAGTGTAATTTCTTTAGTGTTGTCACATGAAATATATAATAAAACATTTACAAAAATGTAAGGGGTGTACTCACTTTTATGAGATACTGTAGATGGTCAAATGCTGCATTCTTTCAGGTGCATTTAACTTGGGTGCATCCAACCTGCTGTTTACCACCTTCTGAACTGCATCAAACTACTTTCGCATTCCTATTGACTTTTATGGTGAGAAAAGCAGTTCTGATCCAAACAAAGTTCATGCACACATCTCCCTAATTATCTTTGGAACGTGATTGGCTTTTACAGATACTAAGGTTGTCTTTCCATTCCTACTGTTTATCAGACCTCTTAATTGATTTGGATTGTATCATTGACTAAAGAGCTGTGCCATTACATGCCAGGTTCTGTGTTGTTCTCATGTTTAGGAATAATTTATTTTCAATGTACAGATAGCTGTCACGTTACATTTGTGAACCTCAAATGCGACTCATCAAAGAAAAAGAAACGCGGCCGGAAATCACCGTCCAAGGAAGTGTCACATATCATAGCAGAGTTTGAGCTGGAGATGAAGAGAGAAGAGGGATCAGGTTTGTCATAACTTGTGTATTTGAACATGTCATAGTATATTTAATTAAAAAATTGCTGTTATTGGACATTAATTACTAAACACAGGAGAGGGCCTTAAAAAAAGAAAGTAGCTAATGGGCATTTGTTATCATCTGAATCTCCACTCTATGGATTGTTATAGTTATGCAGCCCTACCTCTCAGAGGTAACTTTATTTTTAATTTATTTTTTCTTATACCTGTATTCTCTCCTTTTCAGAGCAGAAGTGTCAAGCTGTATGGCCTGACACAAGTTATATCTTCTAAGCCCCTGTACACACGGTCGGAGATTCTGCCAACCAAATCCGTCGGATATTGCCCATCGGATTTAGTCCGACCGATTGTGTCCGAAACTGTTGCATACACACGGTCAGGCCAAGTTGGCGAAAAATCTGATCTTTCAGAACGTGATGACATAATTTCGTTACGATGGGACTACATTTTTTTTTGGGCTCAAAAACAGATCCAGGATAGTTGAAAGGAGCTGCTATATCCATCAGGAGCCATTTTATTCTTAATACTTTTTCATTTATAACAACTTATTAAAAATTCCACATGTTCCCATGCCTTTAATATACAACAAATCAAAACAAGAATGATAAATAATAAAGTACAGCATACACATTTACAAAACACCCATATGTACCTGGCTTCAGTTTTTTGCCCTGGGTTCAGGCAGGTGACCCTTGGAACCTAAGAATTGACAGAGCTTTGTAGATGACCAGAGTCTTATAGCCAAATGACTTTGGAAAGTGTATGAATGAAGCTAGGGTAGAAATTTGAGTTTTCTTGTAAGATATATGATAAATGAGACAGATGAACAGAGCCTGTTGAGAGGGTGTTGTATCCACCTGGTCCTTAACTTGTCTTCCTATGCAGTGTATATAGATTCTTGTAGATTTTTTAGAATTATAGCTCCATAGATGATGCCCCTGATCTCTCCTTAGATTCCTGTAATTTTGACTGCATACGGAAGAAGGCGGAACAGAAGCTACAGGCTGCCATCAAGACCCTGAGGAAGTCTATAAACAGGCAGCAGTTTTACATCCAGTTTTCTGGCATGGAGTATGAGGTGGCTCAGAAACCAGCAAAGAGCCTGGAGAATCAGGAGGTGTGCAGCACCGGACAGGCCCTGCAGGATGGGAAATGCGGTATTAATATATCTTTTACTTGTAGATGAGAGCCAGGAATGTTTTTTTTTAATGAAGCAGATAACATCCGCTGGATATACTGAGAGGGCTGGGCTTTCTACTGGGTGCAGTGTAGGTTTAGTATGTGCAACAAAACTAACAGTGGGTCATGTGACACTTAGGCTCAATTCACATCTATGCATGTTGCTTTTGAGCGTTTCTGCAGTTCTTTTTCCGCATTTTTTTTTACTGTGATTTTGCCACAATTTGAGGGGGGTTTTTTGGGAAAATTTGTTGTTGGGCAGATTTAAAACTGAAAAACACTGCAAAATCACTGTAAAAACACTGATTTTCTGTAGCTTCTCCAATGAAGTATTTTGAACCAAAAAAAATCACCATTTTGCATTCCAGTCCCTGACTTTTTCCAAAAATGCAAAGGCACAAAATATGCATTGATGTGAACATGTTCCATAGGAACCCTTGTTAAAAAATGTCCTGTGTTTCTGCAAAAAACAGGACAAAATGGATTGGTGTGAATGGAGCCCTAAGGCCAGATTTCAGTTCTACAGTCAAAACCTTTGGGGGATTTATACCATTTGTTCAATGCCCAGTTTGTGTAAATACACTCTAAGCTTTATTATTTCTTTCATTATTACTGCCATCATTACCATATTTTATAGAAGAACTCTGAAGAGCAATATTAACTACTAAACTATATCCCAACATGAACTCAAAGATATGAGTTATGTATGCTTTTATAGGCGCATGCATGAGATAGAATTAAAAACAATTTGCAGCTTTGCGTCACAGCTCACTGGTAATGGCAGAGTGGGGTGCAACTTGGAATTGTAGCAGGATAAAACTCTGAGTCTGCTACTTGAATCCACTATGCTGGCTATACACTGGAGTATTGTATTTGTGGAATTTGGTCACAAATGCCCAGTGGGACCAGAAGAAAGAGAAACAAAAAAATAAAAGCAATCGCAGTCTATAAATTTTGAGGTTTAGTGCTTCCCCCTTTAACCCAGCTGCTTTACGCACAGACCCACAAGTGCTATTATGATAAATACCACCTAACTTAGTCAGATTTTTTACCAGTTTTATTGAGATATATATATATATATATATATATATAATGTTTAGGGCAACCTGCTTCCACAGATTGGATCAAAACTAAAAAAGCAACCAAAGCCATTGGTAGGTTGACTTTATCCATTTGAAATCAAAAGCTTGTTTAAAGTGGTTTCAAGATATGCTGGCATGTTTAGCACAATAGATCAGCCAGAACATCATGATCACTGACAGGTAAAGTAAGTAACATTGATTATCTTGTTACAATGGCATCTGAAATTAGGTGACTTATATTAGGCCATAAGTGAACATGTATCCTTAAAGTTGCTGGGTTGAAAGCAGAAAGAAATGGGTATGCATAAGGATTTAAGCGACCTTACAAGGGCCAAATTGTAATCACTAGACAAATGGATCAGAACAACGTTAAAACTGCAGCTTTTGTGGGATGTTTCCGGTCTTTAGTGGACAGGACCTACGAAAAAAGTGGTCCAAGCAAGGAAAACTTGGGAAACTAGCGACAGGGTCATGAACGACCAAGGCTAATTGATGCATGCGAGGAGTGGAGGCTGGTCCATGTAATCCGATCCAATAGAAGGGCTACTGTAGATCAAACTCCCGATTAAAGCTGGTTCTGATACAAAGGTTTCAGAACTCAGTGTATCACAGTATGTTGCATAAGGGGCTGCGTGGCTGCAGACCAGTCAGGGTGCCCATGCTGATCTGCATCCACAGCCAAAAGTGCCTAAAATGGGCACGTGAGCATCAGAACTGGACCACGGAGCAAAGCAAGAAGGTGTCTTTGAGTTGTTGACTTGGCCTCCAAATCCTCCAGATCTCAATCCAATTATCTGTGGGATGTGCTGGAAAAACAAGTCCAATCCATAGAGACCCCACCTTGCTACTTCCAGGATCTGCTGCTGACGGCTTGGTGCCAGATACTATAGCATTCCTTTACAGGTCTAGTGGAGTCCATACTCCGACTGATCAGGGCTGTTTTTGCAGCAAAAGTGGGATCTTCTCAATTTTAACTGGGTGGTTGTGTTATGGTGGGTGATCTTAATTAAACAATAATTAGTGTAGCAAACTTTACAGAAAAAATTGGCAAAGCCATACCCCATGGACTTTACAATCTAGGTGATCTAACTGTCTCTGCATCTCATTTCAGTGGCCTGTGGAATGGGTACATACTACAGTGGTGAAAGCAATCAATGTATGCCCTGTCTGCCGGGAACATACCAGGATATGGAGGGGCAGCTGTCATGTGAGACTTGCCCAAGTAATGATGGCTTGGGCATTGTTGGGGCAAGAAATGTCTCAGAATGTGGAGGTAAGTGATGGAATGTTTTTAACATTAAAAAGACCCTGTTACTTGCCTGCTCAAGGAAGAGTGACAGTATTGGCTAATGGCCCATCTACCAGCAAGGTACACTCATTGATCTGAACTCCTTTGTCAACTCTCACTGCAAGAGTCGACCCTGGGTAAGCTTTAGTGTTGAAAGTTGTCAGAGCTAACCCAGGGGAATGAGGTTGCTGTCATTCTGAATGGGAAAACGTTGAAACGATTGGCTGCTCAGGCCTAAGCACTGTCAAAGGTGGAGGTCACAGAATCTCTGCTCTGGTAGAGCAGTAGAGTGGAGAGGCAGAAAAGTAGAACATATTGGTGAATATGACTTTGGGGATTACATTGGACTGGCTTAAAGTGTGAGAGATATACTGCATAGGGTTTTTTTTTTTTTTGCCCTGACATACATTGGGGCAAAAAAGAGGTCAGCCACCAATTGATCGAGTTCTCCCACTTATAAAGATGAGAGAGGCCTGTAATTGTCATCATAGGTATACCTCAACTATGAGAGACAAAATGTGGGAACAAATCCAGACAATCACATTGTCTGATTTGGAAAGAATTTATTTGCAAATTATGGTGGAAAATAAGTATTTTGTCAATATCAAAAGTTCATCTCAATACTTTGTTATATATCCTTTGTTGGCAATGACAGAGGTCAAACGTTTTCTATAAGTCTTCACAAGGTTATCACACACTGTTGCTGGTATGTTGGCCCATTCCTCCATGCAGATCTCCTCTAGAGCAGTGATGTTTTGGGGCTGTCGCTGGGCAACACAGACTTTCAACTCCCTCCAAATATTTTCTATGGGGTTGAGATCTGGAGACTGGCTAGACCACTCCAGGACCTTGAAATGCTTCTTACGAAGCCACTCCTTTGTTGCCCGGGCGGTGTGTTTGGGATCATTGTCATGCTGAAAGACCCAGACACGTTTCATCTTCAATGCCCTTGCTGATAGGAAAAGGTTTGCACTCAAAATCTCACGATACATGGCCCCATTCATTCTTTCATATACACAGATTTTTCTGGATAATGTGGAGGTAAGTGATGGAATGTTTTTAACGTTAAAAAGACCCTGTTGCCTGCTCAAGGAAGAGTGACAGTATTGGCTAATGGCCCACCTACCAGCAAGGTATACTCATTGATGTACATGGCCCCATTCATTCTTTCATGTACACGGATCAGTCACCCTGTTCCCTTTGTAGAATGAAACAGCCCCAAAGCATGATGTTGCCATCCCCATGCTTCACAGTAGGTATGGTGTTCTTTGGTTGCAACTCAGCATTCTCTCTCCTCCAAACACGACGAGTTGTGTTTCTACCAAACATTTCTATTTTGGTTTCATCTGACCATATGACCTTCTCCCAATCCTCTTCTGGATCATCCAAATGCTCTCTAGCAAACCTCAGACGAGCCCAGACATGTAGTGGCTTAAGCAGGGGGACATGTCTGGCACTGCAGGATCTGAGTCCCTGGCAGCATCGTGGTTACGTTGGTCCAGCTCTCTGCAGGTGAATCACTAGGTCCCTCCACGTGGTTCTGGGATTTTTGCTCACCGTTCTTGTTATCATGTTGACCCCACAGGGAGAGATTTAGCGTGGAGCCCTAGATCAAGGGAGATTATCAGTGGTCTTGTATGTTTTCCATTTTCTAATTATTGCTCCCACAGTTGATTTCTTCACACCAAGCTGCTTGCCTATTGCAGATTCACTCTTCCCAGCCTGGTGCAGGTCTACAATTTTGTTTCTGTTGTCCTTCGACAGCTCTTTGGTCTTCACCATAGTGGAGTTTGGAGTGTGACTGTTTGAGGTTGTGGACAGGTGTCTTTTATACTGATAACAAGTTCAAGCATGTGCCATTAATACAGGTAATGAGTGGAGAACAGAGGAGCCTCTTAAAGAAGAAGATACAGGTCTGTGAGAGTCCGAGATCTTCTTGCTTGTTTTTAGGTGACCAAATACTTATTTTCCACCAAATATTTCAAAATTCAGACAATGTGATTGTCTGGATTTGTTTTCACATTTTGTCTCTCATATTTCAGGTATACCTATGTTGACAATTACAGGCCTCTCTCATCTTTTTAAGTAAGAGAACTTGCACAATTGGTGGCTGGCTAAATACTTTTTTGCCCCACTGTACACATTTAAACTTTAGTAATTATTGTTTCCCTGCTTTAGATAGTATCCGTATTTATTAGGTAAAGTTGTTTTGAATGTTCATGGCGCTGTCATTTGAATATTTACAATGGGGAAAATAATTATTTGATCATCTGCAGATTTTGTACGTTTGCCCGCTTACAAAGAAATGAAGGGTCTCTAGTTTTTATCATAGGTGTATTTTAAAAGATGGAGACAGAATATTAACCAAAAATCCAGAAAAAAACACATGATACAAATGTTAGAAATTGAGTTGCATTTCAGTGAGTAAAATAAGTATTTGATCCCCAAGCAAAAGATGACCCAGTACTTGGTAGAGAAACCCTTGTTGGCAAGGACAGAGGTAAGACATTTCTTGTAGTTTGTTACCAGGTTTGCACACATCTCAGGAGGGATTTTGGTCCACTCTTCTTTACAGATCTTCTCTAAATCCTTAAGATTTCTTGGCTCTTGCGGGGCAAATCGAAGTTTCAGCTTCTTCTATAAATTTTCTTTAGGATTAAGGTCTGGAGACTGGCTAGGCCACTCCATGACCTTAATGTGCTTCTTCTTGAGCCACTCCATTATTGCCTTGGCGGCATGTTTTGGGTCATTGTCATGCTGGAAGACCCATCCATGACCCGCTTTCTGGCTGAGGGAAGAAGGTTCTCATCCAAAACTTTACAATAGATGGCCCGTCCATTGGCCCCTCAATGCGGCAAAGTTGGCCTGTACCTTTAGCAGAGAAACCACCCCAAAGTAAAATGTTTCCACCTCCGTGCTTGTCTGTAGGGATGGTGTTCTTAGGGTCATAGTCAGCATTTTTTTTCTCCAAACACGGCAAGTTGCGTTATTGCCAAAGAGTTATATTTTGGTCTCATCTGACCACATCACTTTCTCTCAAATCATTTAGTTGCTTCTCTAAATCATTGGAAAAACTTCACATGGCCCTGTACATGTGCTTAATGGTTTATTTGATGACTGTGGTCCCAACTGCTTTGAGATCATGCGCAAGCTTCTTTGATGTAGTTCTTGGCTGATCCATTATTTTTCTCATTGTCATCCTTAACCCATGAGGCAAAATCTTGCAGGGAGCTCCAGACTGAGGAAAATTGATGATTATTTTGTATTTCTTCTATTTGCGAATAATTGCTCCAACACTTGTCTTCTCCTCACCAAGCTTCTTGTTGATACTCTTGTAGCCCATTCCAGCCTTGTGCAGGTCTACAATCTTATCCCCAATGTCCTTTGATTTTGTCCATGATGGTGAGGTTTGAATGGAAGAAAGAGATTCTGTGAACAGGTGTCTTTTATACACATACCAAGTTGTTGTTATGCCACGTGCACACGACCGGACTTTCCGGCAGACTAGGTCCTACAGTCTTCCTGATGGACTTCGGCGGAGTGCCGATGGACTTCCGAACGAACGGAGTTGGCCACACACAAACGGACTAAGTCCGTTCGAAAGTCCATTCGTTTTGTATGGGATGACGTAAGACGGTAGGGATTGAGTCCGTCAGACAGATTTGAAACATGTTCTATTTCTAGGTCCATCTGATTTTTTTTATATGAAAAACGATCGGATTGTCCGACGAACTTATTCCATCGGACCTAGTCTGCCGGAAAGTTCGGTCCTGTGTGTGCGGCATTAGGAGCACCTTCTAAAATTGACCAGCTACAGTATGTGCTCATGTGGTACACAGATTAGTCCTGTCTGTGGGAGCCAGAATTATTGGTTGGTACAGTATATAATATTTATTTTACTCCTTGAACTGCAACTCAATTTATAACATTTGTATCGTGCTTTTTTTTTTTCTGGATTTTTGGTTGATATTCTGTCTCTATCATTTAACATACACCTATTATAAAAATAAGAGACCCTTATTTCTTTGTAACTGGGCAAACTTACAAAATCTGCAGGGAATCAAATAATAATTTTTCCCACTGTACAATGGTTAATAATCATGTCTGTGACTAAATGTACCATATCATTGTGAATACATTTTAGAAGCACAGAAAAGTGATGACAGAAAAAAGACAAAGTTGGTTCTTTGAGTTTGTTTTTGTATTTTTTGTCCTGAGATAATTGATAAGACTGCAGTTTTCTTGTTCTGTAGGAAAGTGTGCTCCTGGACATTATTCTGTGGATGGTTTTAAACCTTGCAAGGCTTGTCCACTGGGCACATATCAGCCAGACGTTGGCCGCACAATCTGTTTTCCATGTGGAGGCGGACTGGTGACTAAATATGAAAGTGCTCTTACGTTCCAAGACTGTGAGACAAAAGGTGAGCAAATTACCAGCATTTGCATCACACATGTCCTTGTTTGTGCAGAAAATAAACCTTTAAAAAGTAACTCCACTTTCATGAAAAAAAAATGGCAAATAAAAAAAATTATAATAATATAGCGTATACATATGCTACACAAGTCATATTGTAATTGAATGTTATTAAACATTACCGTTCCTTTTCAGTCTGTCGAGATGTAGTTTTCTGTAAAATGTTATGCAATATAGCAACCCGGAGGAATTCTGTAAACCATTGGAATTGTCATGTCCTGCTTTTGTGATTGTCTCACTGATTTTCTCAGAAGTCTGCACAAAGTCAGATTTTTAGCATCCTCTGCAACAAAAATTTCAGGTTAATCACCTCTAAATGGATGCAGACCCTGCATTTTTCTCCTTAGAACACTGCAAGTGTGTCAGCTGATTAATAAAGAAGAAGTCACTCCCATTCAGGTTTATTCTGCAGACAACAAACAGCTCTTTTCTTTAGAGCAGAAACAAATCCTTGCAATGTACGTGGATCACCCAGAGGGGATTGTTGATTATTTTTCTTGACAAAAGTGGAGTTACTCTTTAAACTACTTGAGTTGAATAAATGCTCCAGAAACATACACTCATGTATGGAATCTATAATAGTGTTGTGCTTAATTTCTTTATTCTTAATGCTTAGGACTAGAGCTGCCACGACGAGACAACGTAATCGATTACGTTGACTACAAAAATACGTTGACTTGCCTGCAGGGCATCGATGCATCACACTGATCCGTGTCTCTCGCTCTCCTCCGTGCATCTGTCCTACTCTCTTCTCCCCTTCCGTGCATCTGTCCCCCTCTCTCTTCTCTGTGTCCCCCTCCGTGCATCTGTCCCCCTCTCTCTTCTCTGTGTCCTCCTCCATGCTGCTGCCCCCCCCCCCTCGGTATCTCAGGATGGAGAGTGGAGGTAGAAGCCGGTAAACCCGGCTCCTTCGTTTTTCAGAATGGACAGAGTCAGTGACCACTGACTCTGTCCATTCACGTAACTGAATCATTGTAACCGCCTGTGATTACGATGTCTCAGTTAATGAATGGAGAGAAGCCACTGTCTTCTCTCCATTCATTATCAGTGCAGCAGAGGCTGCAGAGAAAGGGACTGCGGAATCTGTGTCCCCAGTCCCTTTCCCTGTCTCAAATGGGAGATGTCAGAGGCCTGTTAAGACCCCTGATATCTCACCATAGCCCCCCAACAGGGCTGATAAAAAATTGCAATACATAACAAAAAAAATTAAAAATGTAAAATAATAAAAACAAAAAACACACTGATACTGTCTCCACACCCCTTAAAAAAAGAAAGCATTGTAAAAAATAAATTATAAACATTCATGAACTTCTGAACAGAAAATAAAAAGCTAAGATAAAATAATTATATATTTATTTTCTTTTATCTTAACTTTGCAAAAAATAAGTACATAAAAAAAAAGGTAAGATAAAAGAATATAAGTACGTACTTATATATAATATATACATGTATGTACTAGTTATATTCTTTTCTCTTACCTTTTTTCTTTTTTTTATCTACTTAATTTTTCTAAAGTTATCCAAAGGACTAATTAGCTAATCAAAAAAACAACAACACCAGATTAATTAAAAAAAAAAAAAATCGTCTAGTTGACTAATCGAAAAAAGAATCGATAGATTAGTCGACAGACAAACTAATCGTTAGTTGCAGCTCTACTTAGGACTGAAAAAAATAAAAAGTTTCTCAAGTAAAAATAGCAAAAAATAGTCTATACAAATATTTTGTATTCTCCCTTTGAGCCATTAGGTGAAGCTTTCGTTCATTTTTAGATTTTCCAGGCACTGCCTTTGCTTCTTGGATGTAAAAATACATTGATGCAGACAAGTGAATAGGTCAGAGCAGTGGCTTACCCTTTACCAGTCAGTAAAAAAAAAAACTGGGCCTGAAAGCAGGCAGTGTTTGCTGTTCTTTCTCTTTAGCTAGCCCAAAACGCTTTGGAAATCCAGTGTCCTGTTAAATGTTTTTTGTAAACAAGGATTGTTGCTAGATGGTAAGAAGAATAACAGATCTAAAACAACACTTGCACTTTAAAATGTATTATCCCATACTTATTAAACTTTCTAAAATCACACTTTTTTTGTTATGCTGCCCATAAAAACACTTCAACTTTCATTCTACCACCCTCCTGAGGGAGCTGTGCACAACCTGCAGAGAGTAATGTTACTGCCATTGCCGGGTGGTGGTGCGCACAGCTGGCGTAGGCCATGGACAGCAGTCAGTGGGACCATTACTTTGGTAATAGCATGGGCATTTTACCAGGCAGCTGTGCTCAGCTAACAGGGGTGCTACAGGCTGCCTAAACAATAGTGGTACAGCTAAAGTTGGATGAGCCAAGCTGAGGACATTATTGGGTGGTAACTCGAAGGCTAATATATGCTACTTGTCTGGCTGTTATACTGACCGTCTGGTCTCAATACATAAATCCGTTAACAGGTTTGCATCAAAAGAGCTCTGATCTTCATACTCATAAATGTTGGGTGTGCGGTCCCATGGTGATTCCATGGCAAATAGTAACACACAAGTCCTTTTTATAAAGGTGACAATATATCATTCCCCAATCCAATTCAAGTTCCAATCCAAAACTGACATAAGTTGCCTTATAAAACTTTGATGCCTTTGGAAAATGATGAAGAACATGGATTCTCAAGGGAAACATACTGTAGTTGCATGCTTAGATGGGAGAAAACTCTCAAAGAGGAACTCTGCCCTGAACAGTGGCAAATCATATGGTCCGGTGCAGCTAAAAGCTTTATTTTCACACTATACATGGTACTATTTTTTGGTACATGACACCATCCCATCTACATGCTATATATTCATCAACCTCGGATCGCTGCTGCAGGTGTCTTGGAGATCAGGGCACTCTACTTCATATCTATTGGCAATGCCTATCTCTACAGCCATACTGGCACTCGGTCTGGGATCTCCTCCATCAGTTGTTCGAGGTAGATGTTCCTTTCTATCCAAAACTATATTTACTGTGATATCTCCATCCTAAATTACCTGGGCTAGCCAAAAAATTAGACACCCATATCTGAACGGCAGCCAGATGTTTGATAACCCTTCAGTGGATAAGACTGACTTCGCTGGCATTATCTGATCGCTAGGATTAGAGATGTACAGGTTATAGAATCCATGATGGCCCAATTAGCTGATAAGGTAGACTGCCACAATATGAAATGGGAGCCCTGGCACCTCAGGATAGATCCCCATAATTACCTTAAGCCCCTTCTCTGCGTGAAAAGTAGAACATTTTAGCCCAGGAGTGACGAGCGTATTTGTTGACCTACTTTTTATACTGCTCTCTTTATTTTTGTTTTTTGGTCTTTTTTTATTTTAAAGCAGCAGGTTCTTTTAACTTTGCCCCTTCCCAACCACACATTTGTTCTGCATTCTCCTGCTGCTCCATTAGGCAGAGCATCCAGGTATGGAAGGGAATGTGACTCACTCCCCTTTTCCCATGTGACAGCCTTGTTGATTGACATAGCTCTGCCACATGGGGATAGAACGAGTACTCTCATGCTTGTGTAAACTTCAAATCATGACTATACAGGACTTCACAGGTTCACGTAAACTTGTAAAGGCTTTGATTTTACCAGCATGTAGTGATTTTGTGTGCGAACTGGTGTTTGTCCTTTGCCAGTGATGAGGGGTGGTGCAGTTCAATGTTTCAGTGAATCACGCTGCTTTCATTTTTACTTATTTTTTTTTTTTTACTTATTTGAATTGTCACAAAATGACACTTCATTCAAACACATTGATGCACCTGCAGTGATGTACAGTGTAGTCATTTGTGCTGCAAAGCACCACATATCACAACTGTGTTGTGAAGAGAATGAGGTACAGTATGTAGAAAAAAAATTCTGTGTGTCCTAGAAGTGCCTTGTGGTGTTTCTATGTGTTCTCTTTTTATATGCAGAAAAAAAACAAGTCAACTCTTATAATGTGAACAATGAATGTAGCTAAAACAATTCTGTAAAATGCCATTATTCTTCAATCTTTTTGTGGCAGTACACTGCTCCCCCGGACACTTCTACAATTCTACTACGCACAGATGTATCAGATGTCCTGTTGGAACCTACCAGCCTGAGTTTGGACAGAATTTCTGTATTAACTGCCCAGGAAATACAAGCACAGACTTTGATGGTTCAACCAATGTAACACATTGCAAAAGTAGGTGTGAATTTGTTACAATGCTTTTATATGATGATGTGTAGCAGATTGGTGAACATGATCCCTTGTAGCAAATCAGCTAATTCCTTACATTGTGCACCATCTTATAAAGAAAGATTAGTAGAAGGGCATAGAGCTCATAGGAGCTCCCCTAAACTGAAATATACAGCAATTTAACATTGTTTAAAAACAATGGTGTTTTATCTTGCAGCCTAGTAAATATGGAATTGCTTAGACTTTAATTCTATTTTATTTAAAGTTGTATTAAATTCCAAAGCAAACATTCAGTCTTGAACAGTTGTACAGGCTCCTCTCCTAGGGTACAAATGTGTTTCTTCCATAACTGATAAGAGTCTGTTGTTGTTCACAGACCAACACTGTGGAGGAGAATTGGGAGATTATACAGGTTACATTGAGTCTCCTAACTATCCCGGTGATTATCCAGCTCATGTGGAATGCATCTGGTACATCAGCCCCCCTCCAAAAAGAAGAATACTGATCATAGTACCAGAGATTTTTCTTCCAATCGAAGATGAGTGTGGAGATGTACTGGTGATGAGAAAAAGTGGTAAGTGAAAGATAAGTAATATTTATACCTCAACCACTTACCATGCCTGAAGCCAGCTCCTTAAGGACATCTAAGCGCTGGAGGCGTTTCCTGGGTTTATCGATCCAGGGATTTCTGTGATTGACTGTCACAGTGGTCACATGATGGGGAGCCCACCCTGCTGGCTTCCATTGTAAACAGTGACTGGGAGCTTTGTGCCATGTGCAAGTAACCTGAGTCTGCAATAACGTGCAATATGCTGTGCCTACTTGCACATTATGGCAAAAGTCCTGGGGACCCACAACAGGCTTTATTTCCAATTTAAATGAGGCCATTGCTTTGCACCACATAGGTAAAGCACAGGTTCTCTCTAAAGCTTCATCTGCATATTTCTGTTAAAGCAATTCTTAAAAAAAACAACAACACAATTCTCTTAAAATTAAGCCCGATGTACCTTCTCTCCCATCTTTAAGATGTTACTACGAATCTCGGAATGCCAGGGAGATGTTATCACTTCCCGTCATTTACAATTCCACAATATTACACTGTCTTTAATTGAATGAATGGGCTTGCAGTTAATGTGTATCCCACAGGCATTTTTGCTGTAAGGGAGAAATGATGCTGCCTTTGCTTAAACAACATGTAAGTAATCTTCCTATCATTCTGCTTTATAGGAGCCTAGGCACCCTCATTTTTAATTTTGGTGTCTATACTGGAATTAAATTCAACTTGGGAACTGGATGTTCCCAACTATGCCAGAACTCGCACTGTACACAGGAGGCAAAACATCAGCAAATTTAATAATGTTAATAAGCTGTAAGCATAATATTGTTACTGGAGATCTTGATGCTTTTCAGTAGTGGTAATGTGATGTATTACCCTTTAACAGCCTGTAGGTGGTGCTATGCACATACATTTTCACGTCACTGAACCAAAACAATGCAGCAAATGATGTCAGACAAAGGCCGGACATCTGATGTACACATTTTTTTCCAAGGTATTGACATATTAAAGCCATTGATTCAAATTGATGCAGACTGACAAGGCAACTAGCATTTTCAGAAGGATGACTCTGTAATGGCAAACTATATATTTCTCTCAGTGTCATCTTCTATAAAGAAAGACATTTAGCCACGACTGACTTCTTTTGAAAATGCTAGTTGCCTGGCTTATTTGTGGCTCCTATGCTTACATGGACCTGGAACACGCATGCAGTATATGAATATGAAACTTTGGAACTGCATACTTGGTTCCGAGTCAGAAAGAATTATAGCCTTAGAATCGGCATGACAGCCAAAGAACCAGCATATTTGAAAGGTAAGCAGTGGCAACGCCATATTTTAATTTAAAGAGACCCTACCAAATAATACAACCATTTCAGAAAAGCAAATACCTGTAAGAAAGGGACTGTATACTTATCTTGCCTGCTGCTCAACTCTGCTTCATTGCAAAGACTTTGGAAAAAGAAAGTATAAAACATAAAGTGCTCCCTGGGTGGGCAGCTAGAGGAAGGAGGGAGTCTAGGGAGCTACATACTGTATGTCTAGGGAGCCACATACTGTATAGATCACAGATATCTCTTTTGCTGCTGAGATACTCATTAGCAGAAGGTCAAGCTTGAAAATCTCTTCTTTCTCAATACTTGCTTCATGAGGTTGTCTGAAGTTTATTTCAGTACATTCAATTTATATCTAGAGTTGTGGCTCTTTAGCTGATGAAGGTGGGGGATTTTTTTTATCATGTTTGTCCCTTTAATTCAAACATAAAAAGGTATCTTGGACTTTTATTAAGCCTTTTAAATTTTCTATTTGCAGCCTCCCCAACCTCCATAACGACATACGAGACGTGTCAAACGTATGAAAGGCCTATTGCATTCACCTCACGATCTAGAAAACTTTGGATTCAGTTTAAGTCCAATGAAGGAAACAGTGGGAAAGGTTTCCAAGTGCCATATGTCACATATGATGGTATGCTCTTTTTATATCTAATTTGTCATGTCTAAGCTTGTCATGGGGGGGTTGATTTACTAAAGCTCTTGTGAAGTTCTGCATAGAAACCAATCAGCTTCCAGGTTTTTAGTTTTTTTTTGTCAAAGCTTAATTGAACAAGCGCAGAGACTCCTTAAAATATTGGCCCCACACTAAAAGCCCAGGTCACAGGTCTACTGTATGGTATGCAATGATATGAGAAAGTGGATTGCCTCATTTCAAGAAATGGCTGACGTCTCTATTGTCCCATTCCACAAACCAAGTAATCTAATTTTCTAATCTTCTTAATTTTGACAGAGGATTACCAGCAGTTAATAGAAGATATTGTGCGTGATGGCAGATTATATGCTTCAGATAACCATCAAGAAATTTTAAAGGTATGCTAACATTTTAACCACCACAATACAGTGCACATACAGTCCCATCCTGCCCAGACCAATTTTCAGCTTTCAGCGCTCTCACACTTTGAATGACAATTACTCAGTCATGCAACACTGTACCCATATCATAAAAATGTTTGCTAATTAGTAATTTTTCTTCATAAATTTTGGCCAACATTTATACTGCTACATATCTTTGGTAAAAATTACCCAAATTAGTGTATATTATTTGGTCTTTGTGAAAGTTATAGAGTCTACAAACTATGGTGCCAATCAGTGAAAATTGATCACATCTGATCAGGCCTTCAGTACATCAGGTCTCATTTCTTTTAACACCAACAAGTCAGGAAAGTACAAATACCCCCCAAATGACCCCTTTTTAGAAAGTAGACACTCCAAGGTATTAAGTAAGTAACATGGTGAGTTTTTTTAAGTTGTAATTTCTTCCCACAATTCTTTGCAAAATTAAGATTATTTTTATTTCTTTTTTACACAAAATTGTCATATTATCAGGTTATTTCTCACCCACAGCATATGCATACCACAAATTGCACCCCAAAATACATTCTGCTACTCTTCCTGAATATGGCAATACCATATGTGTGAGACTTTTACACAGCCTAGCCACATATAGAGGACCAACATTGAAGTAGCACCTTCAGGCATTCTACAAGCATAAATGACACATCTCATTTCTCAACCACCTATTACACTTTTGAAGACCCTGGACCACCAGGACAGAGGAATTGCCCACAAAATTACCCCATTTTGGAAAGCAAACACCCCAATGTATAATCAATGAGGCATAATGGAGTCTTTTGAATGGTTCTTTTTTGTGGAAAAAAATGAAAAAGCATTTTTTTAACACCCCAAAATACATTCTGCTACTCTTCCCGAGTATGGCGATACCACATGTGTGAGACTTATACACAGCCTGGCCACATACAGAGCACCAACATTGAAGTAGTACCTTCAGGCGTTCTAGGAGCATAAATTACACATCTTAATTCATTCCTACCTATTACACTTTTGAAGATCCTTGAGCACCAGGACAGTGGAATTACCCACAAAATGACCCCATTTTGGAAAGCAAACATCCCAACGTATATTCTATGAGGCATGTGCTGCAGATTGGTACACAGGTACTATGATGGCCTGGTGACAGGTACTCTGGTACTCTGATGGGCTGGAGACAGGTGCTTGGGCAACTTGATGAGCTGCAGACAGGTACTCGGATACTATGATGGCCTGGTGACAGGTACTCGGGTACTCTCATGGGCTACAGATAGGTACTCCGGTACTCTGATGGGCTGGAGACAGGTACTCGGGTAACTTGATGAGCTGCAGACAGGTACTCGGGTACTCTGATGGGCTGGTGACAGGTACCCGGTTACTCTGATGAGCTGGTGACAGGTAATCGGATACTCTGATGGCCTGGTGACAAGTACTCAGGTACTCTGATGGCCTGGTGACGGGTACTCTCATGGGCTACAGATAGGTACTCGGGTACTCTGATGGGCTGGTGACTGGTATTTGGGTACTCTGAATGGTGGTGACAGGTACTCGGTACTCATATGAACTGTGACAGGTACTCATAGGGACTGTGACAGGTACTCTGGTACTCATATGGACTGTGACAGGTACTCGGGTACTTATATGGACTGTGACAGGTACTCTGGTACTCATATGGACTGTGACAGGTACTCTGGTACTCATATGGACTGTGACAGGTACTCAGATACTCGTATGGACTGTGACAGGTACTCATAGGGACTGTGACAGGTACTCTGGTACTCATATGGACTGTAACAGGTACTCTGGTACTAATATGGACTGTGACAGGTACTCTGGTACTCATATGGACTGTGACAGGTACTTTGGTACTCATATGGATTGTGACAGGTACTCATAGGGACTGTGACAGGTACTCAGTTACTCATAGGGACTGTGACAGGTACTCTGGTACTCATATGGACTGTAACAGGTACTCTGGTACTCATATGGACTGTAACAGGTACTCTGGTACTCATATGGACTGTGACAGGTACTCTGGTACTCATATGGATTGTGACAGGTACTCAGATGGACTGTGATAGGTACTCAAATGAACTGTGACAGGTACTCGTGTACCCTGATGGACTGCGACAGGTACTCAGATGGACTGTGACAGGTACTTTGATGGATCCCACTGTGTATTGTATACACAGGCAGGGAGGAAGTGATGTCATTCTCCTCGGGGCAGTCTTATTGACCGGACTACGAGGAGAGGACACAGTAAGTCTGCACCAAACACTACACTGACACTAACTAACACATAGGCACAGCACACAAACCCCCCCCCCCCCCCGATCGCCCCCCGATGTCCCCCCGCCCCCCCTCCCCCCCCCCAGTCACAATGTCACTGATTGCAGTGATCATTTATTTACTGATCACTGCATTCAGTGTCAGTTGTAAAAGTAAAAACTGTCAGGGCAGTTAGTGTTAGGTCCAGGGTAGCCCCCTACCACCCCCAATAAAGATTTAACCCCCTGATTGCCCTTAGAGTTAACCCTTTCACCCCTTTTGCCAGTGTCACTAAGCGATCATTTTTCTGATCGCTGCATTAGTGTCGCTAGTGTCGCTAGGTAGCTAGTTATTTTTTTAGGTTCACCGCCAGGTTTTTATAGCGCTAGGTACCCCGATATACTACCCAATAACGGTTTTAACCCCCTGATTGCCCCTAGTTAACCCTTCCACCCCCTTTTGCCAGTGTCACTAAGCGATCATTTTTCTGATCGCTGCATTAGTGTCGCTAGGTAGCTAGTTATTTTTTAGGTTCACCGCCAGGTTTTTATAGCGCTAGGTACCCCGATATACTACCCAATAATGGTTTTAACCCCCTGATTGCCCCTAGTTAACCCTTTCACCCCCTTTTGCTAGTGTCAATAAGCGATCATTTTTCTGATCGCTGCATTAGTGTCGATAGTGTCACTAGGTAGCTAGTTATTTTTTTAGGTTCACCGCCAGGTTTTTATAGCGCTAGGTACCCCCATATACTACCCAATAATGGTTTTAACCCCCTGATTGCCCCTAGTTAACCCTTTCACCAGCGATCACCGTATAAGTGTCACTGGTGACGCTGGTTAGCCAGTTAGTTATTTAGGTTCCCCGTCAGGTTTTTATATAGCGCCAGGGACCCCCATATACTACCTAATAAAAATTTGAACCCCCTGATTGCCCCTAGTTAACCCTTTCACCAGTGATCACCGTATAAGTGTTACGGGTGACTTTGGTTAGTTTGCTTTTTATAGCATCAGGGCACCCACCATTTATTACCCAATAAAGGTTTAACCCCCTGATCACCCGGCGGGTGATATCAATTAGGTTTTAGGGTCAGGGTCTGCATCGCCCCAGGCAGCGCTAGGTTAGTGCCAGTACCGCTAACACCCACGCGCAAAGCATACACCTCCCGTAGTGGTATAGAATCTGAACAGATCAATATCTGATCTGATCAGATCTATACTAGCATCCCCAGCAGTTTAGGGTTCCAAAAAAACGCATTGCCAGCGATCACCGTATAAGTGTCACTGGTGACGCTGGTTAGCCAGTTAGTTATTTAGGTTCCCCGTCAGGTTTTTATATAGCGCCAGGGACCCCCATATACTACCTAATAAAAATTTGAACCCCCTGATTGCCCCTAGTTAACCCTTTCACCAGTGATCACCGTATAAGTGTTACGGGTGACTTTGGTTAGTTTGCTTTTTATAGCATCAGGGCACCCACCATTTATTACCCAATAAAGGTTTAACCCCCTGATCACCCGGCGGGTGATATCAATTAGGTTTTAGGGTCAGGGTCTGCGTCGCCCCAGGCAGCGCTAGGTTAGTGCCAGTACCGCTAACACCCATGCGCAAAGCATACACCTCCCGTAGTGGTATAGAATCTGAACAGATCAATATCTGATCTGATCAGATCTATACTAGCATCCCCAGCAGTTTAGGGTTCCAAAAAAACGCATTGTTAGCGGGATCAGCCCAGATACATGCTAGCACCTGCATTTTGCCCCTCCGCCCAGCCCACCCAAGTGCAGTATCGATCGATCACTGTCACTTACAAAACACTAAACACATAACTACAGCGATCGCAGAGTCAGGCCTGATCCCTGCGATCGCTAACAGTTTTTTTGGTAGCGTTTTTTATTTTTAACCGGAAGGCAGTGCTTGGTTTTCGGGGTCCTGTACATGGCTAGGCTCCCAAAAAGTCCCCCACATGTGGTATCCCCGTACTCGGGAGAAGCAGCAGAATTTATTTTGGGGTGTAATTTGACTTATGCCCATAGCATGTGTGAGCAATATATCATTTAGTGACAACTTTGTGTAAAAAAAATAAAAAATTGTAATATTCCTGCAACTTGTGGCAAAATATAAAATTTTTCATGGACTCAATATGCCTCTCAGTAAATAGCTTGGGGTGTCTACTTTCCAAAATGGGGTCATTTGGGGGGGTTTTGTGTTATTTTGGCATTTTATGGCCTTCGAAACTGTGATAGGTAGTGAGGAGTGAAATCAAAAATTTGCACCCTTAGAAATCCTGAAGGCAGTGATTGGTTTTCGGGGTGCCGTACGCGGCTAGACTCTCAAAAAGTCCCACATATGTGGTATCCCCGTACTCAGGAGAAGCAGCAGAATATATTTTGGGGTGCAATTCCACATATAACTATGGCATGTGTGAGCAATATATCATTTAGTGACAACTTTTAGTAAACTTTTTTTTTTTTTTTTGTGTCATTATTCAATCACTTGGGACAAAAAAAAAAAATTCAATGGGCTCAACATGCCTCTCAGAAATTTCCTTGGGGTGTCTACTTTCCAAAATGGGGTCATTGGGGGGGGGGGGTTTGTACTGCCCTGCCATTTTAGCACTTCAAGAAATGAGATAGGCAGTCATAAATTAAAAGCTGTGTAAATTCCAGAAAATGTACTCTAGTTTGTAGACGCTATAACTTTTGCGCAAACCAAAAAATATACGCTTATTGACATTTTTTTTACTAAAGACATGTGGCTGAATAAATTTTGCCCTAAATGTATGACTAAAATTGAGTTTATTCGATTTTTCTTATAACAAAAATTAGAAAATATATTTTTTTCTCAAAATTTTCGGTCTTTTTCCATTTCTATCGCAAAAAATAAAAATCGCAAATTTCGTTTGGGTACAACATTGCATTACCGCGCAATTACCAGTTAAAGCAGTGCAGTGCGAAATTGTAAAAAGACCTCTGGTCCTTAGGCTGTTAATTGGTCCGGGGCTGAAGTGGTTAAATATATATATAATAACTCAACACACAGCCATTAATGTCTAAACCGCTGGCAACAAAAGTGAGTACACCCCTAAGTCAAAATGTCCAAATTTTTGAAAAATTGGCCATTTTCCCTCCCCAGTGTCATGTGACTCGTTAGTGTTACAAGGTCTTGGGTGTAAATGTTGAGCAGGTGTGTTAAATTTGATGTTATCGCTCCCACTCTCTCATACTGGTCACTGGAAGTTCAACTTGGCACCTAATGGCAAAGAATTTTGAGGGGACAGCAAATTGACACTGTTATACAAGATAAACACTCATTACTTTACATTGTAGCAACATGTAATTTCTTCAGTGTTGTCACATGAAAATATTTACAAAAATGTGAGGGGTGTACACGCTTTTGTGAGATACTGTGTGTGTGTGTGTGTGTGTGTGTGTGTGTGTATATATGTATATATATATATATATATATATATATATATATATATATATATATATATATATATATATATATATATATATATATATATATATATATATAAAGCACACACAAACCGATTTGTCAGAAAACCTTTACTTTCCTTTCAGAATCCACATTTTCTATGGGACACTATACTACAAAATGCTCCCACATATGTGGACCATTGATTGCAACCAAGATTTGTAAATTTGCACACACAAGAAATATTTTTTCTAACAAATTCTTTCAAGACCATGTTGCAAAAATGAATACACTGTGACCCCAATTAAAATCTTAGGAGCAAAGCTAAATGTTAGACAAGAAAATCCTAATTAACAAGAATTCAACTACAGGTGAGTCTAATTATTCAGTAACCGCTTCCTGACCGCTGCATGGCGATATATATCGGCAGAATGGCACGAGTGGGCAAAAGGGCGTACAAGTACATCCCCAAGAAGCGGTGGTGCGGAAGTGCGCGCGCCCGCCTCATTCTCCGTGACCGCGTCACCCGTGGACTCTATGTCTGCTGGGTGCCTGCGATCGTGTCACGAAGAGGTAGAACAGAGAGATGCCTTTGTAAACAAGGCATTTCTCCGTTCTGCCTAGTGACATGACAGAGATCACGGCTCTTTGTCATCGAGAGCAAAGATCGCTGCCATGTGTGTTGAAGCCCATCCCTCCCACAGTTAGAATCACTCCCTAGGACACACTTAACCCCTTCATCGCCCCCTAGTGGTTAACCCCTTCACTGCCAGTGTCATTTACACTGTAATCGGTGCATTTTTATAGCACTGATCGCTGTATAAATGACAATGTTCCCCAAATAGTGTGAAAAGGGGCCGTTTTTTTATTTATTTTGTAGACGCTATAAATTTTGTGCAAACCAATCAATATACGCTTATTGCGATTTTTTTTTGATTTTTTTTTGATTTTTTTACCAAAGATATATGTAGAAGAATACATATGGCCCAAACTGAGTAAAAAAAATAGTTTTTTTTATATATTTTTTGGGGATATTTATTATAGCAATAAGTGAAAAATATTGAGTTTTTTCAAAATTGTCACTCTTTTTTTGTTTATAGTGAAAAAAATAAAAAACGCAGAGGTGATCAAATACCACCAAAAGAAAGCTCCATTTGTTGGGAAAAAAAAGTCGTCAATTTTGTTTGGGTACAACATTGCATGACCACGCAATTGTCAGTTAAAGTGATGCAGTGCAGAATCGCAAAAAGCGCTGACACATCTGACACTGAGTGACACTTTTTGGGGTGACACCAATACAGTTATAAGTACTAAAAAAATGCACTGTCACTGTATAAATTACACTAGCAGGGAAGGGGTTAACGTCAGGGGCGATCAAAGTGTTAAATGTGTGCCTAGGGGTTGCTTGCTAACTGTGAGAATGGTTTGACTGGAGGAAGAGAGAGATCCGTGTTTCTGATTATCAGGAACGTGAGAATCTCTCTCTTCCTCACTAAATGCTGCTCTGCCTTGTTTACATAGGCAGACCGTCGTTTTGCCTCTTTACGAACCATAACGGACATCGTGTCCGCCACACCCGCTGATTGTCCAATCACAGCGGGAGTGGGTTTTCAGCGACGCCCATGCCCCAGACCCAGAAGAAGCAAACAGCGTACAGGTACGTTGTTTCACTCAGCCGGGCCGCCCTGTCGCAGTATATGTAAAGTAGTTAAACAGGTGTCCAGCAGACAGTTACTTTATAAAAGGATGTTATTTAACAAAGTAAACCTTTTCCCATTTCATGGTGTCAGCAATGGCACCACATGTAAGAGAAACGTCACAAGGCCTGAGAAAAAAAGTAATTTCTTTACACAAAGATAAAAGCTACAAAAAGATTAACAACGCTTTACTTATCAGTCAGAATACTGTAGCAAAATGAATACAAAAATGTAAAGACTGAACTGCATCCATACCATCCATGGAAGTTAACATCTCGTCAGGAGCATCTTATGATAAGAAGGGTTGAAGAAAATTGCCATGCAAGTTCACTTCACTGCAGTTAGCTAAAGAAGTAGAAAGCCACAGTGTGGTGATTGTTTCCCATCACACAATGCGCATACACTGCAGAGGATTGGCATGCATAGGTGTTGAAAAGGTGTGTGATTACGTGCAGAGGAGTGTACAAGGCAGATGAGAGATATAAGAACTGCTGCCCCTACAAAATACTAGCACCTGAGTGGAGTACAGTTAAAGAGGCAAAGGTAAAGCATAATGGACTACTGTGCATCGCATAGTAGTCCATTATGTGTCACTTACCTGACACAGGAGCCAGCGAAGTCACTGCTGTCCCCTGTAGTCAGGAGCATCCATCCTCTCGGTGAGTCTCGCCGCTCCGCCGCTGTCATTCGGCAAAGCCGCGATGATGTCACTCCCGCGCATGCGCACGGGAGCCGCCACTTGTGGCATATCGCCGTTGACAGCGGCGTGCTCATGCGGTGCCTGTCTTTCTGCAAATATCTCCTAAACCGTGTAGGTTTAGGAGATATTTCTTGGACCTACAGGTAAGCCTTAATCTAGGCTTACCTGTAGGTCAAAGTTGGTTGTAAGGGTTTTACAACCACTTTAAATGCATGGGTACTGTCCATGAAGGAAGCTTCTAAAGCCTATGCACAAAAAAGCCTGCCTAGAATTTTCCAGGGCCCATGCTGAAAAAGAAGAGGACTACTGGGACTCTGTAGTCTGGAGTGATGAGACCAAGATAAATGTTTTTGGAACTGATGGCTTCAAAGCTGTATGGCATTGCAAAGGTGAGAAGTTTATCTCCTGGTCTGAACCCAATCAAACACCTATGAGGAATTCTGAACAGACAAGGCTCTAAAAGAGGTTTTTCTTGAGGAATGGAAAAAGATAGATGTTGCAATATGTCGTCAACTTGTCCATTCCATGCCTAGAAGACTTGGTGCTGTCCTTACAAATCATGGAGGTCATACAAAATATTAGATGTAGTAGTTTGTGTTGTGGGGTGTATTCATTTTTGTATAAACTAAATTGAGTAAAACTTAAGGTTTTGAAACCTAAGTTATATTATTAACCTTACTTTCATGTAGTAAGCTAAACAAATGTTCTATCAAAATTTTGGAAATTGTTCTTGTGCTCATTGAGATATATTGATAAAATCGTATTTAGGGGTGTTCTCATTTATGCTGAGCTCTGTGTGTGTGTGTGTGTGTGTGTGTGTGTGTGTGTAATATATATATAATATTGGAGTCCTTATGTATGTAAGTTCATGTAACAAAATATTGAAATATCTCAATTTGCTTTAGGGGATTATTCTATGTTGATCATTATTCTAGATTATTCTACGTTGATCTTGATAGTCAGTGTCAGTGATGTTCTGTTCTTACCGAGAAACTCTGAAATAAACTTTCTTTTCTGACTTTCCTGCAGGACAAGAAGCTGATCAAGGCTCTATTTGACGTCTTAGCACACCCCCAAAACTTTTTTAATTACACGCCACCTAAAACAAAAGAGATGTTCCCACAATCTTTCATTAAACTACTTCGGTCAAAAGTGATCAGATTTTTACGGCCTTATAAATAGCTTTATTTTAATTAGTTGATTTTGTTTTTTTATTTTATTTTTTTTGCATTGTTTTTTTCTCCCTGGTCCACCCAAACACTTTGCCCCTCCCTGTCGTAGAAACTGTTACACGTGAATGACTTTGTCTTCATTCTTCCATTCTTTTGGAGGAAAAAAGGGCTTTTTAAGAAATTATTTTATGGACGCCGCTTAATTTTTTTTTTTCTTTTGGCTTTGGAATTTTCCAGAAAAAAAAAAGCTTCTGTTCTTCCATATTCTGGATTGAAGACTTCCAAAGTTGCAGTATCATTACATCTATTAAATATGCATGCTGCCATGTACAAAAGTATTCAAGCCGTTCTGTAGACGACCAAACCTCCGAGGTATAAACTGTTAAGCAACGTGTTTTCTGAAATTCAGTTTCAAGGAAGAGCAGACAACAAAAGAAAACTGTAGGGAATATGACATTTTCTTCAAGGTCTTTGGAGGTCATAAAAATGGATATAATAGAAAGTTAAATGGCCTCTATGTTTGACCTGGCAAATTGGCAGTTTGTCTAACTTTTCTTTAATATCATGAAAATACTGCAAATGTTTATCAATGCAATTATCAGTGGCAACATGTTTCCTGAACATGCTCCTTTCTTCACCTTACCCCCTACACAAACACCCTTTTTTTTTATTACCCCTGCTTACGGGTGATGTTTTCTGCACCATTCAGATACTAACCCACCTAGCAGATCCAGCGATGTCCCGCCATATTGTTGGTTACGTCATCGAGAGACCCGTCGGCTCTTCAGTGTCTCCCAGTGACGCTCCACTAAGCCCGCTCCCCTTCTCTTTTCTGAATGAAAGACTAAGGCCTCCTGGAAGTTGTGACATGCATATCACAGGAGGCACAGCAAGCACTGTGTATGTCATTCACCTAAGCAAGTGATGTGCATAGTAGAGTGGGGCCACACAGTTCACACAAAAAAAAACGAAAAAAAAAAAAAACCTATGTACAGCAGGGGAGGATGGGTGAAGAGAGGTCAACTTTATGTAGAGGGTGAAGATCAACTTTAAAGGAGAAATCCCGTAACAACTAATGCTTCCAGAATACATATAGTATTAGGTTATCTTCCACTTTTTTTTGCAATTGAGTATCTGTACTAAAGTTTCTAATTTCTCACTGTCACATGACATTATATGGGCGTGTCAGCAGTTGGCTCAAATTCAATTGTGTTCAGTGATGGGTGGCATCACAAAGAGGCTTTCTTTGCTGTTATAGGTTCCACACTTTTTTGGGATTGAATTTTTTTTTTTTTTTTTTTTAGAGTAATGGTAATCCTGAAACAAGGGGCAGATTTAAATTGAAAGCCCTCCGTGTAACATAATGGGTGACCAATGGTTTGTCTGGAGTTTTGTTTAAAGCAGTTATTCATGGTATTAAATAAGGACTTCCCCAGCCCCCTACATAGCAAGGATCATGAAACCACCTACCACTGTCATAGAAGCTTAATATCCATGGTGAAATGTTGACACAGTACAGATGCCTCTTAGTCGCTCTGTGGCTTGCTAGTGCCCTATATTCCAAGTTCCAATAAGCCGGCGCACAAAGTTATTTTTTTAGTTTTTTTTTTATTTCAGTTGGTTTAAGAAACTACCTGCAAACAAGTATTATGGCAAGAGAGTGACGTGTGTAGTATAAATAATATTTTAAATTGCACTTGAATTTTGTATGTGATGGTTAGGGGGAAGAGATGCATTTTTATATATTTTTGTTTTTTTTATTTCATGTTTTAGGGGATCTAATCTAAACCAAAAATTGTAAGGACTGTATAGTATTTTTAATGTTCAGTTGGACAGTGTATTGAGTGACGTCAGTGCTCAAAGTGCAGTAACTCACATTTTGGCTAAAGTCATATCAGTAAAAGACAAAATAAAACTTACCACTTGTGCAGATTGTGCAGCTGCACAAGGCCCCTCTGAGATCTCCCATTACATGGTAAATAGGTTTTCATGCTTGGGCAGTAGATGAAAACTGTTCTTGCTATCCGCCACTGACTGCACTTTCTGCCTTATTGCAGAGCCTTTGTCAGATACAGATTACAACACCCAAAAAAAGCTGGCTAGAGGTCATATGCCATTGTATATGATATCATTTTGGCACAGTTTCATAGCAGTTTCATAGCAGTTATGCAGCAAAAAGGGTACTTATGAATGTAAATAAAGTTTCTGGAATCGGAAATTGCTGGCAGATTATCCTTGCGCTCTGCTGCTTAAGTAAACAGTTTGACCATATCTGCCACTGCCCATAAGTGCACTGACCAGTCGATAACATTTCCTATGACCAGCTAAATGCAAATACTGATTCGACACTGGCAGGGTTACAAAGCTTGACTTTTTAGCTGAGCTGCTGGTGTTATTGGAATTGTTTAACCCAACTCCTAGTGGACTCTCAGTAGCAATATATGAAGAGTGCACTTCAGCATGTGCTATTAAACACTTGGATGAGAGGTCAGGCCAGGCCTGTTTAGTTCTTGGAGATGTCTTTGCCCGGGCCCAGCTATAAAGGTATAGCAGTAGATAGAAACCCTGCTTGACTTCACTAAAAAGGTGAATATTAATCTTTATAGTGTTCAAAACAGATTTAAGTTAAAGCCCACATTCAGCTGGTTTGTTTTGTTAGTTTTGCGTAGACTTGGGAAGTGTTAATCCATCTGTTGGGTTTAATAATTGTTGGTGACCTCAAAAGGGGAGATTTTACCTCTACCTGTCCTTTGACAGCAGGATAGGAAATAAGTGGTTGTCATCGGGCCTGGAAATATACAGATAATAATACTACCCTTTTACCTCAGTATAATTTTATTTGAAAATGTGTCTTTGTGACAGTCTGTTTCCCACTCGGGAGATTTCCAATCACTTTCTCTAGGAAAAGCAAGGGCTAAATCTCCCCAATGGGCAAAACAGTGGCATACAGTATAGCAACCAACTCAGTGTAGTTGCTGAAGTGATCATTAACAGATAGTACTATCATGAAGAAACTGCAGAAATCTTAATGTAATTGTCACATCCAAACATTTCCAAGCAAATGGTTTGAGGCCCCTTTCACACCTGAGCAATTTTCTGCTTGTAGCTTGTAGCTCTAAAATGCTCAGCAAGCCGAATCGTATTCATTTCAATGACCCTTGTTCACATCTGAACATTCTGTAGTCAGAAGCAAAATGCCTGTCACTCAAAAAAGTACATGAGCTTCTTTTTGGCAGATTACAAGCATTTTTGGCCCCATAGTTTTCGATAGAGCTGCCTGAAAACGTGCAACTTTTTTCGTGCACTCTGCTCAAACAGCAGCTCACCGCCCAACTAGTGCTTTCTATTGGCTGAACAAAAATGCCTGATGCTGTAAAACACTTGTAATATGCTTCTAAAATCCTTTGTAATACACTTCCAAAAATAACAAAATAAAATTCAAAAACGTCTGAAATTCGCTCTGCACAGGTGTGAACAGAGCCTTATTGTTACCACATAGCAAAAGAAGTTTCAACATTTAGGGGCCTTAAAAATCCCCTCATCTAGGCAACAGTGACTGTTGGCTTAAAGAAAGGGTCCCTGGAGGTTCTCAAAACAGCCTGCTTTTTTTCGATTTGGCAAAGATAAATCCAATTGCTTGGAACTTTTTTGGTGTGTTAATGACATCATAAGATATCTTCAGTCTCCCCAGTAGGAACACAGACATCAGTAAATAGCTGATCCATTGCTTTCTGTTCTTTGTCTAAAACTAGAATTAAAGTTTGGACTGGACTTTAAAAGTCCCAAGATGAGTCTTGGCCCTCATAGATGGACAGACAAGGCTTTAATGTTATTTCCCATGAGAATGCTAAGAATGAGTACTAATCCCTCTAGAGAGCAGCAAGTCTGGACTCATCCACCTTCCACCACTGCAGCCACCATAAAAGCCTTTAGCAATTGATACTTCCAGGAGTGTCAATTGCCTGCATTCCATGCCACCAACTATGGTTCTTTTCTTTGACACTGACATCACTATGAACTCCACAGTTTGTTATGTAATGTTTATCACAGATGGTGAATAATTTATCCATTCTGTAAAAACTTTTGCCTGTATCGTCTCTAAATTTTATAAATTTCTTTTTGGGCCTTTTTTTATAGGTGCATTTTATTAGGTGTATATTTTTGAGTACATCAGAAAAAAAAAAACTCAGGAGCCATTTTAATTTTTGCTCCCTAAAAACCACTGGAAACCAGCTCAAGGATCCATGCACACTAGGCTTTTAAAAAAAACGCTGCATCTACAGTTGCATTTTGTTGAATATTGATCTCCTTTGTTGCAGTTTGCTCTTCTGCCCGTAGAAGCAGCTCAATGTTATCCTATGTGTGCTTGCACGTTAGGAAGTTTAGAGGCATATTTTAAGCTCAACTTTTAGAGGCAGAAAAAACGCTTCTGGATTGCGTTTTTGAAAGGAGCTTTCAGGCATAAAAACTGCTCAACGCTCCTAAACATGATGTGTAGGAGAGTTTGCTCTCCTACACGAAAAGCAAATGCCCATAAACTTTCCCAAACTCTTGTGCAATATAAGCTACTATGAGTATTTTTAATGCTGCTTTTTCTGCCAGAGGTTGTCATTTTTATGCCCTTAGTGTGCATCGACCATAATTCTGCCTTAGCCCTTTACTCCAATGTATTTTGGCAAAATTACTCAAATAGCCAAAATTATGTTGCAATTTCAGTGAACTGAAACCTGTCAATTTTGGTCATACCTTGTTCAAAATCTTTCCTACATTGTCCAAAAAAATGGATTTCCACTGCAATCAAACCTCTCAACAAAGCTGAAAGCATAAAATCCCATGAGAATGCAGTCCAGTCCATTGCAGAAGTGCAAAGTCGGTGAATGATTTGTTTACAAATGGCCTTCTAAAGCCATTTGTGTTGGAAAACGGGATGCTGGCAAAAACGCAGACCTTTCATTTGCCATATGGGAAATCTATGGATGTGTAGTGAGACTTGCCTGGTACAAAGGTTAATCTAAATTTAAGGGCTTTTTGAAACATTTAGTGAATAGAGCATCAAATAGTCAAAATGATTCAGGGGGGAAAAAAATACCTTACCCCCCTTCTTTTGGGTTTGAGCAGTCAGTGTTAATATAATCCCAAAAAATGGACAAGTGGACCTTTTGTTAAGGATATCTAACATCTCCATATGACACTAAAGGCAGATGGGGTTTTTTTTTGGGGGGGTGGGGCTGTTTCCTCCTGAAATGTGTTGGATGTATTTGATGCTCTTAGGCATTAAATGTTTGAAAAAGTGTTTCAAGTGAGATTAACTTTTCTATCAGGTACTTCTTTGTACACATCCAAGGATTTACCATCTGGGGAGCGCCTTCTTTGTCGCTATCAAAGAGGTGGCAGCCTAGGACCAGAACAAGGTCCACCTATACCAGTGATGGCTAACCTTGGCACCCCAGATGTTTTGGAACTACATTTCCCATGATGCTCTGGCACTCTGTAGTATAGTGGGGCATCATGGGAAATGTAGTTCCAAAACATCTGGGGTGCCAAGGTTCGCCATCACTGACCTATACTATATTTCAATCACGAATGTATTTCTTTGAAAGAAAAATCTTTTTTTTTTTTATATATGAGATCCATCATAACGAACTTTCAATTTTATGGGTCCAGCCCTATCACACACATACTTTAATCTGCTGTTTTTGCTGCCATACTCCTATATTCGTTGCCTGCTGATATTAGAAGGCAAAAATGAGAGTGATAATGGCAGATGCACCCAGCCCCCTTTGTATACTTCTGCCAACATTTAAAAAGAATGGCAAAGAACACTTTTTAGCTGAGCAAGTGTAGTTACGTTTGGTATTAATAATACCATTCAACCAAAACATTTGATTTCATTTTAGATATAGGCCTATCTGTCAGGTTTTATTGCCACCTGTGTTTCTGTTGGAGAGATTTGCTCTCACCTTCTGCCAGGACAGGAAGTAATGGCAAATGTCTCTAATGGGAACACAAACAGAAACAGATTTTTAGTAGAGCGGAAAGGGGTTTGAATTTCCGACCATGTGTTTCTTACCTTCTGCTCTGGTGAAGGGACAGAAAGCAAAGAATCTCCCCAATGGGATCACAAACTGACCAAAAAATCTGGAGGTAAATTGGGTATCTGGTGCTCCAGGAAGCAATGGCCTTGGGTAAAAACCAGGTTGACCTATGGTAAGAGGGTGATTTAAAAAGAGGCAGCCATCCTAAGAGTGTGTCCATCAACTCTGCAAAACATGTAAAAGAAACAAGGTGGGGGGGGGGGGGGTCGCCTCTAAATGTAGTATTAAAACACAGTATAATTTATTGCACAACATTTAAAACACTTACAAGATATAAGTGGGAGTAATCCTCGTCATAATTATGTCTGTCTCTGTGGAATGAAAGGCTACTCGCTCAGAGCTCACAGCTCCTTCTACTGGCCTCAAGAAGAAAACATGGAGGCTCAGCATCACATGTGGGTGTTACCTAGGGTGGTCTACATGCAAATGCATCCTGCATAGGAACCTAGACTGACATCCACTCATCAAGGCATTTTGATATTTAACGCCTCCCAAGATCCAGCCCACTGCTTGGGGCTCTTGAAAGGAGTACTGATGCAGGAAACTATGTTCAGCACTCTGCTGACCCCTCCCACTAGCCATGGTTTGCCTGCATTGCCTATCAAGGAAAGCACAGTACAAGCAGATTAAAATTCAGGTTTAAGCAGTTAAAACAACATATTTGGATCTAAAAGGCTGATGTTCAAATTGTACTTATAGAGCCTGTATGATATGTATGCATTTACTCAAGGAGATTTATAGAGTCGCAAGGGGCTGCCAGTGTAAAATATGCACAATTTGCAATTGTGGGGTGCAAATTTTACATGAACTGCAATTTCAATTTAGATTTTTAATGCTATTGAGAGAAAATATGCAAACATGACTGAATTTCCGGCAATTGCTAAATAAAAAGTGTAAAAAATTATAAAATAAAGTAAAAAGACCTCCATCTGACCAGAATGGGCCTAAGCTGTTAGATGTTTGAAGGAACTCTCAACTCCTTTGATGTCACTGGGGGCTCATTAAGAAATTAAAGGAGGAAGCTATGTGGTTGCTAGGAGCAACACGGCTTTTATTTTCCCCCATTTTCTTACAAAATGAGGGTCAGTGTTCTCATTCATGTGGTAAATGTTTTTGTGCATGTTCTTCCCTTTTGTTATTTTACATTTTCTAATGTCATCTCATTTTTTTTTTTTTTTTTGTATTTTCCAAAAACATGGCGAACATTCCCCTCCCCAGTAATGTACAGAAAACTATTTGAAAAAACAAAAAAACACTTTTTTTTCTTTGGTACCTGATTATATACAGTTACATTGTAGTGTGTATTTTTATTTATTCTGCCCTTAGTCTAGTGTTACCAGTGGATTCACTTTTACAAGGACATTTTTAAGGAAAAATTGGTAACACACCTAAAGCTTGGGGCAGCCATTTTGGGGATGGAAGACCTGCTCAGCCAGTCGATTATCTGTACTACCTCAGCCCACTATGGAGTTTGTGCATTAAAGTGGAACTAAACCCATCAAATTAACAGTTTGAAAATACAGCATGTTTGGAGAATGTAACTAATCATATTGTTTGGGCTCTCCTCCAAACTGACAAAACCATCCAATGGCAATAACTACTCACATGTGCAGCATCATGGCAGGTAAAGATCAAACTGAGGCTAAGATGGCAGCTTCCTTAACTGAAAACAATAAAGTGGTTTAGTTCCACTTTAAAACAGTTATAAATTACCAGTTGCTCATAGCAACCAGCTTCTCCCTGACATGGTTCTAATGTAGCATGGGAGATCCTGATTGGTTTTGGTTGCCAATATCAATCGCCATTCAACTTTTTAGATACAAATGCAAAATTTGGTATGAAAGTGACTGAAGTGTACTGGTCAACATTGCTGATAGATTATTCGTCCTTTGCTCATGTAAGCAAGTGCCTGATAGAAGGTTATTGTTGCCCACAGCAACACATCACAACTCTTTTATTTTTCCATTTTTCCAGTTGTTCTGAACAGCTAAAACTTTTCCCTCAGAAAGTTCTACACAGAAAAACCTTCTTTACATGAGACTCAAAATGGCTGCCCCAGGTGCAGCAAACCATTACCTCAACCTACACACACACACAGTCAATTTCCTGGGGTGGCTCTTTATTTTTTTTACTGTTTTTTTTGGGGGGGGGGGGTCACACTAATATTACTGAGGTATTGGGCAGCAAAAATGGCTATTACTTCCACGATACCTGTAACAAAAGGTGTTTTTAGGTCATAGTTTAATTGTCTTTCAATAAGATAAATATTGTTGTTTTTTATTTTGTCCTAAATGGTTTCCTAATATCAAATTTGCTTTTTATGTAGAAATGCACTCTTGCCAAAGCATGTCTTAAGTCTGCCATATTGTAAAAGTGAATCCATCTCTCAAATTATGTCTTGTAATATACATCCATAAATGTACATATGTTGTCTTAGTTGTAATATGTAAACCTTTTGTTATAATTTTAAAAAATAAAAAGGTAAAATATATATGAAAAACAACACACTTTTTTTTTTTTTTTGCTTACGGCTTCAAATTATAACTTTGTATGATACTTTTAGACAGACTGCCAGTCTCGTTGTACCATAAACAAGTTTGCATTTGAATTGTGAAGACTGTAATAAAAAAAAATTACTTTAATTTTAAAGCTGTTTCTTGTGTATTTTAAGGTGCATGAATTATAATACAGGGAAAATGTCGTCAAGGCTCACTATGGAGAAGATTGCTGTATTCTGGTTCTATGGGTTAATATCTGTAATAAAAACACGATTGAGACTTTTAATTACGTTAAGGGTGTGACTTATGCCACGTAAACACGACCGAACTTTCTGGCAGACTAGGTCCGACGGTCTTCCCGACAGACTTTCGGTGGACTTTTCGAATTGACTTGGACACACACAATCACACCAAAGTCCGACGGATTTGACTGTGATGGCGTACAACCGGACTAGAATAAGAAAGTTCATAGCCAGTAGCCAATAGCTACCCTAGCGTCGGTTTTCGTCCGTCGGATTAGCGTACAGACGAAAAGATTTTTCGTCCAGACTCAAGTCTGTCAGAAAAATTTGAAACATCTTCTAAATCTAAAGTCCGTCTGATTTTTCGACAGCAAAGGTAAGATGAAGCCCACACACGATGGAATTGTCCGCCGGATTCGTTTGCTGTCAAAGTCCGGCCGTGAGCACACGGCATAAGGTTCAGGAGGGAAGTATTTTTAATATGAAGCGAAGATCAAGAACACGGGGCATGACCTCAGGCTAACAGACATTTAGAAAGTATTATTTTATAGGAAGAGTAGTTGTTGCTTGGAATAGACTTCTAGGAGATGTAGTGAGCTGGTCAATGGTAAATGGCTTTAAACATACTTGGGACAATCATAAACAAAAAAGCTAACACATGAGCGTAACTATTTTCAGGTTTTTTTATTAGAGCATTTTTGCAAGCGTACAGTATATGAGTGTTAGAAGTTTATTACAAGCATTTTGCATGTGTATTCAAGCTTCAGGCATTTTTGTTTTAGCCAATGCAAAGCATTAGATGCAGGAGATCAGTTAATTTGGACTATAAAAAATGCCTGAGAGTCACCTGAAAAAACACTACCCATGTCCCATTTTGAGCAACAGCTGTCCAGCTACAAGCGACAGGACGCTCAGATGTGAATAGAGGCCATTGAAAAAAATGTGATTTAGTTTGTAGTGCATTTTGGAACTCTGAGTGTAAATGGGGCCTTAAGGGGTAGACTGGATGGACCACTTTTTTCTGCTGTCACTCTTGTATGTTTCTATTATAGTTTTTTGTATAATATTCCCTTTTTTTTATTTTAACTTGCCTTTCTATTTTTCAAAAATTTTTACATGCAGTTTAGGTTGTCCAGCAAAGTAACAGTTACAAGATTGGAACAAATTATTATTATTTTTTTTAACAAAATAAAACCCTTTTTGTAACGGTTTATACATGTTAGCTGGAGTGAGGCTTTTAACCCTTTTATGATCTGAGATTGAAGTCTGCTGTAGATGCTTAGGCCAAATTTAGAAACGTCAGTTTAAGTAGTTGTGTATCAATAAGATGCTCTGTTTCTGACTGTACATGTGTTCCGAAACAAATGTGACCACTGTTACAAAAAAATAAGATAAATAACTCTCGTGTGAAATGCATCGAAAATAAACTTTTCACTGTTGATGTGAATTGCTATGTGTGACCATACAAATTACATACTGTATAAATAATACGCTAAACCACACAATTATATCACAAATTAAAGTGACTGCAACAAATGCAAGTGAATTAAACAGGTGTGTCAAAAGTTCAAACAGTATATGTTGATTGGTGCTCCAACAAATCCTTGTGTTTGCATAAAATTAATAAGTGGTTCCGTCTTCCCACATTCGTAAAAAGATTGACCTTGTGCAGACAAAATAATCCAAAGTGCCAGCATCACCTCAGTGCTATGAACGGAAGACTGACTGCTTGCAGTGGCGGCTGGTGCTCAAAATTTTAGGGGGGGGTGCAAACAAACTGAAAAATCCTGCCCCCCCATCAGGTGCAGCCAAACTGTGCCCACATCAAATACAGCCACTGTGCCCATAAAATGCAGCCACTTGTGCCCATCAAATGCAGGCACGTGTGCCCATCATATGCAGCCACTTGTGCCCATCATATGCAGCCTCACTGTGCCCGTCAAATGCAGCCACTTGTGCCCATCAAATGCAGCCACTTGTGCCCATCATATGCAGCCACTGTGCTCTCCTCCCCCCCTCGTGGCTCTGACAGCCCTTGCGGCTCTGATGGCCCTTCCGCGCTTGGGGCTCTGATAGCCCCCCGCTTGCGGCTCTGACGCCCCCCCACTTGCGTCTTTCTGACAGCACCCCCCCAGGTGGTCCGCCATTTACTTGATGCATATATTGTTTTATAACAGCCCTGAAGTGAGATTGGTGCTCGGGATAACAAAAAGATGACAATGAGGGTCAAAGGTAAATGGGCATTGTGTTTAAAAATAATCAATATGCATGTCACTAAGTAAAGATTGTATTAATATGGGCATTCAGATGTTGTTAAGTGAATTGCCTTAATATTACCATCAGGCATTTAGGGTGCCTTGAAAAAGTATTCATACCCAATCACATTTTCCACATTTTGTCATGTTACAAACAAAAATGTAAATGTATTTATTGAGGTTTTATGTGATAGACCAACACAAAGTGGCACATAATTGTGAAGTGGCAAGAAAATGATAAATAGTTCTTAATATTTTTTTACAAATAGCTGAAGTGTGTATTTGTATTCAGCCCCCTTTACTTTGATACTAACTTTGATTACTTTGATACTTTGATACTTACTAAAATCTAGTGGAACCAATTTCATTCAGAAGTCACCTAAATAGTAAATAGAGTCCACCTGTGTGTACTTTAATCTCAATATATATATATATATATATGTTCTGTGGAGCCCTCAGAGGTTTGTTAGAGAACCTTAGTAAACAAACAGCATCAGAAGTTTAAAGCAGGGTTAGATTATAAAAAATATCCCAAGCTTTGAACATCTCACAGAGCACTGTTCAATCCATCATCCAAAAATTGAAAGAATATGGCACAAGTGCAAACCTACCAAGACATGGCCTTCCACCTAAACTGACAGGCCGGGCAAGGAGACCATTAATCAGAGAAGCAGCCAAGAGATCCATGGTAACTCTGGAGGAGCTGCAGAGATCCACAGCTTAGGTGGGAGAATCTGTCCACAGGACAACTATAAGTCGTGCACTCCACAAATCTGGCCTTTATGGAGGACGAGCAAGAAGAAAGCCATTGTTGAAAGAAAGCCATAAGAAGTCCCGTTTGCATCTGTGGGGGACACAGCAAACATGGAAGGAGGTGATCTGGTCAGATGAGAGCACAATTTAACTTTTTGGCCTATAATGCCATGTGTGGTGGAAAACTAACACTGCACATCACCCTGGACACACCATCCCCACCATAAAACATGGTGGTGGCACCATCATGTTGTGGGATGCTTTTCCTCAGCAGGGACAGGGAAGCTGGTCAGAGTTGATGGGAAGATAGATGGAGCCAAATGCAGGGCAATCTTAGAAGAAAGCCTGTTAGCCCTTGTACACACGGTTGGACATTTCCAATTGACAATGTCCGATAGAACCGTGTTGTCGGATAATCCGACAGTGTGTGGGCTCCATCGGACTGTTTCCATCGGAGTATCCGACGGACCAAGTTTTCCAGTTGGGCTATAAAATTTTCTGACAACATGATCAGATCGGACTTTGTCCGATCATGTGTAGAGAATTCCGATCGGACAAAGTGCCACGCATGCTCAGATCAAATTCCTAGACCAAAGCTATTGGCTACTAGCCTAAACGTAGTCCCGTCCTAACGAAATAACGTCATCACGTTAAGTACGATCGGATTTTCTGACAACTTTGGAATGTCCGACCGTGTGTACAAGGGCTTAGAGTCTGCAAAAGACTTGAGACTGGGGCAGAGGTTCACCTTCCAGCATGACAATAATCCTAAACATACAGTCAGAGCTACAATGGAAGGGTTTAGGTCAAAGCGTTTTCATATGTTAGAATGGCCCAGTGAAAGTGCAGACCTAAATCCAATTGAGAATCTGTGGCAAGACTTGAAAATTGCTGTTCACAGATGCTCTTCATCCAGTCTGACAGAGCTTGAGCTATTTTGCAAAGAAGAATGGTCAAAAATGTCATTCTTAGCCCCTGTACACACGGTCAGAGATTTCAACAACCAAATCCGTCGGATTTTGTCCGTCGGATCTTGTCCGAAACTGTTGCATACACACGGTCGGACAAAGTTGTCAAAAAATCCGATCTTTCATTACGATGGGACTACATTCAGGCTAGTAGCCAATAGCTTTGATGTAGGAATTTGATCTGAGCATGCGTGGCACTTGGTCCGATCAAAATTCTCTACACATGATCGGAGTATGTCCAGTTGGTCGGAAAATATTTCCAACAAGTTGGAAAATTGGGTCCGATGGATATTCCGACGGAATCAGTCCGATGCATACCACACACAGTCGGATTATCCGACAACACGGTCCGATAGGACACATTGCAACGGATTCTCCGACCGTGTGTACAAGGGCTTAGATGTGCAAATCTAAGAGACATTCACAAAAAGACTTGCAGCTTTATTTGCAGCAAAAGGTGGTTCTACAAAGTATTGACTAAGGGGGACTGAATACAAATGCACGCCACACTTTTCAGATATTTATTTGTAAAAAAAAATGTAAAACCATTTATACTTTTCCTTCCACTTCACAATTATGTGCCACTTTGTGTTGGTCAATCACATAAAATACATTTACGTTTTCGGTTGTAACATGGCAAAATGTGGAAAATTTCAAGGGGTATGAATACTTTTAGAAGGCAATGTATATACCACAGACAAATTACATTCATGTCTGTCCTTGCCTTCAAGGAGCTTACAATCTAAGGTCCCGACCTCACATGCATACTAAGGCCAATTACCCTATAGACATGGCTTTGAAGAAGAAATATGCAAATTGCATGTGGACACGTTCTTACCAGTCTTCAATAATATTCTAATATAGATATTTTTTAGTATGATGATAGTAGTGCCCCTTTAAAGTTCATAGCATGTTTATACACCTTGGAGGAACTTTTGAAAACTTTGCTGATGACAAAAAGAAAAAGTTTATCTGTAATAACTTATCAGAACGGAAACAAGATAATACTTTGGCCAAACGGAAAACATTCCATAAAACCTAAAAGTTGGCAGAATACCATATCCAAAATATTTTATTTGTATTGCAGACAGGCAGAGGCAGAATCTCAGTTTACTAAATAACATTGGATCCCATTCCTAAATCCTGGGATATAGGCATAAAGGGCCAGACATAATAGGGATTTGTGTTTATCTCCGGCTATTTGTCCTGCAGACATTTCTTAGTGTTTGATCTAATTCTAGATTATATACAGTATGTACATTTCCTGTAGGAAATATCAAAGTCATTTATTAGACCTAACATGTTCTAAGAATTGTGGCTGTTGACTATACCATGTAACTCTTCACAACATGTTCAAGAATGCTGCATGTATTAAAGAGTTTCCCCCTATAACTTGTAATATAAATCTGAGAACTGCTAATTGAAAACAGCAGGTAGGACTTACTCCGCCAGTTAGTCAAATTTACTTAAAAAATAAAAAAAAACTCTGGATCTAGCCATAAGTAATTTACACATTTCCATATTCAGGCTGCAAACGTGATTTTTACTGGGAAAAAACTGTTATATTTGCTGAGATATGCTCAGATTCTAAATTTATAAATTATTTTCCCTGGCAAAAATAGCAACGCCAAACATCACCTCCATAGGTGTGCGCAGACTTTTGCATTAAAGTGTGCACACCAAAGCTCAAATACACACGTGTGCGTGTGTGTGTGTGTATATATATATATATATATATATATATATATATATATATATATATATACACAGTATCTCTCAAAAATGAGTACACCCCTCACATTTTTGTATATATATATATATATTTTATTATATCTTTCCATGTGACAACACTGACAACACTTTACACTGTTTTACAAGCTGTACACTCACTACTTTACATTGTAGCAAAGTGTCATTTCTTAAGTGTTGTTCGGGAGGTTTCGTCACAGGTCTTTAAGGTCTGATGATGTCAGACCTGTGACAAAACGACCGTCGGGTAGCCACGTCCACACGTCCTCGCAATTTAAAACCACATACAAGTTTTTTTATCTGCTAGCAATTTTATTTTTCGCTTTCAACGCTGTTTGTATTTTAAACACTATCTGTACATTGGAGATTGGTGGAGTTCTTTTTACAGCATCTGACTTTATGCAATAAAGAAAAAAAGTTTTTGGTGTTAAAACATATTACACGATTCGGAGCATTTCTATTTTGAATGAGCCTTCACGCTGGCAAATATTTGGAAAGTTTGCTGTGACTGATCACCTGAGCTGCGGAGTCTGCAGATAGGAGACACCTGTTTTTTCACATCTGGTCGTCTGGAGCCGTAATTTGTGACATTATACGGGCTGACTGACCTCCCTTAAACAGGGGCTCGCTGATGATCTGGTAAGCCCCATCTTATTAGTGGTGATTAAAGGTGACGGGTCCCACGTGGTCAAGTATATTATTTTTATTCAATCAAGTCACACTATTTGTTGGATTTTTTTGATATTTCTATGGACATTTATTTATGATTTATGGACTCACATATGAATTAATTTTTTATTGCACATTTACATGTTAATATTGATTTCGTTTGAATGCCACTTTATTTTGGTTTTGGATTGTCACCATTTTTGCACGTTTCACTTGTGTGATTATTTAATCATTATTTATTGAACAAGCGCTGCACTCTAATTTATTAATGTTAACACATTTTCTATAATGACTACCATCTAGTGACCATACATGTTAAAGCCACCCTATAACTACCAAAACACATACTGGCATCATATAAATAATAGGTAAAATTATTATTCAGTCCAAACAAATATAAATACATATATGCAAAATATTTACTATTCCATCAGAAAGAAACTATAAAAAAGAATTGACTCAATAATTGATGGGGGCTTCACCTCCCTGTTTGTCCCAACACATACACATCATAGACACAGGCCGTGATTGGCAGAACCTCCTCCAGATATCTATACAACATTAACAAAGTGAAAGCTTTTGTTATTCGACCCAAATTCCGCCTATACCAAGTTATTGCAAAATAAATAAGCATTTGCTTTGAAATATAGATTTGTGAGAAGCTTTAAAACACGTTGCTATTACTTTTTTTGTATTCTCTAGACTTAAAGCCTTTTTATTATGTAATGTGACTGCCACAACACCAATCAGCACTGTGCAGACACAGATTCATACCTCAGCAGAATATTAGAAACTCCTCCCTCAGAACTTTCCTTGAGGACAGGAAAGACCTGGGAAATTGAAAGTGAACATGCGTGAAGGCCGGCCATTTTGCCTGACATTTTTTGAACCGTTAGAATTCAGTCTAAGTGTTCGTCCGAGCACTAATACACTGCCCAACAAGAATTAGAATTATCTTGCCTTTGTGGCTGTGTGTGGTGAAGAGATGAGCTTGGGGGTGTTATTTGGAGGGATATATATATATATATATATATATATATATATTTCTTGATCATACATCACGGAACACAGGAGCTCATTACATAGTGGGTTATATAGGCACCTCTGGTGATTGGACACTGGTTAACCCCCATTAAGGAGAATTCCTCCCCTAAATAACCCCTCCCATATGGGAGGCACCTCAGTTTTTTCGCCAGTGTCTATGGTGATTGGTCACGTAAAACATGTGCTATGAAGAAAGCTCTGTGCAGGTCCCTGCGGGGGCCTAAGGGCTACAACAAACCGGATCCATATCTTGGGCCGATATTTTGACTCCCAAGATGGTATGGTACCCGGGCCTCGTCATCCGAAGAAACTAGGTTTTGCCTATAAGTCCTCTCCTATTGGAAGACTGGGCTCTGGGAAAACCAGACTTGGTGTACTATTTACATAGTGGCACGAAAGTTTCTGGCAGAGTCTTTTACAAGGTCCAGGTAGGAGGTTCTTCTGAGAAAGAACCTCAAAAAAACCTGAAGGTTAGCACAACTCTGCCCGCCGTAATGGGTGAAGGCTGGAATCTGTCTGTTTTCAGCAAATCCTTGTGGCGAGGACAGGTAAGGGAAGTTAATCCTATATATATTATGGATTTCTTCATTTGAGTAGTAGTATGTCTTACCTGGTTTCCACCACTAGAGGGAGTAAGAGCAGCCTGATGCATACTTACATGCCTTTCAGTACACACGCTCAGTGAAGCCTGGTTCTCCAGCTGTCTCACGTCTCCACTGCAATCCCTGCCACAATATAGGTAATACAGGGGTCCCACGTAGTCTGGGGGTCCCACACAGCTCCGATGGAGATTCCCTTTCCCCCCCTGGTTTCCGCGGTCCGCGCTCCCGGTCTAATGGTGGAGGGGGGAGTGTGGTTGTGAGCCGTGCACGTCGGTGTGCACGGCGCTGTACTGCCCAGGCAGCAGATTTAAAAAGCCCAGAGTGTCAGGGGGCTGTAAGTGTGAGACACAGGAGCTGTGGGCAGTAAGCATCCCAAGGGATTGGATCCAGGCAAACCTAAGACACCTACTCAGCATCAGGTTGTGCAGTTTAAGCATATATATTTATTGTGAGACTTTAAGCACAACAGTGATTGCACTTTGTACTAGTACCTCTGCTTTGTAGCTGAGGACTATGTCTCCTCGTAAGAGGGTCTCAGGGGGAGGTAACAAGGGCACTGGTAAATCACCGCCTAGGTCCAGGGGTTCTAAAAATGCCTGTAAGTTACCATCCCCCCCTGCAAGACTGGAGCCAGCCTCACAGGATGAGTCAGTGCCCCTGTCAGGTTTTGCAGCCTCTCCTAATGTTTCAGCCCCGGTATATGTCACTGAGGACTCCTTAGGGCTACATTGGAGGGTTTTGAAGGGAGAATAATGAATTTTATTTCTGCTTCCCTGAAAGATAGCAGGAAAAGGGGTAGATCCCCTCCCTCTGCTGAGATTCCTCTTTCAGATGACTCTTCTGACAATGAGGAGAGATCCCTATCTTGGGACAGGGATCTTAAGCAGTTGGAGGAATCAGTGGAAGAGGAGAGAGTCCCCTCCTCCCAGGCACTCAAAAAACAGGTGCAATATTATACTGAATTGGTGCGTGCCACATTCAGAATGCCTGCTGCTGAAGTCGCTACGTCCCCTGTTTCTTCCCCGGGAGTCAGGAAAGTGCCACAGACTGCTTTTTCCTTCCCAATTCATCCCTTAATGGATAAATTGTTGTATGAGGATTGGGGACATCCCGATAAACTGTTTGCTCCTCCTAAATGGTTTTCTATGCATTATCCTCTGGAAGAAAGTTTCACCAAGAAATGGGGGGTCCCATCTGTCGATGCGGCTGTTTCTTGCGTGAATAAAAACCTGACCTGTCCTTTGGATAATGCTCAGGTATTTAAAGATCCAACTGATAAGAAGCTGGAAACATTATTAAAAGCCTCCTTTTCCATGACTGGCGCTGTAGTGCAACCTACAGTCGCAGCCGTGGGGTTGTGTCAGTTCCTCAAGGAACAGGTTAAGCAGATGCTTGGCCTCCTTCCCAGTGAGGAAGTGGAGAATTATGCAGAAATACCTCAAATTCTGTAAAATGAAAAAGGTGTGATGCGCTAATTTCAAAACATTCAATGGCCACAATAAAACCAGTAATGTGCGATTATAAAATTGTATAAAGTGCATATATAATCGCACATTACTGGTTTTATTGTGGCCATTGAATGTTTTGAAATTAGCGCATCACACCTTTTTCATTTTATTCTTATCAGTGAGAGACAACTCATTTAGTGATTGCTGCTTTGTTCACTTGCTCTTCTCGCTCTCTTCTAATTTTTTCCATAGAGCGCAGAAGTCTTTAGATACACCTCAAATTCTGTGTTTCATGATTGATGCGATTTTGGATTCTGTCCAACAAGCCTCTCGTTTGTCTCTCCTATTGGTACACATGCGAAGGGCCCTATGGCTAAAGAATTGGGTTTGGAGAAGAATTAGACAAATTCGTCCAAAAAATTTCAGGGGGTAATTCTACTCTCCTTTCAGTCAAAAGGAGCAAACGTCTATCATTTAGGCGCTCGCTCTCTGCCGGAGCATCAAGCTCTAAGCAGTGGCGACGGCCTTCTCAACCCTCCTCTATAGGAAAGGCTCAAGGCCGGGCCCAGGGGCAGAAGAAATCTTGGGGGCGAAAGCCTGCCAAGCAGAGCCCAAAAGCTTCCTTGTAAGGGGGGGGGCCTCCGCTCGGCCGAGTGGGGGGAAGGCTCCTGCAGTTTGCGGAAGCCTGGCGGGAAGAGATCGGGGACAAATGGGTGATCTCTTCGGTATCTCTGGGCCAGAGCTGGTGCAAGGATTTTTGACACCCTAGGCGAAACCTCATTTTGCCGCCCCCCCACCCCCCGGCTCCACCCCTGACTTCACCCCTTTGTCCTGCCCATGTATACCCCACCTTTTTAATGAAGCACCCATCAAATGCAGCCCACCAGTGCCCATCAAATGCAGCCTCAGCAGCGCCCATCAATGCCACCTCACCAGCGCCCATCAATGCCGCCTCACCAGCGCCCATCAATGCAGCCTCACCAATGCCCATCAATGCAGCCTCGCCAGCACCCATCAATGCAACCTCGCCAGCGCCCATCAATGCAGCCTCGCCAGCGCCCATCAATGCAGCCTCGCCAGCGCCCATCAATGCAGCCTCGCCAGCGCCCATCAATGCAGCCTCACCAGCGCTCATCAAAGCAGCCTCACCAGTGCTCATCAAAGCAGCCTCACCAGCGCTCATCAAAGCAGCCTCACCAGTGCTCATCAAAGCAGCCTCACCAGCGCCCATCAATGCAGCCTCACCAGCACCAATCAATGCAGCCTCACCAGCGCCCATCAATTTAGCCTCACCAGTGCACATCAATGCAGCCTACTTGTGCCCATCAATGAATGTTTGCTTGCTTCCATTCATTCAGGAGTTGGGACACAGACACAGTCCTCCGCCGCCACTGCGCCTCCGACGCTATGTACGAACTGAGCGGTGACTGCCTGCTGATGCTGAGACTTAGTTGCTTGTTGCAAAGAGAACAGAGTAGTAACACCAGTGGCCAGGCGCCCCTAGGCAGCAGTGCGCCCTAGGCGGCTTCCTAGTTTGCCTAGTGGTAGCACTGGCCCTGATGGGCAGACTGGTTGTACAGAATTTGAAAGATCAACTGACTTCAGTACAACCAGCGTGTCTTTTTTTTTTTGACGATCACTGCTGGCTGCTATAGCTGCCAGCAGTGATCACTGTATTCTGATGGCTCGGAAACCTTCACCTAAGAGCACACACCCACACACGGCTCTTACGGAAGCTTGGTAAATCAAATGCCAGGCTTCCCTAGCATTACACCTGTGCAGCTGCGACTAAGTCTGGGCACAAGCCAGCACAGGCTCCTAGAGATGCAGCATGGTGCCTAGTAACAGGAGAGCTGGGATATGACGTTATTTACATCGCATCCCTGCCACTCCTAAACCTGCTTCACTGCTGCACCAGGCCCACAGTGCCCTTAATCTGACCCTGGGGACTGGTGCACTGGCCTGCACAGAGAGAGAGAGACTTCTCAACATTGCTTCCACAGAGAAAATGCAATATGGAGCAATCTCTCTCTCTGTGTGGGCAATGTGAAGCGATTTCTCTCTCTCTGTGTGGGCAATGTGAAGCGATTTCTCTCTCTCTGTGTGGGCAATGTGAAGCGATTTCTCTCTCTCTGTGTGGGCAATGTGGAGCGATTTCTCTCTCTGTGTGGGCAATGTAAAGCGATTTCTCTCTCTCTGTGTGGGCAATGTAAAGCGATTTCTCTCTCTCTCTGTGCGGGAAATGTGAAGCGATTTCTCTCTCTCTGTGTGGGCAATGTGGAGCGATTTCTCTCTCTGTGTGGGCAATGTAAAGCGATTTCTCTCTCTCTGTGTGGGCAATGTAAAGCGATTTCTCTCTCTCTCTGTGCAGGAAATGTGAAGCGATTTCTCTCTCTGTGCGGGAAATGTGAAGCGATTTCTCTCTCTGTGCGGGAAATGTGAAGCGATTTCTCTCTCTCTGTGTGGGCAATGTGAAGCGATTTCTCTCTCTCTGTGTGGGCAATGTGGAGCGATTTCTCTCTCTGTGTGGGCAATGTAAAGCGATTTCTCTCTCTCTGTGTGGGCAATGTAAAGCGATTTCTCTCTCTGTGTGGGCAATGTAAAGCGATTTCTCTCTCTCTCTCTGTGTGGGAAATGTGAAGCGATTTCTCTCTCTGTGCGGGAAATGTGAAGCGATTTCTCTCTCTGTGCGGGCAACGTGAAGCGATTTCTCTCTCTGTGCGGGCAATGTGAAGCGATTTCTCTCTCTGTGTGGGCAATGTAAAGCGATTTCTCTCTTTCGATGTGCTTGCAATGTAAAGCGATTTCTCTCTCTCTGTGTGGGCAATGTAAAGCGCTTTCTCTCTTTCGATGTGCTTGCAATGTGGAGCGATTTCTCTCTCTGTGTGGGCAATGTAAAGCGATTTCTCTCTCTCTCTGTGCGGGAAATGTGAAGCGATTTCTCTCTCTGTGCGGGAAATGTGAAGCGATTTCTCTCTCTGTGCGGGAAATGTGAAGCGATTTCTCTCTCTGTGTGGGCAATGTAAAGCGCTTTCTCTCTTTCGATGTGCTTGCAATGTGGAGCGATTTCTCTCTCTGTGCGGGCAACGTGAAGCGATTTCTCTCTCTGTGCGGGCAACGTGAAGCGATTTCTCTCTCTGTGCGGGCAACGTGAAGCGATTTCTCTCTCTGTGCGGGCAACGTGAAGCGATTTCTCTCTCTGTGCGGGCAACGTGAAGCGATTTCTCTCTCTGTGCGGGCAATGTGAAGCGATTTCTCTCTCTGTGCGGGCAACGTGAAGCGATTTCTCTCTCTGTGCGGGCAATGTGAAGCGATTTCTCTCTCTGTGCGGGCAACGTGAAGCGATTTCTCTCTCTGTGCGTGCAACGTGAAGCGATTTCTCTCTCTGTGCGGGCAATGTGAAGCGATTTCTCTCTCTGTGCGGGCAACGTGAAGCGATTTCTCTCTCTGTGCGGGAAATGTGGAGCTAATTTGGTAGTTAAATGGGCCACTTGACTGGACTTGCCCCCCAGGCCTAAGGCTGCCAGCCCCCCCCCTGCCACCAGCGCCCATCAATGTAGCCTCACCAGCGCCCATCAATGCGACCTCACCAGCGCCCATCAATGCCGCCTCACCAGCGCCCATCAATACCGCTTTACTAGTGCCCATCAATACCGCTTTACCAGTGCCCATCAATGCCGCCTCACCAGTGCCCATCAATATCGCTTCACCAGTACTCAAGTGTTCAACAATGCCGCCTCAACAGTGGCCACTAATGCCCATGAATACTGCTTCACCAGCGCTCAACAATTCCGCCTCACCAGGGCCCATTAATGCCACTTCACCAGCGCCCATAAATTACAGACTTGGGGGGACATTTGGCAGATCAGTCAACAGTCAATATAATAGATATATATACACTCACATTTTAAAATGACATTTCATGGTCATCACATTCACATAGTGTCATTCACATTAAGGCCCCTTTCACACTGGGGCGGTGCTGGCGTCAGCGGCAAAGCGCCGCTATTTTTAGCAGCGCTTTACTGTTGTTTTAGCGGCGGGCTGCAGCCGCTAGCGGGCAGTTTTAAACCCCCGCTAGCAGCGGAAAAAGGGTTAAAACCGCCCACAAAGCGCTTCTGCAGTGGCGCTTTGCCGGCGGTATAGCCGTGCTGCCCCATTGATTTCAATGGGTAGGAGCGGTGAATACACCGCTCCTTCACCGCTCCAAAGATGTGGCTAGCAGGACTTTTTTCACTGTCCTGCCAGCGCACCGCTCCAGTGTGAAAGCACTCCGGCTTTCACACTGGAGTGAAAGGGCCCGTTTTTTTCAGGCGCTACACAGGCGCTATTTTTAGCACTGTAGCGCCTGAAAAACGCCCCAGTGTGAAAGGGGCCTAACTGAGAGAGAAAGCAACAGTTTTTTACTTACCTCACGGTCACACCAGTAACGCCTGTTGCTGGCACTAACTCTACTGTATTTGCCAGCCTGTGTACCTGCCTCCTGTGGTGCCTCTTCTCTTCCTGTTCCAGGCTGCACGTACCTGACCCGAAGTATCCCATGATGATGCATGCTGCATCCATCCTCCATCCATCCTTCGTTCCAGGAGAGCATGGGGGCGGGGCCAGGGGCTCTGTGCTATCAAATGGCACGTGTCATGTCACAGAGAGCAGAGGGGTGGAGGGGGGAGGGGGCGGCTGCTACTGTGCCTGTGTGTCAGCCTCATAACTAATTTCACAGACCGTCAGACTGAGAGGGGGGGGGGGGGAGAGGGCGGCTGCTGCAGTGCCTGCCTGTGTGTCACAACAATTTCACATACATTCGGACTGAAGTGAAGGGGGGAACGGCTGCTGCTGTGTGTGTCATCATCAAGATGACTAATGTCACAGAGGACTGAGTCTGACAGAGAGCGGAGGGGAAGAGGGGGGGGAGGCTGCTGCCTTTGACACTGAGAGGCGGTGCGGTGCCCTGTAGGTTACTGAACAGTGACTGGACATATGATCGTTACTGGCTCACTGCGTGAGCGAGGTGATAGCAGATGAGAGGAGGATTACTGGAAAGCCAGAGCGGGGCGGGGGGAGGGCGGATGGCGCTGCTGCTTGACATAGCACTGACGGTAGTAGTTGTTGCAAGGACAGTATGCAGCCAAAAATAACCAGCGGCCGGGCGCCCTAGGCGGCAGTGCGCCCTAGGCGGTTGCCTAGTCCGCCTAGTGGTAGCGCCGGCCCTGCTCTGGGCTACAAGCTAGAGTAGATTCCACCTTCTTGCTTTCTAAGGCCAAGGATCCCCAGGGACCCAGTAAAGCAAAAACCGCTATTTCTGGCCTTAGATCACTTACTATCCCAGGGGGTGATAGTAGAAGTGGACCCAAAAGAACAGGGTTCAGGGTTTTACTCAAATCTCTTCACCGTTCCGAAGCCAAATGGAAGTGTCAGACCTATCCTGGATCTGAAGGATCTGAACCGGTTTTTACGCATCTAGTCCTTCCGAATGCAGTCAATTCACACTGTGGTCTCCTCCCTGCAAGGGGGAGAGTTTATGGCATCAATAAACATCAAGGATGCAAATCTCCATGTGCCAATTTTTCCTGCACACCAAAAGTATCTAAGGTTCGCGGTAGAGCGGCACCATTTTCAATTTGTGGCCTTGCCGTTCGGGCTCGCTACGCCCCCTCGAGTCTTCACAAAGAATCTGGACCCTCTCTTGGCAAACCTAAAAACTCAGGGTATAGCCATCATGGCTTATCTAGACAATTTGCTTCTCATGGAGAAAACAGTAGCGTTCCTGAACCACAGTGTTACCAGAATGCTAGAATACCTGGAACGCCTAGGTTGGATTATAAACCTAGAAAAGTCGTCCCTACAGCCTGCTACCAGGTTGGAATACCTGGGTATGCTTATCGACACCGCTCAGGGCAAGGTGTTTCTTCCAAAGCCAAAAGCCTTGGCCATTGGGGATCTGGTGCGCCTAATTCTGGGCAGGAGGTCTTCCCCCATTCGGTTGTGCATGAGACTGTTAGGGAAAATGGTCGCCTCCTTCGAGGCCGTTCCATTCGCCCAGTTCCACTGAAGGCCTCTGCAAAGATGCATCCTTGCGGCTTGGAACAAGAAGCCCCAGTCCTTGGATCTTCCTATGCGTCTATCCCCAGGGACACGCAAGAGTCTCGTCTGGTGGTTACAAACCGAGAATTTGCTGAAAGGCAAAACTTTTCTTCCTCCTCCATGGAAGATTATTAAGACAGATGCCAGCCTGACAGGCTGGGGAGCAGTGTTGGAGGAGACGTGCTCGCAGGGGAAATGGTCTGCGATCGAGAAGCTATTGCCCATAAATGTCTTGGAGATCCAGGCAGTTTACATGGCTCTCATAAAGTGGTCTTACAGACTACAGGGTCTCCCTGTTCGGGTTCAGTCCGACAATGCCACAGCAGTGGCCTATATCAATCACCAGGGCGGTACCAGGAGTCTGGTTGCGCATAAAGAGGTGAATCCCATACTTGTCTGGGCAGAAAAGCATGTTCCATGCCTTTCTGCAGTCTTCATTCCAGGAGTGGAAAATTGGCAGGCGGATTTTCTGAGCCACCAGCAGTTGTGCCCAGGAGAATGGGCTCTGCACCCTGACGTGTTTCGGAACATATGTCGCAGATGGGGTACTCCAGACGTAGATCTGTTTGCGTCCAGGTTCAACAGAAAACTGGACAAATTTGTGTCAAGAACAAGAGATGCACTTGCTCAGGGATCAGATGCTCTGACAGTTCCCTGGGATCAGTACAATCTGATTAATGCCTTCCCCCCGTGCCCGCTTCTGTCGCGGTTCCTGGGAAGAATCAAGAGGGAGACAAAATTGGTTCTTTTGGTAGCCCCGGCTTGGCCCAGGCGACCGTGGTACGCAGAGATCATGAAGTTGGCAGTAGGCAGGCCGTGGATCCTCCCTCTCTGGCCAGATCTGCTCTCACAGGGTCCAATTTACCCTCCTGCTTTACGCAGTCTGAATTTGACGGTTTGGCTGCTGAGACCCACATTCTGAGAGACCGTGGGCTTTCGGGGCCAGTCCTTTCTACTCTGGTCAATGCCAGAAAGCCGGCCTCCAGGCTTATTTACTACAAAATCTGGAGGGCATATGTTTCCTGGTGTGAACTCAGGGAATGGCATCCTAGAAAGTATGTCATTAGCAGGATCTTGGCTTTCCTCCAGTCAGGCCTGGAAATGAATTTGGCCATAAGCACTATCAAGGTGCAGATTTTGGCCTTGTCAGTGTTTTTTCAGAAGCCACTTGCATCGCATTCCCTGGTGCGGGCTTTCATTCAGGGGGCTATGCGGATAAGGCCGCCAGTCAAGCCTCCGGTATGCCCATGGGATCTGAATTTGGTTCTCTCGGCTTTGCAGGGGCAACCATTTGAACCTTTGCATCTGGCTTCATTAGTTCTTCTGACTAAAAAATTGGTTTTCTTGGTAGCCATATCCACGGCTAGAAGAGTATCAGAGCTAGCAGCTCTCTCCAGCAAAGAGCCGTATCTAATTGTTCATAAGGACCGGGTGGTCATGCGTCCCAACAGGTCCTTTCTACCTAAGGTGGTTTCGGGATTCCATTTGAATCAAGATGTAATCCTACCATCCTTTTTTCCGGACCCACAGTCCGCAGAAGAAGAATCTTTGCACACTTTGGATGTGGTTAGGGCAATCAGTATCTATCTTCAAGCAACGGCTCAGATAAGGAAAACTGATTGCTTATTTATTTTGCCGGAAGGCCCTAGGAAGGGCCAGGCGGCGTCAAAATCCACTCTCTCAAGGTGGATTAGACAGATTATTTCTCGGGCCTATAGTGTTAAAGGGAAAATCCCTCCTTTTCAAGTGAAAGCGCACTCAACTAGGGCTGTAAATGCTTCTTGGGCAGTGCATCACCAGGCCTCCCTGGCTCAGATCTGTAAGGCTGCAACCTTGTCATCAGTCCACACATTCACCAGATTCTATCAGGTGGATGTCAGAGGGCAAGAGGATATCGCCTTTGGGCGCAGTGTACTGCAGGCTGCAGTTTAGGTCCTCCGGTCCATGGCGGTCTATAATTATGATCTGTGTCTCCCTCCCCTCAATCTGAGCATTGCTTTGGGACATTCCACTATGTAATGAGCTCCTGTGTCCCATGATGTATGATCAAGAAAATATGATTTTTATATACAGCTTACCTGTAAAATCCTTTTCTTGAGAGTACTTCACGGGACACAATGTTCCCGCCCCTCTTGGGTTTTACGTAGTTTCCTATTGCTTTGCTACAGAACTGAGGTGCCTCCCATATGGGAGGGGTTATATAGGGGAGGAATTCTCCTTAATTGGTGTTAACCAGTGTCCAATCACCAGAGGTGCCTATATAACCCACTATGTAATGAGCTCCTGTGTTCCGTGATGTACTCTCAAGAAAAGGATTTTACAGGTAAGCTGTATATAAAAATCCTATTATATATATAGTATATATATATATATATATATATATATATATATATATATATATAATCTTTTGTGGCCCCCAATGAATCCCCGAGCGTCGCTCAGGACTAAGGATGAGCTTGCCCATGTTTGGATATACTGTATTTATCGGCGTATAACATGCACAGACATATAAAACGAACCTTCGCTTTAAGATTGAAGTTTCAGGAATTTTTTTTGTTATTTAAATAAAGAACTGTGAAGCAAAATAAGGGTCAGTGCCCATCAATGCAGCCTAATCAGTGCCCATCTGCAGGCTCAACATTGCCATGAATGCAGCCTCTCCAATGCAATGAATGCAGCCTCACATGTGCCATGAATACAGCCTCACGATTAACATAAATGCAGCCTCACCATTGCCATGAATGCGGCCTCTCCATTTCCATGAATGCAGCTTCCCCATTGTCATGAATGCAGCCTCACCATTGCCATGAAGGCAGCCTCACCATTGCCATGAAGGCAGCCTCACCATTGCCATGAATGCAGCCTGACATGTGCCATGAATGCAGCCTCACATGTGCCATGAATACAGCCTCACATGTGCCATGAATGCAGCCTTACCATTGCCATTAGCTTGATCGATGCCCATCTGAAGCCTCGGAGGGGACAGGGAGGGGACAGGTTGAGCGCCAACAGATTAGATACAGGAGAATCTCCTGTTTATGGCAGAATCTTTAATACAAAGTCTGCCTCTTATAATAGACAAAACAGTCGTCCAATGGCAGCCCAGGAGATGGGACTTCCTATTACAGACACCGCAGTGTAAACAGGAGATTCCTCTCCTGCCTCCTCCCTGTCCCCTCCGAGGCAGCGCCGATAAATACAGTACATATCTTTTGTGGCCCTGGGGGCCATATTAAACCAGAACGGGGCCACAATTGGCCCGTGGGCCAGAATTTGGGCATGCCTGGTGTACAGAACACCTCCAGGTAGCCATATTGCATCGCATTTTCAGAAAATTACAGACCTGCAGGTTGAAAAGGAAAGGTAATTTTTAATAACAGTCAATTACAATATGACTTGTGTTGCAATTGTATATGCTATATTATATTTTTGTTTATTTCCCTTTTATTTTTATTTTAGATAAATACAGTGGTAATAATAATGTATACATAAATAGAATGGGTAATGGCAATTAAACATTGAATGTTTAGTATCACTTTAACTTCACTGATCCTCTGCTTCCCCAGCAAATGGCACTCCCTGAAGCTCCAATGGTGCCCTGTCTGTTGGCAGATATTAGTGGCCCTTTATTTGTAGCTCCTTCTGTGGTGATGGAGTGGGTGGCGATAGTGCCCTTTTATATAACAGCTATAGTCCTAATGTGTAGTATGCCAGGCTTTCCTCTATAAGGTTCTCCCCAACAAAGAAAATCCCTGAATACGGTGCATCCCTCGGACTGAGTACATAGGGTGGTGGTTAGCAGTGCAGGTGACCCCCTTCAACAATTATAAGTACCGGTAGTTCATCTGGACTATCCAGTCTTGGCGCCATGTGCAAAGAAGGGCAAACACCCACACTTGTCTGTCGAGAGCCCATGGATGACCGTGGCAGAGGTAGTGGCATCAGTGTGGAACACCTGACAGTGGGTCAATCCATGTGGTATCGACAGCATCCAAGGCTTAGTCTGACACATTAGTACCTGCATGGCCAGCAGAGGATCCTTTGGATCAGTTGAGGGAAGAAGCATCTTCAGGGGTGAGTGAGCCTGCAGCAAGGAACTGGCCAGGGGCATGGCAGGATGCCCATAGGGGTGCAACGGCAGCTGCACGGCACCTGAAAGAGTTACCAAATGTGGCAGTAAGTCCTATGTCTACATGCTTTTCCTAATAGGTGTCCCTCATTCCTATCACAAAAGGTTGGGAGGTATGTAGTTGCCTTGCTGTGTCCAGCTTTAGTGATTCCTAGGTAGTGACCCTGAGCTAGTATGCTGCAAATAAAAGTAGGACAAAAGACAGAATTCCTGATCTCTATCATCAATCCATGTCGGTAAATGTATCAACATCCATATATTTCCTTTCCTTTTGTTGTTGTGTTAAATATAGAGATTTGTAGATTGGCCACTAGAGGGAGCTCTTGGTAGCTCTGTAAATATATCCTGTCTCTATCTTAAAGTGTGAGCATGTGCAGAGTGCCCCCAAAGGCTCTGTTCTATCAGCAGATATATTGGGGACTGTGGAAGAATGGCAGAAACAGAGAAGATGGGATTAAACAGCCTTTTTACACAATGTGGAGGGTTAACCCCTTAGGTTCCACCGTGAGTATAACAAACATGCTTTACTGCATATACAGACCGATTTTACTGTTGTGGGTTTAGTAACACTTTAACTGCTTGCTGACCAGCCGCCGCAGTTCTACTGCAGCAGAATGGCACAGTTGGGCAAAAAAACATTACCTTACCTCGCTTTGCCTTTTGGCCACTATGGGGCGAGCTCGCGCGTGTGGCCAGAGCCGATGCAATGACCGCCCGCAATCGCTAGTGACAGAGTAAGAACCAGGATCTGTAAACACACAGATCCCGGTTCTTTCATGGGAGTAGAGACAGATCGTGTGTTCATACTAATTTGTAACACCCATATCTCTCTCCTCCTAGACAGTCCCACCCCCCCTAAAGTTAGAACACACCCAAGGAACACAGTTAATCCCTTGATCGCCCCCTAGTGTTAACCCCTTCCCTGCCAGTGACATTTATACAGTAATCAGTGCATTTTATAGCACTGTATGTGTAATGTATGCATCAATGTATAATTGTCAATGGTCCCAAAAATGTGTCAAAAGTGTCCATTTTGTCCACCGCAATATCGAAGTCCTGATAAAAATCGCAGAAAAAAATTAATTATAAAAATGCCATAATGCCCTTATTTTGTAGGCGCTATAACTTTTGTGCAAACCAATCAATATACGCCTATTGCACTTTTTTTTTACCAAAATTATGTAGAAGAAAACATATCGGACTAAACTGAGGAAAAAATTATTTTTTTTTTAAAACAAATTGGGGATATTTATTATAGCAAAAAATAAAAGATAGTGTTTTTTTCAAAATTGTCGCTCTTCTTTTGTTTATAGCACAAAAAATAAAAACCGCAGAGATGATCAAATACCACCAAAAGAAAGCTCTATTTGTGGGTAAAAGGGAACACAAAGTTCATTTGGGTACAGCTTTGCACAACCGTGCAATTGTCAGTTAAAATGACACAGTGCCAAATTGTAAAAAGTTCTCTGGTCAGGAAGGGGGTATAATCTTCCGGGGCTGAAGCGATTAAGCTTTGGGTACAGTGTCGCATGACCGCGCAATTGTCAGTTAAAGCGACGCAGTGCTGTATCGCAAAAAATGGCCTTGTCATTGAGCAGCCAAATCTTCTGGGGCTGAAGTGGTTAACAACTGCAAAGAAGAGTTATCAGTCAAGGAGGGCGTGTATTCTTTGTAAATGGGTTGGCTGACTGATAGACTTGAATTTGGGAGAAGGAGCAGTACAACTATTGTGTAGCACATGAAGCAGGCCGTGGGTATGACATTTTTTTCTTGTTCAACCCAAAAAAACTGACAGATCGCTTCACACAGGTGATGTGAATGCAGGGATCTCCCCCACTGTGCTATTGTATTCTGACAGCAGTGGGGACTCCCCCATTCAGAATATACTGAACAGCGGTGCAGTTACAGTGGGACCTTTTCAATAGAAGCCAAACGGCTACTGTTGAACAAACAGGAGTACACATGGAATAAAATTCAGCTGGTTGCTAAACTGGCTGAAATTTGGTATGTGTGTACAGCACGTGGCTTTAGAATTCCTTATCTCTAGGGATGAGCTCAGGCGTGTTCGCATGGAACACGTGCAGAGCCCGCCAGGAAGTGAGCGCAGCGCTGCGTTAATCACAGGCAGTGAGACATTGCCCCGATGCGTGGCTGCAGAGATCGGGCAATGTCTCACTGCCTGTGATTAGCGCAGCGTCACTTCCTGGCGGGCTCTGCACGTGTTCCATGCGAACACGCCTGAGCTCATCCCTACTTATCTCTATACTTCTTCTTGGGCAACAACTCCAAAAATTTCTCAAGCCAAAGCATCAGCCAGGAAAATTGACATTTTCAAAGAGAAGTCAGCAATGGTATTTTATATAATTGCCTTGTGACAGGTGTCCTTTAATTATCATATCACCAATTCATTAGAATCGTATCTCACCTAAATGTATTACCAGTGATTGAACAGTAGAGGGCAGCATATGGGAAGAAATAAAATTTGTCTTTACTGTTTTTTTTTTTTTTTGTAGCAAAGTTTGGAACTACAATGATTCTCTCACTAGAATAAAGGCTTAATAATTTGGCCCTTTTGTCTTCAAAATATATGAAAACCTCTTATAAATGATATTTAATTTGTAATCTACATGTGGTGACTGTGCCAAAGGCAGCTATTGAGTTAGCAGAATGGCGTTGGTGCGTACCTTTCTGGGTTTTTCAGTTGGCTGCCTGGCATATATATTGGATACATTTTATATTTTTTGAGGGTGTCACAATCAGCTCTGTCTTGGGCTCAGTGGGAATTATGCTGTAGATGTGCAAATGTAAGACCATGAGCTTAAAACTGGGTTGAGGTGCGATTGATTTGAAGTCAAGCTGGTCATAGGGAGTAATGGGTTAGATGTCTAGATGAAGCCACCTTAAAATCAGGCCCATCTGTTTGCTCTCCACCTGCTCTGAGACATACAATAAATAGCAGCTAGACTTAAAATCAGTTTAGTGTATCAGATCAGGCAGCAATTGAGATTGGTTGCCAGTGGTTACAGCATATCATTACTGCTTACTGACTGGTTGCTAGAGGTTACAGCACACATTACGGCTCACTGATTAGTTGCTAGAGGTTACAGAGAATGATTTCTGCTTGTCAATTGGTTGCTAGAGATTACTGTTAAGTAATACTGCTCACTGATTGGATTCTAGAGGTTACAGTACATTAATCTCCTCACTGCAGGGGAGCATGATATACATATGAATGCCACCTTTATTTACATATCAATGCTGCCAGCCGCATCAATTTACTTAGTAATGCTGCCAATATTTACATACGAATGCCGGTTATTTACATGTAAACACAGGGTCTGCAGGTGAGTCATCTGTACACAACAATAAGGCAGAACTGGGCAGCATTAGTACCATCAATTCACACTGAGATATCAGGACACAGTACAGGACTAAAACTTCAAGGGACAAGGGAATTTACACTGGGATAGTTGGCAAGTATGAGGCAGCTGCTTTGGGCCCCACAACAATGACATGGCCCAGGGCAGCTGCCCCTTTCGCCCTGCCTTAAAGACGGCCCTGGTGGAAGTATAGGTGAGGGGAGGAGGATGATGTTATCGCTGTACATGGGTTGGCAAAGGAAATTAAGGTTGGTGAAGCAACAGTTCCAAGTGTTTGATCTGGCAGCATGATGGCATTAGGAGAAATCATACTTTAGGATAGGTGAGCTACAGGCAAATATTGGTAGATTTGAGAGTCTTCCCAGTTCCTCCCAGTAGGGTATCATGCACATTATGCATGGCAATGCGTTACAAACAGAGGGCATTCCAGAGGTAGCTTTTCCTGAGCTGGTACGTCCTTATTCAGATTTGGATATACATTAATGTTATTCTTTTCCTGCATGTCCAAGCTTCTATTTTTGCTATAGAGAGAAATGGTAGGTGGATCCAATGAAACTTTGGCACTTCCAGAGGATTAAACATGCCCAAAGACCCACATCCACCTACTTCCAGCCTCTCCATATCAGATGCAGTTAGTGTTTCTTGTAAACATTCAGTTTCCCTATGCTACAATTTAAAGAATCCCAGCCTAAACCTAACTAGTCTTAAAAATGGCACCCCCCATCCCCCCCCCCATCACCTATGCTTACCTACCTGTAAAAAATTAAATAAAAAATGTATATATTCTCCACTCGTCCGATCACATGATCCCACTCCCTTGTATCAGGGAGCAATAGCTGCATTGGAGAGGAGGAAGCACCAGTAACAGTTTGGACATGGGAGGCTATGGGTGATGTTAGCACTCCCAGGCATTTCCAACAGTTGAGTGCTTCTACCTCTCCCCTGCAGCCTCTGCTGGCTGACAATAAAAAAAAAAAAATATATATATATATATATATATATATATATATATATATACACACATATATATACAGTGCTCAGCAAAAATTTGAAAAGTAAGATTTTAATCAATATCTCAATGAACACAAGAAAAATTTCCAAAATGATGACAAAACTGAGTTTTATAGAACATTTGTTTAGCTCACTGAATGAAAGTAAGATTAATATTAAATATCCTAATCGGTTTGTATTGTTATACGGCCGTTTTTACTAATTTGATTATTTTGTGACACTGACCCCGTTCAAATGTTTAATACTTCCGGTGGTTAGTATATGAAGCCCGTGATGGGACATTCATTTTAACCTATGGCATGGCTCCTTTCCTTACCAGTAGGCTATAAAAAGCTTTGGCACAATGGTGTGGGCGTACCCCTGATGACGTCAGACCTTTGACGAAACCATCGTCGGGTAGCCACGCTCACACCCATTGTGCATCTGCGTTCGCATTATTAACTCACGTTGATGAGTTTTTTTCCTTGCTAGCATTTCGTTCGTTTTTTTTTTAAACGTTATCTGTATTTCGTTACGACTCGGTGGAGTGATTTTAGTGCTTGATTATTTGGTTTAAATAAATCCTGTTGAAACTGTATCACACGATCTAGCGCATTTTGTTTTCTCTATGGTGATATGTCGTTTGGAGGCGTGCTGGAAGTATCCGAGCGGATGTGAAGATCACGTGACATCCGAACGATTGGGACGATCTCCGGCATTCGATATAGAGACCTCAATGTGATTCATGATCGAATCTGTGCATTTTGACCTCTCCTAACAGGGGGTCACTGGGGATCTGGTACGCCTCCATCTATTAATGGTATTTAGAGGTGAAGGGTCCACGTGGTCAAGTATTATCATTTTTGAACAAACAAGTTTCAGCTACTTTTGCTTCACATTTACACGGGACATTATTTATATTATTTTTCTGCATCAATCCAATATGGTCATTTGAATTCACAGTTTGTTTGATTTCATTGGACACTTGAGTTCCAGAAGTATTTTTCATCATGGTTTTTTCACAATATTTGTGTATTTGACTTCACAATTTTTTTTGCTTATATTTTCTTTGCACAATTTGTTAGGCCACATTCACATTCAGTGGCCAAGCGCTGCACTTTATTTCTTAAGATTAATATTATAACTTTGATTACAAAATCTTCAGTTTTACTCAAATTATTGGTGCAAAAATGGATACACTCCACAAAAAAGACTACTTCATCTAGTATTTTGTATGACCTCCATGATTTGTAAGGACAGCACCAAGTCTTCTAGGCATGGAATGGAAAAGTTGGCGACCACATTGCAACATCTATCTTTTTCAATTCACCTTTGCGGCGCCATACAGTTTTGAAGCCATCAGTTCGAAAAACATTTATCTTGGTCTCATCACTCCAGAGTACAGAGTCCTGGTAGTCTTTTTCTTATTCAGCATGGGCTCTGGCAAATTCTAGGCAGGCTTTTTGTGCATGGGCTTTAGGAGAGGCTTCCTTCGTGGGACGACACCCATGCCCGCTGTCAGTGCTGGGACAAGATCATCTAGAGCCCAGGGCGACCATGCCAAATTGTGCCCCCCACCCAATATGTGTGAGCATTATGTGTAAGAGAAAATCCCCTCCCCTTCCAAAAAATTGAGCACTAATATGCATGCTCAGTTCCTAAGCAAGAACTCCCCCTCCTCTCAGTACAAACCCACCCCCTCCTGAAATTGCCCCTCCCAGCACAAATCTTTGCCCCCATTACCCCAGCTCAAATTCTCTCTACCCATATGGCCCTAGCACAAATCCCCCCCCCCACTGCAAATCCTCCCTTCCATTACAAAGTCCCCTCCCCCACTCTGGCACAAATTCCCCACAGCACAGATACCCCCAACCATCCCTACTAGCACAGATCCTCTTCCCCTATCCCCCCTTCCAACACAAATCCCCCCAAATCACCATTCCTAGCACACCTCCCCATAGTTGCCCTCCTAGGACATTTCTTACCTGCTTCCTCCCCCCCAAATTCCCCTTCTCAGCACAAATACCCTCCCCCTTATCTCCTTGTGGTGACCCCCCACTTCACATGATACCACAGTGCCCAGGGCAACCTCCCCTCCTGCCCACCCCTTGTCCCAGCCCTGCCCGCTATTCCTCTGCAGTGTGCGCCGTATTGTATCACCACACTTTGACTTTCTACTTCTTTAGCTAACTGCATTGAACTTGCATGGTGATTTCCTTCAACCCTTCTTATCAGAAGATGCTCCTGTCGAGTTTTAACATCCGTGGACTGCCTGGACTCCTCTGTGAGATGGTTGCAGTTTCATCTTTGTTATATTTTGTATATTTTTTTCTACAGTATTCTCACTGATAAATAAAGTTTTGCTGATCTTCTCTTAGGCTGCTTTCACACTGGGGCGGTATTCAGGCGTTACAGCGCTAAAAATAGCGCCTGTGTAACGCCTGAAAAAAACCGGCCCCTTTAACTCCAGTGTGAAAGCCGGAGGGCTTTCACACTGGAGCGATGCGCTGGCAGGACGGTGAAAAAAGTCCTGCTAGCCGCATCTTTGCAGCGGTGAAGGAGCGGTGTATTCACCGCTCCTAAACCGCTCCTACCCATTGAAATCAATGGGACACCGCGGCAATACCGCCGGCAAAGCGCCGCTGCAGCGGCGCTTTGCGGGCGGGTTTAACCCCTTTTCGGCCGCTAGCGGGGGTTAAAACCACCCCGCTAGCGCCCGCACACCGCCGCTAAAACGACGGTAAAGCGCCGCTAAAAATAGCGGCACTTTACCGCGGACGCCGCTCCCGCTGCAGTGTGAAAGCAGCCTAAGGCTTCAACTTTCCCGTGTAAAGAATTTTTGTTTTTTTTACTGGCCTTGTGACATTTCTCTTCCATTTGGTGCCATTGCTGACAGCATAAAATGGGAAGGGGTTTTCTTTAAGTAATGCCCTTTTATTATCAACTGTCTGCTGGACACCTGTTTAATGAATAATTGGACTCACCTGTTCTTGTTAATTAGGATTTTGTTATCTAAAATTTAGCTTTGCTACTAAGGCCTCTTTCACACAGACGATCCGTTCAGGTCCGCCTGTCCGTTTTTTAGGTGGACCCAAGCGGACGCTCCATAGACCTCTATGGAGTGTCGGATGTCAGTGGTGACATGTCTGATGACATCCAACCCACTCTGATCATTCCACATTTTTTTGGGGATACCATAAGATGGAACTTTTGCAGAGATTTTGCATTTAAAATGGTTGTGTGACAATTTTAGATCTAGCAGAATAATGTTTTCTGGCACCTTCTGATTGTACAGAATAAATACAAATAAAAGTTTCAGTTTTATATGCCAAAAGATTTTTTTCTTACCATCCACCTCTGAGATTGACACAGCTCTGCACTACAGCCAGGTGCATGACACCATTCAAATAATACAGTGCTATCCTCTCCCCACCCCAACCTTAAGGCCTCTTTCTTACACTGAGACAGTTTTCTGGCGTTTTAGCACTAAAAAGAACGCCTGTAAAGCGTCTGAAAAGCGCCTCTAATGCCTTCCCTGTGTGAAAGCCTGAGTGCTGTCACACTGGGGCGGTGTGCTTGTGGGACAGGAAAAAAAGTCCTGCAAGCAGCATTTTTGGGGCAGTTTGGGAGCACTGTATACAGCACTCCTACCCTGCCCCTGCCCATTGGAATGAATGGGCGGCGCTTTGGAAGCGCCTGTAAATCGCTTCAGAAGCGCCGCGACATTGGGTGGTTTTAACCCTTTCTTTGACCACGAGCGGAGGTTAAAAGCGCTACTGCTAACGGACCCACCGCCCCAGTGTGAAAGGGGTTTAACCGTGAAGGATCAGCAGCAGACTGCCTACCCCACTTTATCCTCCTATCTGCATGTTTCTAATCATCACATTTGTATGCAGCACACCTGATGGCTTTCCAGTTGTGCCCGTCCCTCTCCAAGTCTGAGTGTTACTGTACAGGAGATTTCAAGAGGCTGATACCAAGTCAAATTACATTGCTTGCATGAATAAAATACATTTGGGGATGTATACAGCTCTGCAATTAATTGTGTCTGTTACAGTAGAGCTGCCTTGAGTTCAACTTTAATCATCAAAGTGTGTAAGTGGATTTGGGTAGTCCCCGATACATTTCATATGGCCCTTTGCAGAGCAAGGATATCAATGAAAAATGCGAGTAAACCCAAGTCCAGAGGCCTAGTGTGTGACACTAAGCCAAATAACAGGCTGTACATCAATGACAATGATAATTTGTGCTCAGTAATCCTCAACTCTTTCAATGGCAGGCAGAACTTTAGCTCTCTGTCTTTAAAGCAGAACTTTACCCAAAGCAACCTGATAAAAAAAAATATATATATTTCTTTAGCAAGGAACATACATTCCAAATTAATTATTATTCCACCAAAATGAGTGTGTGCTGTAAATTGCCTCCAGCATTGTTCCTGTTTCTTTTTGCTGGAGGCTGCGATTTTGTTGAAGCCCAGAGCCCCTGAACAGCAGTAAATCATCAAATAGAACTAAACCTATCAATTATCAGTTTCAAAAAACAATTACCTTGCTGGAATACCAGGATTGCTAACTGTCACATTTGCTTGTGTCCTCAAACAAACTCAAACCATCAAATGGTTGGTGTCATAACTGATTACTTGTGCAGCACCATTGCAGTTGCAGATCAAACAGAAGCAGCTTCCTTGGCTGTAAAAGATAGGAGTGTTTATTTCCGCTTTAAGGCTGTCAGCAGATCGGCCTCTACAAATTCGGCAGTGTCTAAAAATGGAGAGCAACTGAGCATGTGCAGAGCAGGGTGAAACAGTGTATTACTGGAGTATAGATACTAGTTTTTTTATATTTTACTATATCTACAATAGGGACCGGCCTGAAGTCTTTTAGCAGGACTTAAAGGAAAAGTCCAGCCTGAAATCATTTGGCTGGGCTTCTCCTCTGGTTCACAAGAGTGCTATTTGTTTTGCACTCCTGTGACCTGTTTTCAGCAGAGAGCGGTCTGAAGCTCTTTGCTGACGTCACTGGAATCAGTCCAGGCACCGCGTCATCACGACAATAAAGTCTGGATCTGCCAGGTGCCTAGACTTATGCCTGTTTCAGCCTCTCAGCGAGCTGCAGAGAGACTGAGGTGGCCACTCCCCGCCCCGCCACAGCTCATTGCTCCAGTGAGTGTGGAGGAGCAGAGCTGAGAGCTGCTGATTGACAGTCAGCCTTTGGACTAAAGTTTCACTTTAAAGTGGTTGTAGCGGCAGAAGTTTTTTTTTTTTTATCTTAATGCATTTTATGCATTAAGATTAAAAACCTTCTGTGTGCAGCAGTGGCCCCAGCACCCCTTAATACTTACCTGAGCCCAATCTCTACCCAGGGATGTCCACGAGTCCCACGGCCATCGGGGACTCTCCCCCCTGAATGGCTGAGACACAGCAGTGCCACCATTGGCTCCCACTGCTGTCTATCAAGTTCAGTTAGCCAATCAGGAGAGAGAGGGGGTGGGACCAAACCACAACTCCATGTCTGAATGGACACACAGAGCTGCAGCTCGGCTTGGGTGCCCCCATAGGACAGGAGGGAGGGGCCAGGAGCAGCAAAGAGGGACCCGAGAAGAGGAGGATCTGGGCTGCTCTGTGCAAATGCACTGCACAGGACAGAGTATGACATGTTTGTTATTTTTTTTTTAATACAAGACTTTACAATCACTACTAATCACTACTATATTTGATATGCTTGGTCTATATGTATCTCCCTGGTTGGATCACTGTTTTGAATTATTTTGGCTGACTTTAAAATATCATTACAGCTGTACTCCAGTCACAAAATCTTTATTTAAATATATTCCTTAATGGCCACAAAGTATATAAAAGTAGCAATGACATCACAACTATGCTGTACAGAACCTGTGCGGAGAGTAGAGCTGTCATTAAAAGCCATCTGCAGAAACCTACAGGAGGGGGTGGAACCAAGACCAGTCACCATGCACAAGGCGAGAGAGCAGCAGTGATAGGAGGGTCCTACATGGAGAAAATGCTTTTACTCTGAATAATCCACAGATCTGGAAGAATTACATCAAGATTCAAGTAAGAATACACATCTCTTTACGCAATATTTTCTAACCCGGAGTTCAGCTTTAAAGAAGTATTCCAGCTTGGACCAATGTACCTGTGTTCATACCATACCTGTTGTATTTCTCTACAAGCTGGACAGAGAAACCACTACTCCAGTGATCTCCACTTGCTTCCAGGTTCCGTGCTGAGTGGCTGCCCTGCTGCATTCTGAACACAAGAGGCCAGTCACTTGGTACGGGCACCATTCAGAGAACGCTATGCATTTTCTCAATGAACTGGATGAGGTGGAGAGCGTGACATCACCTCTTCGCCTCATTCAATCAGAAAACACTTTGCATTCATAGAGAAAATGCAAAGCGTTCTTTGAATGGTGCCTGACCTGACTTACAATACGCTTTTGACCCTTACCTCCTTACAAATTCAGTGCCTACGTGACCTTTGGCCACCACTCCTTGGAGATCTGTATATATTGCTTAAAGGATAAGTTCACCTTTCTGGAAAAAAAATAAAAATAAACGTACATCTTTTTGTAGGTAAAAAAAAATAGCATTTATTTTTTAGGAGCCTGTAAAGCATTGAACCTGCGATCAGCAGATAACAGGTGCAATGGCAGGCTCCTGCAGACTGTCACTGTAGCTGTCTGCCTGTACCTCTTATGCCGCGTACACACGATCAAACAATCGGGTAGAAAAGTCCGGCAAACTCAAGTCCGCCGGACAATCCGCCCGTGTGTAGCCTCCGGCATACTTTTTTTGACCCGAAAGTACGGTAGACTTAGAAAGTAGTTTTGCACTCCAATCTTCCCACCGGACTTGCATTTCGGCGGACAATCCGGCCGTGTGTATGCCAGTCCGCCATACTTTTGAAATGAACGGACTTTTCCCACCCGGAGAAAAGTCCGCTCATTTCGAGCGGGTCTCCAGGTAGGCGGGGCCCGCGAGGGAGACGTCGCTGCCCCTGCCACCTGGTATGGACTTAAAGGGGAACCCCAACGTCCCCCCAGGTCCACATCAGACCCTTGTCCGAGACACGCTACCCAGCCGGCCAGGAAAGGGGGGGGCGAGCGAGCGGCTCCCCCCTCCTGAGCCGTACCAGGCCGCGTGCCCTCAACATGGGGGGTGCCTTGGGGAAGGGGGGGCCGCGCGGCAGTCCCCACCCCAAAGCACCTTGTCCCCATGTTGATGAAGACAAGGGCCTCTTCCCGACAACCCTGGCCGTTGGTTGTCGAGGTCTGCGGGCGGGGGGCTTATCGGAATCCGGGAGCCCCCTTTAATAAGGGGGCCCCCCGGATACCGCCCCCCCACCCTATGTGAATGAGTATGGGGTACAATGTACCCCTACCCATTCACCTGTAAAATAAAGTACAAAAAAAACACAACACACAAGATAAAATAGTTTATTGCGCAGCTCCGGGGGTCTTCCGTCTTCGGGGGTCTTCTCGCCGGACTCCTCCGCTATCTTCTTCTAGCTCTTTTGCTAGTGGAGGAGCCCGGCTTTCTTCCTCGCTGCGGCCTCTTCTTCCGACTTCGGGGGTCTTGTCCCCCTCTTTGGTTCTTCTGCCGGTTCACCGCGCCTTCTTATAGCTCTTTTACAGGCGGTGGCCAGGTCTTATTTCACCGCTGTCGTCGCCGCTGCCGCCTTCTGTTCTTCTGTTCTCTTCTTCTCTTCAGATCTTGACTCGTCGCTCCCTCCACTCACAATGGCTCTGACGCGACGCGCGGCGACTTATATAGGGACATCACCGGATGATGTCCCCGCCTATTATGCATCCTCTGGGACTGTGACACCATAATGGGCGGGGACATCATCCGGATGATGTCCACGCCTATTATGCATCCTCTGGGACTGTGACACCATAATGGGCGGGGACATCATCTGGTGATGTCCCTATATAAGTCGCCGCACGACCGGTCCCCGTCATTGTGAGCGGAACGAACAACGAGGCAACATCTGAAGAGAAGAACAGAAGGCGGCGACAGCGACAGAAGACCGGGCCACCGCCTGTAAAAGAGCTATAAGAAGGCGCGGTGGCCCGGCAGAAGAACCGAAGAGGGGGACAAGACCGCCGAAGTCGGAAGAAGAGGCCGCGGCGAGGTACTAAATGATAGGAAGGATTAATGTACTACTTAATGTGGTTCTCCCATTCACAGAACTCTGAATAAATGATGCGGCTGGGTGGGCGAAGCCCCACACGGTCCTGTTTCTTTTAAAAATTGTGACAGCGGGTGCAGAGAGAGGATCCCCAGCCAGCTGTCACAACAGGGACTTGAGGGGATGCAGGAGCTGCTCATTTAGTAACATGTTACATGTTACACTATAATTATATATAATATATAATACTAAAGGTAAACTTATCCCTTAAAGCTGAATTACAGGCAATCCCAATGGAATGTGGAAAACACTGTAGTTGATACCACTACTCCAGTGATCCGTGCTAGCTTCTGGGTCCTGTGCTAAGTGACTACACTTCTGCTTACGGAACATAGGTAGTCACCACATTTACTCACTGAATCCAAAGTGTTCTATTAATGGGGGAAGTGGAGATTGTAATGTTACCACGCAGCTAGAGCTGCACGATGTTGGCCAAAATGAGTATCACGATTTTTCTGCTTAGAATGAAAGGACCATGATTCTCGCAGCGTAACATCATCTTTCACATTATACAAAAAGTAAAGGCTGTGCTGCTGAGATCGTCATTCTGATTGCAATAGCATGGCATGGGAGGCGGAGCTACAGCATCTTAGACACGCCCACGGCTCCCCTGCCTCCCATGCCTGTGAACGTACACAGCATCTCCTGGCAGGGATGTCGTCCCAAGGGAGGGGGCGAGCACGCTGACTAACCCCCCGCCAGAACAGCTCAGATGATGGGGGCAAGCTGACAGAGGAGAAACAGGAAGAAACAGGAAGTGAGAAATTCCGACAAAGAAAAAATACATTTAGAAGGGAAATCGAAAGAAAAGGGAAGTGAACCAACGATGCACTAGCTTAAAGGAACCTAATTAGAAAATAAAAAATTAACCTTTACAACCCCTTTAAGTGGTTAGACTTCCCTCATTTTCACACCAAAGTGTATTCCTTTGATCTAAAGGTCAACTTGTTACAATGTTTATACTTCACTCCTAAACAATGTTGTGATTGCCCATTTTCTTTTTCCTTTTGTTTTGACGGGTGATTTTTGTTTTGATTTGCTTGTTAAAATCAATTCACTAATATTATTGTATCTGTTCACACCACTTTGAATGTCTTTCCCTTCTATGCCTAAGAGAGCAGAAAAAGAGCCATCCCTGGGGAACATAGTCATGAAAACTACAGATTCATCAGAAATAAAGGCTTTGATAACAATTTCATTGTATAAATAAATATACAAATTTTATCAATTAATAATAAAATTATAATTCCATTCCTATGCAGTATTTATGTTTGTGACACAAAACTACAGATTACAAGTTCTGTTGAGAGTGAAATGCGTCAGTCATAATTAGACCAGAAATCAGAATATAAGTGTTACTTATTTGTACCTGTTTAAATTTGTTAAGTAAACAATATGGTGAGAAAATTATTCTATTATAAATGCTGTTGAAATAACTCATGCAGTTTAATAAATTGACCTAAATATATGACCTTTAATATTTCATGGTGCTGTATGGCGTAATTAATGCAATACAAGAGGGAATAATACAAGTACATCTTAGTACATACAGCAGCATAGAAAAAAAACACACCAAACAGGTGAGTAGTTTTATGAGAAAACCTACACTATACACAGCATTAAAGAGAACCTCTCACCAGACCATTCGTTTGAAAAACAATCTTCCAATAAGATTATATGTCGGACTTTGGGAAGGTATTGAGGAGCACCCTGTACAAAAGTTCAGAGGTCTAATCGAAATGTTTATTGAATAAGAGCATCAGGAGAATCCACGCGTTTCATGAGAAATGCCTCCCCCTATCCTCAGGTTTTTTCCATAGACTAAAATGCCCGTTCTGGATGAACTGACTTTTTAGGGTTCTATGACACAAGCATATCCATTCCATTTGGCAGGGAATCTATGCCCATTCATTTTTTTGTTTGCATTTTGACAGTGGGCTTGGGGGACCTGTGATAGATCAATGGGTGGTGGATCTAAACATACTTGTGTCCATTTGCATCAGACTACTCCCGATCTGTCATGTTTATGTCTGGAAACATAGAAAAGGATCCATTCCTTTTTTCCATTTTTTTTTTCTGGACCTGTTTGGACTCAGAAGTAGGCGGATGTAAGCGGATGCATGTCTGTTCACATTGTACATCTACCTGAGCTTCTGATGAGGTCCACCTAAAAAAACTGATCGGCTGACCAGTTTGGAAAGGGGCTTTACACAAGTGTCATCAGTTCTGCCACATAAATTGGCACCCATAAAAACTGAATCCTTTTCCACCAGTTCATACATCCATCTTCAGTACAGTCTACATCGACATACATCCGTTTTTCACGTCCATTTTTTTTGTTAAGTTGTTTAAAAAAATTGTCAAAAGTGACAAATGTATTAACAGCCTAAAATTAAAGTGTAAATGAAACATATATAAATTGATGACATCCATTTCCCTCCTTTTGGTTCTGCAAAAACTGGAAAAGGACACAGATCTTTAAGGCTAGGTTGATACACTAGCCTGCATGTTACATTTTAATATGCTGTCTAGGCAGTGGTGGCTGGTGTTTTTTTCTTTTGGGGGGGCTGTAAAAAATCCACCTGATGCCACCTACCCCCCCATGGTAGGGTCATGGACGGCACAGAAGCCCCCCGTCGGTCAGTGGGCCGGCCAGGTCATGGGGCTCACCGGTGGCAAACCCCTCCCCCGTTGGGCAATCAGTCAGGTCCCCACACTTACCCCATCTCGCGGGCAGCGTGGCAGCGGCTTCTCTCCGGGCTGTGGGCGGCTGCTGTCTTGGTTCCACAGCGTCTCCTCCCTCCTCCTTGGCGGCCAATCTGATTGGATCTACTTTCAGCCAGTCGGATGATGGGTCCTGATTGGCTGGGAGGAGAATCAGTGTTACAATAGTGAATATTAATTTGCTATTGTCACACAACTGCTCCCCGAGCCTACCCTTTTTTGAAGCTTATTATAGCCTTAGGCTCTAATCCATGCTTAAAAAAAAAACAAAAAAACACCCCCTTAATGGAATTCATGCGTCCAGCGCCCTGCATGGGGATCGGCGAGTCGGACGCATAAATAATGGACAGGCCACCTCCGTTGTCTATTGTCGGTGTCGGCTCTGGAAGAAAATATTGCAACATATATTTTGCACATCGCACAGCTTGTTTTTTTCACCTTTTTATGGGGGCACTTCATTCACGTCTCTGCACAGAATCGCGGTGATTTGCGCCATTCTGCGGTATCATGCGGTTCCCCTCTAGACATGCTGCACATTACTTTAGCATTGTGAGAACAGGCCACATAGAAGACAATTGTTTTCTTTGTGCCCTAGTGGTGACCTACGTTTATCCAGTGCGGTTAAGCATAGCACAAATGAGCCCTTAAAGATGAATTCCAGGAATAGATAGTTTATACATAGTTACATTGGTCCAGCTTGGAGTATACCTGACTGATCCCCATGGAAACTGTAAATCATTGAAGTAAACCCCGTTACTCCAGTGATCTCCACTCACTTCTGGGCCCTGAGCTGAGCAGCTGCACTTCTGAACACAGGAGGTCATTAGGAGAAATCATTGAATTCCTGAATGACTGCAAAGCGTTCTCTGATTGGACGAGGTGCAGAATGTGACATCACTACCCCACCTCTCGACCTTGAAGCTAGTGGAGATTGCAAGAGTATTGGTGTCTACTTCAATGATTTCCAGCTTATGGGGGTATCCGCCAGGTATGGTATATACGTTTTTACATATTTACATTGGTCTAAGCTGGATTAAATATCCCTACCTGGATTTCTTCTTTCCAAAACCTTTCCTTGACATGTTGTGTATAATTCATTAATCACGCAGGGGCCCAGAACAATGTCACCATAGATATCAGGTGTAATCATCTGCTGATATTTGATTTGGAGAGGGTGTGGCATACCTTCCAACTTTATGAGATGGGAATGAGGGCCACCAATTGGCAAAAGTATGTAGGCATAGGACACACCCCCTGTCACGCCCCCTTAAAGGAGAATTGTAAAAAAAAAAAAAAAAGATGATTGATTAAACCCACAAGTGCTTTTTTACAACTACTGTTGCTTTATATTGGCTATTGACATTTACAAAATCAGCAATTTAGAAATTGAATGAAAGGTTTAGCACTTTTTGATAGATAAGTGTTGCAGTTTATATACAACTATATAGATCAGACCAAAATGAGGGACAAATGACGAGGAAAGAGGGACTTTGTTCCAAATGAGGGACAGTCCCTCAAAATCAGGAACAGTTGGGAGCTATGGTGTGGGTGCATTTCTTTACACAAAGCTTTTATTGAAACTAAGTGTTACTTAACCCGCAACAGTAAAATCAGTCTGTATATGCAGTATAGCATGATTGTTATACTCGCTGTGGAACCTAAGTGGTTCATTCTCAGAATTGTGTAAAAAGGCTGTTTGATCTTGTCTTCTCCGATCCTCCCCTTCTTTTACTGATCCCAATCCATCTGCTGATAGTACAGAGCCTTGGAGGAACTCTGCATTTGCTCAGTTTGGTGTGTATTGCTAGACAGTTTTTTTTTTTTTGTTGGGAGGATGCATGTGATCAGCACAGAGCCAATTAGCAGTGTCCAGACAGAGTGTCAGGGGTCATGTAGCCTCATAGGACCGTCAGAGAAGATCTCCTACAAGATTTAACTAGTGCTCAGCCTGACACTGATAGAAGTTATAAGACTGCTATATACTGCTGATGAGAACGGGTATTTAGCGGTTTATATTTACTAAAATAATTTCATTTCCATGTTCTGTGGGAGACCAGATATAATGAATGCAGAGTCCTGGGTTTAGTAACACTTTAACATACTGTATATAGCATTCAGAGACCCCATATTAGGCACACTATCATGAAAGTTACAAAGAGTCCCAAAAGACCAACATTCGACAAAGAATCTCAAACCAATGAAGTATTGGACATAATACAATGGGGGTTATTTACTAAAGGAAAATCCACTTTGCACTCAAGTGCACTGAAAGTGCACTTGGAAGTAAAGTCACTGTAGATCTGAGGAGGAAAATAAAAACTAGCATTTTAGCTCGCACATGATTGGATAATAAAATCAGCAGAGCTTCCACTCATGTCAGATCTGCCCCTTAGATTTACAGCGACTGCACTTCCAAATGCACTTGCATTTACGAAAGGCAAATCCACTTTGCACTTAAAGTGCACTTGGAAGTGCAGGCGCTCTAAATCTAAGGGGTAGATCTGAAATGAGTGGAAGCTCTGCAGATTTTATCATCCAATCATGTGCAAGCTAAAATGCTGTTATTTTATTTTCCTTGCATGTCCCCCTCGGATCTACAGCGGCTTTACTTCCAAGTGCACTTGCAGTGCAAAGTGGATTTTCCTTTAGTAAATAACCCCCTAAGAGCCGGTTCACACAGGGGCAACTCAGATCCGACTTCAGGTCGCCCCTAGTCGCCTCAAGTCGCGCTACATGTAAAAATCAATGTAAGTGAATGAGAGCCATCCTAATGCACACTACTGAAGTCACTCCGACTTCAGAAAAAGTTCCTGTACTACTTTTATCCGACTTCTAGGCGATCATGGGTGGTGTGGGTGCATTTCACCTGCTGATTTCTTTATTTCTGAGACTCCTGCACTGGAAAATCCCAGTTTGCGACTTCCCCTTCCTCCCACAAATCCAATAATAATGGTTTCTACAATTCATTTCACATTATAGATGATCCGTTCATTGTGTTTTCTATGGGCTTTACTGTTGAGAGGAACTGAGAAACCTGGCAGAGATATCTCCCCATTTATTCTCAGAGAAATATTTTAAATCTGTTCATGTTTTAAATTGCTGGCAACCCCTCAGAACTGGAATACCTGTCTGTGCTGGAGCTGATCTTCCCCTAACAGCTTGAATACATATCTGCAGTGCCTGGGCACATAGTGGTGTCATTATTAGGCACAAGGGGTCATTCCTTCGAAATTAGCCATTTTTTCCATTAGTGAAATTCTGCCTAAACTCTCAGTTTCACGGATTAAGTTGTCTAGGTGAAATTTGGGTGGGAAAAAAAGGCTTTTGCTTTTTTCTTGACTAGTGGTGTGTGTACCTGAGGTGGTTTATTTTATTTTATGTAGTGTTCTTTGTATTTTGTATTTTTTTCCTTTTTAGTGTATATTTGATCATTATTTATGTACTGTTGCTTTAAATTTGTTTACTTTCTGCAACAAAAAAAACATAAAATAATGCAGCAAGGGAAGAGATGTTCTTGGCACAAGAAAAGGTTTGGATAGTTGATAGAAGCTTTCATAGCCCTCATTTAATACTTATCATCTCATCGTAACATTAAAGACCACCTTAATTTTGCCTTTCACATTGACTCAAAGCATTTTGCCGAAATTTGGGGAAAATAGAAACTTTGTTCTCTCCTCCCTAGTCACCAAATGTCTTCAAGTGGGATTTATATTTCAATGTCCTACAAAAGTGTTAAAGATTTAAAGGTTACATTTAATCTGCGTACATTTTTCCTTCCCTGGTTCCTCTTTACCCCCTCATTAACAAGATAATCGTATTTTTAAATAAAATCTTCTATTTTCATTACATACTTTTAGATCCAGTGACATCATCACTAGGTCTCTGTGCTTCTCTATGAAGTGAGCCTTCTGCAGCCCTGATGCAAGCAGTGGGTTGGCACTTATGAGAAGTTCTCCAAATATGAAAATATCTTGACAGGTGAATGTCAGAAGTGTCAGGATAAGTGGGAGTTCCTAAGAAGGTAGCATTTGCATACAAACCTCCCTATGGGATTGTGAGCCTTCACGATTGAAATATTAAAAATATAAAAAAATATGAAGTTTTATTACTCAATTAGGTACAATATCTATATCAGTGAACGTTATCTGGTGATCTGCCTGACTTTTTCTGCTCCTCAGCTCTCTTTATTGTTAGTGTATTTTATGTGCAGCCCAAGACATATCTTGTTTCAATGTCACCTAGGCAGGCCTGTCCCAACAGGGCAGGCAAACCAAACAATTGCTTGGGGCCCCAGCAGGGCGGGCCCTTGCCGGGCTGCCGCTTCCTATAAATGAGCTCAGCCACGCTACAGGCCGCAGCTTGTTCCTTCCTCCTGCAGTCCACCCGGGTACCGTGTGGTACAGGAGATTCAGTTTCCTGTTGCCGGCCGGACTGACAGGAAGTGCACACACTGAGTGCTCACTTCCTTCCAGTCCGGCTGGCCGGGAACAGCAAACTGAATCTCCTGCCACGAGGTACCTGGTGCGGGGGTGGGGGGGGAGCCAGTCATCAAGAACTGTTGCTCACAGCTGGATTAGACACCGTTGGATTTCCTTTGCATATTGCACTTTTTGGACTTATTTCATGGACTGTATTAATATATGCTGGCACTAGTTATATACAGCATTTGCCACTATGTCCACATGGATTACATTGCACCTTGCACCAGGATTTGCTGCTTTATTGTTGCCCGTGCATTTTTTTTAAGTTCATGTGACACAGCATTCTTTGGACTTTGCACTTATCGTTTGATTCTTATCATTTGATGGGGGGGGGGGCTCCATGTACATTTGCTTGGGGCCTCCAAATTCCTTCAAATGGCCCTGCACCTAGGAAGGTCAAAAGGTTGGACACTCCTGATGATGATAGACATCCTCCAGCCAGGAAATGAGGTGGACCATATCTGATTTGCTGCAGCTTCTGCAATGCACATTGCAAGAGGCTCACAGTGTGCAGCAGGGCCGTCTTTAAGGCAGGGCAAAGGGGGCAGCTGCCCTGGGCCCTGTCATTGTTGTGGGGCCCAAAGCAGCTGCCTCATACTTGCCAACTATCCCAGTTTAAATTCCCTTGTCCTTTGAAGTTTTAGTCCTGTGCTTTGTCCCAATATCTCAGTGTGAAGTGCTGGTACTAATGCTGCCCAGCTCTGCCTTATTGTTGTGTACAGATGACTCACCTGCAGAACCTGTGTTTACATGTAAATAACCAGCATTCATAAGTAAATAGCTGCGGCCGGCGGTATTGATATGTAAATAAAGGCAGCTTTCATATGTATATCATGCCCCCCTGCAGTGAGGAGAGGATGTGCTGTAACCTCTAGCAACCAATCAGTGAGTAGTAATACTGTACAGTAATCATTTGCTGTAACCTCTAGCAACCAGTCAGTAAGCAGTAATGATATGCTGAAACTGCTGGCAACCAATTGCAATTGCTGCCTGATCTGATACAGTAAACTGATTTTAAGTCTAGCTGCTATTTATTGTATGTCTCAGAGCAGATGGAGAGTGAACTTGCATGGGGGGGGGGGGGGGGGGGCAAAAAAATGTTTGCCCAGGGTCCAATCAATATTAAAGACGGCCCTGGTGTGCAGGCAGGCATGAACTGGTCATTGAGACTACAGGGAGTTTCCCGGTGGGCCGATGGCTCAGTGGGCCATTTTCAGTGACAAAGTAATGGATGCACGGCTCGCCCTCAACTTCACGCAGTGATGTGAGAAAGATGAGAAAAATACAGAGGAGAATAAGTGAAATAATAAAAGAGCTTAGTGAGGACTCCTTTTGTTTTGCTACTTATGTTTTTTTGCACAATTACGTATAGTTTTATATACTGTTTTTGTGCTTGTTTTCAAAATTAAAGTGGGCTGGTATGGATGAAGTCCAGGGCCAAATTTTTGTCCCAGTCCAGCCCTGTGTGCAGGATAATCAGAATAAGGAATTTCAGTACAGGAGAGGAGCTGCACAACTGTGCAAGACTGAAGGGAAGGCTGGAGTTAAGATTAAAAAAAAAAGAGTGACGGAACCCTGGAATTTTTTCCACTACTTGCCTGAGTGATGGCTGCAAAATTCTAAAAAGTAAGTCTGAGACTACAAAGCTGATTAAAGTCAATTTAAACCTTCCTTTTAAAAAAACAAAAAAACAAACATGTCTATACTTACCTGCTCTGTGCAATTGTTTTGCACAGAACAGCCCTGACCTTATCTTCTGGGGTGCTCTCCAGGCCCCTCTTCTTCATCAGATGCTGCCACGGAAACCGATTTCCCTGGGGGCACCCAGGCGATCGCTCCCGAATCCCTCTGTTGCGTCCATTGGCACAGAGATCAGGATTTGGCCCCACCCCTGTTCCTGTGTCACTGGATTTGATTGGCAGCATGAGCCAATGGCTCCTGCTGCTATCAATCTTTCCAATGAGGAGCACGACAGTGGCTGAAGCTACTGCGCTTGTGCACATCGCTGGATCAGATCGGGCTCAGGTAAGAAAAAGGCAGAGGGGAGCTGAATAAGGATGAGCTCCGGCGTGTTTTCGCACACCATGTGCAGAGCCCGCCAGGAAGTCGGCACTGCTCTGCGCTAATCACAGGCAGTGAGACATTTCCCAATCTCTGCAGCCGGGCATCGGGACAATGTCTCACTGAATGTGATTAGCACATTGAAGTGCAGACTTCCTGACGGGCTCTGCACGTGGGCTGTCCGAACATGCCAAAACTCATCCTTAAAGCTGAATGGAGCAGATGGAGCCTCTTTTCCTGGTCTATGGGATAAGAGCAAGGTAAGTCGGGAGAGGGATTGTCAGTAGTGTTTGGACTGGAGTGGACTGAAGGGACCACCTGGCATGGAGAGAGACTGTCACTGTGACTCAGGAGGGGACGTGTCGTGTCGGTGAGCAGTCATCATCATCTGTGCTGCTGCACACTGCTGTCAGTGTCACTGTGAGAGTCAATTTCATGTGTGTGTGCCTACCCATTGTAATTTCTTGCCTTTCTTATCCTGAGTCTTGCCCCTGAGCTACTTACTTACTATATCAAAAATAAAAAAATAAATGTTTTTTGCCTTTAATATCTACCTTAAATCACATTGCTAATTGCATATTGTACTGAAATGTGCACTTAAAACTATCATTTTGTCACTTTTGGAAATGCCAGTAAAAACTTGGCTGTGCCAGTAAATTTTGGTTGTTGTGTCAGTAAATTTTAATTTGGTAGCTTAGCAACACTACTGCCTGCCCATATCGGAGGTATGGGCAGACAGCTACACTGACAGTCTGCAGGAGCCTGACATTGCACCCATGATCTGCTGATAGTGGTTACAATGCTTTACAAGCTCCTAATAAAAAAAATTGTAAATGCTATTTTTTTTAACCTGCAAAAAAATGTGCATTTTTTTTTTTTAAACGGTTGAACTTATTCTTTAAAGCAGGACACACACATAGCAATTTTCAGTCAATTACAATCACTCTCCATCCACCGCACTTTCGATCACAAGTAATCATCAGAAACTAAGCAACCTGATAATCGCAATTTCAGTCAATCGCCAAAATTAGGCCAAATGTAAAGTGAAGACTGGCGATCAGTTGACAGCTTTAATCATTGAAGGATATAAACTTTAAAAAAAATGCAATTTTGCCAAAAATAATTAGCACCTTCCCCCAGGGTAATTTCAATCCCCATCTCCTTGCGGCTGAATAATACCACCATTTAAAGTGATTGTAAAGTCTCATTTTTTTTTCCCCATAAAAATAACAAACATGTTATACTACTCCTCTGTTGCAGTGGATTTGCAGAAAAGCCTGCATCCTCCTCTTCTCAAGGTCCCTCTTCTGTGCTCCTGGCCCATCTCTCCTGTTCAGTGCCCCCACAGCAAGCAGCTTGCTTTGGGGGCACCCGAGCCAAGTCACAGCTTCCTGTCAATTCAGACAATAAGCATCTCCCCGGCCCCGCTCCTCTCTCCCCTGACTGGCTAGCTGACTTTGATTGACAGCAGCGACAGCCAATGGCACCACTGCTGTGTCTCAGCCAATCAGGAGGGGGAATCTCAGATGGCTGAGACACTCCTGGACATTGCTGGACAGAGAGGGACCTCAGGTAAGTATTAGGGGGCTGAGGGGGGCTGCTGCACACAGAAGGCTTTTTATTGTAATGCATAGAATGCATTAAGATAAAAAAAAGCCTTCTGCCTTTACAACTCCTTTAACCACTTCAGCCCCGGGAAGAATTTTTCCCCCTTCCTGACCAGAACACATTTTACAATTTGGCACTGCATAGTTTTAACTGACAATTGCATGATCATGCAGTGCTGTACCTAAACAAAATTTGTGTCCTTTTTTTTTCCTACAAATAGAGCTTTCTTTTGGTGGTATTGATCACCTCTGCAGTTTTTATTTTTTGCGATATAAACAAAAATATGACCAAACATTTTGAAAAAAAATAATATTTTTTACCTTTTGTTATTAAAAAAATACAATAAACTAAATTTTAGTCATACATTTAGGCCAAAAAAAAACATCCAGCCATATGTCTTGGGTAAAAAAAAATGCAACAAGTCTTTATTTATTGGTTTGCGCAAAAGGTATAACGAATACTCTACAAACTAGGGTAAATGTTCTAGAATTTACGCAGCTTTTAGTTTATGACTGCCTCATTTCTGATCTAATGTCTTGAGGTGCTAAAATGGCAGGACAGTACAAACACCCCGCCTCAAATGACCGCATTTTGGAAAGTAGACACCCCAAGCTATTTGCTGAGAGGCATGTTGAGTCCATGGAATAATTTATATTTTGCCACAAGTTTTGGGAAAATTACAATAATTTTTTTTTTTTTTCACAAAGTTGTCACTAAATTATATATTGCTCAAACATGCCATGGGTATACATGAAATTACACCCCAAAATACATTCTGCTGCTTCTTCTGAGTACAGGGATACCACTTGTGTGAGACTTTTTTGCAGTCTAGCCGCATACACAACCCCGAAAACCAAGCACTGCCTTTGTATCTGCATGAAGGGAGGACAGAGCGAAAACATTCCGATTATCCCTCCACTTTACTGCAAGCAAATTATTACTTCTCAAGCAGGCTCTCTCCTCCAGTCTAAGACGGGACTCTACAAGCCGCTGGAGTAAGCCCTGGCAATTAGATTGCATGGTGCCACATGCACCAATTCCACGATCAAACATGTGACTAAAAAGTGTCACGCTTGTGTAATAATTGTCCACGTACAAGTGGTACCCCTTTCCAAATAAGGGTGACACTAAGTCCCAAACAATCTTGTAGTCTCAGCAGTTCTCGGACTCCACGTGACTATCTTTTCCCTCGTAAACCATAAAACTATATGTATAGCCTGTTGCCCTCTCACAGAGCTTATACATCTTGAGCCCATATCTGGCACGCTTGTTGGGAAGATACTGTTTGAAAGACAAGCGACCAGAAAATTTAATCAAGGACTCATCAACGCAGACAACTTGATCAGGAGTAAACAAGGCTGCAAACTGCTGGTTGAAATGGTTTACGAAGGGCCAAATTTTGTGGAGCTGATCGTATTCAGAGTCAACCCGAGGACGACCGAGTTCATTGTCATTAAAATGCATGAACCACAAGATCTGCTCATATCTAGCCCTGGTCGTGGATGCAGAGAACACGGGCATATGGTGAATTGGGTCAGTGGACCAATATGCCCGCAACTCACTTTTTTTTTTTTAACTATGCCCATGAGGAGGGATAGGCCCAATAATGTCTTAAATTCAGAAACCGTTTCCAATCTCTGGCAAGGGTCAACTGGGAAATAGCGGCGATGAATTGACCATCATACAAATTGCTCTAATTCACAATAGCTCTATAGAGATCTTCCATGAAAAAAAGGGAATAAAAATCAAGTGACGTAAAATCAACTGTTTCCACCTGAATTCCAGGTTGGCCAGTGAATGGGGGAAATACGGGCCCTGCAGAAGTGGTGGGCTCCCAATTAGGATTGGCATATTCTGCAGGAAGGTCACTATGGGCTCAACGGGCCTGTGTTTGTCTTCTTGGTGGCTGTGGGACACTACTTGTGCTAGCCACCTCACCAGCTTGAACTGCACTTATGGGACTCATCACGTTACCACGTGATACTGCAGTGCTGGATGTATGACCAGGGTGTACTAGGCTGCTGGTACTTGCCAGTTCACCAGAAGGATGAGGGGCACTGGTACTGGCTCTCTGCTCCATATGAGACCCTATGGTTCTTGCACCTCAACAACAGAAAAAGAATGGGGTCGGGTACGCCTGACCTTAGCAGGAACCACTACTCCGTCGTCAGAGCTATCTGTCAGGGTGCTGCTGCTGTCTACTGGATCATATTCTGAGCCTGAATCTGACAGATGGGTGACTTTCTCTTCACTCTCATCTGTCATGCTCAGAAACGAGTAGGCCTCTTCACTAGTGTACCTTCGATTGGACATTGTGGCATTCACTGGTATAACTAGTGAGACTCACAGGCAAAGAGAGCACCTGATTGTCAGAGCCTGCTTCAATTGCTACCAAAAAAACTGTTAGCGTTCGCAGGGATCAGGCCTGACTCTGCAAATGCTACTGTTATATGTGTTTTGTAAGTGACAGTGATTGATTGATACTGTACTTGGGTGGGTTGGGCTGGGCTGGGCAGAGGGGCTAAATGCAGGTGCTAGCAGGTATCTGGGCTGATCCCGCTAATGCTGCGTTTTTGGGAACCCTAAACTACTGGGGAAGCTAGTATAGATCTGATCAGATCAAAGATAATAATCTGTTCAGACACTATACTACTAAGGGAGGTGTATGGTACGTGCATGTGTGTTAGTGTTACTGGCACTAATCTGACACTGCCTAAGGCTGATGCAGACCCTGGTGCTGAAACCTAACTGATGTCACCCACCAGGTAATCGGGGGGTTAAACCTTTATTAGGTAATATATACGGCGGGTACCCTGATGCTATAAAAATTAACTAACTAGTGTCACCCATGACACTAATACGGCGATCAGAAAATACATCTATTAGTGACACTGCTGACAGGGGGTGAAAGGGTTAACCGGAGTTAAACCTTTATTTAGGGGGGTACCCTAGACCTACCTATGCCTACTACTAGCTGCCCTAACTCTGATTAGTGTCACAAGTGACACCAATGCAGTGATCAGGAAAAATCTGTAAAATGCACTTGGTGACATAGTGACAGGGAGTGAAGGGGTTAACTGGGGTGGGGGGGATAAAATGTGCCTACGTGTGCTGTGTCAGTGTAGTGTTGGCTCAACTCACCTTTAGATGTTCTCTCGCCTCTATCTAGTACCGAAAATAATTCCACGATGGGAGATGACATCACTTCCTCTGCCTGTGTTTACACTTACAGGCAAGGGAAGCATTTCATTGGTCAGAACCGATAAGCAGGTCCAGGCCAGAAATCATTGGCCTGGACCCGAAGACTGATCGGTTCTGCAACGAATCCAATCGCCGCAGGCACGAGTGACAAACGGGTACGTGGTTTTGCGCACCCGTGCCATTCTGCCGATGGATATTGGCGTGAGTTGGCTGGGAACCGGTTAACCACTTCCCGACCAGCGCACGACGATGTACGTCGACAGAATGGCACGGGCAGGCATATTGGCGTACATGTACGTCCAATATTTGTTGCCGCCGTGCCATCGGGAGCGCGCCGCCGGCGGCGCGCTCCCGCGCTGGTCGGGACCCCCGTGAGTCCGGTCGCGGGACCCGCGGACTCGATCGCCGCGGGCATCCCCGCGATCGTCTCACGGAGCGGCCGAATGGAGGAAATGCTGTATAAACAACATTTTCCCATTCTGCCTAGCAACTAGTGACGCTGATCTCTGCTCCATGTGATTGGAGCAGAGATCAGTGTACACTAAATGACAGCCCAACCCCCCCACAGTTAGTAACACACCCCTAGGAACACTTAACCCCTACACTGCCACCCACTGGTTAACCCTTTCACTGCCAGTGTCATTTACACAGGAATCACTGCATTTTTATAGCAGTGATTACTGTATAAATGACAATGGTCCCAAAAATGTGTCAAAAATGTCCGATGGGTCCCCCACAATGTCGCAGTCACAATAAAAATCGCAGATCGCCGCCATTACTAGTAAAAAAAAAAATAATAAAAAATTATTAATAAAAATGCTATAAAACTATCCCTATTTTGTAAACGCTATAACTTTTGCGCAAACCAATCAATAATCGCTTATTGCGATTTTCTTTTACCAAAAATATGTAGAAGAATACGTATCGGCCTAAACTGAGGGAAAAAAATGTTTTTTTATATATTTTTGGGGGATATTTATTATTACAAAAAGTAAAAAATAATGCGTTTTTTTCAAAATTATCGCTCTATTTTTGTTTATAGCGCAAAAAATAAAAACCGCAGGGGTGATCAAATACCACCAAAAGAAAGCTCTATTTGTGGGAAAAAAAGGACGTTAATTTTGTTTGGGAGCCACGTCGCACGACCGCGCAATTGTCAGTTAAAGCGACGCAGTGCCGAATCGCAAAAAGTGGTCTGGTCTTTGACCAGCAAATTGGTCCGGTCTGAAAGTGGTTAATGTCTATGATTGCTTTACAATTTTGACCAAAAAAACTTAATGAAATTGCCACATGTCTGGCCAGCTTTGAAGTGCCTCCTGCGGCGTCTTAAGTCTCTTCCAGATAGGTGGTCGGGGGGGGCAATAAAAATGGGCTGACGAGCCATGTTTTTTCTGATCCCCAGCTTTCCACTCAAGTTGTAGGGGCTGTTGATATGCTGTGGCTGCACCTTTTTTAACTTGGGGTACAGCGGAGGCCTTCCACTTAGCATGAGAAGCTCTGTCTTTTGCTTGTAACAGGTTTGCTTTGTCAATTCAAATCTGTGTGTTGCAGTAACATGTGGCAAAATGCGATCATGACTTAACCCTCCCAGGAAATCTATATATAAGCACTTATGGCAGATCTAACCCCAACTCAATATTGAACCCTATGAACTAAGACTGGGATTTCATTAAAGTTCATGTGAGTGTAAAAGCAGGCATCCCACTACTTGTGGTAATATAGTGTATAGATGTATGCTTTTTTTTTTTAAAATCGCTGACAGTCAATTTTCATTGTGGGACCACGCCACAACTGCAAACCTAGCATTTGGTTTGCGTTTGCAGTGCAACCTTTTTGATTTCCATGACTGAGTTTGACAAGCACCTATCAAATTCTGCAGCCCGAGTTAAAAATGCCACGGCATGTGTGTAGCCCTGCCAGGCTGCAATGTTAAAATTCTGGTGGGGAAAGAGCCCAAAGTCCATTTTGAAAGCCCATATGACAGTGTGACAATGCAGAAACACAATTGGGAGGCAGTTGTCACCCCATAACAATGAAAGCTACAGATTTAAAGAGATTGAAAACAACTTTTGGAATGGCATTAACACATTAAAGCTTATATGAGATTTTAGTGATTGGGCTTAGATCTACTTTAAGCCACTACATGTGTAAGGAGCGTATTATTAAATGGGGTGCGTCAGGAGAGGTGTCAATCATCGACAGCACACACACCCCCTGTGTACAGACATGCAGAAGCTCCGTCGTTACCCAGCGCTTCGCTCCAGCCCGCACATGAGATGCTAGGAAGAACATCGTCTGTCATCGAAGACCGGCCACCTCTCTCTCAACAGGACAAAAGCTGCTGTGATCCCTCATTGTCCTAAGGTCAGTATTCGGGGAATTCATCCTCGCTCTCCCATTCCCTCCGGCTGCGTCACTTATTTTATTGTGTCTTGGGTTTGTTTCAGGGGGGGGCGCTTGCAAGCAATGCAGAGGAGCCTTACAATGATTCAATTATGCACATGATAACCCTTTGTATGTGTTGGAGCAGAAAAAAAAATAATTTGCCTAGCAGGCAACTAGCAGGGGCATCAATGCATTCCAACACTGGCGGCAGCACGCAGGATAATTGAGGAGTAGAAGGTCGATTCAACTACAAAAGTGTCTTAAGCGTAAAGCTTCTGGAAAATTGCATTGAACCTTCTCAGGAGTAGAATGTATTTGGCAACATGTGCTAAGTGCTTATTCTGAAACTAAAGCCCATGCATTATAAAGGCTCAGAAGAAGATTTGTGTCAGTGGAGTAGCATTAGGAGAACTACAAGCACCAACATGCCTCAGCAGCTTTTCCAAGCATTGCATTGGCGCAACAAAATTCTAATTTGTTGGAGTGGGGCTAATAATTTCTCACACGTATATACACAAAAAACTGTTTTAGGGAGTGGCAGAACCTTCCCTGCGCAAAAGAGCTTACAATTAAGTGCATTTGTTTCAGTTATAAACACTTTAGGTGGCCACTGAACACCCAGCATATTTGTAAAAGGAGCAGGGATCTGGAAGCAATTTCTTAAAAAGGAAAGAACATACAAACTCCATGCAGTTAACCTGCTGGGACGTAAAAACAAGACCACAGAAATGCAATGCAAAAAAGCCAGCAAGCTGCTTGAAAATTAGATGGAGTGTACATTCCAGCATGCCATAATAGCTATTCCTTTTTTTTTTTTTTTTTTACAATGGTACAAAAGCAGCATCTATTCCATGATGTGCATGCTGAGACTTGTAGTATCTCAAAAGCTAAAGTGACTCAGATTGTTTTATACTAAAGTTACATTTTTGCAAATTGACCTGGATGTATGGGGAAGATTTTTAGACAATTGGCTCTCTTGCCTTGCAGTGCCGGTTGTTTTGTTTTAATTCCACTTGGCATGCTATTAACATGGAGTTTGTATGGGTTTTCTATGAGTACTATTAGACAGACTGGAGTTTAACCAAACTGTCTGTAGAAGGTGTGCTTGTGTGAGCGTGGTGGAGATACAGGAGTGTAATCCTTCTTGGGACAGGATTTGATGTGAGTGTTTCTCTATACTCTTTCCCTGTACTCTGTAGAACAATGATTAGTTCCCAGCTGTTTCTGTTATGGAGCCTAGTTCTAGTGGTGTCACTCTTTCTTCCTTTCTTGTCCCCTCCTATGAAACCTATTCTTCTTTCCTCTGGTGTCCCTTTTGCTTCCTTACTTGTCCCCTCCTATGGAACTAAGTCTTCTTTCTTTTTATTGTGTCCATCTTTCTTCCTTTATTGCCCCCTCATATGGAACCAAGTCTTCTTTCTTCTAGTCTCCCTTTTTTCTTCCTTAGTTGCCCCCTCCTATGGAACCAAGTCTACTTTCCTCTAGTGTCCCTTTTGCTTCGTTACTTGTCCCCTCCTATGGAACTAAGTCTTCTTTCTTTTTATAGTGTCCCTCTTTCGTCCTTTCTTGCCCCCTCATATGGAACCAAGTCTTCTTTCTTCTACTCTCTCTTTTTTCTTCCTTAGTTGTCCCCTCCTATGGAACCAAGTCTTCTTTCTTCCTCAGTTGTCCCTCTTTTTCCTCTGATGTATAAACCTCTAAAAAAAAATATTTTTTTATTTATTAAAATTGAATGTTTCATCCAACATCCTAAAATATTGCATTTGCTATTGTGAAAAGCCAGTAAAAAGGAAAAGTAATTAAAAGGAACTTGTAGGTTTAACCTAGCCTTTTACAACCTTTTTTACCCTGGAGTGACCATTGTAGTCATTTTCATGTGTTGAGGAACCCCTGCTAAAACTTATTTTATCTACAGCTCATGGTAGTTAATATGTTTTTTAGCAGTCCCCTGAACTATGACAATATTTTTTTAAGTAAAAAATATCAAATGTAAATAAATATAAGATTACTAATAAAATTGGCCAGAAAGGAAATGCAGACATTAATAATTGTAGAGCCCCTTTACACTAGTGGTCCGGGGTCATGTAACCCCTCACATTGATGGTAAATGTAGAGTCTCTTTATATTGCCAGTAGGAGATGTAGCCTTTACACTCATAGTCAGTGTAGTGCCCTTTACTTTTATGGTCAGGGGTAATGTGACCCTTTACGTTGGTGGTCAATGTAAAGTTTCTTTACATTGGTCACCAGTGCGAAAAGTACCCCTTACACTTGTGGTCAGTGTAGTGCCCTTTACATTGATGGTCAGATGGGAGATCGATCTGCCCCTACCTGCTGCTCGAGAAACCTTTAAGCAACCTCTGGAGGAAACCTGGGGATTCCACAGAACCCTGGTTGAGAAAGGCTGGCCATCCAGGTCACGCACCCCCGGTCATCTTTGTGCTTATGTGAAGTCTGACAACCCTACTTACTCTTTCCTGAACTTTAGCTGTGGGGTTTTCCCATCTTGTCCATCCACCTTCACTAGTAAATTTTCTCTCTCAATTATTTAGAAGTAAGTTATGTTAATCATTTTGTGAATTAGAGAATCCAATATATAAAAATGCATGCAATAGTCTATAAATATAAAGCCTGTACAGTGCAGTGCAATTTCCCTTTCCATTAACAAATGACTGCCCTCTGATTAACAATGTTATCACACCCTCTGTAAATAATATGCTTTTACAATACAACACTTCTGTTCATTTACTTTTTTTGTTAAACAGTGATGATACACCTGACATTTATGGACCATTTACACATCTGCATCATGGTACGGGAACGTGCAGTAACACACTTAACAAGCGCTACTGCATTGTGGTGGCATTCATTTTGAATGACGCCTAATGAACTAAGGCAATTCACCTGTAGTACATTGTGATGGCTTGCCTTATATATATAAAAAAAGGGTCTGTACAATTTTTAGCACAGGGTCTATTGAAAGCATGTTCATTTTAAATGTGATCCCCCAATGCAACGAACACTAATGCACGTTGACAAACATGCGGTAATGCGTTGCAAAGAAGCCAATGGGCCCCACTGTCATATCTAAGAAACGGTAGTTACAGTATTACTATTTATTTTATTTTTCCAGAATAAAAAAATTGCTTAGTAGACTCAATGATTTTTTTTTATACCAGTAAAATGCATTTCCTGGTTATAATAAAAAAAAGGTATTGTCATGGAACAATACATTGTGGTGAATGTTTGGATGAAAATTTCTAAAGTATTTTTGAAGGAACTCAGTCACTAGGAAAAATGAATGAAGTAAAAGCAGCTTGTCAAAAAGAAATTGTATACCTGTAACAAAAGTGGGACTGCAATCTTAATTATTTGCAGAGATGCAGTCACTGCTAGTATCTAACACATTCATCCTGTAGTGATGTAGCAGTTGGCGAGTGGAATCACAGTGTGCGGCATAGGACAGGGCACACCCAGAAGTGTTGAATACCAGCTAGACTGTAGTTTGCAGGCTTCTGAACATTGAATTCAGACAGGTAAGTACTGTTTTCTTTATTACAGATCAGCTCTACTTATTTATTTTTTCTAGCGATAGAGTGACTGAATTCCAGAAGAAATTAAAGGGAAATGTAGCCTTGATTTCTAAAAGAAATCTAGAAAGGATTTTTATTACTGAAGATATATACTATGACTCTTCTCTAAGGGAATACTCAACAATGCATTGGGAACTTTTACACTTGCACACATGGGGAGTTATTTACTAAAGGAAAATCTACTTTGTGCTGCAAGTGCACTGAAAATGCACATGGAATTAAAGTCTCTGTAGATACGAGGGGGACATGCAAGGAAAATAAGAAACCGTATTTTAGCTTGCACATGCTTGGATGATAAAATCATCAGAGCTTCCACTCATTTCAGATCTACCCCTTAGATTTAAGGTTACTGCACTTTCAGGTGCACTTTCAGTGCAAAGTGGACTTGCCTTTCATAAATGACCCCCATAGTCAGATGAAGGAAAACTTTAAACAAGCTCATTAGCTTTAGTGAAGCTTCTCCCACGCAGCGAGGCTTCCCTTAATGGGCACCCAACAGTAGCTCAAACTATAGAAAAAAATAAAGGAGCTCCAGACCTGAATGAAAAAGTACAAGATCAATTTCATTTTTGGTAAAAAGGTCATGTAAAAAAAAGCTGAGTTTCAGGGGCAACACCATTCCCTCTTCATCAGGACTTTTCACAGATCTATATTAGAACCAACATTGAACTCTCCTAATTGATTTACAAACTGAGAGCAGTTGCTGAGCGAACATTCCTCCATGAGAAGAATTCAATACTGGTTCTAATAGAGATTGGTGAAATCTATCAATCAATATTGGTTCTACTATAGATCTTCGAAAAGCCTTGATAAAGGGGGAGGGATGTTGCCCCTGAAGCAAGTTGACTGTTTTTATATGACTTTTTTACTAACCCATTAAAATTGTCTTGCGCTCTTTCATATGGATTTGCTGTGGTGCTCCTTTCTGTATTTCTATAGATGGGCTACTGTTGGAAGCCTGTTGAGGGAAACCTTGCTGTGTGGAAGTTACCTCACCAGAGTTATTGAGCTTGTTTGTATTTTCGCAAGGTGCTTTACACTGTATACTCTTACATTATTCCAACCAAACTATTCAAGCTGGATTAAGACACCAAACCTTTAAGAAGGGTTAGAAGGACTCAGTGCCAGCAAGGAAGCCTGTGGACACCACATTGCTAGAGGTTAGGTGAGTATTGAAGGGTTTCATTCTGCTTTAACAATGAGCACCTGATTTGGCTCTGATGAAGAGGTACTGCCTCGATACACATTACCCATTATATTAGAGGTTAGTCTTCGAATGAATGACTAATGGACAGATAAGATTTAAACTATGTTAAAGCATGTCTTTATAACACTTTTGTGAGTCCAATATGTTTATTTTTAACCAGTTTTTGAGGATCCTACACTATAGCAGTCCATTCTCTTTCATTTACATTCTAGACTTCAAATATTTGCATGTTTTCAATTATTTTAGGGTAGGACAATCTTAACCTGACCATACACCTGCAAATGAGATTGGAAGTTTGGGAGTGGGGAAGGGGTATAACCTTTTGTTATGTGTTGCTTTCTATGCCTCTGTTGGGATGGTATCCCCTCCCTCCCAGTCTATTTGACAGCTCACAGGCAGAACCGCAAGTGAAATATCCCCAAAGGGGACATAAGCTGCAAATAATATGAAATACATTTTCTTATATAATGAGCAAGGTAAAAAATGTGTCCCGGGATTTATTGCTGTCCCCATAAGAAAATGATGCCTCACTTCCTGTCCAGGTGATGACTGTCAGAAAGATCAGGAAGTGAAGAGAAAACTCCATGGGAACATAAACAGCATTTTGAACCAGACAAAGATTGAAGTATTTTTCCATAAAAAAAAAAAAGAAGATATACTGTATGTATAATATATTGACATTGTGTATCATTATTGTTAGACTGAACTGCTGAAAAACATTTTGCCACTATTTAGCGCTCAGTGCCCCGAGCTGTTTGCAAGGAAGAAGTGTATTGTCAGATTGTATTTTTATTTAAGACATAAAGTTGAAGTGTTACTATAGTAACACAGAAAACTACCAAACAAAAGGAATAGATATCATATGTATGACTTTTTTAAATGTATGTCTTTATAAAATAAAGATTTAAAGTAGAGCGAGGAAGCCTTGCAGGTATCTAGGAGAACATAGAAAACGATTTTTGTAACAATACTTAGGCTTACATTTCTAGTAGTGACAGTCTGGGTTTTAAAGGTGTGTCCCCCATTGTATCTCTTATATCAGACAGGGTTCAAGTTAGTTTGTTTTATGCGATAAAACAAATAAATAAAACGCGATAAAATACCAAAAGATGCTGCCACTCCAAGCATCCTGTGTGTTGTTACCTTTCATTTTGGATGGCACCCCCACACATCCACAGTGCACTGTAGCACACCACAACCCACAATGCATTTCATTGCATTATGGTAAAAAAAAGAGTGTAGGAGTGATTTATACCCACGTGAGACCCATTAAATATTATAACATCACACGTTCCTGCACATGTGTTAATAAAATGATTTCAGGTGTGAATAGTTCAGAAGAAGTGTACCTTTGTCGCTTGTACCTACAATAGACTGAAGTCTGAGATCATTCACATCTAAATGACTATTGAGGATGATTCATTGATGTAATTCCATGTACACTATATAGACAGCCCTTAAAATTATTAAATTCAGGTATTTCCAGTGAAGGGTATTGTTAATTCTGCACATACAAAGCCAGCTCCATGACCAAGACATGGTTTGATGAGTTTGGTGTGGAGGAACTTGAGTGTCCTCTACAGAGTCCTGACCTCAACTCTACTGAACACCTTTGGAGTTAAAACGCACATCGTAATCCAGGTCTTCTCACTCAACATCAGTACCTGACCTCACAAATTGGTTCAGATTTCTACAAATACTCCAAATCATGTGGAAAATCTTTCCAGAAAAAAAGAGCAACCTTTTTTCTTGAGTTATACTGTGACAGTCAGTCTTACATTAGATCAGTGATTCTCAACCAGGGTTTCCGTGGAACCCTAGGGTTCCTCCAGAGGTTGCTAGGGGTTCCTTCAGCATTGGGCAATTTCTGCCTCTCAAAATAAGTTCCCACTCACACCATTGATCTTTTTAGCTATCTGTAAGGAGGTAATTCTTCTCAATGACCACAAGTGTAAGGATCATTCTTCCCACTGACCATCACACTAATGTATCATGAATTCCAGATTTCAAATTTTTAGCAGGGGTTCCCCGAGACCAGAGATCTATTTCAAGGGTTCCTCTGTGTTGAAAAGGTTGAGAAAGGCTGCATTAGATGGTCACAACTGGCTGATATTGGGTTTCCATTAAAATACCTGTCTTTCCTCTACTTTATTACATCCCCTGTGGCTTTCTACAGCTTATACTCCCCAGCTTTTTGAAGATTCAGATGTGACACACGCAGACAGTGAAGTGAACACCACAGAATTTAGAAAACAATGATTGATCATCCTCAGAGATTTGAAACATTATAATGGAAAATCACTGCAAAGCACTAAGTACTTTGTATTGCTCAGGCTTGTTTTTTTTTTCTGATCAACAGGACTGGAGGCTCAAGCTGAGATAGTCTAAAAGGACTGTGCGGGGTATAAGCAATAGGTTCACTTTAAAGTTAATGGCCCTGTTGAAATACATTTTTCATGGAATGGTTTCTATTTGTGCTTTAACGCCTGCTTGTAACGTCCTCTGTAAGCTCCCCACCTCTCCTTTTACTTCTTACTTCAGTTTATTTGGAATGAGCAGTGCATGTTAGTTGTGGATATGTGCACTACTCTATGCACACTACAAATCCATAGCTCCCAATTGTCCTGATTTTGAGGGACTGTCCCTGATTTGGTCCCTCTGTCACTCTTTCCTCATATGTCTCCCATTATGGTCTTAACTATATAGTTGTATGTAAAATTCACTTTTTATCTTTCAAAAAGTGTTTCCCAGTGCTAAACCGTTCATCCAATTTCTAAATTGCTGCATTTATAAATGTCAGACATCAGTATAAAGGAGTAGCATTGGTAAAAAAAAAAGCATTTGTGGGCTGTGGGCTTAACTAATCTTTAAATGGGGCATGGGGGGGGTCCTATGCATACATACTTTTTCTAATAGATGTCCCTCATTGCCAAAAAGTTGAGAGGTATGCAAATCCCATAGGTCATTATCATTTTGGAGTTAGCAAGAGAGAATAGCGATATTCCAACATAAAGTGGGACCATGGAGAACAAATGTAGCCACCCTGTAACAGGAAGTCGGATGGAACAGCAAAAAAAAAGAAAAAAGAAAAAAGATATTTGGAGAAAGCTAAGAGCAATAGAAGGTTAGTCTTGTTAAGAGTTAAGAATACATTCTGCAAAAGATAATTTTTTTTTTTTTAACAGATTAGTGTCACGTTTATGTTTTTTGCGTTCCTGCCACTGGATTTAGCCAAAGAAAAGAATCCCTGTGTAAACTATAAGCCATTCCTTGCTGGATCTTATAGAGTGCCCGAAGAGCCAATCAGTGAACGCCAGTTCTGTCACATGGGAGGAAGGAGTTTTAGACACTCAGGGCCAGAGCTCCCATTAGGCAAACTAGGCAGATGACTAGGGCGTACTGCCGCCTAGGGGTGCAGCCACAGACGTTGGGTCCCCTCCAGAGGTTTGGTTCCCCCTCCAGGTGGGTGGTAGCTGGTGTTGAGTGTAGCTGGAGGGTGCTCCCATGGCTCCATCTGGCTGGCTGCTGGTGTAGAGTCACTGGGCGGGGAAAAGGAGCAGGCAGACCACGCCCCCCCTCTCCCGGAGCCAGGCCCTGTCAGCTCTCTGCCTGCCTCCCTCCCTGGGAGATGTGCAGTCATTGGAAGAGTAGGACGGTCGGTATTGTGGACAAAGACAGCCTGGATAGATCCACCCAGGCCTGGACTGGCCATAGGACACACACAGGGCCACTTGTCCTGGAGGAGCACAAAGCTCAGCTGCTCCTGCAGCCCACCCCACTCACCCAACCTCTCCGTGGCTAACCGCCGGAGCCCAGGGGTGGAATCAAGTGATCAGGTGACCTGTCATGGGGGAGGAGCTGGAAGAGGTCTTCCATGCGTGAGCTGTGACTCTCAGCCTGTAGGAGGCCCCATCTTCTGATCTCGGGACTGGTGACACAGACTGCTGCTGCCTGACATGGAGGGAGCTAGAAAGAAGTGCCAGTGCCCCAAGTTAAGAACTTGTCAAGTGGTGGGGAGTGCTGGGGATGAAAGCTTCCATAGGAGGACCAGACGTAATCACTAGTGTGTGACCCCCCCCACCACCTGGCTCCATCCTTCCTCCACCTGGCTGCACCCCCCTCTCCAGTCCACCTGGCTCCATCCTCCCTCCACCTAGCTGCACCCCCTTCTCCAGTCCACCTGGCTCGATTCCTCCACCTGACTGCACCCCCCACTCCTGTCCACCTGGCTGCACCCCTCCACCTGGATGCACCCCCTCTCCATTCCACCTGGCTCCATCCTCCCTCCACCTGGCTGCACCCCCTCTCCAGTCCACCTGGCTCCATCCTCCCTCCAGCTGGCTGCACCACCTCTCCAGTCCACTTGGCTCCATCCTCCCTCCACCTGGCTGCACCCCCCTCTCCAGTCCACCTGGCTCCATCCCTCCACCTGACTGTACCCCCTCACCTGTCCACCTTGCTGCACCCCCTCTCCTGTCCATCTGGCTCCATCCTCCCTCCACCTGGCTACACCCCCTCTACTTTTCACCTGGCTGCTCCCCACACCCAGGTGCATCCCCCTCTCCAGTCCACCTGGGCCCATCCCTCCACCTGACTGCACCCCCTCTCCTGTCCACCTGGCTCCATTCTCCCCCCACCTGGCTGCACTCCCCCCTCTAGTTCACCTGGCTCCATCCTCCCCCCACCTGGCTGCCCCCCTCTCCAGTCCACCTGGCTCCATCCTCCCTCCACGTGGCTGCACCCTCTCTCGTCCACCTGGCTGCACCCACTCCTGTCCACCTGACTCCATCCTCCTTCCCCCTGGCTACTCCCCCTGTCCTGTCCACCTGACTCCATCCTCCCTCCACCTGGCTGCACCCCCTCTCCTGTTCACCAGGCTCCATCCTCCCCCCACCTGGCTGCACCTTCCTCTCCTGTCCACCTGACTCTATACTCCCTCCACCTGGCTGATCCCCCCCTCTCCTGTCCACCTGACTCCATCCTCCCTCCACCTGACTGCACCCACTCTCATTTCCACCTGGCTCCTTTCCTCCTCCACCTGGCTGCACACTCCTCTACTGTCCACCTGACTGCTCCCCCTTCTCCTGTCCACCTAGCTCCATACTCCCCCCAACTGGCTGCACCCCCCTCTTCTGTTCACCTGGCTCCATCCTCCCACCTGGCTGCACCCCCTCTCCTGTCCACCTGGCTCCATCTGGCTGCACACCCCTCTCCTTTCCACCTGTCTCCATCCTCCGTCCACCTGGCTGCACCCCCCTCTCCTGTCTACCTGACTTCATCCTCCCTCCCTGTTTTTTTTGGGGGGGGGGGGGGGCGCGCACAATTCAGTGTTGGCTATGAAGGAGGTTGGATTGGTCTTTGGGGTTGGGAAAGATATTTTCTCTTTTACAGCAAATAGCCTCCCGTTGAAGGTTTTAGCCTTTCATCTGGATCAACTAGGTCTCAATATGTAAGGTGTTTTTGTTTTTTAAGATGATGGTCATGTGTCTTTTTTAAAACTAAGTAAAGTGTGCATCCATACATCCATATGGCCATCCAGCTCCTTTCTATGTACATGTTATGTTAACTTGTGTATTTCCCTGAAGAATTTCTGGGCCATTGATGTGAGTCTCCAGATAAATTGCTAGATGAGTCACTGAATTATGAAATTATCTACCTGTACAGATCAAGTCGTGCTTTTCTTAAATGCAGTTGCTGTCGCATTTTGTCACAATCTTTCTTCTCTATCTTTTCATACTGCTTTCTCTCCTTTTTTTTTCAAATTTTCGTCTTCTCTTATATCAATTGTGATGCATGTTTGATAAAGATGTGCTCTTTCCTATTGGCTCCATTATGTGAAAACTCCTGCTGCATGTCTGTATTTTATTTGTTACTCTTCTTCTTCATTTTGTATTACATTTTCTAAAATGTTTTATTATAATTTTTTTTAAATTAATTTATTATAAATACTGAAACATGACTTGATATCAGTATCTAGTAATCCCTTGTCACGTGCCTGGTGGAGGTCGAGCTGACAAGACGGCTTCTGTTACACCTCCTGTCCAACGTACTGGAATTGACTACAGTATGTATCAGGATGAGGAATGGCATGGGGACCTGTGGTAGGTCTTTTCACAGTGGGTAGTTAGATGACAGTCTGGATACAGCTGGTTTGCTGTGGATGCTCAGACTGGGACTTTTGTAGAATGCTGGCACAAAGAAACTTCTGGTGCAAAGGAACTTGCAGGTGCAGGAAGCAAATCCATAGTAGACGCAAGCCAGAGTCAGCAGCAACTAGGTAGCAGAGGTACTAGCTCAGAAGATAGAAGCAAGGTCAGAAGTCAGGCCAGGCTGATATCAGGGGAACAGGAGGGGGCGAAGTAGGGACACAAGCCAAAGTCATCAACATGATTAGAATAAAGCAGAGTCAACAGGAAAGCCAGGTAAAGCACAGGATAGCAGTCTGGACACGGGTCACAGAAGCTAATAACCTCTCCTCTTGTTCTGCACCCATCTCAAACTGCAAATTCCCATCCCATAAAATAAATTGGAAGGGGAAAAAAGGAACAAACTTGGATAAGGGACATATATACAAATAAATATGTATCAAAAATATGAAAATTACTATTTTAATACTATTTTCTTCAGTATTTACAGCATATGCATGCCATTCCTAACTATAGGCCCTACCACTGCATGCAATTATGCACAAACATAGGTTCAGAGCATCTCCCCCTCAAGGGAAATCCTCTGTCCACAGGATCCACAGCTCCACCCGGAGATAGATAGACAGCTATCCCATCCTGAAGAGTCCTGCAAAAAAGACAAACACCATCCTATCCTATTAACTACCTGTACACTTTTCAAAATTTCGGTCAGAAGGGGTTATAAGCCTGCTGACAGAAATAACATCACAACCAACGCATAGTTCACTTCAAATTAAACCTTTCTCCTGTAATTCTGTCAGAAAGGGGTTATAAGCCTCCCAACAGAACACTGGGGGAAGAAATATATTATTCAGCAAGCAAGAGTTCTTTCTGGAGTTCCTAATGGGATGAACCCTTCCCCAAGCAAACAGGCACCTAAAAGAATTAGTTCAAAGAACAGACCTCACCGCTTGTAACAGGAAAAGGTTCATCCATTAGGCACCCAGGGTGGCAGTCTTGCCTGCTCCTGCAAAGTCATGGAAAAGAAGGACATACTCTCTCTGCGATTCCTCAGCAGTCCATGTGGGCACTTTACTAACCACTGTACTTCAAGCAGTCCCCCTCAAACATTAAAGTACAGGTCAGGCAACCTCTTCCTGGGGCCCCCTTCCTCCCTGATCGAGACAGAGTGACTCTTCGTAGGCCGTCCCATGCTGGCAACCATCACTCTGTCCTTGTAGATGGACCTCCCCAGCCATCATTTCTTTTCGAATGTCCTCAAAACGTGCCCAGGTCTCCTCACACTCTGGCACCCACTGCGGCTTAGGGACGTGTGGGTACTCCCAAACCAATTCATCCTCCCACTCTCTGCATGAGTTCTCGACGATGTCTATGGTTTCGGGAGGGACGTAGGGATAGTCCAGACCCCACTCCAGAGCAACCCTCCTTTGAACCTCCTGCTGGAACCAGGAAAACCTGGGTAGGTCTTTAGGGTTTCCTTTCCCGGACAGGGAGCAGGCTTCAGGGGACCTCTTCACCCACTGCCTGTAGGTGGGTGCTCTGTTCTGGGTGGTGAAGGGTCCCCAGACAAATAGTTGTCTGCTAATGATGGGGGTTCTCTGCAGCTCTTCTGGGTTCCCCAGTAAAATATGGCTCCTCTTCTCCCTCAGATGGTGCTTCCAGGACTTAGGAACCTCCTGTCTCCCATTCCTCCTCCGAGCAGCTGTCAGGAGAGGACCATTCTGCTAGTTTCTCGAGGGACCCAAATTCCAATAACCGTCTGGGGGAATCCCCAAACTATGGCCCTGCCCCCCGCATTTCCCTTCTGGCTCACCTGAAGGCATACTCCCCTCCAATGCTGGCTTCTTCCAGGCAGGGATGGCAAGGGGTATAGCTGCAGCCGGCATTTCGGGGACATCTGGCTCCTGCACAGCAGTACTCACAGTCATCAAGTCCCTGACAAGGCCGCAAGCCAGAGCAGACTACTCTTCTCTTCTCTCAGGGGATTCACCAGGCTCAGACTCTACTCCACCTCTCTGGGATGACGCTAGGCCTGCCCCAGCTTTTGCAGTTGACCAAGTCTTGAATGCAGGTCCACCTGATAGTATTGTGGCTCCTGCTGGCTGGGTGCAAGCCGGGTGAGCTTTTCACTACAATGACCACACCGGATCCAAGTACTGACCACAGTGGTCGGTATCCGGCACTCTGGGCACAGCAGGCACAGCCCCTCGATCATCCCCAGGGTGAATCCCCCCTGATGCTCCAACCGGACACTGGTGTTGTCCAGCACCCATTCCTGCATTTCAGGCAACCAAGTCAGAGCGGGTAGCATACATCCACTCTCTGCCATCTTGCCCATCTGCCTTGTGATGTCTGCTGCTAGCAGGGAATGCTGGGTCTCCTCTAGGCACTGCCCCCTGGCTTCCAGACATTGTGGCATCTGTAACACTGATATGCAGGCTCCTCCCCGAGCACGCTGTTGTTGTAACCCCTTATTGGATAAATTGAAGGTTGCAGGCATGCTGTTACTAGCAAGACTTGCACAGGCATGTCGCTCTGCACCGGCTCTGCCCAAGCAACCAAAAGCAGATGGCCACTGACTTCCCCGATGGTTGCTGGTAGCAACAATAACATTTGTAACCCATCCCTCACCGAAGGGAACACATTCAGCACAGTCCTGCCTGCAGGCACCCGCAGGCCTACCCTGATCACCCTGGGCAACAGTAGAGACTTCCAGGTACTCTTTACTCTTTACTGTTCAAAGCAGGATTTTACAGCAATAGTTCAGAATGTCCAGCCATAGCAGAGCGCTGGGCATATCTATAATCCATGGGCGCGGTCGCCCGCAGTGGTTGCCATGGGTGACAGCACATGATGAGCAGTTCCTAAATTGTAGGATTAGTACAAGTGTCCATCCCAACTGCAGTTGGGGCAACTGGGTGAACAGACAGCAATATAATTGAATTTGAAGGCAGGTCCCGCTGATTGCTATGGACAATGGCGCTTGTTACTAGAACACTGAATAGCAGAAAGAGCACATTCCTCCTTCCCCAAGGTTAAAATCTGGTAGCAGAACAAAGCATAGTTCCCTGACTCAATCAACTTCTGTTGCTAGGGGCAATGGTGGCATGTTAACCGTGAACAGGTGATCCCGGACAACGCACCCAAATATAGCCATACCCCCATAGGGGCTGCTGAATGTTGTGGTTCACCTGTCACACTGCCCAGCCCAGCATCCATCTCTCAGGCACTCAGAGACATAGAACAGTCCAAAAGCTGTGTTTTTTTTTTTTTTGTATTTCATTGAGGCAATTGAACTTGGATAGGAATAGGAAATTATGATTGAATTATTCCGTTCCAATTACTTGGGGCTACTATATACACTCCTGTATTTACACTCCAGTCTTCTCTCCAGCACAACTCTTGCTTAAGCCCTTGTACACACTGTCGGATATTCCGACAACCATATCCGTCTGAGTTATTCCGACAGATTAATTCCGGAAGAGGTCCGGAAGTGATGTTGCATACACACGGTCGGACTAAGTTGTCGGAAAATCCGATTGTACATAACGTGATGACGTTATTTTGTTAAGATGGGACTACGTTCAGGCTAGTAGCCAATAGCTTTGGTCTAGGAATTTGATCTGAGCATGCGTGGCACTTTGTCCGTCGGAGTAGGCTACACATGATTGGAGTATGTCCGATCGGAGCATTTTGTTGGAAAATTTTACCGGCAAGTTGGAAAAGTTGGTCCGTCGAATATTCCGACAGAAACAGTCCGATGCAGACCACACACAGTCGGAATATCCGACAAGATGGTCCGATAGGAAACATTCCGTCAGAATCTCCAACCGTGTGTACAAGGGCTTAGGCCTCTTTCCCTTTACTCCTCCAGCACTTCACTTACTGCAGACCATTACTGCTCCAGACTAGCTAGCACCACATGGTTAGGCCTGACTCTAACTCAGCCAGTCCTCAGTGAATTGCCTTTTGCAGCCACGAACCAGGGGTCCCCATAGCGTAGCAAACAGAAAGTTCTTGGTGCTAGCTGTCCTCTTCCCAGCTACTGATCCCAAATAGCTTTCTGCAGGCCCTGCCAGCCAGCCTGCTGTAATGACCTCTCTCCACTGCCCTTCTCACAGTCCACTCCTCTGGTTCTGCACTCATATCAAACTGGAAACTCCCAGTTCTCTCAGGCATGCTTCCCCAGTCCTCCTCACTGTGCTTCACTCACCATCCCTCCAGGCTGCAACCAGTTGTTCTCCCTAGAGTCTCTTAGCAGTATTGTCTCCCGCTGTCCTCGCCTTGCTCTCTCTTGTGCCTCTTCCCTGGCTCTCTTCTCTCCTGGATGCACACAAGCCCTGGTCTAAGCTCCCCCCCTCAGACTGGGGAGCTCCCTGTGGGCCCCCGAGAGCCTTCACACTCCCTCTCCCTCCAGCTCTTCCCCCCTGTTAGCTCTTCCCTAGCTGGGCTGACCCTGGGTATGGGCGTGCCAATCCAAGTTAGGGATTGGTTAAGGCTCCTTAAAAATACCCCAGGCAGCTCCACCTCACCTCTCATCCTCTCTTTCTATCACCTTCTAGAAAGAAGAGGGAGATGACAGTGATGCTACTTGTGAATCACCCAGCCCTGCTCTGAGCCACCCCCAGCATAGAATGAAAACAAATAGGTCTAGCCACCAGCTAGGCCTGCCTAAATTTCCCTACCCTATAGAAAATCCTCACTCTATCACCTACCTACCGTATATACTCGAGTATAAGCCGAGATTTTCAGCCCCTTTTTTTAGGCTGAAAGTGCCCCCCTCGGCTTATACTCGAGTCACCGCCGTCTGTCTACCCGATCAGCGTGTCGTGCAGACAGACGGCGGCTATTCCACTATTCAAAAGCCACACCTCCCTGTCTGTGATAGGCGGAACACTCAATTTCCCAGCAGTCAGTGGTCCGCCTATCACGGACATCCGCTCATCCTCATACTACGGACGAGGATGAGAGGATGTCCGTGATAGGCGGAACACAGACTGCTGGGAAATTGAGTGTTCCGCCTATCACAGACGGAGGCGTGGCTTTTGAACAGTGGAATGGCCGCCGTCTGTCACAGAAGAGAAGAGGTGCGGCGATCCTGGCATGGCCGCCGTATGTGCAGAAGGACACAGGCTCAGGACACAGGTAGACTGGACACACAGGGCGGCTGGACACACAGGGATGGACGGACACACAGGGATGGACGGACACACAGGGATGGACGGACACACAGGGATGGACAGGCATGTCTCACCCTCGGCTTATACACGAGTCAATACGTTTTCCCATTTTTTTTTGTGGTAAATTGGGGGCCTCGGCTTATATTCGGATCGACCTATACTCGAGTATATACGGTAACTAGAGGGTGCTACATCTGTTACTGCTTTAACCACTTGCCGACCACTGGATGAACATTTATGTCAGCAGAATGGCACGGACAGGCAAATGGGCGTACAGGTACATCCCTTTAAATTTGCTGCTGTGTTGTCGGGTGTGACCCTGCCGCCAGCCCTGGGAGTGTGATCACGGGTCCCGCGGACTCGATCTCTCACGGAGAGGAAGAATGGGGAAATGCTGATGTAAACAGCATTTCCCCATTCTTCCTAGTGACAGGACACTGATCACAGCTCCTTGTGATTGAGAGCAGTGATCGGTGTCATGACACATGTAGCCCACTCCCCCTACAGAACACATCCCTAGGACACACTTAACCCCTGCAGTGCCCCCTCCTGGTTAACCCCTTCACTGCCAGTCACATTTACACAGTAATCAATGCATTTTTAATCACGCTGATTGCTGTATAAATGTGAATGGTCCTAAAATAGCGGCAAAAGTGTACAATCTGTCCACCATAATGTCGCAGTCAAGATAAAAAACGCTGATTGATTACTAGTAAAAAAAAAAAAAAAAAAAAGATTAATAAAAAAGCCAAAAAAACCTATCCCCTATTTTGTAGACGCTATAACTTTTGCGCAAACCAATCAATATACGCTTATTGCGATTTTTTTTTTTACCAAAAATATGTAGAAGAATACGCATTGGCCTAAACTGAGGAAAAAAATGTTTTTTTATATATTTTGTGGGGATATTTATTATAGCAAAAAGTAAAAAATAATGCATTTTTTCAAAATTGTCGCTTGTTTTTTGTTTATAGCGCAAAAAAATGAAAACCGAAGAGGTGATCAAATACCACCAAAAGAAAGCTCTATTTGTGGGAAAAAAAAATTGTTTGGGAGCCACATCGCACGACCGTGCAATTGTCAGTTAAAGTGGCGCACTGCTGAATCGCAAAAAGTGCTCTGGTCTTTGGCCAGCCAAATGGTCCGGGATCTTAAGTGGGTAATGTTCATTTACAAGCTGGAGGAGGAGTGGTGACCAAGCTTTATAGTAGTAATGGGAGCAGAGAAAACTAAGGTCACTGACCTGGCAGTGCTTTCTGGCAGGGATGTTTAAATCTCAGAACTAAATAGACAGAATACAAATTGTTTGGTGAGGAAAACAGATACCACATACACTGTACAGTATGTGTTTCAGCTGGGATCTTAACGGTTTGCCACTTAAAGAAAATGTTACTGGTAAGAAAGTCAGCTTCTTGAATAAAAGTATTGGATACATTTCAGTGTGTGTGTTACCCATAGCACTTAATCGTTCTTTTTATAGGGAGCAGGAGGAATGAACAGAATACTGTTAATGGTTACTGCAGGGCAACACAGATAGCTCTTCTCTCAGACACCAAACTTATTTACCCAAATTTGTTCTTTCAGTGGAACTCTGTTGCCATTGTATGTTGCTAGTGCTACCACTAACAGTGGATATCTCCATCCATCTTGCATCTATTTTATATTGCAAGTCCATTTGTAGGCGACAATTCTAATTCTCTCCCTGGTCATTTAACGCCTTTCTCTAATTTTCTTTAATTTTCCAAGTTTTACCATACCTGTTTTCCCCAACCATACCCGTCCTTAGTGAGCTGCTTCCTTTAAAATGTTTGTATAGGTATGACCAGGGCCGGATTAAGAGCATCATGGGCCTGGTGCTGAGGATTTTAATGGGCATTTTTATGGAAATAAATAAAATGAAAACACGTTTTTTTTTTGTTAAAATAAATAAAAAATTTTAAACAAACCACTCATTCACACTGTATGCACAAGAGAACCCATGTGAACGAGCCCTTCATTTTTTAAATTATTTATTACATTTTTAAATTATTTTTTAATTTATTATTATTTATTGCAGTTTTTCTATTTTTTACATTTTTTTCCACAATGCTTTTTTGGGAAATGGAGCAGTGGAAGGTGTCAGTACTGCATACACAGGGGGGCCCAGAGGTGGAGTAGCTTTCAGCTGCTTCATGGAGAGCCAAAGACTGTCATGTGATGATGCTTGTGATTGCCCCCCCACCGCACCGATCACCCCCGACTTTCAGATTCCCCCTGCTGCAGGAGGTACAAGGAGCGTCTCATGCAGTGCAGTATCCAAATGGTCAGTCCGTCACTGCTGGGCCTATATTAAGGTAGAGGCCTGGAGCTGTAGCTCCAATAGCCCCTATGTTAATCCGGCCCTGGGTATCACCCAAATGAATCCCAAACAACCCTCTTCTTCTATAGATCATGTCCCAGCTTTCGCTTTTTTTCATTTACCTTGTTCCTCTGTGAACAACTGCTTTTATAGCTCCTTGTGATATCAGGCGTACCCCTAAGCTACATCTCCCAAAGCTCTCTACCTACACTAAGGGGTCTATTTATTAAAAAATTGCTGTGTCAATGTCTCAAGCATTTGCCCAGCTGTCAAAATAATCCCTGTGTTTGGCCTATTATGTTTAATTCCTTTGATCGTCAGCTCTATCTAGTGATCATAATGCAGTATTTTCTTGAAATACCTTAATCTGGAAAATACGCCATTACAGCCACTAGATGGAGCTGATCATCATAGAAAATAAACATATTTTGCAAAATACAGGGATTATCTGTGACCACTGTGGAATGCTTGGGACATCTTTTATAAATAGACCCCATGGTGTGTGGACATGATCTTGGGAGTCAAGGCAGTGTCATTGCTGGAATTAAACCAATGCATACACATGAAGAGTTACAGAAAGGGTCAGGGAAAAGTAGAATTATGTAGTCCAGCTGGCAGAGCTGACAACACTGGTTGGGATTTCAGTGCAGCAGAGTCACCATGTCAGATTAAAAAGGAAGTTACAATAGTACACTAGATTTCTGAGGGATTAGCAGTTATTTTTATGTACATGTAGCATTTTAAAGGGAAAAAAACATGGTAAATTGTGCATGTATTGCAGAGGTGTATTGCATATTTAATTTTATGGCCTGAAATATACTTTAAGGGTTCATTCACACCATAAGGTACATTCAAATGCACGTTTTTTGGGGCGTTCCGGGCAGCCTGTTCATTTAATTTCCCAATTATTTAAAATTGCGTCGCACCAAGCTTCATAGTACTGTAGTGCTATAAATTATTGTGGGTGAAAACATACATGCATTTGCCAGATGCTTGGGGGTGCCATTAAGAATTAATGGAATATGTGCACATCTGCAGAAGACAGCGCATTTTCATGCATACGTTCCCGCACTGCACCTAGTGTTAACAAGCCCTAAAAGTCTGAGATTAGATGACAACCTAATGTATGCAACAGGTTGTCATCTTTACACAATACTTGCAGAGATTGTTGACAGCATGTTGAAAAAGCCTATAATGTAATGGTTTCACGCTGTAACAGACTGTGTACAGCCAAGCTAAGCCTAAGTATCATACAATCAATTACACTTGTGTTCCAATATAATTATGTTCCTTTTATCTTCTGTTTATCCTAAGCAGTAAAATGTCATGGTATGAGTAGGTGGGAGCGAGGGAATGGCTTGCAACTTTGCTTTTTCCATAATGCAATCCATGGCAGACATGGAAGAGGGCCAGTTGTGTCACAGACTACCATATTGCTTATTATGACTGGAGACCTCGTAAATAGAGATGGGTGACTTTAACAAAAAGTATTACCATCAAAGGGGAAGCTTTCAACTGAGCTGCTTAGGTGAACCTTTCTTGGAAATATATATATATATATTTTTTTATTTAGAGGGTGTGTATAAAGGGTAGTTCAGTTTATTTTTATACTGTCACTTTAAATATTAAATGTGACTTTTTTCCACTGACTTTTTTTTTTTTTTCATGAAAAAAAAAAGTTAAATATTTAGCAAAACAAGGGGCTGCTTTTTGGAAACCAAACAAATCCAACATAGTTGAAATAGACTTCTGTAGCCCTTAGGAGCTATTTAAAGCAGGGCCCCACCCAAAAGGAGAAACTCCACTTATTTGCCTCCTCTCTCTGCTGCCACATTTGGCACCTTTCCGGGAGGGGGGCGCAGGTACCTGGTTTTTGACAGGTACCCACTCCAACTTCTGGCTGACTTCACCAGGGATACCTCACCTGGAAGTTCGGCCCCCCTCCTCCTTCCCCCGCTGCATGTGCAGTAGGGAACTGGCTGTGAAGTCGCAAGGCTTTACTGCCAGTTTCCCTTACCTGAGATGGTGGTGGCAGCACCCGAGAGACGATTTAAAAATTTGCTCGGGTGAACAGGTAAGTGTCCTAATATTAAAAGTCAGCAGCTACAGTATTTGTAGCTGCTGACCTTTTTTTTTTTCTGAAGGAGCCTGGAGCTTGTGTTATGCCACAAGAGCAAAATATGATTTTTACAGAGATTTTGATTATCCCTACTCAAGAGTGGATGGGGTTGTTTGCAGACTAATACACTATCCAGTCTCCAGACCTTAATCCTATAGAAAATGTATGAAGGAAGTTTAAACTTCGAGTCACCAAGTGACAGCAAAGAAACCTTAAAGCGTTTGTTAACCAAAAAAAATTAAAAATAAAAATGGATCCTGCTCCTTTAAAGCATTTTATATGACACAGTGCTTGTCCTGTGTCATTTGGCCCCTTGTAACACCTAAAAAAACCTGGCTGATACTGCCAGTTTCTTCCCACCCCTATGTAAACTGACCATGGTGTATCATGGCTGCTGAGCCTTGACACCGTGGTCAATTTACGTGCCTCAGTCATCCGCAGCCTGCTATCTGCTCTCCTCTCTGCTCGTGTGTCCTCCCCCCCCCCCCTTCCCTCTCTGTCTGTCTGCTCGTGACAGTGCTGCCTCTCCCCTCTTCCTGCTCATTGCATAACAGTAGCCTGTATACACCATTAGCACTGCCTTCTATTGAAGTGTCCCCCTCTGTGTGTGATTTCTAAAAATAAATGCTGCAAATACCTAATTTCACAGCCGAGATTGCGATCACATAACCAGACAGCTCTCGCCTCTCCTCCACTCCAGACTGATGACGTCAGAGGGGAATCTTGGCCCCTCCCACTGCATCTGTCAGAAAAGGAAATGCGAAAGCTGGACAGTCATGTGATCGCAATCTCGGATGTAAAATGATTTGTGTGCAGCATTAATTTTATAAAACACACACAGAGGGGGATACTACAATAGGAGGCAGTGCTGATGGTATTTACAGGTTAGAGTGGCTTAACAACCACTTTAAGGATTTAGAGAAGATCTGTAAAGAAGAGTCGATAAAAATCCCTCCTGAGATGTGTGGAAACCTGTTAACCAACTACAAGAAAAGTCTTACCTGTGTGCTTGCTTTCTCCACCAAGTACTAAGGCATGTTTTGTTTGGGAATCAAATACTTTTACTCACTGAACTGCAACTCAATTTATAACATTAGTATCAAGTGTTTTTTCTAGATTCTTGGTTGATATTCTGTCTCTATCATTTAAAATACACCTATGATAGAACATTATAGACCCTTCATTTCTTTGTAAGTGGGCACATTTACACAATCTGAAGGGGTCAAATAATTATTTTCTCCACTGTATGTCTTTGGTAAAAAAAAAAACAATAAGTTTATATTAATTTGTTTGTGTTAAAAAAAAAGGCTAATTCATTTATACATACTGTAGCTTAAATCTTGCAGTCTAAATATGCACAGATGCATCCACAAGAGGAACAACCCTGACAACCTGGACCCATAAGAAGTAGGTTGAATAATGCTGACCATCTTTCTGAACCCAAACACAATGGTTATTATTTATATGAAGCAGGGGCGGACTGACAACTCATGGGGCCCCTGGGCAATCGGAGATTATGGGGCCACACAGTATACACAAACACACACACTATACCAGGCATGTCCAAAGTCCGGCCCGCGGGCCAATCGCGGCCCGGTTTTGAACGGCCCGCCTCGTAATCTAAACATATATATCTTTTGTGGCCCCCGGCAATCTCCCAGCACCGGGGCCACAAAAGATATATAGTCTGGTTGCATTGGAGATAGGAGGCTGTACGAGCGCCGTGCACACAGGTGTATTTCCTGTTTACACGGCAGCCTCTGTAATAGGAAGTCCCATCTCCGCTATTGGACGACTGTTCTGTCCATCAAAGGAGGCGGGACTTTCTCTTAAAGAGGCCGCTGTGTAAACAGGAGATTCTCCTGTTCTTTGGCGCTCGTTCAGCCCCCTCGATGTCCCCTCCAAGGCTGCACTGATGGCAATGGTAAGTACATTCCTGGCTAATGGTGGCTGCATTCCTGGCTAATAGTGAGTGAAATCTTGGCAATGGTGGCTGCATTCCTGGCAATAGTATGTGAAATCCTGGCTAATGGTGGCTGCATTCCTGGCTAATAGTGAGTGAAATCCTGGCAATGGTGGCTGCATTCCTGGCTAATGGTGGCTGCATTCCTGGCTAATGGTGGCTGCATTCCTGGCAATGGTGGGTGCATTCCTGGCAATAGTATGTGAAATCCTGGCTAATGGTGGGTGCATTCCTGGCTAATAGTGAGTGAAATCCTGGCTAATGGTGGCTGCATTCCTGGCAATAGTATGTGAAATTCTGGCTTACGGTGGCTGCATTCCTGGCTAATGGTGGCTGCATTCCTGGCAATGGTGGGTGCATTCCTGGCAATAGTATGTGAAATCCTGGCTAATGGTGGGTGCATTCCTGGCTAATAGTGAGTGAAATCCTGGCTAATGGTGGCTGCATTCCTGGCAATAGTATGTGAAATTCTGGCTTACGGTGGCTGCATTCCTGGCTAATGGTGAGCGAAATCCTGGCTAATGGTGGCTGCATTCCTGGCTAATGGTGAGTGAAATCCTGGCAATGGTGGCTGCATTCCTGGCTAATGGTGGGTGAAATCCTGGCTAATGGTGAGTACATTCCTGGCTAATGGTGGCTGCATTCCTGGCTAATAGTGAGTGAAATCCTGGCTAATGGTGGCTGCATTCCTGGCTAATGGTGACTGCATTCCTGGCAATAGTATGTGAAATCCTGGCTAATGGTGGCTGCATTCCTGGCTAATGGTGAGTGAAATCCTGGCAATGGTGGCTGCATTCCTGGCTAATAGTGAGTGAAATCCTGGCAATGGTGGCTGCATTCCTGGCTAATGGTGGCTGCATTCCTGGTAATGGTGGCTGCATTCCTGGCAATGGTGGGGGCTGCATTCCCAGCAATGGTGGGCGCGCAGATGGGCACTGACCCTTATTTTGCTTTACAGTTTTTTATTTAAAATTGTAAGGTTTTTTCCTGAAACTTCCCTCTTATTCACCAATAAATACGGTATATCCAAATAACACGCCCGAGCTCATCTCTTCAACACACACAGCCACAAAGGCAAGATAATTCTTGTTGGGCCGTGTATTAGTGTTCGAACTAACACACTTAGACCGAATTTTAATGGTTCAAAGAATGTCAGGAAAAATGGTCGGCCCTCGTGCATGTTCACTTCATCAAATCTGGCCCTCTTTGAAAAAAAGTTTGGACACCCCTGCACTATACAATCACACAGTATACACAGACATGTTTCTATTGGCTGAGAAGGTACCGGAGAGTTGGGGCAGCTATAATCTCTGGGTTTTTAGACCAAAAGGATGTCGGTAAGGGACATTTCAAAGACAGATGCAAAAAAAAAAAAAAAACACAGATTTTTACATACTGTCCCTGGTTTTACTGAGACTGGCAACCCTGATGGGGCCCCCTAGTGCCCCGGGGCCCTCGGGCAGTGCCCGAGTAGCCCAATGGTCAGTCTGCCCCTGATATGAAGTACTGTGCAGGCTTAACCCAAGGCAAAAGACTTATTACTATCTTTGCTGCCCACCTATGTGTGGTAGTGAATAAAAATATAAATGAACATAATTACCTCATTACAAAAATAATAAAGGGTTCAACTATGGCAGATCACATATGGCAGTGCAATCAGTGGGTGATTGCATTGCCATATTTGATCTGTCATAGTTAAACCCTTTATTATTTTTGTAATGAGGTAATTATGTTCATTTATATTGTTATTCACTACCACATATAGGTGGACAGCAATGATATGAATGTAGTATATGATATTTACATATACAATTATTGAAACGTATAGAGGGTTAGTGTGGTGAGTCGTTTTTTTTTCTCTCGCTTTCTCCTTCCACTACTTTTGGGGTTAGCCATCATGTATTTATAAAAAGATTGTGAAGCGAAAGGCGTTGACCTTATCTCTCAAGTCTGATCAACAACTGTGCTTGTTGGCAGTAAATGTTAATTACTGATATTAATATGCAAACAGCTACATGGAATATGTGATTTTACATATGTTTTATTGTTAGAAATCAAATTCATATTTTTATAATATTCTTGTATCTCTTTGTGCTAACTGGGGGCAGTGGCGGCTGGTGGTTTCTTTTGGGGAAGGGGGAGTGGAAAACAACTAACCACCAACCCCCCCCCCCCCCCCCGCTGTTTGCCAGTCGGTCGTTGGCAGGCAGCATGGTGCAGAGGCTCTGTGTCCTCTACCCCATGGCAGCTTTAGGCTCCTCCTCTCCTCCTCCTAGGGGCCCAATAGGATCACCTATCCTTTCAGCCAATCGGGTGACCAGTGTCAAAACTAGCTGGATCAGTGTTATATTGATTCACTGTTGTAACACACCTTGGTGTGTTCAGAGCACACTATCTGCTACCTTATATTGAAGCCTATTACAGCCTTTGGCTCTAATTGGTGCTTAAAAAAACAGCCCCTCTCCTCTGCATTGGTATCCATGCGCTGGTGTCCTGAAAGGGGCCGGGGGGGGGGGCGGCGATGGACAGGGGGGACAGTGCCAGTGCACCCTTAATGGATGGGCTGACCCTGACTGGAGGGGTATATAAAGTCCTATTGTCTATATTTTTGAGACACTAAATACATAATTAGAATACATATGTGAACTATTTTTCACCTGGCAAAAAAATGAGAAATTTCAGTTAAATGACAGGAAATCCAGGCCCTTGACCTCTCCAGATTATACTCTAGTTAAGGAATACAGTCTGGTCTAGAACCCACCCCAGATTGTGATTGAACCAGTGAATGAGCAGCAGCAAACTGATAAAGTCATCATTCTGTTCCTTTTTCACAGAAAACAAAGCATTAAAGCTTGATTGGCTATTGTGTCCCTCTCCCAGTCTGAGTGTTATAGTACAGGGCATTATAAGAAACTAAAACCAAGATAGATTCAGGTTCTTATATTATTTCTCGTTTAAAATACAATTACAATGACCTAAACTTTATTTGTATGGTGTTGAGCTTTTTTTTTAAAAGTGTACCTAAACCCAAGAACACAAATGTAATACTCTATTTTGCAGCTTACCAGTCCTTAGATGCGGCAGATGCATTCGTTTTCTGTTTTTAGGATTTTTCCTTTTGTTTTCACGTGGTGATACTACCAGTTGCACATTTCCTGTCCTAGGGTGACAACAGTTACTACAGAACACCTCCCCCTCTTCGTTATAACATGGGTGAGGGTTCTATAGTCCATGGAGAGAACCAAAAATAATGCTCCTTGAATTACTCAACATGGATTTTTTGCATTTATTGAACAAAACACTTTCAATTGAATATTGAACAGATCAAAAGTGAGCAAATAAGAGAAGGAAGTTAGGTTTTACATACACTTTAAACAATATTTAGATGTTCTCCATCAACACTGTGAAGAACTATATCCATCAAATAACAACAGTTTTCCAGGAATCATTCTGATTATGGGTGAATAATTGAGCTATCACCTGGGCTACTATTTTGACAGCAAGGCCAGGGCATTTTGGTTGGTGGGTATGGGCTATGTGGATAATACAATGTTAAAAAGTGTGTGTCATTAAACCCAGGTGAGAATCGCAGTGTGTTTCAATAAAGTTAGCAAGAATTCTCAGCGATAAATGTGGAGCGGTGACATGGCACCATTAAAACCTCACTAACAGAAACATTTGCTGCAGTTAATGAGGTCTACGGGGCTGACAGTTCTTCCATCTACAATCAGGAAGAGACAGCTTTCCATGCATAATCAAGAAGGGAATCACACAGGTCAAAGGTCTCTCTGTTAAGACAATCAAATCTCCTCAATTCTACAACGTTTTCCTGCTTTATTTTATTAAATGTACAGTTTTACAACGATAGCCAGAAAAATGTCCTTATTACACTGGAAAAATCTGACACGTTTTACGAGATCAGTAAGCTCACCGTTTTATCCAGCAGAGGAAGAGTTCTATTAAATGACATTAAGCCTTACTGAAAGCAAAAGCAGGTATATTAGAAAAAAATGCTGAGATTTATGGGAAAAAGTAGAAGAGTAAAAAGTCACCAGCAATTTGTTGTGAGTGTAGGATGTCACATTGGTCAAAGTGCCACATGACTGCTGAGACACATATGCTCATACAACTAATTAACAGGCCAATACCTTGCCCAAAAATGACACAGAGGCTGATTAAGTTGGAAAAGGGGCAAGGCTACAGCTTTATTGAACTTTTCCAAATGTAACATATAAGCAATGGCTGTCACAGGTATACTGTGAGCACACATAAAGCATACATTGGCATAGCCTAAGAGGCCTGTCCTTACCATCAGTGCCAGACAGGCATTAGACTGACCCCAGAATTTAACTTGAGGGCATAGTCCATTACAACTATGTCATTTCCTGGCAAGGTCAAAACCGCCAATAAAGCTGTGACAAAACTTAAGAGTGGGTGGGTGGGCAGGCAACTATTCTGTCAGCTGAATCTCATCAGGTCAGAGGGACGTACCTCAGCGTAGTTCAGGCTCAGCCCCATCACCTCGTATCCTTGTAGCCAATCCTAATGGAGCCACTTAACCTCCTTGATTTGGATCAATGCCCACTGTAATGCAATGCTTCTATCAGTCAAGGCTTCCTTTCCCTAAAGGGGTTCAAGGGGCCTTCATCAACAATTCTAGGCAGGGTCTCTTTTTTTATCAGGGCAGTGAAGTGACTTGTAGGAATAAGGGATGACCACGAATAAAGCATTCTAAGTTTATTAGCAACCAATCATTTAGAAATGGCAGATGTAAAAGCAACATATTCACTCACTAGAGACCGGTGACTTCAGTGATTAAGAAGAATGTCTATTAATAGAGACCAGTGACATTAGTGGTAATGCAGCCTGCCTATTCTATTTACCAGAGAAGTGTTTCTCAACCTTTTTTTAGCCAAGGCACCGTTTAAAATTATAGACAATCTCAAGGCACCCTTTAAAATTAAGGACAGTCTCAAAGTACCCCATTCTAAAATGTCAAAAAAATATTCTAATAGCTTTACATAATGCAACAACATCCACACATTTTAAAGTAGCACATCTTTCCTATTTTATAACAGTACCACAGCAAAATGACATTTTTAAAATGCTTGCGACTGTAATATACTGTCGGATCCCGGCTATATAGATAAGTCATTGAAAAACGGCATGCCCCCCCCCCCCCCAGTCCATTACCAGGCCCTTTGAGTCTGGTATGAATATTAAGGGGAACCCCGCAACAGAAATACAAAAGAAAATGGCATGGATGTCCCCCCCAAAATCCATATCAGCAGGCCCTTTAGGTCTGGTATGGATATTAAGGGGAACTCCGCACAAAAATTTAAAACAAACATTACACAGGGGACCCCCAGGACCCCAGGCACTATATACTGTGTACAGCAGTATATATACTATATGGTCTGCCCTATATACTCTGCAGAAAAATTGGGCCTTAGGTGTTGGTGCCAGAACACTGTAACTCCTCATAGTTACTCTTGTTGGGCACAGGAAAGGGCCTTTCTGGGAAATATTATATCAAAAATAGTAATTACATGACCATGTTAAATAGGGGCATAAAAATTGGGCCTTGGGTGGTGGTGCCACAACACTGTAACAACTCAAAGTTACTCTTGTTGGGCGCAGGAATGGGCCATGCTGTGAAATATTATATCAAAAATTGTAATTACATGCCCCAGTTAAACTGGGGCAGAAAAATTGGACCTTTGGCTTTGATGGTGCCAGAAAACTGTAACCCCTCACAGTTACTCTTGTTGGGCACAGGAACAGGCCCTGCTGTGAAATATTATATCAAAAATATAGCAATTTGGCCAAGCTAGCATTTAGACGCTGAGCATGTGGATGGCTGAGACCGAATTATATATTTTTTTTCTGCATTTTATTTTAAGCAATTTAATACAAACAAATATAATTCAATTGCATGCACATCATAAAGTACAACAAAAGAATTTGGTTCTATTTTAAGTAGGTATACAAAGTCACCATTCTTATTTTTTATATTTCTAATAAAGGTATAGACTTTTATCTCCATCGTTCTAGTAATTCACACCAACAATAGAAAAAAAGCCACCCAAAAACAACACAAAAGCCCTTATTCCCCCTCTTCCAGTGTACAGCCATATTCCCTGGAACAGACAAAGAGGGACCATCGTGTCCATTTTTTATTACATTTCTCTTCTCTACCTTGCACATTTGCAATACCTTTTTCCATAGAATATATGTTGGCTATTTTTTTTAGCCACAATGAAACCGAAGGCCTGCATTTAGAAGATGAACAATCATTGAATTCCTATATTTATGCTTTGAAAGATCTGAGAGATGGAGCAGGTATCTGGCAGGGTCAGAACCCAGGTCATAATCAGTAAGCTGACCTATGATATCTCAGACTTCAGACCAGAATTCCATCAGTTTCCTACAGGACCAAAAAATATGGAGCATATTACCCTCTGCCTCCCCACAGTGCCAGCAAGTATTCGTCCTTTCTGGATAGATTTTATTTAACAGTGATGGGACTCTATACCACCGTTTTGAGGAGTAGTGGGCAAAATAAAGAATATAGCCCCACTGCTCTTCAGAGAGTGTAATGTCCAAATCTCTTTCCCATTTCTGGAGGAATCCTGGAACAAAGCCCTCAGGCGGGTGTATTAGCAGTTTGTATATCTCAGATACCCCGTGGGCAGAGGGTGCTTCTACCAAACATAGATTTTCCAAAGACGTATTTGAATGGTCTGACCATTCTCTGCAAAGAAGAAAGCTAAGAAAGGGGGTAAGTTGCTGCATCTGCCACGGATCCAGTGGTGGATTAAACATCGACTGTATTTCCGCCCTGGTCTTCAGCCTGGATTCTTCAAGGTAATCTCCTAGGCAGAATTTACCTTGTCTCAAAGTTTGTTTAAAACAGCTGTCTGTATGGCCTGGGGGGAATGCTGGATTTCCCAATATTGAGTAAAGCCAGGTAATTTCCCCTTCTGTCTTAGAGAATAGGTGGCTTTGTTGCGTCACTCTCAAAGTTGACCCTATAAGGGGGTGATGTCGTAGGGTACCAAGTGCTCTTAACCTTAACCATGGTACACATTAAAGTGGAATCTGGGTACAAGATTGTTCAATCGCTACCCAGGCTCTACACCAGTCTAGTACCCTTGCAAGGTGCACTGCCTGATAATATCAAATTGGTTCTGGAAAAGCCATACCTTCCTGGGTTTTTGGCATAGCCAGGAGCTGGTAGGATAGACATGGATGCTTTTTTGCCCAGATACGAATCGAATAAAAACACTACGTAGTGATCTCAGAAAATACCCCGGAATGACTATTGGTAGAGTCTGAAAAAGATACAATAGCCTTGGCAAGATGTTCATTTTAGGAATAGCATTCCTACCCATCCATGTGAAGGGACCTCTATTCCATCTCTCCTAGTCGGGAGAAAGTTCCCGCATAATATAATAATATTATAATAATATTTAGGGCTCCAGTAGTATTATCCTTCGCCTCCTTAGTAGGCATAACCCCAACTTGATCAGGGTGGATGACATCTTGAAGATGAGGTTGTAGTCTTGATGCTAATATATGAGCTATCCTAATATCTCTTATTTATACAATAGGAGGAGAAAATAGGAAAACAAATAAAACAAAAAAAGGGGGGGACCCCTATTTATGAATACATAAATATAGCTCATATAACTCATATTAACACCTGTATGAATATATATATATATATATATATATATATATATATATATATATATATATAACCTACCAGCATTATCCAGCAAGCTGGAGACCCAAGACTCATGAAGGTTCATGAGCCCAACCCCTGGGTCTCCAGTCATAGCTTACCCTCATCTACCAATAGGCTGAGGATGCTATAACTCACAATAGTTTAGTTTCCCCTGACCTCAGTGGAAATATTAGCTTGACACAGATCCATCTTCGGGCTCCAGGTTGTCAAAACTGCATGGTTTGCTACAAACTCCTAGTCAACTTATATACACAATCTCAAACTCAGACCGTGATCTTCCGCTGTTCCTGTATATACACATACATATATATATATATATATATATATATATATATATATATATATATATATATATATATATAATCTCACACAATATGGATATCTGGACTGGACTTAACCCTATCCTATATTATATGCCTATTTTTTTTTCTTTATACATTTATATCGTATGTCATGTATATCATATAACCTATTTCTATCCTTATTGCCTTATTAACGCTCAACTCTCACCATCCAGTAAGTTCAGTATAACCCAGTGTTTTTCAACTCCAGTCCTCAAGGCACCCCAACAGGTCATGTTTTCTGGCTTTCCATTGTTTTTTATTGTTTTGCACAGGCGATGGATCAGTTTCACTGCCTCAGTTCTTACCACAGCTGTTTCATCTGATGGAAATCCTGAAAACATGACCTGTTGGGGCGCCTTGAGGACTGGAGTTGAGAAACACTGGTATATCCAATATCCAGTTCATCAAAAAAAAAAAAAAATCTCCCCCCCAAAAAAAGGAAAAAAAAAAAAGGAGATTACATGATTCTCCAATAGGTCTCCTTCCAACCTTAGACTTAGGTTAGCATAAATAATTTAGCGTAGTGCTCTTTTTAATTGCTTGTTCTATTTAAGAAGAAGTCTTAGTTAAGTTACGGGTAAGTTAGAGTTAAATTCTATAGCATTTATTTTATTTTTATGGTTCAGCAACTGGGGTAGGAAAATTTACCTGCTAAAATCAATTGGTGGTGTACTGCTAGCAGATTGGCTGCATGTACTTGGGACACCTATTGCTATACCTTCATTCCTCTCAGTGCAGGTTTTTAAGAGGACTGGAGGTATAGTAGGGTTGAAGATCCCAGGGTTGGATTGCAAACAGCAACGGTGCGATCTGCTGCACACGTGTCGAAAAATGGCCCATACCAAGCAACTTTTAAAAGTAAGCATTGTGTCATCAATGCCCTGCACCTGCAGAGCTCTGCGGTGTGATGCAGTAAGGTGGCTGCCCTTAAGATGCCCCCTAGAGGACATCCTGCATCGTTAAAATTGTGCTTCCTGCTCCTCCTCACTTTCCTAATATCTACTCTCACACACCCAAATACAGTCAGTGACCTCATCATCCCCTCCCTCCTCATCACTGGAGCAAACTTGGCAGTATGCTGCAGCTGGGGGAAAATGACTGCCAGTTTCTTGTCCTTCTGTGGCACCCCCTCTCTCTAGGCTCAGGTTACTCACTTCCTAAACCTGTGAACCAACATCGGAGCCTTCAAATCGCTGCACATCCTCCAGCAGCATATAACCAACACTGTGGTTGAATAATTCTGGGGACTCCTCCATGCATGATGGTGGGGCTACGGAAGGAGTGACTGTGGACAAGGAGCCAGTGGAATAGGCCTCTTTGGCAGCTGTGTTGGAAAGCAAACTACTCTGAGCCTGGGTGACAGAGGATGAGGAGGATGACGATCGCTTAGTTATCCACTCCACCAGCTCTTCTGCATGTTGTGGCTCCATAACACGGCCAGCAGCAGGAAAAAAAAAAAAGGACAAGCGTGCCCCACGGCCACGCGCAGAGGATGCACCATGTCCATGACCACTACTGTTGACTGTAGACACAGAGGCCGCTTGCCCTCTGTTAGAGGCATGTGAGCGTCTACCTCTCCTAGGTGGCCTTCCGGACATGATGTATTTTTTGTTTTGAAATACCTCACTACACTGTATTATATGCTGTTTACACCACCAAATGCACTGTATATATAAATAGGCTACACCGAATGCAGAGTATATATATTTTAGGCTGACTATATATATATATATACTGTATATATCAAATACACTGCCACTAACTGAATAATCTGCCTGCTTAATCTAACTCAAGCTATCACTCCTCCCATGCCTATGTAAGCAGCCTTATATAGTGTGGGCCCTGAAATTAGTCCCCCTGAGCCATGATTTGGCTAAAGGCTCCTTGCCCTGGCCAATTATGGCTCTCTCAGCGGAGCGCACTGTGATTGGCCAAAGCATGCAGACCGGGTGTATGCTTTAGGCAATCATTATGCAGCAATGCACTGCCATTTCGCAGTGCATTATAGTGCTCAAATTTCCCACAAACGGTTGAATACATGATTTTCGAGTCAAAGGTATGCTCGACTCAAATCGCTAGCTCATCTCTACTAGGAACCAGTGACATCACTAAGGAAATAGTCTACCATTCACTAGGGACCGAGGAAGTAGCCTGTTCCTTCACTGGAGACCAGTGGCATTACTGAGACATCACGTAGCCTATCAATTCTCTGGCAACCTGAGATATCACTGAAAATGTAGCCGATCCCTTCATTAGATACCAGAAAAATCAATGTTAATAAAGACTGTTCATGTGCTAGATGACAGGACTAATTAATGGAATGCAGCTTATTCATTGGTTAAATACCTGTGACATAGCTGAGAATGCAGCCTATCAATTTACTAATAATCAGTGACATCATTGAGAATGCAGTCTATTTATCCACAAGAAACAAGTGCCATCACTAGAAACACAGCCTATCAATTCACAGGAAACCTGTGACATCAAGGACAATATAGCTTGTCCATTCACTACAGACCGGTGACATTACTGAGAATATAGCCTATCCATTCAATAGATACTAGTAGTGAGTGACATAACTGATAATATAGTTTATGCATTCATTAGGAGCCAATGACATTGATATGTTGCCTGCAGTATAATTTCTTTTTTTTTCACATAATATAGCTTACATTTTCTGTATTATCATATAGTAGTATAATGATACTTTTATATAATAAAACTGCCTAGATAAGTAGTTAAATGAAAATAATAACAACAATTTAAAAGACTTTTAAGAATTAGCTGGAATTTTGATTGAAAAATATATATATTGGCTCAATTAGAAATCTGGAATTTTTTTCTACCATCTAATGGTAATTATGTCTGTAAAAGGGAAAACAAGTACCTTCTGTAAAAAAACAACAACAAAAAAACAATTAAAAAAAAAAAAAAAAAAACACAAAGCCCTGTCACTTAAGTGCTGCTTTTTAGCAACATTTAAAGGATTGTAGCTTGTCATGTGTGGACATGTTAAATTATTTTTCTTTTTTATCTCGCCTGGAAAGAAAAAAGCACCCAATAACACAAAGGACTGGGGTGGGGGGGATCTCAAGTATTTATAGTTATTAACATTTAATAAAACATTCAATGCAAGAAAGTGGAAAATGGATTTTATTTGTGAAACTAGATTTTGTTTTTGTTAGTTTAATTTGCTTTCATAGGGCAAGTTAACCCTTTTCCTTTCAGAAATGTTAACCATAGCGGAGACTGAAGGCATTTTTTGGCAGCTGTTGGGTTAACATAATTTTCTTGGGATAATAACAGTGTTTCTTAAGTGCCAATCCTACTGATTTCTTGGAAAACCAGCGAACCTTAAATGTGGCAATCAGTCTTCCTCTTCCTCAATACCCCCCCAGATTTCTCACCACCCCCTCCTCTTTTATTTTACATGGATTAAGTGTGATACAGTTACATCTCTTCTCAATATGCTTTTGTGTTTTTATTTTTTAGATTAAAAAAAAAAGAGGAGTGTTTTACCGAGGGGGGAGTTAAAGATGACATGTTCGTCTCTCATCGGGGTGGGAAGATAGCAAAGACATTCATATGAAAATAAAAATCTGGACTACATTGCGACGATGGCGTACACCCACTCGCACATCATGGCATCAAGACGACATCCGCCTAGTAGAGTTATAATTGAACTGGATGAGTACAGCTCAAACCCGACACAGGCATTCACATTCTACAATATTAATCAAGGACGATTCCAACCACCACATGTGCAAATGTAAGTAAAAAATAACTGCTTGTGTTCAGTTCATCTCTAATCTATTTGCATTTTCCTTTTATTTTATTTCAGGCAAGGAATGGTAAAAAATACCAAAAATGTTATTGAATGCCCAAAAACCCATATACTCAACATACAAATACATATATATATATATATATATATATATATATATATATATATATATATATATATATATATATATATATATATGTGTGCAGACAAATTTTTGGCTAGTAAAAGTTCGAATTGTATGACTTTTTTGGAACAGCATTAAAAAAAAAGTTTGGACCATTGGCTTAATATTATTGTAATGTGAGAAAATGCCCTTTACACACAGCTTTTCTGAACATTCATTAAAATAAATTAACTTACACATGAATTAAGTTTGTCAAGGGTATCACTCCAAACTTTCTTCATAAATAAAATGTAGAGAGGCTTATCATATATATTTAATCAAAAATGGGTTGAAATATAAAAAAATGATTGGACACATATTATTTTGCATTTGAAAAAATTAAGACGTTTTTTGGCTTTAATATATATTGCTTGAAAATAAAAAGATGTTTATTTAGTTAGTTACTTTTTATGAATATCTTATTAATGTTTATGAAGATTTTGAAGATAATAGTAGTTAGCCAGTAACTATGCAAATGCCTGGCTTTTGTATTTTTTAAAATGAAAATAATAATTTTTGTTTCGTTTTACATGGTTCTCGTTTTTGTGGGACATACCTTGCATAGTTGTTTTTGTGGATTGCTGTATGTGTTGTGATTAATTTGCAAATGAAATGTAATTAAATTCAAAAGACTTAATTGTAGTTAATATCACCGTGAGCTTGGAAATACAACATAACTAATAAGCTCTTCTTCTGGCATAAATGGTGGAGAAACCGTTTTTTCTTTTATATTGAAGCATATGGAATAATAATTTAAAGAGAAATAAACTTGTGAATTACTGTTTTTTTTTTTTTTTGTAAGAGAGATTATGAAAGAAAATCATACTTTATGTTTACCACATCTCCCTATTTTATATTCAGCTGTACAGCTCTAATTTTTTTGGAACCTGTGATGTAGCAAAATGTAAATATGTAAAAATATTGGCTGACGAGCTAACAAATTATTTTTATAGTGGTTTTGAACAATGTTTATTAGGTGCCATAAAAATGTCTGACTGCACCAGTGATAAATAAGAAGCAGAAGTTATGTTTGTCTTGTAAGATAAAAAACCTAGAAGATGGTGTATATAAAACAAAATGAAAACAGTGCATTATATTAAAATGATATATGTACATTGGATACGTTTTGGTTTTTTTCCACTAAAGCGGGATTATAAATATATTAGCAAGCCATACATGTTTGGTCAGTTAGCTTTTTTTAGGGTTTCCCTGTATTAGTAAAAGTAAAAGGAGGGAAAAATGACTACTTCTACATAATTCATTTTATTACAATATATACTGGAAAAGGGTATCTTCTTGCTTTGGTCTATTAAGTATTTCTGATGTTTTTGTCAAGAATAACCCTAACACTACTGCATGAATTGGAACTCTAACTTTCAACATACAAAAAAATTTACAAATTTATCAACTTTTAAATAACTGCCAGCTGACTCCTGTACATAAAAAAGTCTTCAAATCTATTGAACAATAATATTGTACAGATAGCATGAACCAAGCAGTGATTTCAGGGTCAGCCTAAATTGATATTTAAATTTATTTTATGAATTAGAAAGTGCACAAATGTTTTTGGAACAAATTGGAAGATTGGAAATAATGTCCTTTTCTGAAATGCAAAAATGTTTGTAGTATGGAGAAACAAAAATGTTGTCCAGTCCCATTGCAAAGTGGGATGCCTTCTAGGCTGTAGAATTAGAAGTGCCAATCAGCTGGTCTAATTTAATTTAATAAAAAAAGTCAACTGAATTTACCTTAATTTATTTATTATGTAGCTTTCCAATTGCTAGATCAGCAGGGCTTTCACACTGCCTCTCAATGGGAGCTTTTCCTCCTGACAGGTATGCAGATAGGGGACTGCAGATGAACAGCTCATAATTGTAATTTAATTTCTAAAAGACCGCACACATTTACATGTAGTACAGAAGGGCAGTCCCAAGTGTACATAAAAAAGTCACCCCAAAAAAACTGGAGGTTTTAGTTCTTTGATTTAGGCACTGGAGCGACCTGGCGAAGGACAAGGTATAAACTGATGCAGGCTGAGGCATGCGTTAACCTGGATAATGTAGGTGATACAAGGTTCATATATTGTACATTCATTTAACTCATAATGTAGGGAAGGGTGACAGTGGGAGTTATTTAATAAAGCTGCATGATGCAAAATCTGGTGCAGCTCTGCATAGAAACCAGTCAGCTTCCAGGTTTTTTTGTCAAAGCTTAATTGAACAAGCTGAAGTTAGCAGCTGGTTTGACTACCATGCACAGCTGCACCAGATTGTGAGTGCACCAGTTTTAGTAAATCTCCCCCAGTGTTTCTGGAAAGGGCATTTTATGACCCCTTTGTGCTCACCTTACCAGCATTCCCTCCTTATTCCTCTGCTTTTGGCACTGAGATCCACTGTGTTGGTGACCCACTTCCCTGGTCATGTAACAGTGCTTGGGCAAAGGGACTGGCTGCTAGGCATGGATGCTGTCCCAGACCCCCAGGTTTACAGGTTTAAAAAGCTGAAATCCAATTCACCTAACATAGAAGAATACAATTCCAAATTTAGGATCACCTGCCCTGCACAATAATGGCCAGGAAAATAGATCAAGCAGACCTAGGCAATTCTAATGATCTTCAGAAAAGAACAGCCAGGTGCACAAGGCCTGGTTAAAAATTGAGGCTGGGTTCACACCTATGTGAATTGGATTTGGGTCTAACTGCATCCAATTTGCATGACAGGAGATTGTGACCGGTTCTCTATGGAGCCCGTTCACATATCTCCATGGCGGCTCCAGAGCAGTTTCCGCAGGAGTGCGCACAGGGCCAAATTCAGGCAAAAAATCAGGCCCTGATCCATCTCTAAAATGGAGAACAGGGACGCACCGGACCCCTGTTGAGAGCCGCATCTGTGGGAGGTGTGAACCCAGACTAAAGGCTCTTTGCAGGTAGTATTTCTTTGAAAGGCAAATGGCATTATTTGCATGAATTAATTCATTATCAATCCATAATTAGGGCATATCCATAGGCAAACACAAGGGAATTACATGTGTCCAGAATCCCCCCTCCAACTTGAAATACTCTATATAATGAACCAGTGAACTGGCAATTTCCAGTAAAGCTGAAGATGTTTGTTCTGTAAAGTATATTTACGGTCCAGAGCATAATATTCATATCATGTAAGAATATTTTAACTGGGAGTCTTCCTATCCAAAACCCTTCCCAATTCACCAAATAATTAACACATTTTAAAATTCTGAAATATCTGTATAAAACTACATAAAAGGCAAGGTCATATATACCATATGGCCAAAATTGTGTGGACTCAACTGTTACACCTATATGAGCTTGTTGCCTCCCACTCCATGGGGCTATAACAGCTTTCACTCTTCTGGGAAGGCTTCCCACAAGCTTTTGGATTGTGTCTGTGGGAATTTGTGCCCATTTGGGAGGTCAGGTACTGATGGTGGATGAGAGGACCTGGCTCAAAATTGTCATTCCAATTCATCCCAAAGGTGTTCAGTAGGGTTGAGTTTGGGGGTTCTATTCAGGTCGCTTGAGTTCCTCCACAGGAAAGTGACCCTACTAGGTCTCTATGGAGCTGGCTTTGTGCATAGGGGCATGGTCATGCTGGAACAGAGAAGGTTCTTCATCAAACTGTTAGCATAAGTATGGAAGAGCACAATTGTCTAAAAGGTCTAAAATGCCTTTACTGGAAACACAGTAATTAAGAGGGGTGTCCACATGCTATTGGCCTTATAGCATAGTCCTGATAGCCAGTGTTGGTTAACAGTGTATGTAGGTTGCCGTTTCACATATTGTACAATATTTTCTTAGATGTCTTTTAAATAAACAATTGCCTTAGAGCTCTGAATAATATTATGGGGGTTATTTACGAAAGGCAAATCCACTTTGCACTGCAAGTGCACTAAAAGTGCACTTGGAAGTGCAGTCGCTCTACATCTAAGGGGTAGATCTGAAATTAGTGGAAGCTCTGCTGATTTTATCATCCAATCATGTGCAAGCTAAAATGCTGTTTTTTATTTTCCTTGCATGACCCCCTCGGATCTATAGCAGTGCAAAGTAGAGTTTCCTTTAGTAAATAACCCTCTATGTCTCATAAAAATGAATATAATTGCAAGACAAAGAAATGACCAAGACTCAGACCTCTTACACAGCAGGCCTGCAGATATATTTATCACTCCAGCTCTAACCTTATACAGAGTTATATCAAGCTCTTTATAAGTTTATATAGAAAAGGTTAATTTTCTCCAAGAAACAGTAATTAACCTTGCCATTGCAGCAAGCCCTCTGATACTTGGGATTCACACTAATTAAAACCCATTGCTCTTTATGGTAACAGTAACAAGAGTATATTATCACCAATTAAATTCTAAATAGGAACTCATCTTCATCAACCTCCTCTTGTTAAGTATAGGATTCAGCTATTATCTGCAAATTAACACTTTCATTCTGCAAGAGGATAATTATTTTACTTAAAGGGGACGTCCCTTTTCTGTGTGTTTTATTAAATGTAAGCTCCTTAGAGTCAAGTGTTATTTCCGAGGAAAGATAGCATATTCATATGTAAAAATGTTACCATTATGTAGATAAGAGATTATTTTGCACAAGGAACTTGATTGCTTAACATACTTATTTGCATTTTTTAAAGTGCATCTGTAATTTTCTAGTGATCATAACTCTGTGAAGGGGGATGGGATCAACGTGTACATGAAGGGATTTTGCTGCATTACTAGACTAATTATAGGTTAGTGATGCCAAATTGCCAATGATCCTACAGATATAGAATTCTGTAGAAGGAGATTTAGAACCTTTTTTTTGTCAATAAACGCTCATGTCTCCTTGCTCCTCAGACATGCTTGGTGGCTCCATGGCTGAACTGTCTGGCTCCTATATTGTATGGTCTGCTTTGCTTTATTTTGGAAATAAGGCCTAGACTAGCCCTGTGTGTCTCCATCCTAGCTACTGGTTACCGTGAAAACACACAAAATTAGGTTGTGGGAAAGTTAGGTTCGACAGGTGCAAGCTGCTGTTCTCGGAATAACAATAAAAAAGACAGCAAATGCCTAACAGCCTCACATCCTTAGGGCCACCATGGTAACCTGCATATGGGAGGCAGTGATTATTGGTAATGGAGTCAGGGCTTAATGTCACCCTTCCAAAATGCACTTTATATGAAAAAAACTGAAAAAAGCCGCCTTGGCAATACATTAATGGCGGTCTACTTTAACAAAGTTATGCACTGACGTGACTAGTATTCCCTTCAAATAACAGTTTATTTTTCGTAGTCGCATGACAAAGGTAATAGTACAGGCATACAGCAACAGCAGTATGGCTCCCAAAATTATGAGGGGCCCAGTGCAAGTAGACAGTGCAGAATAACACAGTATTGGGAGGTGCAACAAGATCAGGCGATCCGACCAAGGGTGCACAGCCAGACAGAAGACACCATAAGTCAGTTATCCGTGCTGGCAACCAGAAGGCCACCCAGAGTCTGCTGCCTAGCTTATATGCCAGATTCAAAACAGAGCAAGGACCATCAACAGTATTGACAAACAGAGTAGAAGAGAGAAGAATAGAGAAAAGTAAAGAAAAAGAAATAGAACACCAGCGGTCTACATCACCGTGCCTGTACCGGTTCGCCATCAATCCTCCAGCAGCCGCAATCTCCCCCAGACCAGATCGTGCTCCTCGAGCCTATCCCTCACCCTGGCAGTCATTTTCTCCATAAGTTCAACATCCTTAATCCTGGAGTATAAGGCCTCCGTGGACGGGGGCAATGGATTTTTCCAGTTTAGGGCTATTAGGCAACGAGCCGCTGTCAGAACATGCCTAAGGAGCTTCCGACCCGGCCTGGCCAGTGCGGGTTGGGACAGGCCCAGTAAGAAAAATTTAGGGGAGTGGGGTACCGACACGTCAAATAAACGCTGGAGCAGCCTTCGGGTCATGAGCCAGTATGGGGAAATCAGGGGGCAGGCCCAGTAGACGTGGAACAGGGAGCCCCGCTCCTTCAGGCATCGCCAGCAGGGGTCTGAGGTGGAGGGGTATATTTTGTGGAGTATGTCTGGGGTCTGATACCAGAAAAAGAGGATTTTGTAGGAGTTCTCTTTGTACAGTGTACACAGAGAGGACTTGGCCACCTGGCGCCACACCCCCTGCCAAGCCTCAAGGGGGAGCTCCTCATCTAGTTCCCTCTCCCAGCGTCTCATGTAGGAATGTTTACCCCTCGTTTGGAAGTGGTGTGTGTTGAGGATGCGATAAATGTCTGAGATCAGCCCTCTGCGATTCCTTCCTTCCAGAATTATCTGCTCGAATGGGGAGGGCGGGGAGAACCGTAGGTGAGGGGCCATGGCCTGTGCGAAGTGTCTGATTTGTAAGTAGCTGTAGAACGTCTGTCGGGGGAGGTCGTGCTTGGCCTGGAGCTCTGAGAAGGTCAACAGCTTTCTTGTTCTGGGGTCCACCAGATGCCCTAGATGAAACAGGTTACGCGAAGCCCAGGGCCAGGACATCTGGTGGGTCAGGCTAGTCAGGCAACTTCAGGTTGCAGAGGAAGGAAGTCATTAGGGAGAACTCCGAGTGGAGACTGTGTTCGTGGGAAAGCTTCCGCCAGAGCAGGCGGAGCTGGGCCATCGGCCCTAGTAGCCGACCCAAAGCTATCTCGACGCTCGCGCCCCATAAAAAGCTGTTCGGGTGTACCGGAGCTAGCCAGATTTTTTCAATCTCCGACCATTTGTTATATGACCTCTGCGGGAACCAGGAGACTATGGCCCATAGCTGAGCGGCCTGGTAGTAGCGAACCAAATCGGGGAACGCCAAGCCGCCGTCTGAACGTAAGGCCGTCATGACAGAGCTCGGGACCCGGTGTTTTTTGTAGTTCCATGCAAATTTCAACAGGTCCTTCTGAAGTGTGCGTAAATGTGCGTAAGGGATCGGGATCGGCAGTGTCTGAAACGAATACAGGAGCTTGGGAAGGATCACCATTTTAATGGACGTGATCCGTCCCAGGAGCGATATGTGGTGCGCCTTACATTTGTGGATTAGTTCCCTAATTGCCCGGTACAGGGGGGGGGGGGAAATTAGCCTGGTATAAGGTATGGAACGATGGCGTAAGGAAAACCCCCAAGTATTTAACCACCCGGCCGTATGTGTGCATTGGCCGGGTGGGAGCCGTCTACTTCTGATAGGACGTTCAGGAACGTCCTTCAGAAGGAGCGGGATCGCGCGCGCACGTGCCCGTGCAGCGGCATGATCCTGATGTGCTTGTGTCACCCGGACACGGCACATCTCAGATCGGCAGGAGGGCTCTGTGATTGGCCCTCCTGATCACATGACGGCCATGTCCAATCACGGCTATCATGTGATGTAAACAAACAGCCGGTTGCTAGGCAATCGGCTCCTCCTCTACTCACACAGAAGTCATCGCTGAGGAGAGGAGAGCAGATCGCTGCAGCCGGCTGATGATCAGTGATGAGTATGAGCTGTTTTTCACAGCTTTTTACTCACTGATCACCAGTCTAGTGTAAACACACAACACACCACACAGTATAAACACAGTCCCCACATATGTCCCCAAAACACACATGTCCCCAAAACATACATGTCCCCAAATAATAAAAACACATGTCCCTAATAATAAAAACATGTCCCCCACATATATGTCCCACTAAAATCACATGTCCCAATGATTATCTGCACACATATGTACGTGATCACCTGCACACATATGTACATGATCATTTGCGTACATATGTCCGTGATCACACAAACCAATTATTATACACTTAACGGAATTTTTTTAACCAAAAACATGTAGCAGAATACATTTTGGCTTCAATTTATGACAAAATTAGATTTTATTGGATTTCTTTTAAAATAGAAAAAAGAAAATATTGTTTTTTTTTTCCAAATTTCCGCTTTTTCTGCGCTTATATCGCAAAAAATAAAAAGCGGAGTCGTGAATAAATACCACCAAAATAAAGCTCTATTTGTGCGAACAAAATGATAAAAATTTCATTTGGGTACAGTGTAGCATGACCGCGCAATTGTCACTGAAAGTGCGAGAGCGATGAAAGCTGAAAATTGGGCTGGGAAGGAAGGGGGCGAAAGTGCCCTGTATTGAAGTGGGTCATCTCAACCGTCGCCATGTTGAGTGGGAGGGCCACCAATTTGGACGTGTTAATTTTGTAGCCCGAAAGCTCCCCGTAGCGGTCTAGCTCAGAGTTGAGGTTGGGTAGTGAGGTCCTGGGCTGAGTTAGGGTAAGGATAACGTCATCTGCAAAGAGCGATATCTTAAATTCCTTGCCCCTGACCGGGATCCCCCGAATATCGGGGTTGCTTCTAATGGCAGCCGCCAGAGGCTCCACGCACAGTGCGAAAAGGAGAGGAGACAGCGGACAACCCTGGCGGGTGCCATTAGCAATAGAGAAAGTTGAGGACGCGGCGAAGGGGGTCTTAACCTGCGAGGAGGGAGTAGTGTAGAGGTGCTGGACCGCAAGCAGAAATGGGCCCCGAAAGCCCATACGGTGTAACGTAGCCTCTATAAAGGGCCAGCTGAGGCGGTCAAACGCCTTCTCGGCGTCTAAACTAAGGACCAGAGATGCTAGGTTGTCCCTATTCGCCACATCAATGAGATCAATGATCTTCCTAGTGTTGTCCCCTGCTTCTCTCAGAGGGACAAAGCCCACTTGGTCCTTATGTATTAAGGAAGGGAGGATCGTATTTAAGCGATTTGCTAAGAGCTTCGTGAAACTTTTTAGGTCTGCGTTCAGTAAGGCTATGGGCCAGTAACTCACGCAGGACGTCGGATCTTTGTGTGGTTTGGGGATAAGGGAAATGAAGGAGCCTAGCATTTCGGTCGGGACCAGGAACTGTTGGAGAAAGGAGTTGAATAGTTTGGTCATATGTGGGCTCAGGAGAGGTAAAAACGCCTTGTAATACTCGTAGGGGAGCCCGTCTGGTCCCGAAGACTTGTGGGCCGGGAGAGCCTTTACAGTCACTAGGAGTTCCTCCTCAGTAATAGAGGCGTTCAGGTCCTGGAGGTCCGTGTCTTGCAGTCGGGGTAGTACTATATTTTCTAAGTACTGGGTGATACGATTAGACAGGCCCGAGGTCGGGGGGTTGTGGGGGATGTCCGGCCTGTTGTACAGATCTGTATAAAAGTCCACTATCTCTTGGGGATGGGTCAAAATATCTCCCCCCCTTTTTAATTTGGGCCGGTGCAGAGGTCAGTGCACGGTCCACCAGTTTCCGGGCCAACAACGACTGCGCTTTGTTTGCCTTGTCGTAGTAGAGTTGTCGCAGGCGGATTAGTGTCTTCTCTACAGATCCCAACGCCAGGTCCCGGAGTGTCTGCCGAGTCTGGACAATTTTCTTAAGGGTGGAGACAGAGGGGGATCCCAGAAAACGGGCTTCAAGGGTCTTAAGCCGTTTTTCGGCCAGTAGCCTGGCGGCCTGTGCGTCCCGCTTCAGGGCTGAGGATAGGGCAATACAGCGGCCTCGGATGACTGCCTTGTGGGCAGCCCACAGGGTAGCGTGCGGGATGTCTGGGGTATCGTTCTCAACAAAGTAGTGCCGGAGTGAAGTCTCCATCTCTGCCTTTGCTGGAGCATGCTGCAGGAGATAATTATTCAGCCTCCAGGAACAGGGCTGACGAAGGGGGAGGTCTAATTCTAGGGTTAGAGTTATGGGGGCGTGATCGGACCAGGAGATGGGCAGTATATGTGCAGATTGGACCGCCCTCAGTGTCGTGTTATTGACAAAAAAATGATCAATACGCGAGTGTGTGCTGTGGGGTGCAGAGTAAAAGGTGTACTGGCGGTCCCGTGGGTGCAGAGCTCGCCAGGCATCAAAAAGGCCCCGTCTTCTGGTGATCTGGCGGAAGAGCTTAGAGTCTCTTAGGGTCCTGGCCTGAGGCTCCCGGGAATCCACCGCTAGGCGATCATAGAGTACGGACTGAGTGAGGTTAAAGTCCCCCCCTATCACCAGAAGCCCGGGGGGCGTCCTAAACAGGCAGGAAAGCACCCTAGACAGGAATTGATGTTGATGGACATTGGGGGCGTAGAGGACGCATAGGGTCAGAGCCTGTGTACGCCACAGACCATGGAGAATAATGTAGTGGCCCCGTAAGTCTAAGTGTACGGAGGTGCAAGTGAAAGGGGCTCCCTGCCAGAAAAGAATGGCCACTCCCGCTCTCTTACATGGGTTGAAAGCCTGATAGATCTGAGGGAAATGTCTGGAGGCGAATGTAAAGCAATCTCCCCGGTCAAAGTGTGTTTCCTGGACCATCACTATGTCCGCCCCCGCCTGTCGGAACTCCCTAAGTGCTAGATGCCTCTTTTTGTTGGAGTTCAGACCGTGTACATTAAGGGACAGAATCTTAGCCATGATCAAGTAGGGGTGGTGTATAGGGCATACTTAGCTTGGTTTGTTGGAGGCCTACGTGCCTCGGGAGGAGTGGCGACCACTGGAGGAGGGCCGGCGACCGGGAAAACCACTGGCAGGGCGTCGCTGGAGGAGCGAGAAGAAGAGAGAACCTAGAAAGAAGGGAAAGAATAGAAACATTAACACAACACAAAATAAAAGAAAACATTAACAGAAGACAGGTCCAGAGGTCCTATAGGGACACTGAATCTGTACGGTTCCTTAACGACTCCCCAACCAAGAAGTCCAAAAATTCGGGTTAGGGAGGCACCAACAATCCACTCCACGAAAGGAACCAACAGGTGGAAAACCACGGGGGGGGGGGGGGGGGTTCAGTAACCCGGGAGTCGATCCGTCCTTGGACTCAACCTAAGCCAGCCCGGGGTAAGAAAAACAAGTAATATATGTAGCTCCGGCAATCGGGGGGAAGGAGAAACAAAACCCCCAAAATAGGGGAAAAGAAAAACTGCGGAGGGGAGACGTCCATTGGACTGGGCGTGTACTTCAGTTACATTTGGGCGACCTGCGGTGGGGATTCGGGCCTCTGTGCCGCTTGGCCGAGGGAACTTTCTGCCAGATCACCGGCATCGGGGGGGGGGGGGGAGAGACAACCAAGTCCCAGTCGGGCAGTTGAGGGACAGGAATGTCCAGAGTGTCGCAAAAGGGGACCAGGTCTTCCGGGTATCGTAAAGTCACCGATTTTCCTTGGTGTCTTGCGGTCAGGCTGAAGGAGAAGCCCCATCTGTAGAGGACATTCTTGTCCTGCAGGGCCCGGAGAAGAGGCTGCAACAGCCTGCGTTTTTGAAACGTGATCCAGGATAAATCCGGGTAAAGCTGAACCGCAGAGTTGTCAAAGGCCAGGTTGCGGATGGAGCGGGATTTGCGCATGATGTCTTCCTTAAGTGGGAAGGAGTGGATTCTGCAGATAATGTCCCTTGGTTTTGAGGCCGGGCCTTTGGGTCTCAGGGCCCGATCGGCCCTGTCCATTTCTATGTGCTTGTCTGGGTCCTCCCCTAACATCTCGTTGAATAGTGTTTGCAGCGAGGTCTGAAGGTCCTCCGCGCCCTCCGTCTCAGGCAAGCCGCGGATGCGGATGTTGTTTCTGCAGGCTCTGGTATCTAGGTCTTCCACTTGGCGTTGCATATCCCGTAGCAAGAGGCGGTGGTCAGAAGTCTCCACCTGAGCGCGGTGGGCCGCCAGCTTAGTCTCCTGGATTTCCTCCTCCGCCATCTCCACACGGTCAGCTAGGTGTTTAAGGCCAGTGTGCAGGGTCTGGATTTCAGCACGGGAAGTGGCTTGCACCTCCGCTACAAGCTGTTTAAAGTCGTCCTTCATCGGTATGGTTTGCAGATACGCTTGCCAGTAGGGGTGAATGGTCTCTTGCTGTTGGAGGAGAGGCAGAGAAGGTAGAGAGTGGAGGGGCGGCTCTCCTCGTGGTAGTCCCCGAGTAGGAGAAGGGGGCCACGATGGCTGTGGTTTCCAGGGGTCTGCCCAGGAGGTAGCATGGGGAGAACAGGGTGAAGGGTCCAGTTGGGCTGTTCCTTGAGGGTGGCCAGAGGACCGGGCCACCTGAGCATAGGAGGGGAGAGCGGCTGTGCGGTCCTTGGCTTCGCTGGAGTCCCGAGAACGGGGGAGCCTCTGTGTTTTAATAGAGGCAGGCAATGGCCATACTGCCTGATCCCCCCCCACCGCCGCGGGGGGCGCCCCATCATCCCTACCATGTGCGGGGTCCGAGCGGACCTGAGAGTCCTCCATAAGGTCCGAGGATGTAGGGGAGAGGGAGGCACTGGTGGCCGTACTGGGGAGAGGAGCGGTGCGGAGGAGGCGAGGGAAGGTCTCAGAGCATTAGGTGTGCGGCATAGAAGGTGGTGGATCAGTGGCCTGCTCCCCCCAGAACACAGAGGGGGGGGTGGGAGATGGGCAGCCCTTGTCATCCACCCCAGTAAGTTGCCTGCTCTGCGGGGAGCCCCGCGGGAGAGCCGGCAGGAGCGGGGGCTGTGTGGCTTCAGGCAGAGGGGAAGGCAGGCGTACCTGCTGTGGTGCTGTGGGACCGGTCGGCGCCATCTTGCTGCTGCGGCCTAGTCCGTGGTGGAGGTCCTGGGCCGGCTCGGCCGGTGCTTCCAGGCAGTCCTTCACAGAGCACGGTGGGCGGTATCGAGCAGGGTCTGGCTGGAGGTTATGGAGCAGAGGGCGAGGCGCTGTGGGGACTCAGTGGTGAGGATCCGCACCGTCTTGCCTCCGCCGCCCGGCAAGGCCTCGGGCAGCCGAAAATAGGTTTTGAAAGCCGAGGCGGAGCCCGGCGGGGGCTGAGGTGTGCCCCGGAGTGAAGAGGAGTACGTAGCCCGTGATCTCCCCATATTTTAGCAAGTGGGACCCCCGATTGAAGCCTTTGTAGCGTCGGGCTGGAGGGGAGCTCTCACTCCATGCGTCCTTCCAGCTCGGCTTCCGGACACGCGCTCCCCGTGACTAGTATTCCATATTTCAGTCATTCAAGAATGGAGTATGCCCTGGCCTCTGCTTTAATACACCCACTTTTTAATAAGCCTTTTCCTTTACTGGCACGCTATTCCCATTTTGTTAGGTTGCTTTAAAGTGGTTGGAAACCCACCGGGCATCCTGTATAAAACAAAGACACCATAGCAATGTGCCCACATGTCCCACATGTCCCTGCACCTGTATGAGCTGTGTTAAAATCAGAGGTCAGAGGGCGGGTCTCAATGCCGGAGCTCAGGAGGGGGGAGTCCTGACCTCACAGGACTCCCCACCTCTCTCTACACCCCCCCGCGCAAGCACAGTGGTGCGGCTTAGCCTTGCGACCAGTCATAGAAAAGTCCATGCAGGCTGACCACACCCCTTCAGGAGTACCATCAATCAGAACTCGGGGAACGCACCACAAGACTTAAGCATGCCCAATCATGCTGAGGCGTTGGAGCAGCCAATCCTGGGAGAGCTTGAGGAGAAAAGAGGAGCGAGCTGCTGCTGGAAAGCTGGACACACTTTCAATTTTTCTCATATGTTAGCTTTTGACCCAGCAAGAAAGCAGAGAGGATTTCTCAGTGAGTGCTGGATTAACTGTTTGTGGCAAGACTGGGTACAGATGACTTGACATCCTGAAGACCCCTTTCACACTGGAGTGTTTTTCAGGTGCTTTAGCATTAAAAAAGAGCCTATAAAGGACTTGAAAGAAGCCTTATCTGCAATCCCAATGTGAAAGCCCAAGTGCTTTAAGAGACCTTTCATACTGCCAGCCCCTGAAAAACGCTTGTAAAGCGTTACCAGGGTTTTTCGAGCGCTAGTGGGGTGCTTTTAACCCCTGTTATTGGCCTGCTAGTGGCCAAATAAAGAGTTAAAAGTGCCCACAAAGCGCCGCTGCCAAAAGCGCTTTGCCGGCACTTTTCAGGTGCTTTTCAGGTGTTTTGCAGGTGCTTCCTATTGATTTCAATGGGAAGGGGAGCTTTAGGAGTGGTGTATTCACCGCTCCAAAAGCGCTACAAAGCAGCTGCTTGCAGGACTTTTTTTTGATGCCTTGCCAGTGCAGTGCCTCAGTGTGAAAGCACTCGGGCTTTCACATTGGGATTGCAGTTGCGGCTTCTTTCAGACACTTTACAGGCACTTTTTTTTAAGCTAAAGCCCCTGAAAAATGCCCCAGTGTGAAAGGGATCTCAGTGTGAAAGCACTCGGGCTTTCACATTGGGATTGCAGATGAGGCTTCTTTCAATCGCTTTACATGCACTTTTTTTAACGCTAAAGCGCCTGAAAAACACCCCAGTGTGAAAGGGGTCTTACTGTACCAAGTAGAAGGCTTAATACATTTTTTTTTCAGGTTTACAACCACTTCAAGTCCTTTAAAAAGTAGAGCGTAGCCTTATGGCATGGGTGGAGCAGATAGCTGAACAGTGTGCCATAGTGATAGTCTTGTGCTCTAACATTCAAGGACTTGGTCGTAGGGTCTACTAGCTGTGCAGGGTGGTCTGTCTAACTCCAAGTAGGTCCTTTATGCTGCTAAGTGGTCTGTCTGACACCAAGTATGTCCTTTATGCTACTATATCCACATGGACAAGGAATGTTTTTTGCAGGCTTAAGCTTCATACACACTATCAGTTTTTCTGCTGATTTTTTTTCCTTCAGATTTACCAAAACCATATAGTGCAAGGGCCTGCCTGATTGCATACAAATTAAAACTCCTAAGGTTTGACCTCATATTACATGGTTTTGGTAAATCTGAAGGAAAAACTCAGCAGAAAAACTGATAGTGTGTATGAAGCTTAAGTCTGCAAAAAACATTCCTTGTCCATGTGGATATAGTAGCATAAAGGACATACTTGGTGTCAGACAGACCACTTAGCAGCATAAAGGACCTACTTGGAGTCAGACAGACCACCCTGCACAGCTAGTAGACCCTACGACTAAGTTCTGTTACCAGGTGTTTCATAGTGCTTTTTCTCATTTTCTGTTTCAATCACCATTATTAATATTTTGAGAAGAACAAGAATAGAAGGATCACTCTGCAGAGCAGTGAACAATCCTCACGTGCTCTGTATAGACAACAAGCAATGGTACATAAGTGGGGGGAAACAGAACAACATAAAATCTTGGAAATTGGGTTAGGTCTTCCCTAAGGTCACAGGTGAACACTTGGCCACCAACAGAAGTGGGGAAAAAGATGTGGGTGCAGATGGTGCAAATTATGTTCCCAATATTGTCAAAAAGGTAAAAGTATTAAAAATTCAGAAGTGGTGAAAAAAGTCTAAAAATTGAAAACTAAGGTAGACTTCCTATATATGAGATTGGAAAACTACAACTTGGTTAGTTAAAAAGCATAGTAAATGCAGATTACCAATAAAGTGCTCAATTGACAAATGTTGAATTAATGTGCTCAGAGCAATGTGGTAAGTGAGTGCTAATGAATGCTGAAAACCTACAAAATAAAATACTCATTACAACTTATGCTTTATGCTTGTAAAGTGGTACAATCCAGTTTACCTATGAGTCCACATTAGTTGAATTAGTCTTTAGCTAGACCTATCTCTTCTTCTTGTTCTTTCAGTTAATTTCCTACCTTCATAGAGGGCACAAGGCATAGACGATCAATATCTGTTTACACTTTGATATGGCCGGTTAACATCCATCTACTGCATTTTACAAGTAAAACTGCATTAGATTAAACTACCTTGTCTTCGTGGCGAGTTGAGCTTTCTGTCGATGGTGCTTATTCAGCAGGTGATCACATTAGCTGCATGAACCGAGGTCTAACGGAGGTATGTCAGTGCAGAAAAGAAGTACTTAACACTTTAGAGCTGGCGTCCGCTGGCCCTTTAAGAGATTTAGAAAGCCGGGAAGTGGAGCGGGGCTTATGATCATGTGACCGCTGTGTTTAGCTGTCACACCGGTCACATGATCGGAAAGCTCCCAATTGCAAGCAGCAAACGGGAGCACCCTCCCAGTAACTGTGCTGGGAGGGTGCAGGACACTATTGCGTGCAAATATGTGGCCCCTCAGCACCAAGACCCAGCCACCGAGAGGCCGCATATTTGTGTGCGCTCGGTGCGAAGCGTTTAAAACAGAATACTTTACTGATTTGAGAGCTCTGGCTCTGACTCAGTGGGTGTTGTGTTAGACCTCATGTAAAAATGCTGCAGAGATGGACCATTGCTCTATGGGTGGAAACATTGCAGCATTTTTACAGGGGGTGGTCTTTTCTACTCAGGCAGTGGCTGATTTCTAAAAAGAAAAAAGAAAAAACAACGGTCAGGCTATGACTGTTTTTTTAAAATCAGAACTGTTTTTTTGTTTTTTTTCCTGAATCATACTTACCTAGGTGGATGCAGCATCATTTAGATGCTGCATCTGTCCCCCGTGCCTCTACATGGAGAACCAAGCGATCAAACACCGTCAATCACTTGGTTCTCAGCAGAGAGCTACTGACTATCAGTCAGAGCTCTCTGCTCCCTCCGTGCTCATTGGAGCGCTGGGCTGTGGAGGGGCAGGGGCAGCCGGCTCAGGCTCTCAGCGGCTCGCTGAGAGGCTGCGCCAGGCGTTGGTCCAGGGATCTTGCGAGTCTCAACTCTGTGGGCATGATGACGTGGAGCCTGGACCGACTTCTGTGACATCAGCAGAGAGCAGACTTCAGCCCGCTCTCTACTGAAAACAGTCCACAGGAGTGCAAGACGAACTGCACTCCTGTGATCCATAGGAGAGGTAAAGCCAAACAAGCTTTGCCTAAACTTTTCCTTTGATAAAACAAACTGTGTTTTTTGCACACCTTTTTTGTTTAATGCACCTGGAATTTATTTGGCTAGTTTAAACTGAAAATTCAATTAGGCTTTACAAGTTTTCTTGCAATGTTAGGTAATGAACTGTTCTTTTAGGTAACAATTAATGACAACTGCACTTCCACTGATAGAGGTTTTCTTCCTGGGTTACACTTTGTGTAGCTAGTGAATAGGGCTGATGAATAGATAGTTAAGCTCAAAATCCCAGTGTTGAAGCACCAATGTCACTGATGATTAGGAAAAACTAAAAAACGAAAGAAAAGACAATCTTGAATCTTTGCTTTGGCAGTTGCTGAATGTGGCTAAGGCCTGCATCCCTAGTGAATGGAAAAGAACCTCACTCCCAACTGTGGGACAATGCTTTGCCAGGGTAAATGACTTACAAAAAAAATGGAGGATTGAACAGCGGTCCTTGGGGACATACATGAATAAAAAGTTATTTTACTATTCCAGGTACAACCACCTGTAAGAACCTATATTTTCCTTGAACAGACAAAAAGATTTGAGGCAGGAGGCCTAGTGGGAACATGATAAATACTTTAACCCCACACATGCATAGAGAGCACTGTACCATTTTGTTCATTCTCCCTTTACCAGCCCCCCACCCCTTTTTTTTTCTTCTTTTTCCCACCATCCCATTGATGAGCTGACCCAAAAAAAGTTTTACCTTTGATCCCATATTTCCTTGCCTTTTCTCAGAACCCTCATCCCTATAACTCAGATGTTGTATTTGTATGTATATTTCATCGACTAAAACATTTTAGTTGACTAAATGAATATTATTTTAGTCTACTAAAATACGACTTAAACAACTGAGATGACTAAAATATGACTAAAACTCAAATGGCATTTTAGTCAAAAGTCTAAAATATAATTTTAGTTAAAAGACCTTGTACACATGGTTGGAAATTCCGACCACAAAATCCGAAACTGTCCGAAAACTGGTGTTGCATACACATGATCGGACAAAGTTGTCGGGAAAATCTGATCGTTCGGAACGTGATGACGTTTGTTCGTTCCAACGGGACTTGTGTTCAGCCTAGTAGCCAATAGCTTTGCTCTCGTACTTTGATCTGAGCATGCGTGGCACTTCGTCCGATCGGAATTCTCTACACACGATCAGAAAAAGTCAGATCGGATTTTGTTGTCGGAAAATTTGAGATCCTGCTCTCAAATTTGTATCCGTCTGAATTACAGATGGAAAAAGTCTGGTAGAGCCCACACACGATCGGATTTTTCAACAATATAATCCAATCGGACCGCTTCCGTCTGAATTTCCGACCGCGTGTACAAACGATCAGAATTTTGGTCATAAAAAGCACTGATGGTTTTCCCGACGGAATTCCAACGAGATTTCGCTCAAGCTGTCTTGCATACACATGGTCACACAAAATTCTGACCGTCAAGAACACGGTGACATACAACGCGTATGACAGGACTAGAAAAAGGAAGTTCAATAGTGAGTAGCCAATAGCTTCCGTCCCCTAGTTGAATCTGAGCATGCGTGAGTTTTTGCGTGTCGAGAATTGCATACACACAAACGGATTTTCAGATAGGAACTTTTTCCGACCGAAAAATTGAGAACATGCTCTCAATCTTTTGCTGCCCGAAATTCGGCCAGCAAAAGTCCGATGGAGCATACACACGAATGCATTTTCCGAGCAAAAGCTCTCATCGGTCTTTTGCTGCCTGAATTTCCGATCCTGTGTACGTGGCATTAGACTAAAACTAAATTGAAATTTGACTTCAAAATTAACATTGGTCTGTAGTGCATGTTCATACCTCAATACAATAATAACATTAGATTTTTCCCTCCAGCAGTATATAATGAGTTTGGAAATTGTAGAGAAATGTTAAATAATGCATTACAATTTAATTACACCTATTAGATGTTAGATGACTAAAATTAGTTTTACTCGACTAAAATGTACTTGAGATTTTAGTCGACTAAAATGTACTGGAGATTTAGTTGACTAAATACGACTAAAACTAAAACAATTGCAGAAGACTGAAATGGGACTAAAACTAAAATGCCATTTTAGTCCTAAGACTAAAACTAAATCGAAATTTGCTGCCAAAATTAACACTGGTATGATCCTTTTATTTTTGCTTAAAAAAACGGGTGACATTGCTACTCTTGGATCATGACCTCTCATTTCTAATTGACAACACTGATTATACATATGTATTGGTTGGCCTGCTGTATCAACAATTGTATTTTCAGTCAGACGACAATATATCCTTAAGTGCCCGTTCACACTACCGCGACTTGTTAGCCGCCTGACAAGTCGCGCTCCGTTCTGTACTATGGAACCGTTCTAATAGGAGCGACTCAATTCGCTCCGACTTAGAAAAAGGTTCCTGTACTATTTTTGGGGCGACTTCAGGCGACTTGCATTGACTTCTATACAGAAGTCATTTTGCAAGTCGCCGCTGAAGTCGTGTGCAGGTCGCGTCTGTGAGTCACGCTGCAAGTCGCGTCGCCCCTGTGTGAACGGGCACGTAATATTAGCAATGGCAATACCGTTATCTCTCCGGTGAGAGATATTTGTACACCATTTCTTTTTATGTGTATGTGATGCAACCTTTTAATAAATAAATAATGTTTAAAAAACAAAACAAAATAAGAGAACATTTGGTGCAGCTAGGAAAGAATAAGTAGGAAAAATTATCGCACTCACAAACATTTAATGAACCACAAGCCCATCGTGGTTGCAATAGGTAATAGTATAAAGGGGTTCAGTATTAGGAATTTTCTCAGGATTGCTCTAGATCATAAAATGTTAAAAGCCGCAATAGTGCATTAAAAGAATCTATTTTAATACATTTGAAAACAATGTTTCCACTCACATGTACCAGAAGCAGTGCATGTCTGTAATCAGCCTCTGATAAGTCCACAACCATGTGTGGCCAGTAGACAGGGTGTACATCAGGTAATTCCCTCTATTCTGGGGAAGCCAGATTGATACAGCTATATGTTCATGAATAAATTGTTACATTTATCTTTTTAAATGCAGCTACGTACCTGAATTTGGATGCAGTTTCATTGTTTGCTGAGCATTTGTGCTCATACATACTACACTATGGTCCCTCTTTGTTGCTCCGGTATGTGAGCTTTATCAATACAGATACCTGAATATCTAGAGGACCTGGAGAGAGAAGTGGAATGTTTAAAAAGGGGACCTCACAAGTTGTAATAGGCTTGGAATGAAAAAAGGGGGACACATTATGGGTCCACTTTCTTGAGATTGTGGACCCCCCCCCCCATAGATCAGCGTAGCTAGCATGACAGCAATTGGTATGATATTTGGGATGAGGCCCTTTTAAGGAGGTGAAAGCAAGGGATTTGGGAAGAACCAATTAGGTGTAAGGGAATTTGCTGGAAGCTATCCTGAGGCTATATAAGGTTAGCAGGTAGGGGAGTTTCCCTCTCTGCCTGTGGATCACCAAGAAGATTGGAGCTCTCCCTACCGTGCTTGCGATGAAATCCCTATTGCGTCAGCTCCTGGAGAAGGCGGGCGGTGCAGGCGGGGAGGCATGGCTTCGCCACTGCCTGGCAATAGACTCTGTACAAGAAGAACAGCTGGAGGGGGGAGGAGGCGGAGACTCAGCAATGTGCAGCGAATAGGCTGGTCTTAATGATGCAGGGTGGAGAGAACAAATGCCCGCCCTGCGCGAACGAACTAGGAGAAGTATCGGCCTAAACTGAGGAAAAAAATAAATTTATACATTTTTGTGGGATATTTATTATAGCAAAAATAAAAAATAATGAATTTTTTTCAAAATTGTAGCTCTTTTTTTGTTTATAGCCCAAAAAATAAAAACCGCAGAGGTGATCAAATAACACCAAAAGAAAGCTCTATTTGTGGGAAAAAAAGGACGTAATTTTTGTATGGGAGCCACGTCGCATGTCGCCGCAGTGCCGAAAGTGGTCTGGTCTTTTGCCAGCAAAATGGTCTGGGGCTTATGTGGTTAAAAACTTGGCATAGCTGTGCGTCCAAAAAAACTGAATATAAATTCATTCTGTGGAATGAGGCAAAATCAAATGTACTCAGGTTAAATTTTCTGCATATTGAAAGTTATTAATTGAAAAAAAAAATGGGGAAAATACTGCCTGTGACCCAGGTGCTGCTCAAGGCTCCACCAAGCCTTCTTATGTAGCAACTGCTTGGAGTGCAGACAAGGACAGAGCTTGTCCCAGCTACAGATACCTAATGGAAAAGGAAAAAGTCCTGGAAGTTGCACATCTCTGCAAAATCCTGTAACCAAACCACACCACCCTCCAACGTGGTTCACTCTGGGCCTGGAGCTTAGTCATGGCTAAGCTCCATAGGTAGACTGAAATTAGGTTTTGCAGAGATGTGTGACTTCCAGGACTTTTCCCTTTTTCATTGGGGAAAATACTTCATTATGGAGCACAGGAACATACTCATTTCATTTGATACTCAGTGCCATGTAGCAGTAACGATAATTTTAATAATAATCATTTAATTATAAATGATATTTAATTTATAATTCAATTTAATTATTATTTAAATGTATGTCATTGTAATACTATGTATATAATGTGCAAATATAAATAATAATAATTATAATTGTTTCCGTTTCACCGTTTTTTTTTTTTCAATGAATACGTTTTAATCTGCAGAGAATACACCCTGAACATGTTTGATTCACACAGAATGAATTTATATGCAGTTTCAATGGACAAATAGCTATGGGAAGTTTTTCAATAAGTACACCCCTAAAATTCTGGTTATGTAACAAATTTGACTATACCTGAAATCTAATAAGAACACGCAGAGAAAGATATTCAAAAAACAATCCCTTAAAAATAAATCAGCAGGAATTTTGCGCAGATCCACAATAAAACTGACACCAATTTAAACTTTAGCAAGTAACATCTCAACTCCATGCTCCCTGCCTGCACAGAGTGCTGAATGCTGCACTTTAAAAATATGTTAAACTTCACCATTGTCAGACTACAAAGGAAAGCGTTCGCCTGACAAGGAGCACATTCCCCTGTGACGCTTCCCTGCTGCTCTGCGATTCTATTGCCTGCGGTCCCAAAGGAGCTAATTATTACCAATGTATATCTATTGTATAAAATAGTGGAGGCAGTGACAGACATGAGAGAAGGTGGCAGCAATGGGAAAATCTGCTTTGCCATGCCTTTTATTTTTGTAATAATTTGTTTCGGATTTTGAGAAGTGTATATTCTTGTAGATGAGATGTCTCTGTCTATTGCAGTATAATGAATGGACAGGCAACCTGTGGCTTTCCAGAGCTACAAGTCCCCACATGCTGTGAGATCGGAGACTTTTCTGTAACAATATAAAGATACAATTATTGTGAAGATTAGGTCTCCTGTCTGCACTTGGTCTTGATCTAACTCACATGTTAGCAGGGCCCCTATTCGCTGCCAGCAATGGTAATGCTGGCTGAGGGCCCCCCCACCATCCTCCTGCAAGAGGATCAAGCTAGACCATAACACACTTGTAACATGGGGGTATTCCTCCATCTTGGGCAAACTAGGCAGCCGCCTAGGGCACACTGCCACCTAGGATGCAGCCAAGGCCAGTTGTTGCTGAGTCCAACCCCCCCCCCCCCCCCCGAGCATCCTGCCCAAATACCCAGTCAGCGTATCTGCTGCCACAGCCGCGCCGCTCAACAACAGTGCAGGATGTGCAGCAATCAGAGCTGTCCCTGAATGTACAGTGACTGAGAGCAGCCACCGCCAGCTGTTCCCAGCACTAGGGATTAGATGCTGGGACCGCCCATGCCCTAGCAATTAATGATGTGCTTACCCCTCCCCCAGGCCCTGGCATTCAGAGGAGGAGATGGAGGAAGTTCCCTAAAATTTCTGATGGTTGCCCTATTCCCCACACATTGCACTGACATTCCACATATCGCTGCAGGATTGGATGATGTTAGCTGGAGACAACGCCATCTTCTACAAGCATCAGCCATGCTGTGAAGAAAAGGTGCCCAGCCAATAAGGTGCCGTGCTGTGCTACACGCAACATCACTTCCTTCTAGTTCCCCAGTCAATCTCCACAAATGTTGGCAAGGAGGTGAAAAGCATCCCAGGCAGGCTGCATTTGCACCTTTTATTTTTTGGGGGGAGGGTGGTGAAAGTAGCTGGTCTTGCCTAGTGTGTAAAATAGTCTAGCACCAGCATTTTTTTTTTTTTTTTTTGCGTTTCTCCCTAAGGAAAGAGGGTTAGGGGGGAAAATGGGGTTAAGTAAAGGGGAAACTAAAATAGTAGGGCAAAGGATTAAAGTAGCTAGTATTTCTAAAGGGAGCGGTAGCTTTTAGTCATCCTCTTTTTGAGCGTAGCACATGATTTGAATAGTAATTGGGAGAGAGTGACAGGGAAAATATGAAATAGGCGCACTGATAAAGCACAGTTTATAATATGTAAATTCATTGATAAGGCACTATGTAGTGTGAAGGGGTTTTTTTTTTTTTTTTTTTTTTTTTTGTTATCTTTTCCGTGTAGAGTTGGATGCAATGGTAGCTTAGCTTGGGCCTATGCTATTTAGCAATTATCTTAAATGGTGGGGACGAGCGAGGCTGAGGGGTGGAAACCTGGGGAGGTCAGGTGTTTCCAGGTAAATCGGGTGAGAGGGGGGAGCGGGGTGGGGCGTCCAGGGTTGTTGCGAGCATGGAAAATCGGGCCACAATAGCGACCCCTAGGGGTGGCCCTGTTGGGCGGGTAGGGGGTGGGGGTAGGGGGGGAGGATGGGTGGGGGGGAGTGGGTGGGTAGTGGGGCTGTGGGGGGCACTTCGGGCGCGCATTGCTGGTACAACGGTATCGGGTGGGGGGGGGCCCGTCGTGGGAGGGCGGGCCCCCTCCTCCCCTTCCCCCCTCCCCCCGCCTGAGATAGAAATTATCAACACTCATGGGTAGTGTACATATTATTTCATGGAATGTGAGGGGGTTGGGTGAACCAAAAAAGAGGGCAGCAGTCATGTTGGAAACAGCGAGGGGGGGCCCCGGTTTGCTTTTTCTCCAAGAGACGCATCTAACCCCCAGCACAGCCCCACTGTTAAACAATCGGAAGTTTTCGGCATACTACCACTCCTTCTATACATCATACTCTAGAGGGGTGAGTGTTTTTGTTAAGAGGTGCACGCAATTCCTGTGTAAGGAGTCCTCTATCGACAAAGAGGGGAGATTTGTTTTCCTATATGGCCAGTTGTGCGGGCAGCATTATATCTTAGCCAATATTTATATACCCCCCCCCCCCTTCAAGTTGGAGGTAATGTTTAAATTACTGTCGTTTTGCCTAGATAAACCGGGTGTCCCATGGATAGTAGCAGGTGATTTTAATGAAACAATGGACTGCCATATGGACAGATTTCCTGCACCAGCGGGGGCTAGAATAGGGCGTTTGCAGGGGTTTGTCTCCGAAATAGGACTAAATGACCTATGGCGAATACGTCATCCCCAAGTAAGGCAGTACTCCTGCTTCTCCAGTACCTATTGCACATTATCAAGAATTGACATGGTGCTGGGGAATAAAGAAGCTGCGGAGGTAGTAAAGGATATAGAATACGGGGCAAGAGGGGTCTCAGACCATTCCCCCCTGTCGCTGACAGTGCTTCTGGGTGCTAGAACAGGTCTAAGGGAGTGGAGGATAAATCCTGGCTGGTTGGTACTAATGGGTGGCTCAGGTCCTTTTCAGGATAAGATAGGGGAATTTCTTCAAATAAACAGGGGCTCAGCCCCTCCTGGTATAGTCTGGGATTCTCTAAAAGCCTATATCAGGGGTACACTAATACAACAAGTCGCAATAATTAAGAAGAAAGCCCAAGAACAGGACCTAGTAATAAGAAACAAAGTAACCCAGGCGGAGCAAGCATATATAGTAGCCCCATCGACTGCCAGCCAGCAGGAATGGTTGGCCAGTCAACAAGTCTATAAAATGGCTCTTCTAAAAAAAGCAGAGAATAAGCGGATATTCCAGCGCCAGCACTACTTTGGCGAAGGAGAGAGGGTGGGTAGAGCCCTCTCCCTTTTGGTCCAAACTAATGGTGCGCCAACAGTAGCTCAGGTAATTAAGACCCCAAAAGGTGACCTCGTTTCTAGCCCCCCTATGATCATGAGGGTATTCCAGGATTACTATAAAAACTTATATAAATCCGCCATCCAGGGACGTGGCAATCTAGCCACTGACTTTTTACTTCAGACAACAATTCCAACATTATCAATAGAGGATAAATTATCCCTCGAGTCACCGCTCACGCTGGAGGAGTTAAAAAATGCAGTGGCTGCAATGCCTAACGATAAATCTCCAGGGCCAGATGGCTTGCCAGTAGAAATCTACAAATGCTATGGGGAGGTGCTATTGCCAGAACTCTTGGCGACATTTAACTATGCATTGGAGGCAGGTGAACTCCCTGCCTCGATGCTAGAGGCCAATATTATCTTAACTCTGAAGGAGGGGAAGGATTCCCAGGAAGCCCCATCATACCGGCCGATATCCCTGCTATGCTCGGATATTAAAATATTAGCCAAGGCATTAGCAACTCGGTTAAACACATATATCCACAAATTAATACACCCAGACCAGTCGGGATTTATCCCGGGTAGGTCAACTAGCGCTAACATCAGAAGAGTCTTCCTCAATATTCAAATACCTAGAGATAATGAGGGACTGGGAGCTATTTTAGCACTAGATGCCACTAAGGCCTTCGACAGCCTGGAATGGGGTTATTTGTGGAATGTGTTAGAGAGGTTCGGCTTTGGCCCCTTATTTATCCAGTGGATAAAACGACTGTATAATAAACCTAGGGCCAAAATCAAGATGGGCACCGAATTCTCTGAAACATTCCAGCTGGAGAGAGGTACAAGACAGGGGTGTCCGCTGTCCCCTCTCCTATTTGTATTGGCCATGGAGCCCCTGGCGGTCCTAGTAAGATCTTGTCCGGACATCCAGGGATTCCGTCGGGGTAGGGAAGAAGAAAAAATTGCTCTATTCGCGGACGATGTCCTGTTTTTTATTGGAAATGTGGACTCTACCCTGAATAGAGTGGTGCAGTTGATGGGAGAGTTTGGCCAACAATCTGGTCTAGAGATCAATTGGGGCAAATCAGCTCTCCTGCCATTGCCTAGACCTGGAGATCAGGGGGCGCTGCCAGTGACTGTAGGTTTGGAGACGGTGACCAAGTTGAAGTACCTGGGTATCTGGATATCTGGCGATGTAAACCAATATCCCAATGAAAATCTAGCTCCATTATTGTTGAAAATGAAGACGAAACTTAATAGATGGTGCAGCCTCCCTCTCTCAGTGGCGGGCCGCTGCAGCCTAATAAAAATGCTTTGGCAGCCTCAAATACTTTATATTTTACACAACTCCCCAATCTGGATTAACCAGAAATGGTTCCAAAGTATAGATTCGCTTATCCGGGACTTAATTTGGAAAAAGAGGCATGCCCGGATAGGGTTACACACGTTGCAGCTACCCATCACGGAGGGAGGGTTAGCCATACCCCACCTGGGGGCATACTTCCTGGCTGCCCAACTCCAGCATTTAGTAGGGGCGGGGCTCCAGGAGGGGGGGTCTACAAACCATAAGCTGTTGTTGCTGGGAACACCCCATAAATTAGTACCTGAAGCTCTAGAGGCTAATTCATTCACCCATAGATGCCCTACTAATACCTTGATGAGGAAAGTATGGCAGCAAGCAAAGCAAAAGTTGGGTTATGTGGGAGTTATTACTTACACCCCCCTATGGCAGAATCGCCACTTGGGCGAATTAAACAAGATAGATAGATCTCTGGAATGGGATAGCCAGGGGATTAATAGATTGGTGCACCTTTATAATGGGAATACAATGAAGTCCTTTGAAGCTATTAGACAGGAATTCAATGTCTCCAATAGGACGTTTTATAAATATTTACAGTTGAGACACGGAATTCAAGCCCAGTACGGGACTCTCGATATCGTGCGCACCGAAATCCCCCAGCTCCAGGATCTAATGGACCGTAGCCAAGCAAAAGGCCAGATTTTGCGGTTATATACAAAGCTCAGAGGAAAAGTTTTGAAAGGCGAAGGTCCAGCTAAAAGTAGGCAGGGCTGGATAGCGGATGTAGGTCCGATATCCCAAGAACAATGGGCTAAGACCCTCGAACAGGGACATCTGGCCTCTATCTCTCCATCCCAACGTGTGTCCCATCTGTTCCTCATATATAGAGTATATTATACCCCCCAAAAACTGTGGAAAATGGGTAGGAAATCTAGTGACGAATGCCCTAGATGTGGGGCACCGGGAGACCTCTTCCATATGGTATGGAAATGCCCAAAATTATATAGCTACTGGCTAGAAATAGTTCTTAAAATAAATAGGGTCTTTAAGTCCACCCTGAAACCCGAGGCCAGGGCTTGTTTGCTGGGGATATTTGAAGAGAATAGAATCCCTCCGCTAATTAAACCATCTGTCCTGAGGTGCCTATATCAGGCCAGGCGGCTGATAGCACTAAATTGGCAAACCAAAAATCCCCCGGTAATTGAACACTGGGTTAATGCAATTAACTCCATGGTATGGTGTGAGAGAGCAATGTTCATAAAGTTAAAGAACCTAAGGAAATTCGGGGTATTATGGAACCCTTGGTTGATAGACATGGGGTTCCCTCCGGAGTGAGATTGTCATGAGGGTGGATCAGCACCCGTTCAACGTGGGGAGGGGGGGGGTGGCTTCCCCCCCCCCCCCCCGGGTGGACTCCCTTTTGGGTGGACCGCGGGGGGGGGGGGGGCTCTCTCCTCCTCTCCTGTTCTTGCCCGCTCAAATATGGATATCTGACTATGATTAAGGCGTTTAGAACTGGCGGTGCGCGCTCGAAGTGGGCTGGGTGGGTGGGTGGCTGGGGAGGGGGGTGGTCGGGGGTTGATAAAAGCATATTGAGGGTTGATACTGCTGTGTAGGCGGGCTATAGCTCCATTATGGTAATATTCAGCCTGCTATGTAAGATGTTTTATACAATCTATAGTACAGTTATTTATATCTGAAAATTTTTCAATAAAAATATATTAAATTAAAAAATAGTCTAGCACCGCCCTTGGCCCGAAGGCCCACCTCCAGAAATAAAGGATTGTCTATACGTTCAGTCTTTAAACTTTTTACTTTAGCCAGGGGCAGACTGACAACTCATGGGGCCCCTGGGCAATAGGAGATTATGGGGCCCCCAGGCAATCAGAGATTATGGGGCCACACAGTATACACAAACACACACACAGTATACACAGACATGTTTCTATTGGCTTAGAAGGTACTGGAGAGATGGGGCAGCTATAATCTCTGGATTTTCAGACCAAAAGGATGTCGGTAAGGGACATTTCAGAGGCAAATATAAAAAAAAGATTTTTACATACTGTCCCTGGTTTTATTGAGGCTGGCAACCCTCATGGGGCCCCCTAGTGGCCCGGGGTCCTCGGGCAGTGCTCGACTGACTTTAGCAATAACAGGGTGCATAGCTTACATCCAAAATGCAGATTTACCCTCACTCTTTTCGTACCTGACATCACCAACACTGCACAGTTCAAATTCATCATGATACTTCATCATGTTCTTCCTGCAGGCTATATCGGGCCTACCCCCAGGGGTTCCCCACAGTGGGTTGCAAACTTAAATGGTAGTATTCTAAACTTACCCTCCACCCATCAACCTCTATCCGAAGCTCTTCCAGCCCTGGATTATAAAGGACTAAGTTAGTCCCACCCAAAATATCCACCCATGGGAGGGGTTTTCTGAAAAGAGATACTATCCCCTGCTTGTACTCGTATGGCCAAATCTATGTGTTTTTCTCTATTTAAAGTTCCTAGAACCGCAGTTTGGTTTTGGGTTTAATGATACCAAATTATGGTTTCAGTACCAGTCTAGCTAGATTGCACTGTGTTCTGCTTGGCCACGGGTGGCGCTGTCATCACTGGCAAGTGTGAGAACACAGTTCAGCTGGGCTCATTGAGTGCCACTTTTCTCGGAACCAGCCCCGTGGGAGTGTCATTCTGCTGTGCATTCTGGGAGAGGGTACTTGAGGTACTGACATCACGTGCTTCTGGGTTCTGGTCCAGAAGAGCTTTCTGTCTGTTTGGTCCTCCTGACCAGCCCCCGAGGCCCTCATAGCCTGGAGTACACATCCATCCAATTCCGATTCTCTGGGCTGGCTATTACGAGGCAAAGTAACTGGAGGGAGGATTCAGAGGTGGTCCAGTGCCCTCTCATCTGTGGAGAGGCCCAGCAACTGAGGAAGCAACCAGGGGAGGGCTCTTCGGGAGAAGGCCACGCTGAAGGCTGGCTTCTCAGAAAGAGCCTGGAGGCTTAGTTAAAAAGACCCCAAGTGAATCTACACTCGTACGGATATCGCCGGACCGGCTGCAAGGTATTGGTATCATATGAGGGCTCTCTAAATTTGTTTATGTCCTTCAGTTTACTACAAGTTTTCTACAACAAGTCTGTGGCAGAAACTTTATTCAAACTTTCCATATGCAAGTCTGTGGCAGAGGCTTTGCTTTATCTGAACACTCTATCGGCTGTTAGGCCTAGTGAGAGGTCTATTTTGTAGCTGTGAGAATCCAGTTGTGAGTGGCTATTCTCTGGATTTCTATAGTGAGAGACTTCCTATTTTGAGTAGTTCCAAGAGTACCTGAACTATCTACCTAAACCCTCTACCCTTATTGAGAGACTGTGTTTTGTCTACTCCTTTTTGCAAATAAAAATCCCAAAAGCAGATCCAGTGTCAGTTTCTGCAATTCTTTGGGCCATCTACCTCGGGAAACCCCTAGACGTACACGAAGTCAAGAAGGTAACGGTAAGCCCAACAAATTCAGCCACTCCTTCGGGGGTCAGTGCTACATCTATATGATGAAAGGCCATAAAGAAAGCTGGCCACATACCTATAGATTTCTTCAGGTGGATGTATCCTTCTGGCTGAGCTATTGTATTCAGCAGGCGGTGCCACCAGCTGTTAGAATACCCAAAAAGTGCCTGCATTATATTGGATGCAGTTGCTGTTCAGCTGACAATTTTGTTGACAGGATCCTTCATCAAAAGTTGATTGAACCGACAGGTTGGTTGTACAGAAATCAATCTGTAGATCAACTTCTGTGTAGCCAGCTTGCCCATACAGATCAAAATTCGACTGATCTCTACTTAACTGGACAAATGTCAATCCATGTACTGTATGGTCCCCTTTAGGGTGTTAATAAAGTTCAGGATGGCATTACTTTCAAAATTAAGCTAAGATCAAAATAATAGAAGGAAGCATCAAAATCAACCTTAGAAAGTACTGCTTCACAGAAAGTCTTGGTAAGTTTCTGTACTATTAGGGTAAGATAGGATGGATATAGGTACTGGTGTAAGGGAGTGGGTCTAGTCTAAATTCCATAAATGCCTTTTGGATATTGATTTGTATTTTTCTGTAGACTTCTGCTACACCCATCTTTTGGCAAGGTGTGAATAACCTTGCATTCGTCCTACTCCACCCCATACTCTCTTAAAAAATGTATTCTGATTTTTTAAATAGATTTTTGCCCTCAAAGTATAGCAAAATATGTTGTTTTTATTCTAATCTGAGACTCACATTGCTGCTGGATTTAGAGTAGGGAGCTACTGATAGCCAGCTTTACTACTGCCCTCTCTATAATATTAAATATAGTGAAAAATCCAGTCAGGTAAAGGTGAGACCCAATTATAATGGCTATACCCGGTGCATGTAGATTTACTTGCAGCTTTACCAGTGCCAATTAAATGCAACCTTACCAGTGCCAATTAAATGCAGCCTGATTAGTGCCAATTAAATGCAGCTATACCAGTGCCCAATGAAATGCAGCCTGATCACACAGCTGCTGGGGCTGGGCTACTGGCCCTGGGGTCTGGCTGCTAGGGCCTGGCTGATGGGGCCAAGGGTCTGGCTGCTGGAGCTGGGCTTCTGGTCCTGGGGTCTGGCTGCTGGGGCTGGGCTGCTGGTTCTGGAGTCTGGCTGCTGGGGCCAGGGGTCTGGCTGCTGGGGCTGGCTGCTGGGGCCAGGGGTCTGGCTGCTGGAGCTGGGCTGATGGTCCTGGAGTCTTGCTGCTGAAGCCAAGGGTCTGGCTGCTGGAGCTGAGCTGCTGGTCCTGGAGTCTAGCTGCTGGGGTTGGAGTCTGGCTGCTGTGGCCAAAGGTCTGGCTGTTAGAGCTGCAGGTGGGCTGCTGGTTCTGGTGTCTGGCTGCTGGGCTGCTGGTCCTGGAGTCTGAGTTTTGAGGCCAGGGGTCTGGCTGCTGGGGCCAAGGGTCTCACTGCTGGAGCTGTGCTGCTAGTCCTGGAGTCTGGTTGTTGGGGCCAGGGGTCTGGCTGCTGGTCCTAGGGTCTGGCTACAGTGGGGCTGGTGAGCCACCCCAGTCAGAGAATTCCTCAGAAGGGGGTGGGCTGAGGCAGAGGGGGGACAGCCCATACTGTTTTCCCCATCCTGCTGCATGGGTACTTTTTTGGAGGTCGGTCCGGCTGATTCAGCAAGGGGGTTGGCAAAGGCAGAGAGAAGACTGTGATCTGCAGGCTGGAGCAATTAAAAGAAAAAAAAGTTCCTGAATGTGGAGAAAGATAGGGTAAAACTAATTTATCTTTTAATTGCTACAGCCTGCAGATCACAGTCTTCTCTCTGCCTCCACCCACCCCCCTCCTTCCCTGCTGAATCGGCTGCAACAACCCCAAAAAAAAAGTACCCATGTAGCATCCAAAGCAGGCTTGGGACAGCAGTATGAGGTGTCCCCCCCTCTGCCTCGCAGTGCCTTTGACACGTACCTGGTGGAGATCGAGCTGGAGAGAGGGCTTCTCTTGCACCTGCTGTATGAAACCCCCGCACAAGGACAGATGTAGTGGTTGGTGCTGGCCGGTCCTTGGCAGGAACCAGATGGCTGAGGAGCGCTGGGCAGGCTCTTAGGATCGGAGCTCCGTGTCGCTGGGTCAGCGGATAGAGGCGTAGCCGGGATGTAAGCCAGGAGGTCATCAACAGTTGGACAGAGCAGGTACCGAGACAAGAGGCAGAGACGGGACACAGGCCGGGTTCAGTACACAGATGGGCAGCAAGGTACAGGAGCATCAGGTAGTAGCAGAGTCAAACACAAGCCAGGATCAGGTAGGCCGGCGGAGGACAAAGAGAAGGTTCAAGTGAAGCCGGGTCAAGACACTGGAAACTGGAACAGATTGGGTAAACAAGCACTAGCTGAAAGACCACTCGGCAAAGTTCATGTGTAAGTTCTCAGTTTAAATAGGTTACTCGGTGCCCATATGTGCACATGTGCATGCGCACATTAGCACGCACCTGTGTGCGTGCATTGACGCGTACCTGTGCGTGCCCGCACATGCGCCAATACAGGTCCTTCTTTGCAGGTGCACGTCTGTTAGCCAGACTTCTCTTACAGCCTTGCATCAGTCTGTCAATCAGCCACAGACAGAGCAGCCATCCTCCATTTGGACGCTCGGGCTGCTCTGTCTGTCTGTGGCTAAGTGACAAACCCAGCCAGAAGATTGCCCTGCGCTTGCGGGTGTCCAGGAGCCGGCAGCCAAATGCAGGAGAATCCCATGGCTCGCCGGAGAATTGAGATGTCTGCCTAGAGTCAGCCCAGCTGGGGAGGAGTTGTTGGGTGAAAGAACTGAGGAGGATGGAGTACTAGGCTGTTGGGGGGCTTGGAGGGAGCTTCCCAGTCTTGGGGGGGGGGGGGGTGACCCTGGGCCTGGGACTTGGGTGCAGGATGGATCCCTTCAAAGTCTCATGAAGGGTCTGAACAGGAGGCACAGGAAAGTCTTCAGGAGGGAACCACTGGTTTGCAGCCAGGAGGGCTGATGAGTAGCATGGTCAGTCGGGAGGACTGGAGAGGCATGCCAGAGGGGACTGAGAGGAAACAGTCAGAGCTGGGTGTGGAGCCAATGAGGATTGCAATGTCATGGACAGTGGAGTCGGGCAGCTGCAGCCAGGAGGGCTGGCAGAGCCGGAATAGGGCTTACTGGGAGCAGTAGCCCACCACAGGACAGCTAGCACTAAAGACTTCTTATTCTATTTTTGTTACACTAAAGGAGACCCGTGATCTCTGCCTGCAAAAGGCAATTGCTGAGGCATGATTGAGTCAGGGTTGAGACTAACCATGTGCTAGCTGTGCCTGGAGTAAAGTGTTGTGCAGGAGAGAGAGAGTAACAGTCTGCAAACAAGAGATGTGCTGGAGGAGATTGGAGTGGCAAAGCTTGTATAGTTGTCCCAACTGATTAATATACAATCAACCAATTGCTTGTTCTACTGGGCATCCCATATATTCCTATCCCTATCCAAGTTCAAATCCCTCAATAAAAATACAAAACAATCACCTGGACTGTTTATTGTCTCAATAGTAATGGGAAGGGAATGCCGGGCTGGGCAGGGTGACAGGTGGGCCACATCACTTAGCAGCCCCCACGGGGATACCGCTACATTTTGGGGCTTGTTTCAAGACCAACTGATCACGTGTGACTGCCAGCCGTTGTCCCTAGCAACCGAGGAAGTGAGCTGGGGAACTGTGTTTGTTCCACCAGTATTGAGGAATTGAACCCTGGGAATGACTTGTGTGCTCTGCCCGTTAGTCACTGCTAAAATAGTGAGTGCCATTGCCCATAGCAATCAGCGGGGATTACAAAGCATTTTCTACCTGCTTACCCAGCTGCTCCAACTAGTGCTGGGACGGACACGTATACTAACCCTGCAATTCAGTGACTTTCGACCATGTGCTGTCACCCGTGGCAACCACGGTGGGCGATCGCGCCCATGGATTACAAAAATGTCCAGCGTTCTGCTAATCCTGGACATCCTTCACTGAATTACAAACATGCCCAGAGCTCTGCAAATACTGGCCATTCTGAACTATTGTTCCAAACTCCTGCATTATTCAGTAAAGTGTGCTTGGAAGTGTCTACTGTTGCCCGGGGTGATTGGGTTAAACCTGCGGTTGGGACTGTGCTGAGACAATGCTCTTCAGTAGGACATTGGCTACAAACTTTATTGTTGCTACCAGCAACCACCGGAAAATCCAGGGGTCATCAGTTCCCAGTTACTCTGGCACAGTCGGTGCCAAGTGACATGCCTGGACAAGTCCTGCTAGCATCAACATGCCCAACTTCAGTTCATTTAACAAGGGGTTACAGCAGCGTGCCCAGGGAGGAGTCTGCCTACAAGTTCCACAGGCGCCAGCCCATCTGGAAGTGAGGGGGCGATGCCACGCCCTGGAGGAGATAAAAAGTTTCCTGCTTGCAGCAGACACCACGATCAGAGGAAGATGGCAGAAGATAGCCGGCTGCTACCCACCTTAACCTGGATGCCTGAAAAGCAGGAGCGGGCACTGGTGGATACCAGTGTCCGACTGGAGCCTCAGAGGGGATTCGCCCTTGCAGTGATGATTGGGACAAAGCAGTTGTGTCTGCTGTGCACAGAGTACCAGATCCTGGCCACGGTGGTCACTGCCTGGGCCCATTGTGGTCATTATGACAAACCGCTGACCCGGATGGCATCTATTCAGCAGGAGCCACACTACTATACTGTGGACCTGCTATCAGGACTTTGCTGTTCGCAGCCATAGAAGTCCCAGAAGGCCGGAGAGGGCCTAGAATCATACCCTAAAGGTGGAGCAGAGTTGCAGCCTAGTGACCCCCCCCCAGTGAAGAGAGAGGAGATCGGAGGAGAGGAGTCTGTCCTGACCTGTGGCCTGGCCAGGGACCTGGTAACCATGAGTACTGCCAAGCAAGACCAGCTAAAGTCCCTGCAGAAATGGCCAACCCTAAGGCCCTTACCATCCTAGTCCAGAGGGAACCAGTGTCAGAGGAAGGTGCGCCTTCAGGTAAACTGGACAGGGAGAGCGAGAGCTGGGTCATTGATTGGGGTTCTCCCAAACTACAAGCCAAATCTGGGTTCCTGGAGAGAATGGCAGAGTGGTTTTCCCCTAGTGAGAGCTCAGAGGAGGAATGGGAAATGGCAGGTTCCCAGGTCCTGGAAGTCCAGCCTGAGAGTGGAGATAGACCAGAGCCAGTGGAGGGACCCCAAAAAGCTGCATGAACCCTGACCAGTAGCAAGCAGCTCTTCTTACGCAGGCCTTCTACCACCCAGACCAGAGCACCCATCTACTGTCAATGTGTAATGTGGGCCCAGGATGCCTGTGGTCTGCCGGGGGAAAGGAAACCCTAGAAAATTACCATGTTTTCCCAATTCCAGCAAGAAGTACAGCCCTGGAGGTAGCCCTGCAGTGGGGCCTGCTATTTCCATATGTCCCTCCCCAGATTATGGACATTGTGAAGAACTCCCAGGGAAGGTGGGAGGATGACCTAATCTGGCACTTTTTGCATGTCCTAAGCCGCTGCGGGTGCCAGAGAGTGAGGTCTGGGCCCATTTTAAATACATTCAGGGTGAATGGCGGCTAGGGAGATCCATCTTTAGAGACTCATTGCCAGGGCAGGTTGGCCCATGTAGAGCTATTCAGTCTCCAGCCAGGAAGAAGGAGGGAACTGAAAGAGGTTGTCTGATCCTCACTTTTACGTTTAAGAGGACTGTGAAGAGCCACAATGCATGTACAAATAGACTGCAGTGGGGTGGCAAAATGTGTCCTTTTTCTCTGATTGCAAGAACAAACCCGATGCAGGAACTTTCCCAATGCAAGGAAATTTGGGTGAGGTTTTTCCCATGTTAACTTTTTCAAGGAGCCTGTTTGTCCGGGGAGGGGCCCCTCCCATCAGGAACTCCGGAAAAGAACTATCCACCCTGTATACATGTTTTTTTCTTCCCTATTGTTTCTGTTAGCAGGTTATAACCCCCTCCTGACAGAATAAGACAGAAAAAAATAATGTGTGTAATATATTGAATTTATTTCTTGAAATTTCTGTTGGTAGGATTCTAACTACCTTCCAACAGAAATCATGTACAGATAGATCTAAAGTGTAGGACATTGTTATTTTTGTTTTATCTTAGGTTCTTCTGGGATGGGATGGCTGGAGACAAGAATTTCCTGCAGGCACATTATCTTTCTCAAGGAAGAGATGCATGCTCTGGCTCAAATGTGTATATGTATGTGCTATTGTTAGCTGCAGTGACCTGTAGTTAGACATGTATTATATTCTCTGTACAGATGTAAATACCTACCAGAAATCTTCATATATTTTTGTACATAATTTATTTGTGCAGTTCCCCATCCATGTTGTTTCCTTTTTCCCCATCCATTTTATCTTATGGGATGCCCTTGCGAGACCAGCTGGATTTTGGGGGGGGGGGGGGGTTTGCATGCAGCACCCTCTACTTAAGTAGGTGCTAGAGTTAGGATTTTTAAGCAGGTACATTTAAGCAGGCCTAGCTGGAAGTTAGGCCTGTTTGTTTTGATCTGTGTGGGCTGGGAGTGGCCTAGAGCAGCAGCTGATGACTCACAAACAGCATCACTCCACTGTCACCTCACTCTTGCTTTTAGAGGATTCTAGAGGGAGAGGAGGAGAAGTGGGGAGGAGCAGTTTAGGGTGTCTCAGGGAGCCCTGACCAATCCCCAACTAGGATTGACAGGGGGCAGGCCTCCTTGAAATACCTAGAGTAAGCCCAGGGCCACCATAGGACAGCTAGCACTAAAGACTTCCTATGCTATTTTTGTTCCACTAAAGGGGATCTGCGATCCCTGCCTGCAAAAAGCAGTTGCTGAGGCCTGACTGAGTCAGAGTTGGGCCTAACCATGTGCTAGCTGTGCCTGGAGTAAAGTGTTGTGTAGGAGAGAGAGAGTAACAGTCTGCAAACAAGAGATGTGCTGGAGGAGACTGGAGTTGCCAAGTATGTATAGTTGTCCCAAATAATTCATATACAATCATCCAATTGCTTGTTCTACTGGGCATCCCATATATTCCTATCCCTATCCAAGTTCAAATCCTTCAATAAAAATACAAAACAATTATATGGACTGTTCATTGTCTCAAAAGTGACTGGGAAATAAATGCCAGGCTGTGCAGGGTGACAGGTGGGCCACATCACTTAGCAGCCCCTACGGGGATACCGCTATGTAATTTTTTATGAATGCTTTACAATATTTCTTACCAAGAGATTCTGCCAGCTTCAGCACGTCCTGTTACAGGCTGACAACACTAAGCCAATTCCTTGCACTTAGCAGCAGTGTGCCATGTACTTTCCTTTAGTTGGGCCATTGGGCTGTCTATCAGGTCTGTACGTCCTGCCTGCCTCCACCGCCAACCAAGAAAGCACCACTGCCAGTAATCGATCAACAGGTTAAAAATAAACAAAAAGCTCTGTGTTAAAGCTAGAGTTAGCAATAGACTGTGCCATATATGTCATTTTGTACTAAGTTCATAGTTCCATTATAACCTCTTTCTATTGAAAAATAAAACATTGCTGTGAATGCTCCAGTCATCCTAACAATCTTAGAGCTGGTTCACACCAGATGCTTTTTAAAATATATCTAGACTGTATGTACAGTAATTGCCATGTATTTCAATGGCCCTAGTTCACACCAGTGTGGTTGGTCTCAGTGCTTTCAACAAAAGTACAACTTGCTGCAGTTTTTTAGTGTCAAAACGCACCTAAAGATATGTAGAAAACCACTGTTATAGAAAACCATTTGAAACCATTTTTCAGGTGTCAAAGTAAAAAAAAAAAAAAGGAAGAAAATGCACTGCAATGCTTGAAAAGACATAAAAACACGTCAAAAACACATCTAAATGTGCATGCAAAAATGCATACCAAATGATGAAATTATGGTGTGAATCAGCCCTTATAGCTTGTTTAAACCTCTGTCACCTTCAATTTTGCTGGACAACTTGGCCTGCATGTAAATGTGGAAAAGAAACACAATAAAAAAACTAACAAATTAAACAATAAAATTACATTCATACACTGAATACTACTATACAGACATACTGAATCAATATATGTTTTAGCTGCATAAAATCACCAAAATTCAACACTTTTCATAAAATTGGGTCTTTATGTTAATTCTGGAAATCTGCAGACTCATTCAAGAGTGATGTAGTGAGTTCTGTTGGCAACGTTCGGATGGGCAATAACTATCAGAGAGTTACCGCTAACTTTCAGGCTATTGGCTACCTGGCTCCTGGGATTTAGTTGGGCTTTGGAGAGTCTACAGGTTTGACTACTAAAAAAACTGGCAGAGCCTTTGAATGCCTTTTTATCTCCTTTCCCTTTTATACAGAGATGGATGTATCTTGGGTAATAAAGTGGCATCCTCCACAAATTAAATCTCTCGAAAAGGAAATGCCAATAGCTGCCAATAAAATATGCAAAACAGGCTTTCTCACTTCACAAGGTAGAAGATGTTCTGTACTGGAGTTATTTTAATCTGTCACATCGAGGGAGTCTGCAGAAGGATTGCAGCTTGAAACAAATATTAATAGCAGACTGAAGCCGTTAGCATGCATTTGTGGCTTTTTATCGCAGCTGCCAATAATAGCGTGTCATTTCTAGGGACTAAGGGACTAGGGTCACATTGGACCTCATTCAACATGCCTTTAGGGCACATTGGGATCACGTTTTGGTCACTTTTATTATAAGATATTTCAGTGTTTATAAATTTAGAAACTGATGATTTATATATTTCTTTATATGTAAGTAACGGTGCTAAAATGTCAAAGTTAAAATCTTTTAAAAGTTGTTTGATACATATTTAAATCTGCAGCTTGAACTCCTGTGAACCTTGAAGATGAGCTGATATACAGTGTCTGCAACCTTCAAACATTGTGCTTAGCTCGGTCTACCCCCCCCTCCCAGCAGTGACTCAGTAGCTCAGTTTGGGTTTAGATTAAAAATTAGAAGGCTGGAAAGATGTCACTAAAGGGAGGTATTTATATGGTGTGGGTGTGCTGAACTCTGCAAAGATTTATTGTAGCATGGTGTATTTCCTCAACATCTTGGAGACCTTAGTGAACATAGAAATGATGTCTCTTCTGTACTCACTCCACTATACAGAGTTATGCTAAAGCTCCTATGTCCAATTAGATAGCTGTCTCCCTGTGACCGCAGGAAGTCATAGCCCTTGTACACATGGCCGGACATTCCGACAACAAAATCCGTCACATTTTGTCTGAAACTTGTGTTGCATACACACGGTCGGAAAATCTGATCGTACATAACGTGATGGCGTTATTTCGTTACGACAGGACTACGTTCTGGCTAGTAGCCAATAGCTTTGGTCTAGGAATTTGATCTGAGCATGCGTGGCACTTTGTCCGATCGGAATTCTCTACACATGATCGGACAAAGTCCGATCGGAACATGTTGTCGGAAAGTTTTATAGCCCAGCTCTAAAACTTTGTCGGTCGGATATTCCGACGGAAACAGTCCGATGGGGCCCACACACAGTCGGATTATCCGACAACACGGTCCGATCGGACATTTTCCGTCAGAATGTCCGACCTTGTGTACAAGGACATAGGGGAACCAAATTCCTCACAACTCTCTTCCCCTTCTGTATTGCTGCTTCGGTTGAGCGCCATCTACAGTAGGGGACACAATCTGCACCTGCCTTCATGTTTATGTCTCATCTTGGGCTTCTTGAGGTCTCCATTACCTGATTTCTATCTTTATCAGGTACAGGCTTTAAGAAGCCAATCATCTATGCCTCCAATTCAATACAGTAACATTTTAAGCACTTGTCTATTTTAACATAGATCTGCAGTCTGTACATGATATTTCTACCACTTAGGTTACCTGAATACATTTACTCTATGTCGCCTGCAATATTGTACAATGGATAATCCCTCTATGTCAAGGGTGCTCAATCTGTGGCCCTCCAGATGTTGCAGAACTAGAAGTGCCATCATGCCTCTGCCTTTGAAAATGTAACTGTCCGCCTTGCAATGCCTCATGGGACCAGTGGTGGCTGGTGCTCAAAATTTTTTGGGGGGGCGCAAACAAACTGGAAAATTCTGAGAAAAAAACCCCATCAATTGCAGCCTCACTGTGCCCATCAAATGCAACCACTGTACCATCAAACAGAGCCACAAAACATAGCCACTGTGCCCATCAAACGCAGCCAATGTGCCCATCAAATGCTGCCACTGTGCCCATCAAATGCCACTGTGCCCATCAAACGTCACTGTGCCCCATCAAATGCTTCCACTGTGCCATCAAATGGTCCCACTGTGCCCATCGAATGCTGCCACTGTGCCCCCTGCCCGCCATCTGCCTGACACTTATCCTGTCTCGTGGGGCAGCGCGTGACGGTGACAGGCAGCGAGCGATGTCCTCAATGTCTTCGTCTCCCATCCTCTCCTTTAATTGGATGCCTGATAGGCATCCAATCACATCGCCTGTCGTTTCAGCCAATCAGGTGATGGGTAACAGACCCAAGCACCTGATTGGCGGAGAGGAGGCTCAGGTTTCTAACACAGCTGAGTGAACTGTGAGCACCAAGCATGGCGTTCGCTTTCTACCTTTTTTTGATGCCTATTAGAGCCTATGGCTCCTGAATAGGGGGTGGCAGCCATGGATAGATTCATGCAATGCATGAATCTATCTATTGGTGATAGGGGGGTGTCTGGAGAGAGGGGGTGGTGCCCATGCGCCCTTATCAATGCAGCGCCACTGCATAGGACTTTTTGCAACAGCTGGAGGGCCACAGGTTGAGCACCAATGCCCTATTTATTCTGTGCATTTCAAACAAAGGGTTTTTGGGGTTCAACACTTCCACTCCATCATGTCTTATAAGATCATGGTAGCTGGGAGGGAGTTAAAGGCATTAGGCCCTGGACTGCAGTTATAGAGATGGACTTGATGTGGACAGGATATTATAGGCTGTCTGTCCTTAGGTGCCCATACGATCCTGTCCACAACACTGTCTCTGTAACTGCAGTCCAAAACCAAATTCCTTCAATTCTCTCCTAGCTACCATTGTCTTAGAAATCCTGATGAATGAGGATTGGGGTGTTTTCAAACCTGAAATGTGTTGGATTTTTTAAATATTAAATAAACTAAGTATGTGACAGATTCATGCTTCTAACACTGCTGGGAAGGAAGCACATCAGAACAGGATCTGCAGCTTCAATATGTCTGAACAGACACAATGGCCTTATATAACTGACTGTCTTCTAACCTGAACAAAAAAAATGTTTTTTGGCAGCATCACTGCTTGTAAACCTTACTATAGGCTTAGTGAGCCTGCTATCCAGGCATGGAGGGATGTGAAGATTCCACTTTACTAAATGCTTTCTCTTTCCCAGGGTGGATCCCGTACCCCATGATGCCCCCAAACCGCCTGGCTACACCCGATTTGTCTGTATTTCTGACACCCACTCAAGAACCGATCTCCTCCAGATGCCATATGGGGATGTTCTAATACACGCTGGAGATTTTACAGAGCTCGGACTGCCTAGTGAAGTGAAAAAATTTAATGACTGGCTGGGTGAGTGGAACCTGGGTATTTATTGCTGCAGTAAGGCAACACTTTCTTCTGGGAAATGAGGTGGTGGGGTTTCTACTAAAAATAGACTGAACTAGAAAGCACCTAGATTGATTGCTGTCAGTGCCAAAGTTGTTCTTGATAGTAAAGGGTCGGGTCACTAAAAATGATACTCTAGCTAAGGGGAGCTTAGTTAGTTGAGACAGTCTCTAATTTCTTATGGGTCTTTGATGCTCCAACAGTGAGAACTCCTTGTGATAACTCCCTTCACTGTTCCTGTTTTGGGTGTTCCTGTACACTTTTGTGTTTTCTAGTTATATTTTCCATGATTAAAAAAATAAATAAAATCCAACATAGATGGTGGCAACCCCTCTCAATTGGCACAGCAGGTGTTTAAATCTAGGAACTCAGCACAGGGATGGTGGGAATCCCTTATAATGGGCACATAAAGTGTACAGGCCCAGGAACTCAGTGTAGGGGTGGTGGGAGCCACTCATAATGGGCACAGCAAGTGTGCAGACCTGGAAATTAAGTGCAGGAATGGTGGGATACCCTCATAAAGGACACAGCAAGTGTGCAGACCTAGGAACTTAATGCAGGGATGGTGGGAGCCCCTCATAATGGACACAACATGTGTGCAGACCCAGGAACTAAATGCAGGGATTGGTTCCAAGGATATAAATTATCTGACCATTATCTGAAAAACCAAACCCTCTCTATTATTTAGCAGCTGTATGCTCACATTACATAAAGCAATATATATATATATATATATATATATATATACATACATATTCCTCTTTCTGTTCCATTAAATACACTTTGAACATGTGGGAAGATTATTGGTATAAAACATTAAGATATAAGTAAATCATTTTTCATTAAAAAAATCTGCCCATGAAACAGTTTTCTGTAGGCATGAAGTTCTCGGTTCTAAATTCTGCATCAGATTTGTCCAGCTTTTATTAAAGACGCTATTACTAACGTTTTTGCTTTTTGTTGCCTTTTAGAAGTAAAAAAATGTATAACTTTAAAGGACAAACTCATCTTTTATTGAATTTGTCTTTTAATTAATTCCTGCGCTTCCCTGATTGAAGCCAACCCAGTAAAATACTTACCTTCAGAACTGATCAGGCAATGGTCACTTGGTGGTCCTGTTTTTTTTTCCTGCCTCTAAACGCAGTATTTAAAATATGCCTCTAAACATCCTAATGTACATGGACACATAGAATAACATTGAGCTGCTTCTACAGGCAAACACAAAACTCCTGTAGAAGTGTTTTTTTTAAGCCAGTGTGCATGGACCCATAGGGTCGGTTCACACTAGGACGACTTGTCAGGCGGCTTAGCCGCCTGACAAGTAGCGTCCCGTTCTGTACAATGGAACCGTTCTAATCGGAGTGACACAAGTTGCTCCGACTTAGAAAAAGGTTCCTGTACGACTTTGGAGGCGACTTTCATTGACTTCTATACAGAAGTCGTTTTGCAAGTCGCCGCAGCGGTCGCGTCCAAGTTGCCTGAGGCAGTCGCACTGTAAGTCGTGCTGCCTCAGTGTGAACCGGACCTAAAGGTCTGTCTTCTTTATTACCATGTGTGCAAATTATAGTGATTAGAAAAGCTGCAGGCCTTGCATTCCAACGTGTAAGCTATATTGCCATTGTCGATGGACTTTTGTTTGAGTCAGAAATACTTTTTTCCCTATACGGCTCCATGCACGCTGGGCTTAAAAGAATGTTCTCTTGGGAGTAAAAAACGCTCATATAGAGCATTTTTTGTACAAAGTCTAGACAAGTTTAGGAGAGTTTTAAATTTTTTTCTGCCAGTAAGCTCCAATCAGAAACGCGATCCAGAAGGTTTTTTTTTGCCTCTAAATGTTAAACTCAAAATATGTCCCTTAACTTCCTAATGTGCATGGACACATTAACAAGGATAACTTTGAGTTGCTTCTACAGGCAGAACACAAAACTCCTGTAGAAACAATGTTTTTAAAGCCAGTGTGCATGGAGCCTTAAGTCTATGAGAATGCAAAAGCTTGGAAGGCTTGGAAGGAGATGCAATGTAGGCCAGAAGGTGTTGAAATTCATCTGTCAATGAATTCTGAATGATCTCTGAATTATCTTTAACTGATTACTAATGCAAACAACTCAGACACAAGATGCATACTCCTATTACCATGTAGCGCCATCTAGTGGGCAACTAGTGCAGGTAAATGTATTTTGTTGACTCATGGTAGGTGAGTCTGTTAATGGGTCAGGTTACTCCAGATCAGGTTGAAGGACTCTGCAGGACAGGTCTCTGGTACCTCCACCTGGTTGTATAAGAGTGGAGAAGCTTCTGGAAGTTAGTGGGCGGAGGGTAGGAGGTCCTGAGCTACACACTTGAGGGAATCTGGGCAATCCCCAGGCAGAAGGCGCTGGCAAGATGGCTGGGTCAACCCTTAAGGTAGTGCTATAAATACAAGCCCACAGCCCATCGGGACATGCCCTAAGAAAAAAATTTAACTTCTGTTGCAGTGTGTCTCTACAATTTGACCCAGTGCTGACTTCTGGGAAAACATTTTTTGGGTAACATGCATTGAAAAAAGATATGTCTAGCAATTACATATGATATGAAATATGTAAATGATCTATATAGAAGAGACCAGGGACATGTGGTGAGGTCAGTGGCTGGTGAGTTACTGGATAGTATCAGAGCCAGATACACACAGGTTACAAATGCCGCAAACGTTAGAGCGAGAGCAATAATTCTGTCACTAGACCTCCTCTAACGCTAATGTAACAGGTAACATTTTTTAAAGTGTCGCCTATGGAGATTTTTAAGTACCGATCTTTGGCACCATTCCATGAATGTGCGCAATTTATAGCATGACATGTTAGGTATCTATTTAGTTGGTGTAACATCATATTTCACATTATACAAAAAAATCAGGCTAACTTTAGTGTTTTTTTCTTTTATATTCTTGAAACAGTATACCGTGTGACATAAAAAGTTGCAACGACCACCATTTTATTCCCTAGGATGTCTGCTAAAAACATATATATAATAATGTTTGGGAGTTCCGAGTAATTTTCTAGCAAAACAATTATGATTTTTACATGTAGGAGAGAATTGTCATAATTGGCCTGGGTGGCAAGTGGTTAAAGCGGACCTTCAGTCATTTTTTCATCTTTCTATCTATTAAATCTTCTGCCCTTGTTGTTTTAACTTTGGAGAGTAAAACATTTTTTTCTGCCAGTAAACACCTTATACAGCCCACTTCCTGTTTCTTGTCCTGTAAAAAGCCTAGGCTTATGACATCATACACAGCTCTCTCTCTCTCCTGAGAGTTAACCAGGAAAGGGGGGGGTGAGTCATAAGAGGACCAATGAGAGCTGCAGAGCTGGAGGTGTGTCTCTGTGTATCAATGTCTGCCAGCAACATGTGATCGCTCCTCAGAGAGCCAGAACAGGGATCTGTCCATGTAAACAGAAAGATCCCCGTTCTGTCAGGGAAGTTAGAGAGAGATCTGCTGTTCCTAGTAATCAGGATTAGCAATCTCTCTCTACTCCCTGTCAGTACACCCCCCCCCCCCCCACAGTTAGAAACACCTCCCTGGGACACACTTAACCCCTTAATCACCCCCTAGTGTTAACCCCTTCCCTTCCAGTGACATTTATACAGTAATCAGAGGCTATTTTTAGCTCTGGGCAATATATAAATGTCAATCGTCCCAAAAAGTGTCAAAAATGTCTGATCTGTCTGCTGCAATGTCGCAGTCCTGCTAAAAATTGCTGATCACCACCATTAATAGTAAAAAAAAAATAATAATAAAAATGCCATAAATATATCCTCTATTTTGTAGACGCTATAACTTTTGCTCAAACCAATCCATATACACTTTTTTTTTTTACCAAAAATATGTAGAAGAATGCATATTGGCCTAAACTGATGAAGAAAATATTTTAAAAAAAATATTTTTGGGGATATTTATTATAGCATATATATTGTTCTTTTTTTGTTCATAGCGCAAAAAATAAAAGCCGCAGAGGTGCTCAAATACCACCAAAAGAAAGCTCTATTTATGGGAAAAAAAGGACATCAATTTTGTTTGGGTACAGCGTCGCACAACGCACAATTGTCAGTTAAATCGATGCAGTGCCGTATTGCAAAAAATGGCCTGGTCATTAAAGGGGCAAATCTTCTGGGCCTTAAGTGGTTAATTACCATAAGTAAAAAATATACAAATAATCATTATATATATAGATTTTAAGGTAATTTTCTATATTTTCAAAAACGGAATTTTTATAAGTTATAACTTCAAATCAGTAATTTCACAGTAAATAGATAAATAATACATTATAATGTTATAATGTTATAACATATAGCATAAAAATATATAATTTAGCTTGATTATAATAGTACCTTTTCAGCAGGCAGCAGATTCCCATTCTCCCTCTTAACTGTGTGAGAAAAACATGGAATTATGGGTAAATCTTATACACATAAACCCATTAAACCCATGTTTTTTCCTTCTAGTTAAAGCGGAGGTCCACCCTAAAGTGGACCTTCCGCTCATTGGATTCCTCCCCCCCCTCCGGCGCCACAATTGGCACCTTTCAGGGGGGAGGGGGGTGCAGATACCTGTACAGTACAGGTATCTGCACCCACTTCCAGGATGGCTCTCTGCGGAAAGGGGCGTAGATTACGCCCCTTTCCGAAAGTCCCCCGCTGCCTGCTGGGAAACACAAAGATCCCAGAGGCAGCGGGTCCATCCTTATTGCGCAGCGCGACTCGCGCATGCGCAGTAGGGAACCGGTAAATGAAGCCGAAAGGCTCCACTTCCTGATTCCCATACCCAAGATGGCGGCGGCAGCACCCGAATGACGATCGAGAGATCGGCTTCGGGTGCCGACATCGCGGGCGCGCTGGACAGGTAAGTGTCACTATTTTAAAAGTCAGCAGCTGCAGTATTTGTAGCTGCTGGCTTTTAAAAAAAAAAAAACGCGCACTCCCGGCGGACTCCCGCTTTAAGAGGGCTGGGCTGGAAGGGAGCTAATGTATTTTAGGCACATGCCCTTCTATGACACTGCAGTGAGGAGGCGTGCTCCACTGCAGCATTTTTATTGGACAGCTGGGGCTAATGGTACTTTACCATTGGTACACATGGTGAATATGGTGGAGATTAACCTATGAATTGATTAAAGCGCCATTTCTATTACTCATGCTTGATGGTCACTTGCTGGCCAGATATATCTGGTGAGCGCAATTCATATCTCATTTCGGGCGGAGCACTGTTGGTTTGAGGCACTGGAGCAATTTTTCAGGATCACAGTGTTGGAGAATTAATTTTGGAGTGATCAAACACAGAAATTATGAACTTTAATTTATGATAATTTATCACATATTTTTATTGTTCGCAATTTTGATTATTGTGCACACTTTAATTGCATGAATTTGATCATATATTGCAAGAATATGCAATTAGCGGACCTCCAGCTGTTGCAAAACTACAAGTCCCATCATGCCCCTGGGTGTCATGCTTGTGGCTGTCAGAGTCTTGCTATACCTCATGGGACTTGTAGTTCTGCAACAGCTGGAGGTCCGCTAATTGCATATCCCTGATATATTCTGTTTTAATTTATTTATTCATGTAATTATTTATTCATTCATTCACTCAAATATTTTGGTTCACATTTCATTTGATTGTTCAGTTAGCGCCCTTTTGATCTTTTTTCAAAAATGTAAACAAACAGGTAAAATAACTAAATAAAGAATAGAATGAAGATTAAAGAAAGAGTAGAAAATCCAGTAAAAGTGTATATGGTTATATATAAATACAGGTAATACAGATGTGCATCATGTCTAAAATGAGAATGTTAATGTTTTCTATTAAAATTATACCAATGAAACCATGGCTTCCAAAATGTATTTAAAAAAAATTAATTTTGCTATTAAGTATCCCCTCTAATCCTGTTCTAGTGACAGCTTACATTTTTTGGATTTTCGGTCACTTTCTGATCCTTTGCCAATGGTCAGGATAAATAAAGAGGATGGGTCTCCCTAACAAAGAGCGCAAAAAAAACAATTCTTCACCACCCTAAAAAATAAAATAAAAACGGATTTGTAGCACCCCCTTACCCTTGGGAGATGGGACCCCCAGTTGGCCCGCATTTCAGATCTCAGGGCAGAATCCTTAACTGTTTGTGGGGTAGAAAACGTTAGAATAATTATTAATTATATTATGCACAATAAACTTAATGAGATAGGGTTTAGGGCGCAGGGTACCTAAAGTGATAAAAATGGCAACTGCAGACAATTAATTATACCTATTACAGAGATAAAGGCTCTTAAAAGAGGAAGTAAACTCTCCCACTCTGATACTTCTTTTCATTTAGTCCATTATAATAAGTCATTATCAGACTATAGCCACTGTAATCCAGCCCAAATCGCATATTACTTACTGTTTAAAGAAACTTTAAAAAACTTGTTTCCAGGAGTTAGGCAGCGCCATCTTAAGCCCCATACACACTATCAGATTTTCTGCTGTTTTTTTCCTTCAGATTTACCAAAACCATATAATACGAGTTCAAACCTTAGGCGTTTCAATGTGTATGCGATCAGGCAGGCCCTTGCACTACATGGTTTTGGTAAATCTGAAGACAAAAATCTGCAGAAAATCTGATAGTGTGTATGGGGCTTTAAGTATTGTTTTCTGAGTCCACAGTGGAGTGTATTTCCGCCCTTACATTAAGCATTTCCTATACTGTTAACCAAGCCTCCTTCTCAATCCAACGTTTCTATGGCAACCCTGCTTCCCTGTTCATAGCTTACTAGATTATTTCATAGTATTTACTTGTGCCGATGTCTAATGTTTCCCTTTGTCAGACTTATCAGCTTCAGCTGATAAGACTGCAGTAATGGCCAAATTTAGACTGTATGTGAGGTCACATGGTCACATGGTGTGTAGGATGAAGCTCTGAGTGATTAGCAGAGTTCAGTGGTGTGCAGTAGGAAGTCATGATAACAGATAAATAAGACATAGAGAGTGTGCCTTAAATCAGTGGAGATCTGGGCATGCTCAGTGACTTCATTCTACAGAACAACAAGGATTACAACAATACTAAGCATGTAAGGAGATATCTACAAGCAGTGTTCATTAGGGTTAAAGTTGTGGGGGAGGGTTTACAATCACTTTAAACTGTGACCGGCAATCTGTTCTCGTTAGTTCTTGTTAGTTTGCAAAACACCACCCAAGTAACCCTAGATGAACCACCGGAACTGCCTGCAATGCCCACTGGCAGCAGCTTGTACCAGCTCTCCAGGACACTATTCAACAGCAAAGTTTCCTCCCTTGGTGCTCTAGCTATACAGACTAATTCTTCTAAGCCCCAAACCCAGGTCCTTCTCCAGAAAAAGACTCTCCCCAGGCAATAAGCCTGGGAGGCAAAGTCCTCCAAAATAGCCTCCTAGCTCCTACTGGCACAAGTCCAAGAGACAAAAACCATTTGGAAACTTACTCCAAATATTTATATCTTTCCCCAGCATGCACCACTTGCACAGCACTCAATCAGCAGTCAGTAAAACATGATATCAGACAGGTCTTTTTCCTGCAAATCTCTTGGAATGAAGCTACTTGCCCACTCACAATGAAGGCGTGAATGAGTTGCTCAGTTTCTGTAAGGAGTCTCAGAGTGTTTTATGTATTCAGATGTTTTCTTGGGGACTGTAAAATTCTTCTAGAAAGGTTGTCTAAGGTATTCTAATGTTTTCTCTCTTAGGAAGTCTTCCATATGAATATAAGGTTGTCATAGCAGGAAATCATGAGCTAACATTTGATCATGAGTTTATGGCGGACTTAATCAAACAAGACTTCTACTATTTTCCTTCCGTGTCCAAGTTGAAGCCAGAGAATTATGAGAATGTCCAATCGCTGCTCACAAACTGCATCTATCTCCAAGATTCTGAGGTGACAGTGCGAGGATTCCGTATATACGGCTCCCCGTGGTAAGACCCATTTTCCAGTTTTGTTACTCCACCTGTGTGTCAAAGTTTAGTGACTAATGCATCAAATCCATTACAATCCTTTTTAATATTATACTTTTTATTAAGTCATTTCATTCTTTGTCATTCCTCTTGTACTTCTGACAGTTTTCATTCTGATAAAACGTTCTCTTTCAATTGACAATTGGATGTTTTAACCCCTTCCCGACCGCCGTGCGACGATATACTTCGGCATAATGGCACAGGTGGGCAAAAGGCTGTACAGGTACGTCCCCTTTAAGATGCGGCATTGTGGCTGGGACCGTGACCGTGGGTCCCGTGGACTCGATGCCCACGATCTTGTCATGCAGTGGAAGAACAGGGAGATGCCTTTGTAAACTTTCTGCCTAGTGATATGACAAAGATCACTGCTCCCTGTCATCCAGAGCAGTGATTGCTGTCATGTGTATAGTAGCCCATCCCCCCCAGTTAGTATCACTCCCTAAGACACACTTAACCCCTTGATTGCCCCCCCCCCAGTGGTTAACCCCTTCCCTGTCGTTTACACAGTAATCAGTGCATTTTTATAGCACTGATCGCTGTATAAATAACAATGGTTCCAAAATAGTGTCAAAAGTATCTGATGTGTCTGCCATAATGTCGCAGTCCCAATAAAAAAGGCAGATCACCACCATTACTAATAAAAAAAAAATTATAATAAAAATGCCATAAAACTCCTCCTATTTTGTAGACGCTATAACTTTTGCGCAAATTATCAATATACACTTATTGCGTTTTATTTTTTATTTTTTTTACCAAAAATATGTAGAAGAATACATATTGGCTTAAACTGAGGAAAACATTTTTTTTATATATTTTTGGGGGATATTTATTATAGTAAAAAGTTAAAAATATTTTGTTAAAAAAAAAAAAAACACAGAGGTGATTAAATACCACCAAAAGAAAGCTCTATTTGTGGTGAAAAAGGACATCAATTTTGTTTGGGTGCAATGTCGCACGACCGTGAAATTGTCAGTTAAAGCAACGCAGTGCTGAATTGCAAAAAGTGCTCTGTTCAGGAAGGAGGTAAATCCTTTCGGGGATGAAGTAGTTAAACACACCAAAGGCCAGTCTTCCACTAGTGGCACCTACTGAGGTCTTTAAGGCATATGCCCAACTATTTTCCCTTCTGTAATATTGTGGGGCTTGATGCTCATTAATTGTACATACAGGTTACAGTTGAAATACAAACATATTGCAAACCTCAAAGCCCTTGTACACACGGTTGGAGAATCTGTCGGAATGAGTCTTATCGGACCGTGTCGTCAGATAATCCGACTGTGTGTGGTATGCATCGGACTGATTCCGTCCGAATCTCCGTCCGACCCAATTTTCCAACATGTTGGAAATATTTCCCGACCAACTGGGCCGGACAGACCTAATCCGATCATGTGTAGAGCATTTTGATCGGACCAAGTGCCACGCATGCTCAGATCAAATTCCTACATCAAAGCTATTGGCTATTAGCCTGAATGTAGTCCCATCTTAACGAAATTACGTCATCACGTTCTGAAAGATCGGATTTTTCGCCAACTTGGCCCGACCGTGTGTATGCAACAGTTTCGGACACAATCGGTCGGACTAAATCCGACGGGCAAAATCCGACGGATTTGGTTGGCAAAATCTCCGACCGTGTGTACGTGGGCAAAGAGTTAGTCCATCTCTGCTGATTTTTACATTTATTTTAGAATTATGGAGAGTGTAACGGGAGGAGCCATACACACAAAAGGTGGGCAAGGAACCCTTAAACTTCCAGGTGGCCAGGACCTGGGAGAAGTGATAGGGAGATCTCACTATTGGAGTATCCAAGATGAAGCCAGGGAAAGACTCAGCCCACTAAGCAGCACCTTTAATTAAAATATCACTTGTTGGTGGACTGACTCTTTAATGGTCCAAAGAAAAATAAAAACATCCTCATCAAATTGTAAAGCAGAGAAACGGAAAGAGCACACATCCGCCCTAGTATGATACTGTTTGTTAAGAACAATGATTACAATTTCCAATCAATTCACTCAGATTTAGTGGTTCGTTCACAGACATGTAAAAAAGTCTCAGCCTTCTCTCCTGGACCACCACTGTAGGATCTGGCTGGGAGCATCATATCTCCAACAGCTCTGACAGACTGCCGGGACTTTGCTCTGGTGTGCTCCATCCACTGCACAAGTGCCTGGTCCAGGCGACATTGTGCATGCCTTGAAATGCCTTACAACACGGAGAAGAGAAGGGGAGAGACAGTACGTTAGGGTTGCTATGATGATGTGTTTTGGAGGTGTGGCCTACTTTTCCCACTCGAAACCCACACTGCATAACATAGGAACTTCAAATGCCTCCCCTACCCCAGATCTTAAGGGGACACTACCAGGAGAGACTGGCCTGCGTCAAATACAGGTGATGGGGCAACAGAAACCACTGAAAAGTGATTGGATACCTAGAATTGGTGCCCTATGAATGAGGAATATGCAAATGAAGCTGCCCGTTGAAGGTGAACAAGTCACAAAAAAAGTTGGAAAAAATATATAAAAGGTGGCGCTAAGTCTATACAAGTGAATATACATTATATCATAAACCAAAATCATCAACATATATCACTGCAAAAATACACATATTGCTGAAAATTTAGCTAGCTAAAAAGTCAATTAGTGATAGTGTTCCCAACACCAAAAAAATGCTTTCAAATAAGGTTTCTAGTTCTTCCACCATAGGTGCTCAATGGAAAGGTGGCAACTCACCACAGGTGTTTGACCACTTTTTAAGGTAGGTCAAATTGCGCATTTGGAATAACAAATTGATTCCCACTGCAAGACCATTCCGCTCCAATGGACCCTCCAGATGAAGCTAGGGCATAAAAATGTACTCCACAGAATCCTCCGCTCCATAAATGCCGTCTTCAGGAAGTGACCTCATCCCACTTCCAGCTTGCTTATATACGTAGGGGATGGTTGCGATTGGTGAGACTCAAAATGGAGAAGAGAACAAATCTATAGCGCATATAAGTTTTTCCTCTAGAGATGTCAATCCGCAGACTCTGTCAACACCATTATAAAATAGCCAACAATTTGGAATTTACACAAATGTTAACAAACAGAATTCCAATTTTAATGGAACAATGATCCTGTCACATATATATGTGAATAAACAAATTTGAATGAACAAATTTGAATAAACTAATTTGACATACCACAGAGGGGAATTTCTCTGATCAGCGCCATCTTGTGGATGCTAATTTAATAGTATTGGATATAGCCTCATGTGAATATGAAGGTATGTTTGTGGACAAATAAAAAAAAAAAAACAAGCATGCAAAATATTATTAAAATGATTATATTAAAAATATTATATAAAAAATTTAAGAAGCCGATATATGGTAAAAAATACCCCTGTAGCTAGACTAAAACATCATTATCATATAATAATTTCTAAAAATCAACTGATACAGTAACAATTGCAATTATACCTCATTGTATGAACATTTATTACAAACTTAACACATGGCAATTGACCCCAGCTGATGGATCATACCACTCTAAAAATCCGCATACACCTAACTAAAACTGATTCAAATACATAATTCCTTTAAAACTTTAAACTAAACTATACAAGTTGTGCTGTTAGATGAGCTCCAGAACATGGACACAGGCTGCCTCACTTCAGGCCGCTGCTGGTGCAGGTGGACAGTTCACACTCAGCTCTTCAGGCGTGCTCCCTTCCTTCCTTCAGGCTCTGAGCTGCGCTTCTTGGAGGAGATTGAGGAGTTGGGTTGAGCCAAAATTGACCATGCGTGAAGGAGGAAGTAGTTCCTCCTTCGCTCTGAATGCTGGTGCCTTGCCTCAGCCTCGTGACGTCACTGGTTGCTAAATGGCAGACCAGTCTAGAAGCCAGTGCAGCAGGCAGCAGAGAGGCCAGCGGACAGTGCAATAAAAGAGTCGAGGGAGTTGGGGTGTTGCCACTGCTGCTGAATGTAACAGTAATTGACTGCCACAGCTTTGGCGCCCCCCCTTTGAGGCAGCTTGCGGTGCCTGGGCATGGTGCACCCTGGACACCCACCCAGGATCGGCCCTGAGTATCTGTGTGCTGACACCTTACTCCAGTCCCCATGACCCTGCCCCAGAATAGGCCAATGTTTTTGAATGACCCTTTTAATGGCCCAATCATGATCATTGAACCTTGTGATGAATAATATATCAGTGGGCCCCTCTGGTTGTTGTTCTTGTTTACTTGTCCCCTGACCATTTTTTTTAATTATCATCCGCTTTCTGGACGTGATCTTTTTATAACCTTTTTCCTGAGACTTTTTGGTCAACAGCTCAGCTTTTACTACATAGCCTGAGGTGGTGGAACAATTCCTAGGTAGCTAAAAGGTATACTGTCTTTCCATCTGGGATGGCAGCTACAGTGCCTTGCAAAAGTATTCACCCCCTTGGCGTTTTTCGTGTTTTGTTGCCTCACAACCTGGAATTAACATGGATTGTTTGAAAATTTGGATCATTTAATTTACAGAACATGCCCACAATTTTGAAGATATTTATTTTTTATTGCGAAGTAAACTTAGGACAAAATAACAGAAAAATTCAACGTGCAGAACTATTCACCCCCCTAAAGTCCTACTTTGTAGAGTCACCTTTTGCAGATATCACAACTCTAATGCCGCGTACACACATAGCGAACTATCCGGCGGACTTTTGAAATGAACGGACTCGCCCACACACGCGGAGGAAAGTCCACTCATTTTAAAGGGGAACCCCAACACCGAAAAAAATGGCGTGGGGGTCCCCCCAGGTCCACATCAGACCCTTGTCCAAGCACGCTACCCAGCCGGCCAGGAAAGGCGGGGACGAGCGAGCGCCCCCCCCCCCCCCTCCTGAGCCTTTCCCCACCCCAAAGCACCTTGTCCCCATGTTGATGAGGACAAGGGCCTCTTCCCGACAACCCTGGCCGTTGGTTGTCGGGGTCTGCGGGCGGGGGGCTTATCGGAATCCAGGGGCCCCCCACCCTATGTGAATGAGTATGGGGTACAATGTACCCCTACCCATTCACCTGTAGAATAAAGTACAAAAAAACAACAACACACAAGGGTTAAAATAGTTTATTGCACAGCTCCGGGGGTCTTCCGTCTTCGGGGGTCTTCTCGCCGGACTCCTCCGCTATCTTCTTCTAGCTCTTTTACTAGCGGAGGAGCCCGGCTTTCTTCCTTGCCGCCGCCCTCTTCTTCCGACTTCGGGGGTCTTGTCCCCCTCTTCGGTTCTTCTGCCGGGCCACCGCACCTTCTTCTAGCTCTTTTACAGGTGGTGGCCCGGTCTTCTGTCGCCGCTGTCGCCGCCGCCTTCTGTTCTTCTCTTCTTCTCTTCAGATGTTGCCTCGTCGCATCCTCCGCTCACAATGGCACGACGCGACGCACGGCGACTTATATAGGGACATCACCGGGTGATGTCCCCGCTTATTATGATGTCACAGTCCCAGCATCCTCTGGGACTGTGACACCATAATGGGCAGGGACAACACCTGATAAGCTGAAACAACAGACTCTGTGATTGGTGGACACACTGGCAGCAATTGATGGGGCACACTGGCAGCAATTGATGGGGCACACTGGCGGCAATTGATGGGCACACTGGCGGCAATTGATGGACAAACTGGCAGCAATTGATGGGTCACACTGGCAGCAATTGATGGGGCACACTGACAGCAATTTATGGGCACACTGGTGGCAATTGATGGGCACACTGGCAGCAATTGATGGGGCACAGTAGCGGCAAATGATGGGGCACAGTAGCGGAAATTGATGGGGCACAGTAGCGGCAATTGATGGGTACACTGGCAGCAATTGATGGACACACTGGCAGCAATTGATGGACACACTGGCAGCAATTGATGGGCACACTGGCAGCAATTGATGGGCACACTGGCAGCAATTGATGGGTACAGTAGCTGCATTTGATGGCACAGTGGCCACAATTTATGGGTACAGTGGCTGCGTTTGATAAGAACAGTCGCTGCGCTTGATGGGCACAGTGGCTACAATTGATGGATTTTCAGTTTGTTTGCACCCCCAAAAATTTTGAGCACCAGCTGCCACTGCTTAGGTCTCTGTGTTGCCTCTCTGATTAATGCCCTCCTTGCCTGGTCCGTGAGTTTTGGTGTGCCGTAGTCTCTTGGCAGGTTTGCTGCTGTGCCATGTTCTTTCCATTTGGTCATAATAGATTTGATGGTGCTCCTAGGAATCATCAAAGATTTTGATATTTTTTATAACCTAACCCTGACTTGTACTTCTCACTAACATTGTCCCTTACTTGTTTGGAGAGTTCCTTGGTCTTCATGGCAGTGCTTGGTTAACGGTGCCTCTTGCTTAGGTGTTGCAGCCTCTGGGGCCTTTCAAAAAGGTGTGTATAATGAAAGATCATGTGACACTTAGATTGCACACAGGTGGACATCATTTCACTAATTATGTGACTTCTGAAGGTAATTGGTTGCATCAGAGCTTTTTATGGCGATGAATACATATGCACATGACAATTATAATTTTTTCATTTCTGAAAAATAGTTTTATGTATATATTTTTCAAATTGTACTTCACCAACTTAGACTATTGTGTTCTGATCCATCACATATATTTTAGATTAAAAAAACATTGAACTAAAGGCTGTAATGTAACAAAATAGATAAAAAGCCAAGGGGGTGAATACTTTTGCAAGGCACTGTATTTCTATGTAGGTAGGAACAGAAGTACAAAATTCAGATGCAGACAAGCCAGCATTACAGCTGAAACAGTGTCAGCGATGTCTGCAATTTAAAAAAAAAATCAAAAGCAACTCTGAACCCCTGACTGACAAAAACCTGCCAAAGCCTTGCACATTGTCATCGACTTCTAAGCTGTGATGGCAGACCAATGTTTGACATAAATCAGTCTTTTTATTTTAATCTCATCCTCCTCCGAAGATGATTGTGATTTATGTTGCTAGGGTGGTTGTGTTCGGTATGCTGTGTAAATTAGAATTCTGTATTAGACTGGAAAATGATGGGTACAAAATAGCGGAGGGTGGCTGTGTTCAGGCAGGCTGGTGTTGCCTCCAAACACGGGAAAGACAGAAGCCACCTGTAGAGCCAGCTTAATAAAGAAAGGATTCACTTATGTGGAAGTAAATTGTTTTCTAGATTGCTTACTGTAACAGGGTGTCTGTTCCTGCAGGAGTTACAATAGCCCAGGTGGCAGCTTAGGAGAATCACAAATAAATATGTAAATTCACATTATTGTTTGGTCCCTGTCTCAATTTAAAGGGAAACTAATAACTATTTACAGCGAACAAATACTTTGAGTTATAATAATATTTAGCTAAAATCCCGCTTGAAATAACTGACATACAGTAGATAAGCTGTAGGGATGGCTCCCAGTTCAGTGCCAACACAGTTTCGGGCAAATGTTGCATGTTTGGGCATTTGTCCAAATGCTGAACATCAAATGTAGTAGAGAGTTTTTCTACCACTATAGGACAGCTGCCTTCTTCTGTTGTCAAGGTTTTTAAGGGAGCTCTTGGTGCCGATAGAAAAACTTTTGTTCAAATTGCATTCCACCCCCATCAAATCATTCTCTGCAGCTATTACCTTTTGTACCACCAACCCCTCCCTTTAGAATGTAAGCTCTACGAGCAGGGCCCTCCTGTACCTTTTGTATTGTACTGTAATTGTGTTGTCCCCCCTATACATTGGAAAGCTCTGTGTAAACTGTTGGGGCTATATAAAACTTGAATAATAATAATAATAATAATACCAGGTCCGTATGGATTTTAAGGGGGAATTCTACACAAAATCTGGCAAAAGGATAGGCAAAGCAACAGGCATGCATCTTTCACCTTCTCCTTTACCACACAAGGCCACATGCCCTAAACATGGAGGAAGTCATTTGCCAGGGTGACCAGGAAGGATGTGTGCCCACTTTAAAGGGCCTCGTCCTCAGAACCCTGATCAGGTGGTTTTGGGGGTCTGCAAGTGGGGGAATATCAGAATCTAGAAACCCACTTTAACAATAAGGAAACATTTAGATACCAGCCTCTTCTCTATGTAAATGAGTAAGGGGAAAATTGATAAATAAATTGAAACTCACAGTTTTTGACCATTCTTTTAATAAAAAAAAAAAAAAAAAAGCCCAGTGATGAAAATTCACCATCAAACAAGGTCCAACGATGCAAATCCATGTCTATCACAATAAACCATGCCCACCTAAAGAAAAAAACCTGCTAACATGTCCAATTCAGATGACTGCTCACGCACAGATAACAGGTTCTGTGGATGACAGCTGAGTATAAAAAGATGGATAGGTTCTTCTAGGTGACATCATTGAGCAAATATGGACATGACCATTTTTGGTCAATGACATCACAAACCACTGCTGTTAGCAGATATCAATTTTCTGTATAAGTGGCAAGGTCACTGTAATATCTTTGCTATACAAACAATAAAGCAACAAAAAAAAAAATCTGTTTCTTTTGCAGGTTTTATTGCAAGCTTTTTTTTTTCAAACCCCTAATGCCTAAAGGTTTTTTATTATATTTTTTTATATATGTCTGGTGAAAATATTACCATAATGTAATATGAAAAGATAATTTTTTCTGGATGTGTTTGCCGTTTTCATGTAGCTGAAATAAAAGGCCATTCTTTTGCTGCAGATTGAATTTTTAAAAACTGTATGCCACACAAAAGTAAGTGTCCTCGGCAAATCAATATTTGGGCTTCCTCTAATGGAATGTCACATCTACCATGTAGGGAAGGCGGTGTACTGCTCAAACATAGCAATTGATTTCTGGCTCTGCTTGACCATTAGCCATCCCAATCATTTTGCCAAAGCTTTGCCATCCGGAGGAGGCCAAGGAATCATTGTCAATATGGCAAAAGATTAGCTGACCATCACATCACAAAAATATGGGCGTTATATTGAAGCTGAACCCCCCCCCCACACACACACACACAAACACACACACACACACACACTACTCGTTCTCCAATCCTAAGCAGCTATAACAGCCTCCAATCATATTTTAAGGCTTATGGAGTGTATCCATGAAAATGTGTGCCCATTTGTGAGGTAAGGTATTGATGCTTGATGAAAAGGCCTTGCCCACAGTCAGTGTTCCATTTCACCCCAAAGATGTTCAGTAGGGTTGAAGTCAGGGCTGTGGGAAGGCCACATGAGCCCCTCAACACCAAACCTATAAAACCATGACCTTATGGAGCTAGCTTTGTACACAGGGGCTGGAATTGCATAGTTTAAATATCTTTGCATGGTGAAATATTAACAGTAGCCTTCAATGGAAACACCCAAACTCAATAACCTGTAGGGCTCTGCACTTTTTTGTTTGTTTGGCCATATAGTGTACACCTATCACAGTACTAGTTATCAATTAGCTGTATAACAGAAGCTACCTTGTTAAAACTGTTCAGATGTCTTTTCTGAGTACAGTATTGCTTTAAGCCATGAACATTTCTGAGGTTTTTTTCTTGCCTTTTAAATTTACAAACCATCACCATTCGGGAACAAAGCAGGTGCTGGAATAATTACATCCTCCAGTAAAGGCGGGCTAGAATTTTTTTCTCTTTTCACTACTGATAGGACCAGACGATAGAAGTTTCTCATTGAAACTGTCGCTGTCAACTTCCTGCAGGTCCCCACAGACTGTCATTACAGTAAATGTCACACATTCTGAGAAGAGAGAAGGTTCTGTACAAACGCTGCTTTCTGCTGCTTTTCTGAAAACTTTGATTCCGAGCCTTGTGCTGTGACTGATACAGCTTCATTGCCAGTTATTAAGTGTGTTTCGGAGACAGCATGCATTGCTCCAATTACTGCACCATATAACCTTTTCCTGCAGTTTTGTGGGGCTGATCAAAAGCAGCTTTCCTCTTGGTGGAGAGGGAAACTGGTTTAAAATGTAAATTTTATTGATATTGATTTTTAAAATTGTTAGCAATGTTGTTGGTTAGCAAAAATTTAATGGTGTGTAGGTGTCTGCCTGGTGTGGTGCGGGAGATAGGAGGTTAATTGTTGAGTAAACATCTTTAATGACATGTTTCAAACAGGCAGTGATGCTGCAGTTGTCGTTGCTTGCTGTTCAGTCTTTTCATTACTGTACAGTGCATGGTTTGCTTGTTAGGCCTGGGCCCCTTCCCCCTGTAAATATCACTTCCTAAAGCCTCGTATACACGATCGGATTTTCCAATGGGAAATGTGTGATGACAGGCTGTTGGTGGAAAATCTAACTGTGTACGCTCCATCGGACAATTGTTGTGGAATTTTCCACGGACAAATGTTGAATAGCATGTTTTAAAATTTTCCGCGGACAAATGGATGTTGTCAGATTTTCTGAGCATATGTACACAAGTCCGTCGGACAAAAGCATGCTCGGAAGCAAGGACGTTGCAGAAGCGGTCAGTCTTGTAAACTAGCGTTCGTAATGCAGAATTAACATTCGTGACGTGGCAAATTATGAAATCTCGAAATGCAGTGCACAATTCTCTTCTTCTTTAACCACTTGCTTACTGGGCACTTAAACCCCCCTCAGTCCCAGACCAATTTTCAGCTTTCAGCGCTGATGCACTTTGAATGACAATTGCGCGGGCATACAACACTGTACCCAAATGAAATTTTTATCATTTTTTTCCCACAAATAGAGCTTTCTTTTGGTGGTATTTAGTTACAGCTCGGAGTTTTATTTTTTGCTAAACAAAAAAAGATGCAAAAAAATAAATAAAAATAAATCATGTTTTAATAGTTTGTTATAAAATTTTGCAAACGGGTCATTTTTCACCTTCATTGAAGTGCGCTGATTAGGCGGCACTGATAGGCTGCATTGGTGGGCACTGATGGGCTGCATTGGTGGGCACTGATAGGCTGCATTGGTGGGCACTGATAGGCTGCACTGGTGGGCACTGATAGGCATAGTTAAGGCGGCACTAATAGGCACAGATAAGGCGGCACCGATGGGCACAGATAAGATGGCACGGATGGGTGGCACGGATGGGTGGCACGGATGGGTGGCACGGATGGGCACTGATAGGTATCACTGATAGATGGGACTGATTGGCACTGATAGGTGGCACTGATAGGTGGCTCTGATAGGTGGCACTGATGGGCGGCACTGCTGGGCACTGATGGGCGGCACTGCTGGGCACTGATGGGCGGCACTGGGGTGCAGCACCTTTGAGGCAGATTGTGGGCACTGTGGGTGGCACTGCTGGGTGGCACTGTGGGCACTGCTGGGTGGCACTGTGGGCACTGCTGTGTGGCACTATGGGCACTGCTGGTTGGCACTGACGGGGGGCACTTACTTTTTATTAGGGTGGCACTGCAGGGGGCAGGTGGGCACTGGCAGGGGGCAGGTGGGCGCTTGCATTGCTGGCCGTGATCGGGACTGATGTCCCGATCACGGCCGCCAGTGATCGGCTTTTTTTTTTTTCTCCTCGCGCTGTCAGCGCGAGGAGGAATACTAGCCGATTACCGTCTCCGTTATATCACCTGATCAGCTGTCATTGGCTGACAGCTGATCACGTGATAAGGGGTCGGGATCGACCCCTTGCACGGATCGGTGATCAGGCGAGTCTCATGGACTCGCCGATCACAGAGCGCGCCACGCGCGCCCCTCAGGGGGCGCGCAGGCCGCTCGTACACGGGACTACGTCAATAGACGTAGTCCCGGAAAAGGAGATCCGCGCTGTAGCCGTCATTTGGCTATAGCGCGGATCTCAGGTGGTTAATGGGATAATAATGAAGCTGCTTTGCTGGTGATACTGATGGAATTATTGCAAACAAATTTTCAAAGGCTTTTTTTTCTAGTGATATCATGAATAATATTATTTTGCTTATTTTATTTTTATTTTTTTTGGGGCAAGTTACCACAACACCATTATCCCGTAGTCTTTAACATCAAAGATACAACAATGTTAGTGTCCCTTTTAAATTTTCAGCATTTTTTAAAATGTAACTGCCTACTCTGTCATTTGAAGTAAAACACATAGTCAGGTATTATTCTCCACAATTTTTTTTTATTGTACATTAAAAAAAGGAAACAAATAAAATTAGACATGCTATCTGCCAATAGAACTTAACCAAAAAATGCATTCTATTGCATCCAAAAATATAGAAAATATACCAAATCAAATCATTATTCAACCAAAAAAATAATGTCAAAGTAATAACTCCAAGGCCAATAATAAATAACACGTTATCTCCTACAATTCCAAAACATGTCTGGTTGACGAATGGCCGTTCAGAAACGAACTGAAAAGCACGAAATGAAAAGCACAAACTGAAAAGTGCTAAATGAAAAATGTGAAAAGAAAAGAGTGAATCAACACTCACCAAACTTATACTAACACGAAATTAGCAGAAGGAGCCCAAAGGGTGGCGCTAAAGAGCTGAAAAACCTTGTAGCACGTCACTACATTTGTGATTGTTGGCCAACAATTGTGTGCCGTGTGTATGCAAGACAAATTTGGGCCAACGCCCTTCAGACAAAGGTCCACGGTTTTGTTGGCCAACAATCTGATCGTGTGTATGAGGCTTAAGAGTACTTCACAAATGTTCCTGTAAAGAAGGTGGTTAGATATTGTAATTACCATACCCCTCCCTAGTTTCCACCCATGGTGCCTAGATGTGAGATCCTGGTGAATGCAGAGCAACCCAAATCTCACCAGAAGACATGCTTGATTTGGACTGAGGTGTCTTCTTGTGAGATTTGGGGTACTCATCACTCTCATCAGGTTTTCTTCATGAAGGGTGGTAATATCATGCCATCTACAATGTGGGAGATGGGGGTAGGGTAAGTATATTATCTAACTAACATTTTTCAAAAACTATTAGGCAGCAATTTTTACAGGGGTAAGGGCCTGGACCTAATAAGCAGACCTTGCATAGTACCACATTATCCCTTTCCTGTTCCCTCCTAGCAGCCATTTAACTGGGTCCTAATGCCGGCAGGCTGGACAGACTTCCCAATCACGTGATCACTGTGAATGGCTGTCACAGTGATCACGTGATGTGGAGCCTGTCCCACTGGCTCCTAACCATAAACAGGGACAGAACAGTTAGTGCCACAGAAACCTTGCAACCATGAACGTATAGGTGAAGCATGTGGGCGTTAAGGCCAACCCTCCTTGTTGCTGAACCTATGTGTTACATGTTTGGCAAGAGGTTAATATACAGTGTTGTAGATGTCTTCTGTAATTACTATTCATATATCAAGCTAAACTCTGGGAATTAGACACAACCAGTGCCCCCACCCCACTGCAAGGGTTAAATGCTCATTTAGTCTATGGGTGCAGGGACAAGGTATATTACTTACCCTATCCCTTGGTGCAACAAACTCCAGAACTGTTGTCAGAACTCTGGTCTGTGGGTGCATTGTGGAGCGGTCCCTCTGTGTCATCACGTACAATGCAGGGCTCTTAACCCAGCATTGTATGCGGAGGAGGGGAGTATGTGACTGTGTTCTTATTTCTGTTTGTGAACCCACAGGGAAAATGTTCCCTTGGAGTGTTACCCTGGAAAACATGTAATGGTTTTAAAATGGACTTTATATGTAAAACCACTTGAGAGGTTAAAATATATATATATGTGTGTAGCGGTAAGTGCTTGAGTTGTCAGTTGTAGAAGTCCCTGTATAATAGGGTCACCTGAGCTCCAGTGTCCAGCAATGCCTTCGTGTAGATCCCTTCAACTTGTATGGGGACAATTGGTGAGGGTCCCACTGGATTGGGAGGAATCCCACTGGATGTTGTCCCTTTGGCTGGTTTGGTGGCCCGTATGTTCGCCTTTTGCTTTGGGGGCCTTTTAGAGGCAGAGGGTGTTAGGGTCAGTAAGGGAGGTTTTCCAATAGCCGGGCACCCAGTTGACTCCTTCACTGGGGCCCTCTGAAGTTTGAAGTGAAGTTTGAGCTTGGTTTCTGCCACTGGGCTAGGGCACATCCGCCTGAAATGCCTTATCCCTCCACATTTGAAGCAGGTTCTAGGTGGGGGTTTGGTAGGGCGGTCAAAGGTCTCTGAGGTTTCTTTTGACAGTACTTTCTCCAGATGAGGGCTTGCCAGTTGAGTCATCAGTATTGTCATAATTTCCAGAATTTCCCTCTGGGTCTGGAGCAACTTCTCCAGCCCAGTCTGACTTGCGGAAAGGTGGTGATTGGGCAAGGGCCAGGATCCTTGTTCAGCCCTTGCTGCCAGTATGCTGGGCTCCCAGACATCCGAGGGAGCATCTACTTGCTGGACCCCAACACTGGAAGGACTAGGGAGATAAAGTTTCCTCTGTTTCTGGTCTCTCTCAAGCTCTACTTTCTCTGCTTCATTCACCTTCTCTATAAGGACTTCATCTGGTGTGGAGGGGTTCTCCAAGTACTGTCTCAGGGCTACCTTGACATGGTCATTTTTCAACCATGTGGTCACTGATCTCCGGAACTTCAGTTTTATGAGTTCAGCCCCAAAGTGATCTCCAAGTCCTTCCTCCTGTGTGGCTGCTAACAGGCGATCCTTGAACTTGATAGCCCGGAATAGAGAGTTTTGGGAGGTCTCGTTATCACCCTGCGTAATGTTCATCAGTTTATAATAAAACTCAGCAGTATCTTCCTCCTTGTAGTAGCTCTTCAGGACTCTCATCAACTGATTCAGGGCCAACCCAGCTTTCCTTTCCAACATGGCCCTGACAATAGACCCAGAACTGATAGCCTGAATTACTGCCTCCTTGATTTCAGAGTCTGAGTATCCTCTCTCTAGCCCCAACTCCACTTGGTGTGCGAGACTGATGTAGGACAGTTTGTCTTTCTGTCCCTTTTTTCTTATTTGTCCATCTATGCAGAAATCTTTCCGAATGGTTATTTCTTGTAGAGGGCCCGAGGGACGCATCTTCTGCACGGGGCTAGGGCTTTCAGCCATTTGGCCAACAGGCGAACTTTCTTGAAAGGTACATGCTCCACTGAGGCGTTCAGCCATAAGTCTGGAGGCCTCCTGAAATTTCGCATTCATCTCTTCAAAATGTCGCTTTAGATCAGCCACCTGTTGTCCAACTCCCTGCTGAGCAGCAACTCTTGTTTCTTGACTCGAAGATTCCAGCTGCTGCTGAGTTGGAGAGCCCCACACTTTCTTACTAGGGTGTGTCAAAAGAAATTCCATTTTCTCAGACATTTTTATGATGGCACCGTGGAAGTTCTCAGGGACATCTTGCCTCCATTCTATCAATGCGTAGGTGCAGTCAGTTTCGTGGCCGGGTCTTATTGAGACCACAAAGGCTTTCTTTTCTGGGGACAAGGCCTGTACTACTTCTTTAATTTCCTTCTCTCCCCAGCAGCTTCCAGGAAACTCAATAGCCACACTTGCCTCCGAGCATATCCCTTCTGCTTCACACCACTGGACTGCCTTATCGGGGTCCATAGTAGCCAGTGGGGCGGGGTCTCTCTTGATTGACAGAAATCCCAGACGAGCCCCCAGGTGTAGCACTGACCCCTGAAGGAGCTGCTGATTTGAATTGGGCCTGCACTCTACTGATAAACCCCCCTTCTGTATGACTCTGTCCCCTTGGCACAGCTGTGGTGCAATAACAATACAGTACAGTGTAAACAGTATAATGTACCTGTGTCTATCCCTCAGGATCCTCTGGCTCCGCCTGGTGGGGAAAGACAGTAAACCACACACTTGTATCCTTAAACAGAAATACTTTTACTGAAAATATAGCAAATAGGTGGATACAGAGTTTGCACTGTCGTTCCAACGTAGAACGTCAGCACAACATAAGTCAACAGGCAAATTCAATAAACAACATGCAAGTATGTTACTATCTAGACCTGGGAGCTCCCCTTATTTAAAGTCTACGTGAGGCCTCACTTAATGTATTTCCTCCTTTATCTTCTTTCTTCGCTAGCTTAAATAGTTCCTCAGATAATTGTAATCCAAAGAGGTAAGTAGAGAAAGTTAACTTGGAACACTCCAGGTATAACTCCAGAAACTTGTAATCACACTTAGACTAAATTGAAACGGGACTCGAGACTATTAAGTGTCAGTCGCTCAATTACGCTTCCGTGGAACAACAGGTTCCAGCAAGGCCTATTAGTAAGTCTAAGTACGTGTAATAGATTAAACAGTGGGCCGCAACCCGCTCACCAATCGGATCAGAGTTCTGAGTGATGGCTTGAGTCCTACAGCTGCAGCTTGCTTCCGCTGACTAGGCCAGATGCTCCGTGTCACTCCACCGACTGGATCCGGCTCTCCGCTGCTTCAACAAGCGTCTCCGATCCCTGTCAATCTGATCACCAGCTCTTGACTCCGTCAAGTCATCCAGCAAACAGTCCGGTTTGCACACCGCGGTGACTATCTACCGATGCATTCGAGAACCTTACACACAGTTCCGCACAGGCAGGCAACGTGGTTCCAAGAGACCAAATATGGCCACTGCAATCCCTTATATACTCTACCTGGCATGCACTGCATATCAAAGTGTTCATGGGTAGGTCACACAGACTACTGGGTTTTGTGGTGTCCTGCCTGGAAAATTTAATTTCAAGAAGTATAGAGAGATTTCTTAAAAGGGGCTATGGATATCCCATTCTAGATAACTGACAACAGAAAATATGGGTGGGGATTTGGGCTGCCTCGCACGTAGGCAGTGGGGCTACCCCCTGATTACACAGATTCCAGGACCCATGCAATTCACCACCCAGTCTGTACTCCCCTTTATGAGGATGGTGGCTGGGGACTAAACCCTTCCATCCTTCTGACCAAGCCTGCTCATGCCCTTCTCTCCCAAGGGTAATCACATGCTGAGCATGCATTACTTTAAGGACGCTACAGTCAGATCTGCACAGATAATGCTTTTCTCAAAACTGCCCAGGTACTAGCTGTGAATAACATTTCTTGCTCAAATATTCACACTGAAGCGGGATCTTGCTGATAACTTTCTTTACACATTAAAGTTAAAGTGTTTGTTACCCCAACATTTCATATTCCGGATATGCGTCTGGTGTACCATGTACTTGTATGAGAAAGTATTCTGTTCTCTTTGTATGAAATTCCTGGTGTTTCTGCCAGTCCCCCTGCTTTCCTATTAAAAGCTGACCACACTAAGCAGGAGAGCACACCGAGGCCGGATCTCTAGCTATGCTGGGAACTCAGCCTGCTCTCCTCCAATGATCAGACTTGTCCTGACATGCCCCCGCTGCACAGCCATTCACTGGGAAGCACAGTGAACTGCTGTTTATCCTCCCCCATATTTTGTTATATCTCTACAAAAATGCTTTGCCTTTTATTTCTATTGTAAACTGAATGGGTTGTTTAACAAGGTGACCATTTGCAATCACTTTAAGAAGTCACATAACAGTCCATATATTGATCAAATATTGGCAGAGGTAGCACCAAGCTACTGCATGCTAGGATAAGTTAGTGTCTCTGGCTCAAGATAAAATTTATCTGCCTGCCTCCTATTTCCATCTACTCCCTCCATTAGCCCCTTCTCCCTGGAGGGGAGAACCAAGGAAAGAACCAAGTCCTCTCTGCCTTCCCTTATGCAGGTGCTCCCCAGAGGTCCAAAAGGTGACCCCAGCAGCCCCTCCCCGAGGTGGGGGAGAGTAGGAGCACTACAGCAGGCTGGTTCTCTTCTCTTCCTCTCCATATGTCCTGCCCTGAGTCCCAGTACCACCCACCTAATAAAGGGACTCCCAGTTTCCTCCATTTAGGATCAGCAAAACCTCTTTATAAATGAAACTCAAAGCTACAAGGATTTTTATTGCTAACAAGCCATTACCAGCTTGTAAAGCATCTGATCAAACTGATCTTTGTTTGATCAGATTTTTTTAAGGGCAGAGGAAAGATCTGGGGTCTAACAGATTTCTCAATAAAGAGTACCTGCCGCTGTCACTGTCCATGCTATTACAAGTGAGTTGTTCATCCTTTGTGATAGCAATAAAGTTACCGTAATCCAAAAATCAGAGAATGAAGTAAAGAATAAAAAATAAATAAAAAAAGTGCTCATGAGCAAATGAGAATGCGCATGTAGGTCCCACACACATGTAAATAGTGATCACACCACATATGTGATGTATCGCCGCAGAGATCAGAGTGAGAGAGTACAAGTCCTAATGCCTGACCTCCTGTTTAACGCTAAACTTGTAACCTGTAAAGGCCTTTAAAGTGTTGCCTATTGATAATTAAATGTACCATAGTTTGTCACCACTCCACAGGCATGCACAAATGTAAAACTTGATATGTTATGTATCCATTTACTCGACGTAACATCATATTTTATATTTTACCAAAAAATGGTGTATAATATTGCGTTTGTGTGCACTAAAATTAATGCTGTGTGTTTTTTTTCATGAAAATTTGCACTTGATAAACTGCTGCGCAAATATTGTGTGACAAAAAATTGCAACAACCACCATTTTACTCTCCAGGGCGGTTGCTTTCTGAAAATATATAATGTTTAGTTGTTCTGAGTAATTTTCTAGCAAATAATGCAGATTTCTACATGTATAAGAGAAATGTCAGAACTGGCCCAGTAGGTAAGTTGTTAAAGCAGAGTTCCACCCAAAAGTGGAACTTCTGCTTTAAGGCCTCCTGACCCTCTGACATGCCACATTTGGCATGCCATTTTTGGGGGGGGCGGGTACCTAGTTTTAACAGGTACCCAGCCCTGCTACTGTCGCTGCAGCGCCAGGAGCAGAAGTTTTCCTCTCCCCTCCCTCCCTGCAGTCTTCTGGGACATGTCACAGGTCCCAGAAGATTGCCCGGCCCTTCAGGATGAACAGCACGGCTCACACATGCGCAGTGCGCAGCCGGCTGTCAAGCCGCAAGTTGTCACAACTGGGTCCCCACACTTGCAATGCCGGCGCCAAGGAGAGGAGAAGGAGAGAAGCGAGGCTTCAGGCAGCCTCATCGCTGGACTGTAGGACAGGTGAGTGTGTGTATATTAAAAGTCAGCAGATACACTTTTTGTAGCTGCTGATTTTTAGTAAACACAGAAATGGCTGGAACTCCACTTTAAGGTGAACCTGATCTTTTCCCATAAAGGGCAAAAAACGAAATAAAACATGTGACATACTTCCTTTCCACATATGTGACAGTGATGGTGCTTGGTAGTTGGCTACTCAGACACCCAATGTTGTCATGTGGAGACAGGTAGAGAGTCATCAGCCCTGTGTAAGTACTAAAAAGGGCCAAGATACATCCCTGGAAACTACAGGCCAATCAGCCTAACATCAATAGTCTGTAAACTAATGGAAGGGATGATAAGGGATTATATCCAAGATTTTGCTAATAAAAACAGTATCATTAGTAGTACTCAGCATGGATTCATGAAGGATCGTTCTTGAAAGACCAATCTATTAACATTCTATGAAGAAGTGAGTTGCCATCTAGATAAAGGAAGGCCTGTATATGTGGTGTATCTGGATTGTGCAAAGGCATTTTATACAGTTCCCCACAAATGTTTACTTTACAAACTGAGGTCTGTTGGCATGGACCACCAGGTGAGTACTTGGATTGAAAACTGGCTACAGGCACGGGTTCAAAGGGTGGTGATAAATAACGTGCACTCTGAATGGTCCAGTGTGGTAAGTGGATTCCTTCCAAGGATCTGTCCTGGGACCAATTCTGTTTAATTTATTCATAAATGTTATAGAGGATGGGATAAATAGCCTAATCTCAATATTTTCTGATGATACAAAGCTAATCAGGGCAATCACTTTTGCGCAGGATGTGGAAACCTTACAAGAAGACCTAAATAAAATAATGGGTTGGGCAACTACATGGCAAATGAGGTATAATGTTGAAAGATGTAAGGTAATGCATTTGGGTGCTAAAAATACAAATGCAAGTTACTCATTATGGCAAGAACCTCTGGGGAAAAACCAGGATGGAAAAGGACATGGGGGTCCTAGTAGATGACAGGCTCAGCAATGGAATGCAGTGCCAAGCTGCTGCAAGCAAAGTCAACAGAATATTAGCATGCATTAAAAAGGGGATTTACTCCAGAGATAGAACAATAATTCTCCCACTCTACTAGATTTCGGCTGCATCTTGAGTATTCCATCCAGTTCTGGGCACTAGTGATGGACGAACTTCCGACGGGACGTTTCGCGAAAGCGAAATGCGAACGGACCCAAACGTTCGCGAAACCGAACGTTCGCCGCGGGCCCCATTGACTTCAATGGGAGGCGAACTTTGCAAACCTTCATGTCGAATTTGCGGCCACGTGGTAATTATTAGGGGGTAAAACGTAGTCCCACCATCTGGACAATGACATAATACATGTATGAGGTGAATTTGGGATCGATAACTACAAGCATTTTTATTTTATTTGGGAAATTGTTCTAACAATTCAGGACTATGGAGCTAATGAAGGCAATGGAGGAGAGGGAAGGTCAGGGACCAGGGTAGGCAAAGAAGAGGGTGCAGGAGATGATCACCAGCAGCGTGACATACCGGAATGACACATGCACCGTGATAGAGGCATCTGACAGCAGCACCGTAATACAGAGCACTGACAGCAGCACCGTGACATACAGCGCTGACAGCAGCACCGTGACATACAGCGCTGACAGCAGCACCGTGACATACAGCGCTGACAGCAGCACCGTGACATACAGCACTGACAGCAGCACCGTAAGCAGCCCCAGGAGGAAGTCAGCACAGCACAGGGATGGTGTGATCCCCTCATAATAAGAACCCCCAGGAGGAAGTCAGCACAGCACAGGGATAGTGTGATCCCTTCATAATAAGAACCCCCAGGAGGAAGTCAGCACAGCACAGGGATATCATAAGCAGCCCCAGTAGAAATATGACACCGCTCAACCTCTTCAAAGAGGAGGGTAGGGGCATATAGTACGGTGTGCTTTTTTGGGTCAAGGAAGTGAGCAGACTGTACGTCAGTCCCTATACCGCTGAAGGACTGCTGCAGTATAGGGCAGCGGTCAGCAGTGGTGCACGTCAACCCTATCTATTGTGGACCGATAGCGGTCCTTACAGAACAGCAGACTGTACCGCACTCAAGCCTATGTACCGTAGCACCCTATACCAAGTTACCAGTCCTTATAAGAACTTTTGTGGAACAAGTGAGTTGTGAATGTTTAGCAGACTGCAGCAGAAGGGCAGCAGTCAAGTATAATATCCTTTCTATATTTGGAAGAAAGAATATTATACATGTACAAGCCTATTACTGTACCACTGATACCAGTCCTGAAAAGAACCTTTGTGGAACTAATAATAACAGCAAGTCTTTAAAATTACCCTCACTGCCTGACAACACTGCTTCCTTCCTGTCCCTATACAAATTGGCAAAAAAAGAGAACGATTAGTGGTTACTGGAACAGCTCTTTTGTGGACCTTGATAGTAACAGCTAATGATGATGATGATGATGATGATGATGAAAGACTAATCTGGCTGTCCCTGTAGCATACACCGTCCTTTCCCTTTCTCTAAACTAACAAAAGACACTCAGGCTGCTGCAAGAATCAGCAGCACAGCAAACCTATCAACACCTAACACCTATACCAGTCCTGAAAAGAACTTTTGTGTACCAAATAGCTAGTGGTTTATCTCTCCCTACTCCACACAGGAACCTGTCCCTATCGTAACAGAAGAAAGAATGTAAAATGGCCACCGGATCGGGTGTATTTATAGGTTAGGGGGAATGTCCAAGTGTCCATGTGCTGTCATGTCTCAATTGGCTGTCCTGTATCACATGATAAACGTGTCACCAAAGGTTAAAGTTCTTGTATACATTAAACACGTAAGTCCGCCGCGGCGAACGACGGAAAAAGGCGTTCGAACGTGCGGACCGCGAATGTCGGAAATTCGCCGCGAAACGACCGCCGGGCGAAACGTTCGTCCATCACTACTGGGCACCAGTCCTCAGGAAGGATGTGCTGGAACTGGAAAGAGGTCAGAGAAGGGAAACAAAGCCATACATCACGGGACACAGAGCCATAGTAGTTACTATGTGGTTTATAGGCCACCTTCAGGCACACCCTAAGACAGTGATGGCGAACCTCGGCACCCCAGATGTTTTGGAACTACATTTCCCATAATGCTCCTGCACTCTGCGGTGTAGTTGAGCATCATGGGAAATGTAGTTCCAAAACATCTGGAGTGCCAAGGTTCGCCATCACTGCCCTAAGACAAGAAGTTCACTCCATATATAACCCCTCCCACTACTGGGAATACCTCGGTTTTTTCGCCAGTGTCTAAGATGTTGGTCGCTAGTAAAGATGTGCTGGGCTGAGCTCCACTGGTGCAATCCTTGCTGGAGTTAGCTATGCAGCCGTTTTCATTCAAAGTGTCTTTTGGGCCGAATTGAATGGTACCCGGCCGTCATGTCCGAAGAAACAAGGTTTTGCCTCTAAACACTTCTCTTTTAGAGAACTGGATCCCGGGATCCAGTACTTTTGGTATTAAGGCCATAAAGTTTTACTGGCGGGATGCTATTACAGGTCCAGGATTGTGAGTTCCCTGAGGATCCTCAGTTGTTAAGGGAACCCACCGTGAAGGGTGAAGATCGGGTGGGTCTGTTGGTTTTACCACAGAAAACCCTGCGGCTGGAAAGGTAAGTGGAATTTTCTAAGAAATGTTTGAATTTTCTTATGAAATGTCTCCTTTAATTAGTAAATGTTGTCATGCCTATGTGTCACCACTGGGGGCTATATGGAGCACATACCTTCTCATGCTTCCTCAAAGAGATCACGCTGTGTCCGAAACAGCAGGCTTCCTTTTCTCTACAGCCAGCAGCAGACCTGGGGGGGGGGGGTTCCTCCTCACCAGACACCCCCACCTGTGTTGTATTGAGGAAGAGCATCAAGAGAAAAGGGAAAAAAAAAGCAGCACGCCGCTCTACTCGACGCCTTCCAGGCTCCCTCCTCGCCATTTATTCCCCTCTCAAAGTGATCCCATAGGATCAGAGGCCCACACTCATGCAGGCAAGCTCTGTATTTAAAAAGAGGAGGGGGCTATAGGCGATGGAGGGGGCCATAGGCAACGGAGGGGGGCGTAGGCGTCGGAAGAAGCAAGGCTTAGCACGGCATTGGCCTCCTCCAATGTCCATTGTGGGAATGAGTGTTTTTAAAAGCACCATTATTGCTGCTGCAGGCTGATGGAGGGACACAAGAGCAAGAGGCGCATAAAAGAGGTTTGGGGACACAGGCATTCCTTTTGACACATTTATAGCAGTGGCAGGGCTGGACTATTGCTCAAGCAGTGGATGCGTTCCTTCTAGTAGTACCTCTGCTTTGTTCATCGGGCTATGATCGGGGGGGGGGGACACCTAAAAAAAGGGCTATAGAAAGACTTCTACAGCCACAAGGAAGCCTAGAACCATCTCAAAAAAGATGGCATCCTCCCCTGAGAGTGCTTTGGCTGGGCAGAGTGAGCCATCAGGGATGTCAGGTGTTGCAGTTGCTCTTAACACTGCAACTTATGTATATATTACTAAAGAGGTTTTTTTCCTCAACCATTTTAGGCTTGGAAAAAAATATTGATGCCTTAATCGCATCCCAGAGTGGGACTAAGTGTAACAGGTCCCCGTCCATTACCCAGGACCCTCAAACTGAGGAACAGGGGGCAAGAGATAACGAATTTCTCTCAATGGACCAGGAAGAGGCTGATGACTCCTCTTCTGAAGAGTCTAATACAAATGGATCGGGTTCACAAGAAAGGTTGTTAGTAGAATCTCTCACTGAATTGGTTCGCTCCACATTTTTTCTGCCAATAGTCAGTCGATGAGCGCATTTCTTTTTTGGGTTCGCTAAAGCCTCTCCACGCTATTCATGCTTTTCCTATCCATTTGTTACTAAAAAAAGCTTATGTATTCTGAGTGGGAGCACCCAAATGAACAGTTTTTTTTCCCTCCGAAAAAGTTTTCAACACTTTATCCTATGGAGGAAGAGTTTAATAAGAAATGGGGGATTCCAGAAATTGACGCTGCTATTTCCTCTGTGAGGTAGACGCTATGAGAGATTCTATTCTCCAGGCCTCACGACTTATGCCCGGGTTGGTGCATGTGCATAGAATTCTATGTTTGGAAAAATTGGTTAGCTGAAGCACCATGCAAAAAGCTCTTGGCTAGCTTTCCATTTCACGGTGAATGGTTGTTTGGAGACGATCTGGATAAATGCATTCAAAGAATTTCTAATGGAAAAAGTTCCCTTTTACCAGTTGAGAAGACGTTTAAGTGTTTTTCTTTTAAACTAGTTTCTTCTCCAGTGCCAGGAACATCAGCCTCCAGGCAGTCACAACAGCCTCCACCATCAAGTTCAAGAGGTAAACCTCAGGGCTCAGACCTCTTTTGACCCTGGGGGAGGAAACCCACAAAACCAAAATACTAAAACCTCCTTGTGAAGGGGAAGACTTCTGCAGTTCTCAAGGGTCTGGCAGGAACAGTGTCAAGACAAATGGGTGGTTTCCTCAATATCTCTAGGTTACAAACTAGAGTTCAGAAAATTCCCGTTTCTTCCTTTTCTCAGATCAAACGTTCCCAGAGATCCAGAAAAAAAAATGTCTCTCTTTCTGGCTTTGGATCATCGCTTGTCTCAAAAAGTGATATCGGTGGTCCCCATGGAAAAGCGAGGGTTAGGGTTTTAGTCAAACCTTTTCACTGTACCAAAACCAAATGGGGATGTCAGACCCATTTTAGATCTCGAAGATCCAAACCGGTTTTTGAATATCCGCTCTTTTGGCATGGAGTCAATCCGATCAGTGGTCTCCATTCTACAAGGTGGAGAACTGCTAGCATCAATTGACATCAAGGATGCTTATCTTCATGTACATGTTTTTCCTGCTCACCAGAAATATCTACGCTTTGAGATAGAAAATCTTCATTTTCAGTTTGTAGTTCTGCCTTTCAGTCTAGCTCAAGTATTTATAAAGGTTCTGGCTCCACCTTTAGCCAGATTAAGGGCTCAGGGTATAACTATTGTAGCTTATTTAGACGATCTACTCTTGATAGATCAGTCAGTAGCCCACTTAAACCAAAGTTTGGTCACCACAGTCACCTACCTGGAATACCTAGGTTGGATTCTCAACCTAGAAAAATCCTTAAAACCATCAAGGAAATTGCAGTACTTGGGTCTGATCATAGATACAGCTCAGAAGAGGGTGTTCTTGTCCCAGGCAAACATCAGTTCCATAAGGGAACTGATTCAGGTGGTCAAAGCAAAGAAGAATCCTTCTATTCGACTTTGCATGAGATTGTTGGGAAAGAGGGTGGCTTCATTCAAGGCTGTGCCTTATGCGCAGTTTCATTTGAGACTGCTGCAAAACAGTATCCCATCAACTTGAAACAAGAAGGTCCAAGCGCTGGACTTCCCAATGCGTTTATCCCCCAAAGTGCATCAAAGCCTCAGTTGGTGGTTGATATCCAAGAATCTTCAAAAAGGAAAATCCTTCCTTCCAGTTACCTGGAAGGTGGTAACAACAGATGCCAGCCTTCTGGGCTGGGGAGCAGTCCTGGAAGAAGCGTATCTCCAAGGGAAATGGTCCAAAACAGAATTGACCCTTGCCCAACAATATTCTAGAGATTCGAGCAGCACGCCTGGCCCTGAATGCATGGACACTCAGATTACGTAATTGTCCTGTCAAGATCCAATCCAACAATGCCACAACAGTGGCCCATATCTATCACCAAGGGGGCACGAGAAGTTGTGCGGCCCAGAGAGAGGTGAATCATATCCTATCTTGGGCAGAAGACAACATTCCTTGCCTATCGACAGTCTTCATTCCAGGAATAGAGAATTGGCAGGTGGGCTACTTGAGTCGCCAACAGTTATTCTCGGGAGAATGGTCTCTTCACTCTGACATCTTTCTGTCAATTTGTCAAAGATGGGGAATTACGGACGTGGACTTGTTTGTGCCCAGGTTCAACAAAAAGAATAACAACTTTGTGTCAAGGACAAAGGATCCGCTGGCATGCAGAACAGATGCCTTGGTTTTTCCGTGGGATCAGATTTCACTGATCTATGCATTCCCTTCTGTTCTGCTGCTTCTGCACCTTCTTCGCAGGATTAAGCAAGAAGGGAAGGAGGTGATTCTTGTGGCTCTGGCGTGGCCCAGGAGATCTTGGTATGCAGAGATCGTAAAGATGGCAGTAGGGGACCCATGGACCCTACGACCATAGCCAGGCCTTCTCTTGCAAAGGCCCGGAATTCCATCCTACCTTACAAACGCTAAATGTAATGCTTTGGCTATTGAGACCCACATTCTGAAAGACCATGGGCTGTCAGGTTCAGTCGTTTCAACTTTGGTCAATATCAGGAAGCCGGCCTCCAGAGTCATATATTATAGAGTCTGGAAGGCATATGTCTCCTGGTGTGAATCCAGGGGTTGGCACCCCAGGAAATATGTCATAGGTAGGATCCTTGAATTTTTTCACATGGAATTAGAAATTAAGCTGGCCTTGAGTACTATCAAAGGCCAGGTGTCGGCCTTATCTGTGTTTTTTCAATGAACACTTGCTTCACACTCTCTGGTTTGTAGCTTTATTCAGGGGGTAATGCAGATTAAATCCTCTGGTTAGGTCACCCCTGAACCCTTGGGACTTGAATTTAGTCCTATCGGCATTACAGAAACAGCCCTTTGAGCCGATACAAGATTCCCTTGGTCCTTTTGACAAGGAAATTCATTTTTCTGGTTGCCATATGTTCTGCAAGAAGAGTATCAGAGTTGGCTGCTCTTTCTTGTAAAGAGCCAGATTTTATTATTCATAAGGATAAGGTTGTATTGTGTCCTCATCCTAATTTCCTACTGAAGGTAGTGTCAGGTTTTCATTTAAACCAGGATATTGTTCTGCCTTCATTTTTTCCAGAACCTAGTTCTGCAGAAGAAAGGTCACTGCATTCTCTTGATGTGATGAGAGCAGTTAAGCTCTATTTGAAGGTGACTGCTCAAATTCGTAAAACAGATGTTTTGTTTGTGTTGTCAGAAGGTCCAAAGAGAGGACAGGCAGCATCGAAATCTACTATTTCTAAATGGATTTGTCAAGTGATTGTTCAAGCTTATGGTTTAAAGAGGAAAATTGCTCCTTTGCATATTAAAGCACACTCCACCAGGGCTGTCAGTACTTCCTGGGAAGTGCATCACCAAGCGCTCATGGCTCAAATCTGCAAGGCTGCAACTTGGTCTTCAGTCCATACATTTACCAGATTCTATCAAATAGATGTAAAAGGTCATGAGGATATCGTCTTTGGGCGCAGTGTACTGCAGGCTGCAGTGTAAGTCCTCTAGTCTCTTAGTGCCCTACTTCTTTTGTGTCTCCCTCCCTTCAGTTGGCATTGCTATAGGACATCCAACATAGTAACTACTATGGCTCTGTGTCCCGTGATGTACGATAAGAAAATAGGATTTTTAAAACAGTTTGCCTGTAAAATCCTTTTCTTTGAAGTATATCAGGGGGCGCAGAGGTCCCTCCCTCCCTTTTTGGTATACACGTGTATTGCTTTGCTACAAAACTGAGGTACTCCCAGTAGTGGGAGGGGTTATATAGGGAGTGGACTTCTTGTCTTAGGGTGTGCCAGTGTCCATCACCTGAAGGTGGCCTATAACCCACATAGTAACTACTATGGCTCTGTGTCCCATGATGTAATTCAAAGAAAAGGATTTTCCAGGTAAGCTGTTTTAAAAATCCTATTTTTCCAACCGTACTGACTATGCAACTATGTAACTATGTAAGTGAAGACTTGCAACTTGGGACCCTTATACCTACTGAAAGCCTGCAGCCCTGAGGGTTCAGAATTCGGGATCTCAATGATGACATTTTTTGAGAAAACTGTTAAGGCACTTCTCTATTGTCTACCAAAAACTGTAACTTTTTTGGTGGACTGTTCCTTTTTATTTGGTAGTTGAATACTAATTGGTTGCTATAGTCAATAGATGTACTTCTGCTTCAGCCCTTCTAAAGCAGGCATATCGTGGGGAAGACGAACAGGGCAGTATGCGTGCATGTTGCAGCTCTTGCTCAGAGAGTGAAAAAACTCATTTATTCCAATCGGCAGCCAGCCGCGCACAGCAGGACTCGTGTCAGGATTACTGAAGTCTTATCTCATACAATAGGGAATAATCGTGACGTCCTCATTCCTGCCACTGAATGTATACACACATATACAGAGAGCCTGGAAAGATCTGTCAAGTGCACTCTCTGTCACTGCCAAGACCTGGAGAGGGTCATTTTCTTCTTCAATTACCATTGCCTGTCAAGTGAAAAGAAACTCAGGCCAAAGAAATGATCTCGTACAATTGGGTTTATGTATAAACACAAGCTCTCAGGCAACCACACCCAGCAACCAATCACAGGACAGTGTCCATTTTCCTGTGCAGGATGGAATTTAGAAGTATTTGGCTGTTTGCAATGAATAATGGCTCTTTTTATAGTTTTACATAGGAGCCTTTTGTTGGTTAAAGAGGAAGTAAACCCTGATGAGTTTACTTCCTCTTTCATTCCCTGCAAAGGTAAAGCATAATGGACTACTATGCATCGCATAGTAGTCCATTATGTGTCACTTACCTGACACAGGAGCCAACGATGTCACCGCTGTCCCCTGTAGTCCGGCGCATCCATCTTCTCGGTGGGTCTCACTGCTCCGCCGCTGTCATTCGGCGAAGCTGCAATGAAGTCACTCCCGTGCATGCGCACGGGAGCCGCCACGAGCGGCATATCGCCATTGACGTGTGCCGCACTCAGTGCGCCTGCGCGTCGCTGTCTACGGCGCATGTGCCGTAGACAGTGGTGCCTGTCTTTCGACCAAATATCTCCTAAACCATGTAGGTTTAGGAGATATTTCTTGGACCTACAGGTAAGCCTTAATCTAGGCTTACCTGTAGGTCAAAGTGTGTTGTAAGGGTTTACAACCACTTTAAAGCCCAACTATGGGATAGATTTAAAAACAAATGCATCCCAGCTGGATTCAATTTAAAAGAGCAGCTTTGGCTGCAATTCAGATCAGAATAACACCCAACGTCATTGAACCCAGCCTGGGGACATACAATGGGGTTGCATTAGTAAAACTAGAGAGTGCAAAATCTGGGGCAGCTCTGTATATTGTAAAAAACATCTTCCAGGTTTTTTGTCAAAGCTTAGTTGAACAAGCTGAAGTTAGAAGCTGATTGGCTACCATGCAGAGCTGCACCAGATTTTGCCCTCTCTGGTTTTAGTAAATCAATCCCTGTGAGGGCAGTAGAGTATATGAGGGATGTGAGTGGCAAACTAAATTGTAAAGTACGCATGAAGTTTATTCTGCAAGGAGGGGCTCACACCTCCTCCCTCATCAGGGCTTACATGGTGATGATGAATAGAACTGGAGATACTGCTCTGAACTGCAATTGTAAATATAGAGCAAATACATAGGTAGGTGTCAAAAAAATCTGCTCAGTTTAGCATCCATACAATCTGTATACATCAGTTCTATCTTTATAATTGCAGTCCGGGACTGTATTATTCCATTCATTCACCATCAGCAAGTAAGCCACAATGAAAGGAGAGGTATGACCCCTGAAAGGCGTGGGCATTTTTTCTGTAGAATACACTCTATATAGACTTTACAAATCAGTTTGTCACTCTCATCCTTATTATACTTTAATGATTACCTCTGAGGGGCTGACAGGATACCTTGGTTGACAAAGAGCAGCCTCTAAGATCTCTACACTTTATACCATTATATTCTGAACCACTACAGGTTTCAGTGCTCATGTATTATACATAAATAATGTGAGTGCAGGGCATCATGTACCTGACCCTATGGGGATTTCACCCCTTTTGCACTCTTAGTGTAATGATGCAGAGTGTGGCACTGACATAATAATTTTAGCACTGCTTTCTGCATCATTGAGGACCGCCTACCACAGAAGAGAGCAAAAGTAATAGAACGCTGCACCTCATAGACACTTACCAGGTGGCGGGGCATCTTTTCCCACTTACTCCAGTCTATGACCTAGTCACTAGCGTATTTTTCAAGTGGACTTGTCACTGATTTTAAACCCATTAGCCATCTGTACACTAAGAACACTTTGCTGCTACTTATTTTGATTGGAAGGGGATAAGAAAAGGAGAAGGGGATTAGTGAAGTCTAGGAAGGTCCATCCTACTCTGCGGTCTAAGCCCTTGTACACATGGTCGGACATTCCGATGGACAATGTCCGATAGGACTGTGTTGTCGGATAATCCGACAGTGTGTGGGCTCCATCGGGCTGTTTCCGTCGGAGTATCCGACGGACCAAGTTTTCCAGCTGGGCTATAAAATTTTCCGACAACAGGATCCGATCGGACTTTGTCCGATCATGTGTAGAAAATTCCGATCGGACAAAGTGCCACGCATGCTCAGATCAAATTCCTAGACAAAAGCTATTGGCTACTAGCCTGAATGTTGTCCCATCCTAACGAAATAACATCATCACGTTAAGTACGATCAGATTTTCTGACAACTTTGTCCAAATGTGTGTATGCAACAGTTTCGGACAAAATCCGTCGGACAAAATCTGACGGATTTTGTTGTTGGAATGTCCGACCGTGTGTACAAGGGCTAAGATTAATATATCAGATCACAAAAAGTACTAGAAAGGTTGCAACTGTATAAAGATGCATAAATACAGTGATTATAAGACTGCCAACAAAAAATATTACAAATACACTAAAAAGTTGATGGACACCTGACCTTTACACATATATTAGTTTGTTGGACATCTCATTCAAAAACTAATAGACTTAATAGTGGGGTTACCCCCACCCCCTTCCCATTCTTTGTAGCTGTAATGGTTCTCACTCTTCTCAGAGGGCTTTCCACAAGATTCATTCAGTCAAAAGATCCATTCTGAGGTCAGGTACTGATGTTGGAAAAGAAAAAATGATCTCAATCAATGTTCCTATTTATCCCATAGATGTTTGGTGGGGTTGAGGTCAGGCCTCTGTGCAGTTCCTCCACACCAAACACATCAAACCATGTCTTTATGGAGCTGGCTTTTTACATAGGGGCACAGTAATGCTGGAACAGAAAAGGGCCTTCCCCAAACTGTTACCACAAGATTGGAAGAGCATAATTGTCTAGAAATGTCTTTGAACGTTGTAATATTAACAGTAGCCTTCACTGGAAACACCTAAACTCAATCATTTGTATGGGTATTAGCATACAAAATGAAGGAAACACCTTTAGAAAAGTACTGACAAATAATAAAATTCATACTTGGAGGCGTGGCTTGGCAATGGCCGAGTGAGGACGTGTGCTGCATGAGCTCCGGACCTTCCTACCTCACCCAGCTACAGAAGACAGCTATCCGGGACGATTAGGGCGGTATGTGCCCCACCAAACGCCACAAGACCCGACCATCTACTGGAGGCACCCGCTCGAGAGCTCCGCAACGGTCCCTTCAACACTATTTGCAGGACCCGGCGGGTACCCCGTCCAGCGCCATTACGAGGTTGCCACGTGCGTCCTGCTCTGCTGAGAGATCCCAGCCTGACGAACCTGACTCTCCTGTCTCACTCTCGGCCGCGGATCCTCCTATGGAAGCAGCAAGTTCACCGATGTCTGCAATGGCCGATTCTCCGCAAAACGTACCCGTCCTGCCTGATGACCTGCGGAGGATTTTACAGGCCCTACCTACCAGGGCAGATTTTGAGGCCCTTCCCTCTAAAGCAGACATAGAACTCCTCATTGCACGGGTGGAGGAGGCCCATGCCCGCGATATTCAAAAGGTGCGGGGGGACATTCAGGCTTTGTCGGTCAGGGTGGACTCAGGAGCGACGTCCCTGCAATCACTCACGCAACGGGTGTCAGAGCTGGAACGAGCGCGGACCGTACAACAGGCCTCCATAACAGATCTACGTCTCCACACCGAGGACTTGGAAGACCGCAGCCGCCGCAATAATTTGCGGCTGCGGGACATACCAGAAGCCACGGGATCGGAAGACCTGGAGGCAACGGTAGTGGCCATCTTGCACCGCACCCTGGGCCCCAAACCAACAGATCCGGAGAGACCCAGGGATGTACTTTGCAGGGTCCACAGGTACTCCCAGAAAGAGTTGATCCTTTGGAAGGCCCGGGAACATGGGGAAGTGAGTTTTGATGGAGCTGCTGTCAAGGTGCTTCCGGACCTCTCCAGGGCTACGCTCCAGAGGAGAGCGTTGCTGAGACCTGCTTTGGAACTATCCAGACGACGGGGATGCACATACCGCTGGGGTTACCGCTGGCGGTCACGTTCAGGAGAGAAAATTGCTCTTTTATTTTGCGCACCCCAGAAGATTTGCCAGCGTTTTTTCTCTTCTTGGGGGTTGACCCTATTCCCGTTCCTAACTGGCTGGACACCATCCCCCACAGAGTGTCCCGCCAAGGCTCCGCATCGTGCCCTGGCCGTCTTCCCCAGCGCCAATTCTGAGCAAGGAGGCGTTCGCGGACACGGTCGGGAGAGGGGTCACGTGAGTCTTAACTGTCTCTTACCGGGTTTGTTCAGGACCTAGAGTCGGACATGCAGGTACTATGGTTCGTGGGCCCCGCTCCTTCTGCCTCCCCCCTCCGCTAGTGTATGGAGGCCTGGTACTTTATTATTTCACTTATTTTTATTTGGGTTCTATGTCTCCCCAACGCCCCATGGGTTGTTACAGGGGTGCGGTTGTCCTTCCCTCGCACCATGTCTTTTCCGGATCCCACCTCTACATACTACCTTCCCTGGCAGCCCCCCGCCAGTATGTTGGAGCTTATGGGGTACTCCCGCCCGTGTTGCTGCTGCAGGAAGTGGGGATTGCGGGAGGGTTGCCCAGTCACACTTGCCTACATTACATGGATGAATCGCTCCCGTCTGCATAGCTCGGGCGCATTTGCATGTACACATGATAATCTTTCAGCAAATCTGATGGGACTGGGGCCGGGACTTTTCTCAGTTGGAGGGGGAGATGGCCTCCGCCACGGGATGGACGGATTTGGTTTCCAGGAGGGGGTTGGGGGGTGGGTTACCCGACCCATTTTTATGGTACAGGAGGGCCCCACAGGGGCCAAGGTAAGGTCGGCTCTTCTGGAATATCTGGTCCATTGTTTACGAACCCTGTTGAGATGTACATTAAGGTTGCTTGTATGTTACGACTTTGTATTTGTTGCATATGATACACTATTTATGTTATAGCTGTCTTTAATATCCCTTTGTTATAATCTGTTATAGTCTGGGTGGGGGGGGGGGCTGGTAGCCGTCCCACTCGTCGTTCCTTTCCCCTTCCCCACGTAGGTCCGCACTCGGTTACCGGTATTAAACTGGTGAGCGCATTAGCACCATTGTGCTGCAAATTTAGTATTGCGCTGTTCTCCCTCTGAGAATAAGCAAATTGCAGTTTCTCTCCTCCCTCTTTTCTTAATCTCTCCCTCCGCTTCCTTTTCTTCTTACTCTTCCCTGTTTCTACTTTTACCCTTTTGCCCGCCCCACTCCCAACAACCCCCCCCCCCCCGCTGTTTTTCCCCGGGGACCATGGAGGCACTGACTATTCTCTCCCTCAATGTACGTGGGTTGAATGTCCCGGAAAAAAGGCGTATGCTTTTGCAAGACTTACGCCAGCTTAAGGTGGACCTGGCCTTGGTCCAAGAGACCCATTTTAAGGGAGGGAACCTTCCCCTTTTGAGGAACAATTTATACCCAACCGTATACCACTCCACTAACGGGACCGCTAAGTCCAGGGGGGTCTCTATTTTAATAGCTCGCCACGTTCCCTGGAAATGCTTAGAAGTAAAAATGGACCCAGAGGGCAGATTCCTATTCCTCAAGGGCACCATTGGGGGAGTAGAAATTACGATTGCAAATATATGCGCACCAAATTCCGGCCAGGATCACTTCATCTCCAGGACACTGACTACTCTACAGATGTTTGTCTCAGGTCAGTTGGTCTTGGGAGGGGATTTCAACATCCCGTTGATCCCCATGGAGGACACATCCTCGGGACACTCCTCAATCACCCCTAATGTCAGGCATCGTATTGCGCGTTCCATACACAGAGCACAGTTGATAGATGCGTGGAAGCTACTTCACCCGTCAGAAAGAGATTATACATTTTACTCGGCGCCCCATAGCCATTATTCCAGGATTGATTACTTTTTTATACCCCACGACCAATTACATGCCCTTAGGGGCTCCTCCATTGAACCAATTACGTGGTCTGACCATGCCCCCATTTTGATCTCCTATTCCCTGACTGATGGCCACACAGCCAAAGCAAGGACATGGAAGTTAAATGAGAGCCTGCTTCAAGATGCGGAGGTACTTCAAGAGGTGGTCAGGGACCTGGAGCATTTTTTTGCTCTCAATGATACTCCCGACATCAGCCCTGGAATAGTGTGGGAGGCACATAAGGCGGTTATACGGGGGGGTGTTGATAAAGCATGGGGCCCGCATTAAGAGGAGACGCAACGCACAGTTGACGGCCCTATTGCGGGACCTCCACCGGGCGGAAGCCAGACATAAACACGCTCAGACGCCGGCCGGCGAAACAGACCTCAAACTTCTCAGGGTTAAGATTACTGACTTGATGCAATTCAGAGCCAAAGCGTCCCTGCAGAAATGTAGACGGATCTCATACGAATCTGGCAATAAGTGCAGCAAGATTTTGGCCCAAATGTTGCGAGAACAGGCGATTGCGAGTTATGTCCCTCAGGTCATGACTCCGCATAACCAGAAAGTTACCCTTCCCGGGAGATTGCAGGGGAATTTCAGAAATTCTATGGATCTCTGTATAATCTACAAACTCCCACCCTCTCACATGCCCACATTGAGAATTATTTGTCTGAAGCTGCTATGCCCAAGCTGTCAGAGGAGGTGTGTATGTCCCTAGAAGAACCTATTACCATGCAGGAATTGCAGGCGGCGGTGGGGGCGGCGAAGGTTGGGAAAGCACCGGGACCGGATGGCTTCACGGCCCAATATTATAAAACGCTGCTGCCATCGCTGGGGAATTTTATGCTTAAATTTTTTAATTCGTTGGGATCTACTCAGACTTTTCCCAGGGAATCCCTGCTGGCCCACATCACAGTACTCCCGAAGGAGGGGAAGGACCCCTCGCAATGTGGTAGCTACAGGCCGATTTCGCTACTTAACGCAGACCTTAAGATATTCACTGCTGGCTTCCAGGATCCAGGGCCTTCTCCCATCCATGATTCATCTGGACCAGGTTGGTTTTGTACCCACCAGGGAGGCACGGGATAACACGGTTAAAGTTCTTAACCTTATACACATTGCCAATAAAACCAAGGCCCCCTGTGTTTTCCTGGGCACTTCGACAGGGTGGACTGGAGTTTTATGACTTCTGTTTTGCGACATGTGGGCTTTGGAGATAGGCTAATAACTTGGATTGGCTCTATATACTCCAATCCTTCGGCCCAGGTCCGGGTCAATGGGGTTCTGTCCGAACCCTTTGAGATAACCAACAGAACTCGCCAGGGGTGCCTGTTATCTCCTCTCCTTTTTGCCCTGTCGCTGGAACCCTTCTTGCGCAAGGTGAGAGCCAATCCAAACATTACAGGATTTTCAGTGGGAGACACGCAGTATAAAATTGCTGCATACGCAGATGACATGTTATTTACATTGACCAACCCAGCGACCTCCCTTCCCCACCTACTGCAGGAATTCAGGGAATATGGCGTCGTCTCCAATATGAAAATCAATTTCCATAAATCGGAGGCAATGGGCATCGGTCTCACCCCGCGCCTGGTCTCCACGCTCCGTCTGAACTTTAAATTTAAATGGACCCAGACAGCCCTGAAATACCTGGGAACGTATATCCCACCAAAGGTGTCACAAGTCTACGCACTAAATTTCCCCCCACTGCTATCAACGATACGTAACCTGCTCATCAAATGGAACAAGGGTTTGCATTCTTGGCTGGGCAGATGCAACATCGTTAAGATGTGCATCCTTCCTACATTTCTTTATCTTTTACAGGCTTTACCGATCCATATCCCTTCTCACTATTTTCTACAGACTAGGGCCTTATTATCAGACTTTATTTGGGCTCACAAAAGACCTAGAATTAACTACAACCAGTTGACCCGACCAAAACAACAGGGAGGATTAGCGATCCCAGATCTCCGTAAATATTATCAGGCCACCCATCTGACGAGACTGATAGATTGGAATAGACACCACAACACGAAACAGTGGATCCAGTTGGAACAAGCTGAAAGCGTAGTAGCGCTGCACAGAGCCCCGTGGTGCCACGACAGCTTACCAGGCAGTGTGAGCATCCTATTATAGGAGTTACCTCGCGCGCGTGTCTCTCTTCCTGAGCGCCAGGCTAGTGTCGCGAGCCTCCCCGCTCCGTCCGATACTGGGAACCCCAGAGTTTTCTCCCGGTCTTACAGACCCACCATATCGTTCACTTAAACAGTCAGGGATTTTCCAGGCGTCTCATTTCCTTACGGGGGGTAAATGGCCCACTGCTGCCGCCCTTGTAGACCCGCAGGGACAGTACAAATTGGATTTCTTAAGAGCGTCACAACTGCTCCATTTTTTGCAGTCTTTACCTCCCCCTGGTAACTTCACCCAAAATGTAACCCCCTACGAAGCCTACTGCTCGGAGGAGGGCACTATGCCCCATGCCTTGTCTGCCACATATCATTTATTGATCACCGGACGATTATAATTTGAACTGCCTCGGGGCTTGGGAGAGAGACGCGCGGTGCAGATTCTCGACCCGTCAGAAGCAAAATATCCTCTATTTTACGCATAAATCTTCCATTTGCACAAGAACACAGGAGACTAATTTCAAAATTGTAACTAGATGGTACAACACTCCGGTGAAATTGCGTCGGATCTTCCCGACATCGTCAGATAGATGCTGGAGGTGTCAGAGGGAAGAGGGGACGATTCTCCACACCTTTTGGAGCTGGCGTCTGTTGGAGCGGTTCTGGAAGATGGTTCGGGGAACGATATCGAAATTTACTGACACTCCTGTTCCAGATGATCCTGCCTTTTTTCTGCTCCATGCCACGAATGTTTCCCGAAAGCGGTATAAGACCTCCTTGACCCGTCATCTTTTAGATGCTGCCAAAGTGTGCATTCCTCTAAAATGGAAACACACGCAACCACCGACAATTGGAATGTGGCTTAAAAAAGTCGAGGACATCAAAAAAATGGAAGACTTAATCCTTACAAACAGGGGCCAGAACGAGCGATTCACTAAAACATGGACGGGTTGGAACATGTTTATATTCTCAAGGGAAGGCAGGGCCCTTTTGGAGGAGGATGTGTCCCGGATTTGATTCTCTGCTACCACCCCCCCCCCCCCCCTTCCTTTCCCATTCTCCTACCCTTCCCTCCCCATCTTTTTCTGTCTTTCTCTTCTGCATACTCTTGTCTTATTCTTTATTTTTATTTTTCCTTTCTCTTTTAAGGATTGGGGCCTGGAGAGAACGTTGGAGTGTCCTCCACTCCCTCGATAACTTTTCTTTCTTTAAAATCGGAAAATTAGGGTGAGATTTATGGGGCAGGTTGATGTTTTTGGCATGTTTTTGGCATGTTTTTGACTACGGACTCTGCCCTCTGCGGAACAGAAGAGGTGACACCGAAATGGGAGAAGCTCCTTGTGGTGGAGCTGAAGAGAGAGAATTACATGGACAATGTTAGGCTTTGGGTGTCCCTCTTTCTTAACCCTATTAGTTCATGGGCCTCAGGGGCAGGATGTATTTCGCACCAATTGATGCAATGGTTTATGCCTAGTGTTATCTGTTCACTGTAATATTTACTTGTTTTGCTCCATGTTTCTTTGCCCTTTGAATAAAAGTAAATTTGCAAAAAATAAAATTCATACTTACATAGTTAGTCTGGGTGAAAAAAGACACAAATCCGTCTAACTCAACCAATCCCAAATATAGATCCTGTTGGTTAAGCAGTTTTCCGGAATAAAAAAACTACAAGATTACAAAGGTTTATTTCAAAGTCATGGTGAACAGAAAAAAAGAGATAAATCAAGATGAATAATCTGTTGCTACAGGCAGTCCCAGATAATAAAAGCTTTTTCAAGCTCTTATTGGGGTTAATGTGCAATGCATTTGAAGGTGACCAGAAAACAGATAATGCACAAAGGTTTGACTCTCAGTCTGCAGCTCATTTGTGCAGCTCCTTCGCTGCTGTATAGGAGACATCACACTATAGGTAAAGTTTGAATTAATTTTCCTTTGGGTTTGCTTTTTTACATTCTAATTTTCCACTAAATGAGACATCTGTTTCTGGGAACAGAAATTTTCGATGGTTTCCACGGCAACCATCATTCTGCGTATGAAATGTATTTGAACGGTTACCTCAGAAGAAAGAAGCAAATTTCATAGAGCATAGGATTTTGAGCGATCAGCCTTTGTGCAGCAAATATTTCCTTTTCATCATTAACCCAAATCTTAAATCTTCAACAGAGAAAACAAGCTTACTTCTACACAAACACAGAGTGAAAAGCTAATTAATCACTAAAAAACCCTACTGTGCATAATGAAACAAGTATATGGATATATATAAGGCTTTTGGTCAATTTTCTGACCTAATGCTATTTGGCTATTATTGGAAAATGCTGCTGGTTGCTGAAACACTTCCAATAAAATTTACTGAAGGCACAAAAAGTTGAGCACTTGCTCACCAACTACTCAGAACTGATTAATGGAGTAGGGAGATAATAAAAACAGTTCCAAAAATAACCTAAACTCAGAATTTCAACTATTTTAAACTTATGAGTTTGGATGAGTAAAACAGAGTGTTCATTTACCTGAAATATTGGCAGCATTTCGTAGACTTTGGCCAAATCTTACCATGTTATAAAGTAATGCATTTCAATCAACGGGGAAGGTAAAATTAAATGGACAATGTAACCTTGCACATCCAGTGCAAAGTGACAGGATCATTGCAAAAGGGCCCCATCCAATCCACTTACATTATCTCACAAAAGTGAGTACACCCCTCACATTTTTGTAAATGTTTTATTATATCTTTTCATGTGACGGCACTGAAGAAATGACACTTTGTTACAATGCAAAGTAGTGAGTGTACAGCTTGTATAACAGTGTACATTTGCTGTCCCCTTAAATAACTCAACATACAGCCATTAATGTCTAAACCGCTGGCAACAAAAGTGAGTACACCCCTATGTGAAAATGTTTAAATTGGGCCCAATTAGCCATTTTCCCATGTGACTCTTTAATGTTACAAGGTCTCAGGTGTGAATTTTGAGCAGGTGTGTTAAATTTGGAGCTTTCGCTCTTATTCTCTCATACTGGTCACTATAAGTTTCGACATGGCACTTCATGGCAAAGAACTCTCTGAGGATCTGAATAAAAGAATTGTTGCTCTACATAAAGATGGCCAAGGCTATAAGAAGATTGCCAAGACCCTGAAACTGAGCTGCAGCATGGTGGCCAAGACCATACAGTGGTTTAACAGGACAGGTTCCACTCAGAACAGACCTCACAATGGTCGACCAAGGAAGTTGAGTGCACGTGCCCACCGGCATATCCAGAGGTTGTCTTTGGGAAAAAGACGTATCAGTGCTGCCAGCATTGCTGCAGAGGTTGAAGGGGTGGGGGGGTCAGCCTGTCAGTGCTCAGACCATATGCTGCACACTGCATCAAATTGGTCTGCATGGCTGTTGTCCCAGAAGGAAGCCTCTTCTAAAGATGATGCACAAGAAAGCCCACAAACAGTCTGCTTGCTGAAAACAAGCAGACTAAGGACATGAATTACTGGAACCATGTCCTGTGGTCTGGGGTGTGTAACAATAGGGGGCGCTGTGAATAGTGTAACTTCATAAATTATACTAAAGCTTGTACATATACAAATAAACTGCATACTGCTTAACTAAATACTATAGCAATTGGTGATTAATATATAACCCAGTGCTAAAATCACAGTGATTCAGATACTTCATCAAAAACAAAAATTTCCATAAAAAACAAAGTCCATAAATCTTTTGTGATGCAACTTCAGTCTTTACACCATCACCAATGGCAGACTTCATGAAAAACACCCAGTGGATGTGAGTTAAATTCCTACTCACCAGACCACCATGACCTCTTTAACGAAAAAAAAGCCCTCTATCATTACACACCCCAAATCAGACAAAGCTAGCACTATTGCACTTTGAGGGGGATCAACTTATTGTATACACTTTTTTAGAACTAGCTCATCTAGCTATTCCTTAGCATGAGGTTCTTCCACTTTTTTCTGTCCTGTGGTCTGATGAGACAAAGATAAACTTATTTGGTTCAGATGGTGTCAAGTGGGGGCAACTAGGTGAGGAGTACAAAGACAAGTGTGTCTTGTCTACAGCCAAGCATGGTGGTGGGAGTGTCATGGTCTGGGGCTGCATGAGTGCTGTTGGCACTGGGGAGCTACAGTTCATTGAGAGAACCATGAATGCCAACATGTACTGTGACATGTTGAAGCAGAGCATGATCCCCTCTCTTCAGAGACTGGGCTGCAGGGCAATATTCCAACATGATAACGACCCCAAACACACATCCAAGATGACCACTGCCTTGCTAAAGAAGCTGAGGGTAAAGGTGATGAACTGGCCAAGTATGTCTCCAGACCTAAACCCTATTTAGCATCTGTGGGGCAACCTTAAATGGAAGGTGGATGATCGCAAGGTCTCTAACAGCCACCAGCTCCATGATGTCGTCATGGAGGAGTGGAAGAGGACTCCAGTGGCAACCTGTGAAGCTCTGATGAACTCCATGCTCAAGAGGGTTAAGGCAGTGCTGGAAAACAATGGTGGCCACACAAAATATTGATACTTTGGGCCCAATGTGGACACTTTGAATCTGAATCCCAGGCAATCACTTGTGGAGTCCCTCAAGGATCGCCCCTGTTGCCAGTCCTCTTCAACATATACATCCACCCTCTCCTCCAAATCATCAGATTTTCAGACCTCTGCTTCCACTCATATGCTGACGACACAACTTTACCTCTGTATCACCGGACAAAGAGACCATCCACAACAACTAGAAAATTGTCTCAATTTAATAGAAGACTGGATGACCACCAACTCCCTCAAACCCAACTAATCAAAAACAGAGCTTCTTATCCTTCACGCAAACCATAATCCCTGAACCAAGACCTCCTGGACACCACCCACCATCTTTGGGCAGACCATCTTCCCAAAGACTAAGGCCAAGAGTCTCTGGGTCATCTTTGACTCACAAATGTCAAAGGATTCACAAATAGGAGCAGTAGTCAGTGGTTCTCACCATCTGCTGCGCCTGCTACGCAGACTCATTCCTTTTATACCAAAGAATGACAAAGCAGTGGTAGCTGGATCCATCATTAACTCACGACTTGACTACGCAAACTCACTGTACATAGGATTACCCCAATATCAACTTGCGCAATTACAACTTATCCAAAACAGGCCGGCAAGGCTGATAACAGGAAAAAAAACCTGGGAATTAATCTCCCCTTCCCTGAGGAACCTACACTGGCTAACTATAAAGAATCGGATCACTTTCAAGACCCTCTGCCTCACCCACAAAAGCGTGCATAGAGATGCTCCTCAATACCTAACTGAGAAAATAAAACACTACACACCAAACCGCAGTCTTCGATCATCTAACAAAAACCGCCTCCTCGTTCCCAAATCTCGGTACAAATCAAACAGGGAACGGAGATTCGCTGTCCAAGGACCACGGCTATGGAAAGCGCTACCAACCAACATCCACCTGGAAGAAAACCACCAGGCCTTTAGGAAAAAACTCAAGACCTTCCTCTTCTAGAAGTTGGACAACTAAGCTCTTCACAGCACCTTGAGTCGATTCTGTTCGCTTTGTGCACTATACAAATATTTCACTCACTCACTTACTTTCACTTAGGGGTGTACTCACTTTTGTTGCCAGCTGTTTAGACATTAATGGCTGTGTGTTGAGTTATTTTGAGGGGGCAGTAAATTTACACTGTTATACCCCCTGTACACTCACTACTTTACAATGTAGAAAAGTGTCATTTCTTCAGTGTTGTCACAGGAAAATATATAATAAAATATTTACAAAAATGTGAGGGGTGTACTCACTTTTGTGAGATACTGTATACTTATCTTCCCTGCCCTCCTTTGCTGTTCCTTCTTCCGTCACAATTGCCCTTGAAATAACCAGTATCAACATTTAGGAGCAATGGTGACATCACTACCTCATTCATGTGACTGGCTGCTTGGTCTGAGCACTGTCACTGGTTAGGAGGAGGTATGACCCCCATACCTGGAAGCAATGGAGGAAGAAGCCCCATGTAAGTGCTGGTAACGTGAGTATAAGGGCAAGGGGGCAGCCTTTTGGAAGACACTATCATTTTGCCTTGCATTGGTGTCTCTTTTTAAGATAAGGGGCTAACTCGCTCTCATGGATTACAGAAGCTCTTCTGAAGAATTCTGGAGTTGTTTTTGTGACAAAAAATGGTCCCTCAATAACCTCATTATTTAAAGTTTTTCTTCACAGATAAAAAAAAAAAAGAAAACAGGTAGAATGAAAATAAAATAAAAAGGGGTATAGTAACAGTATACAGATAAACAGTATACAGATAAAGTTCAAATCCACAAAGAAAGCAGAAAAATAAAAATTACAGATAAAATAAACATAACTACAGTACTAAAAAAAAAAAAACATACCCTCTATAAAAAACAAAAAAAACAAAAAAAAATTATTTTAAAAGAAAAACAAATTTCCCCTAAGCATCTCAGTGAGTGAAACTGATAATTTCGGCTTTAGGGATATTGAATTTTTTTTTTAGACAAATACATTTGCCAAAATCTCTCCAATCATCTCTAATTATGAGTGTGCAGTCTTATATGTTTGTAACATTCATAACTGTAATATTCATAACATGCTTTTCACGCGTGATTATGAATGCTCATGTGTGTTTGAAGTCATTGCTGACGTCTCCTAAAAAAAAAATACTAGAGCCCTGGTTGTCATGCCAATACATTGGCTTCAGTATTTGCACTGAGGGCCTGATATGGAAATGAAATATGTGCGTTGGCGTTCCCATCGTTTGGTCGGCAAAGCAAAGTGGACTACCAAAGAATACTACATGCATGCCCACACCTTTGAAATAATAATAATAAAAATAATGTGCATGCAGTTAATTCATTGGCTAAGCTGAGTAGCACATGCTTCAGCATCAGAACATACACCAGCCAAGAGGTGGCATACCCAGAATCAAAATGCTATTTTGTCTGTTGTTTTTGGGGGTGATATCTGTTATTTATTTTGCATTAACATTTAATGCAGGAACAATATAATATAACTGAAGGTGACTGTAAAAAAAAAGCAAGGAACATAAAAAAGCCAAAGGGCATGCTTCGTGAGGGTTCTTATGCATACAAGACCGCAGCATTGTACGCACTTTCAAATGCTGCTTTTTGCTAACTGCTGTTGTAATTCATGTTGTACACTTTTTAATTTAACCCGCAGAATGACATGTGCCTGTTTGGTGCTGTTAATTTGTTTTTCATATTTGCTTTCAATTAATCACATTGTAGGTTTTTTTTTTTTAGGAAAAATTTTAATTTAATGCAACAAATCTCTATAGAAGGCACAGCTGAAAAACAGGACTGCAACACCCATGTGATCATGCAAACATACAACACTAATGTGCCATAAGAAAACCCAGAAAACCCACTACTGCTTTCTGCTTAATTTCTGATTCTCTTCTGATTCTCATTCAGTAGTAGGCATATACGTTGATCTGGTATTTAGGCTCTCTTACAATTATTACCCCTCTTACAGGCTATTCACAGCATACTTGTAAATCAACCTTCTGAAAATCTCTGCTACTTGCTGTGCGCATACCCAGGGGCAGATTAAGAACATCATGGGCCTGGTGCTGAGGATTTTGGTGGGGCCTTTTATGAACAATAAATAAATAAAAATGCAAACTATTTTTTGTTATAACAAATTCAATTAAAGAGAGAGAGGGAGGATGAGAGAGAGAGAGATAAAGACAGAGAGAGAGAAAGGGGATGAAAGAGGTGTGAGGGATAAGGGAGGTAGGATGAGAGAGAAAGGAGGGGATGAGAGAGAGGATACACATGAGCATGTGTGGGAGTGACATCAACGCAGCCTGGCCAAGGCAAGTGACGGAAGGCACAGAACCCAGAAGGAAGACTGGGTGAAGATGGAAGTGTCCGGGCCCCGCCAGATTGATCACAGCACAGCACTGGAGGGCTCAGTCTGACAATTTAAGTGTACCCTAATGTGTTACTTGTACATTATGGCATAACCTACCCCAGGGCCTCTAAAAGTAGTAATGTTAGAAAAGTTTACTACTGCTTTAATATCACAGGAGCCTCTCATGGGACCCCTACTTACCCTGTGGCCCTTGGGCAGTGCCTAAGTGCATAGTTGTCAACATTTGAAAAATAATTTCAGGGACACTTTTTTTTACAAGTGCTATATTTAGAGTAGCTGACATCCCCTATGTTCCTCTATACATCACAATAGTAATTACAAAATTAAATAAGTACTAATAACGGGGAAGAACAAATATGAGGACTGTGAGATTTCCTTTAGTTGAACTGACAAAAGTGCCCATTCTAGAGCTGGTAACATTGAGGATATTCAGTATAATTTTAAAGAACAGTTTTTGTGGGTAAGAGGCATAGGGGAGGAGTATGGATGGTATAAAAGTGGGAAGTATGTGCAGGTGAGGGAGAGGAATGGGGAGGGTCTAACAGTGAGCACTATGTGCAGGAGAGGAGAGTGGAGGGTATGGCAGAAGGCACTATGTGCAGGAGAGGAGTGTGAGGGGTATGACAGTGGGCAGTATGCACAGCAGAGGAGTGTAGAGGGTATGACATTGGGCACTATGTATAGGAGAGGAGTGTGGAGGGTATGACAGTGAGTGGTATGTACAGGAGACGAGTGTTGGAGGTATGACAGTGGGCACTATGTATAGGAGAGGAGTTTGGAGGGTATGACAGTGAGTAGTATGTACAGGAGAGGAATGTGGAGGGTATAACAGTGGGCACTATGGATAGGAGAGAAGTGTTGGAGGTATGACAGTGGGCACTAGGTATAGGAGAGTTAAAGGATGAAGTGAAGCCAACCAAACAAAATTATACCACATCCCAAGTATTCAATATAAACAAGGAAAGCAGGGGGAGAGGTGACTAGCCTCAACGGGACTTTTAACGGTATCAAACATTACATATGAAAAAAATCGCATAGCAATCAAAAAAAGTTTTTTTTTAAAACAAATTTTCTTAGAAATGTATTATACAAAAACATAACAGATTTTGCTAAAACAGCTGGGGCTTATCAAATCTAATTACACAGGTGTAACGAACTTGCACATACACAGTCCTCCACAGATCAACCACAAATCACGATCTGTGGAGGACTGTGTATGTGCAAGTTCGTTACACCTGTGTAATTAGATTTGATAAGCCGCAGCATAACACTGAGTCAATTTCACCCTATATGAGAACGGCTAGGCGGACATCTCCCCTGCCCATTTTGGAAATTGTGGTCTAGCTATGGCAGCCCCTGACCCCTATGTGGGGGTTCAGTTTCTTTAACCTTGATCCTACCAGCATATATTTAAACTGCTATTTTGAAGCACCTCCCTGCAAGCATATATGGTCCGGATGGTTTGCCCATCCCTTTATCTTCCACTGAGCCTCTCCATTTTTTACAATACGGGATTAATTTGATCTATTGTGTAAATATATATTTGTACTATTCTTGTCAATGATACTCTAAGCTCCTGAAGAAACTCGCTTACGAGTGAAACATGTCGAGCATCATACTACATTGACTGAGTTCACAAATTATTCTTCCAGATCTCTACGTATTGTATGGATGTATATCTGTATTCATGGTGTTGTTATAGCAAAATCTTTTATGTTTTTGTATAATAAATTTTTAAGAAAATTCGTTTTAAAAAAAAAACTTTTTTTGATTGCTATGCGATTTAATGTTTGATACCGTTAAAAGTCCAGTTGAGGCTAGTCACCTCTCCCCCTGCTTTCCTTGTTTATATAGGTATAGGAGAGGAGTGTGGAGGGTATGACAGTGGGCACTATGTATAGGAGAGAAGTGTTTGAGGTATGACAGTGGGCACTATGTATAGGAGAGGAGTGTGGAGGGTATGACAGTGAGTAGTATGTACAGGAGAGGAGTGTGGAGGGTATGACGGTGGGCACTATGTATAGGAGAGGAGTGTGGAGGGTACGACAGTGGGCACTATGTACAGGAGAGAAGTGTATGACAGCGGGCACTATGTATAGGAGAGGAGTGTGTAGGATATGACAGCGGGCGTTATGTATAGGAGAGAAGTGTTGGAGGTATAACAGTGGGCACTATGTATAGGAGAGAAGTGTGGAGAGTATGACAGTGGGCACTATGTATAGGAGAGGAGGATGAAGTATCTGGGAAGGAAAAATTTAAAGGTTTGTGGAAGGATGTTTAGGGGCTGTGTAGTGGTTAAGAGGGCCTTACATGGATTGAAATTACACCAATTAAAGTGGTTGTATACTCGATTTTTAAACTTTTACCTACAGGAAAGCCTATAATAAGGCTTACCTGTAGGTAAAAAAAATATCTCCTAAACCTGTACGGTTTAGGAGATATCCCCCTCGGTATGTGCCGCTGACTGCATCGGCGCATGCGCACAAGGGGATTCTCGGCCTGAAAATCCGGCAGTGGCCGGTGGCCGGAATGAAATCTCCCGCGCACATGCGCAGGAGTGACGATATTGCGGCTCCGGCCACTCACAGCGCCGGAGCCGCGATAGCCGGAAGAAACGCAGAGGGAGCATGTCAGCTCCCTCGGCGTGGATCGGGCCAGATGTCGGGGCCTCGTTCTAAGGTAAGTATTTCATAATGAGCTAGTATGCGGTGCATACTAGCTCATTATGCCTTTTGCTTTGCAGGTTTAAAAAAAAAAAAACAATGTGCGGGTTTACTACCGCTTTAAGCAGAGACCAGCCATAGTCGATCTATGTATGGGCTAGCTGGTTTTACACAAGTCAACCTATTAACCGACTTGAGTACAACCAGCCTGTCAGGTTTTCCCCAAAACAATCAGTGCTGCCAGCTATAGTTAGCAACACTAATCATTGTATTCACTGGCAGAACACAATAACACTGCGGGAGTGATTGCCCCATTCACAGGTCAGCAGGTGAGAGGGTGTGTGGGGACAGGCTGGGGAGAGATACTAGTCAGTCCCTGGGTAGGCACTGGTTAGTATCAGAGCCAGATACACACAGGTTACATACGCCACCATCGTTAGAACGAGAGCAATAATTCTAGCACTAGACCTCCTCTGTAACCCTAAACATGTAACCTGTAAAAAAAATGAAAAGCACCGCTTAGTATAGTAACTTAGTAACTTTATTGTTTTTTTTTATGAATGAGACAGTTTCTTTCCAAAAAAAAGTTTGAAAAATTGCTGCGCGAATATTGTGTAACATAAAAAGTTGCAAAGACCACCATTTTATTCCATAGGGTGTCTGTTAAAACAATATATAATGCTTGGGGGTTCTGAGTAATTTTCTAGCATAAACAATGATGATTTTTACATGTAGGAGAGAAGTCTCAGAATGGGCCTGGGTGGCAAGGGGTTAATTATCATAAGTAATATAAAAATAATTATTATAAGCACTGTGAGTTCATCCTCTCAGTCTGCTGCAGAGTGTTCCAGCTTGTATTTAAACTGGCCGCTCTGCATGTAGCTTCTGACAGACTATGCAAGGAGCCCCGTATCTCTGGAACCATAAATGATAGAAGCCCCATATTTTAACCAGTGCTGGAGTGTGTATTTAGCTACCTACCCCCAAAATTTGGGGTCTCTGTGACTCCTGATCGCCGAGCTACAATCCTCGAAGTCAATCTTTTTTTTTTTTTTTTTTTTTTTTGGGCAAATGGGCCTATCTTGAGAAAGGGGCCTGGAGCTGCAGCTCCAATAGCCCCTATGTTAATCCGGCCCTGCGCATACCACCTGCTGGCATATTTCTGATGTTTATGCAACCACAACAAAACAAGCCATGCTTTAATTATATTAAAATTATAAATGCAAACTAAAACACTAAAACACTATACATTCCTCGAAATAATAATTTCTCTATGAACGAGGAAGGGATGAAGGTCGTTATAAATGCTCACTTATCTTCCTGCACAGTGATTGCACTTCACTGTTCTCTCTCTGTTTAAATTTGTCTGTCAGCTCAAAGTAACTGAGAACAATACACTATATGGCTTACTGAGTTTTTTCTCAGCAGTCATTCAGCAAGGATGCTGACCATAGCCAACTGAAAAAGAATCTACAAATCTGTATATTCTATATGGTGATTAAAATATGGAACAGCAAGTAAGTAAACATGTGAAAGTCATGTAAAAAAAAACAATAAAAGCTCATATAGTGTACTCCCTTCAATTATACAATAGTGTTTTAATACAGTTTCACATTATTTTTGTAATATAGCTAAAGTAATGTGTTTTTATTGATGATGCTTTCTCCTCATTGGCAGGCAACCTTGGTTCTATGGCTGGGGATTTAACCTTCCTCGGGGGCAGTCCTTACTAGATAAATGGAACCTCATACCAGAAGGCACAGACATACTTATAACACATGGACCACCCCTGGGTATGTAATGCAATTCTTACCTAGTAAAAAATGTATGTCCATCAATATTGTGTATACCTCTAATAGACAAGCGCGTGGCCTCAAATTATACATGGATGTTTGGGTTACATACATTCTAGCTTTTTAGATTTCTTGAGGACAACAGTGAAAAAATGTAACTACAAAACATTGTGGCTTTTTAAAATACAGTGGAGGGTGATTCAACCCCGCAATATGCATGCAAACGACCAATTATCATTTTACTCCAGTCATTGCAGAGCATGAAGCCCTAAAACTTGGAAACCTGTATTTCTTTGCAATTCACTGAGAAAGAAGAAACCCAATCTGTCTTTGTGTGTAGCTAGAAAACCACTATTGCTCTTATTAGGACTTAAAACTTCTAACCAAAAAGTATGATTTAATATGATAACATTTATTTCTTCAGTTTAAATGGTTTGAATAACATATATTACATAACATGTTACATAGCATAAAATATTGTACAAAACTGGGTTTCAACATCAAGGAATGCGGTCCGAATGGTATCCCCCATAGCTGATGATTAGCTTGCAGTTATTGAATTACTAGTTGGCCCCCTCAGCTTAGGGACTCCAACGCGTTTCAAAATATTTAAAATAATCATCATCTTCAGGGTTAGACACTATTCTGGAATATAAATGGCATTTTACTATCCACATATTACAATTTATACATAATATTTTAGCCATCATAGATGCTTTGAAAAAAAATGTGTATAAGTTTGTTGCTCCAATCCAGGCTACAGTGGGTGATCCTGCTGGTTGGTTGGAGCAGCTGTGAGGATTTTTTCCTGCCCACTGGAGAGGTCACAAATCCTGTGACCATAAGTGTGGGCCTACTACCATGTCGACAGCATCGCCCGGTCTCCAGAAGTGATGCATTCCCGTACCCAGAAATTACGTTAACTAGAGCTGGACATGGCGCTGCAGCGCATGTGCAGTAACAGGGACACTGGAGACCTCGCAATGGACACCATCTTCCCATTCAGTTAATGGGTGTATGGGGATCCAGATCCCCTCCCTCCCAGATTATTGGGAGGGGAGGGACAGGATATTGCAGCTAATTAACCTAATTGTAGCTCCTATATAAACTCTCATGACCACCCTTATGCCATGTACACATGATCAGAATTTTGGTCGGAAAAAGCTCTGATGGTTTTCCCGACGGGATTTCGCTCAAGCTGTCTTGCATACACACGGTCACACCAAATTCCTACCGTCAAGTACGCAGTGACGTACAACACGTACGACTGGACTAGAAAAGGGAAGTTCAGTAGCCAGTAGCCAATAGCTTCCATCTCGTAGTTGAATCTGAGCATGCGTGAGTTTTTGCATGTCGAAATTGTATACACACTAACGCATTTTCGGATAGGAACTTTTTCCAACAGAAAAATTTAGAACATGCTCGCAATCTTGGAGCATACACACGATAGTATTTTCTGACCAAAAGCTCTCATCAGTCTTTTGCTGTCTGAATTTCCAATCGTGTGTACACGGCATTATATTAGGATCTCACAATCTATCTGGCATACTGAATGATGCAGGCCTTTTTTTCTCTGAAAATAGGTGCAGGAACTCAACCAGGACCCACAAAATCCCCTTCTTCCCCACACACACACACACCCTCCATCAAATAGTGGATGTGGTCAAATTTCACAATGGGCAGGTCTTAAAGATCATTAAATACCAAGAGTGCAATACGTACAGAGGGCAGAGTTTGGTGGTACACTACCTACATAGTGCAAAGTTCAGGGGTGAGCTACACAGAGTGCAGAGCTCAGCCTTCTTTGATAGCTGCTTACCTCTACATCGCCATCCACATCTCACTTTCACCCCTCTTCAGCTCTGACCTCTGCATTCAATCCCCCCACCACCCCCTTATTCTCCTCCCTCTTTAAAAGTTCCACCATCTTCCAAATGCCCACCTTTTGCTGTTGTGTTAAGCTGAAGCACCCAGCCGGCTCTAGAACCTTCCCTCACACTGTAGTTCCCCCGTCTTTCTCACTTGCAGATAGATCATCCAGTGGGGGTATCGGCATCCACACTACACCCTGAACACCTGCATCTCCCTTTTCCCCACCCTGCACTCAGTGGAAACTGCTCAGGATATCAGATATGTGGGAGCCTTTGGGAGCCAGGCTGTCACTTGTAAACACAGAAACCGGATGTCTGTGTTTAAAAGTGATGGTGGTGAGTAGGGAGCAGAGGGTCTGAGCTAGAGGTGGTGGAACTGAGTTCCACCAAGTTCCAGCTTAAATAAAGCCCTGGAAGGATGGATGTCTAAAACAGATGGAACCAAGCCATAACCACAGTATTTTATGCTTTTATGTAAGTAGCATTGGAGCATCTAATCAATGTTCCTCTACTACTACCTCCTATATTATTATTTTGCCCTCTCTCTCTTCCTCTATGGTGGGATATACTGTACTTATAATCATTATCTTATACTATCATTTATTCTAATTATGTTCCAAATAGAGAGAGGCATATGTAATATGATACTTATATCTGACTTTATAGGACATTTAATTTGAGCCCCAGGAGTTAGATGTGGGATCATTTGACCTTATGGTACAGGGCCTAATATTCTAACTTGAGGGGTGGTGGGCCGTATATGTTCCCCCATAAATCTAGTACCAACATCACACCATACAAATCTAATGGGAGACATTGGTATTTATTATTATTTTATATACTTTAACAGCTTGCAACATAATGACTTGTGCTCTTTGCAAACTTACAAACTATGTAAGTTTTTTTCAAAGCATCTATCATGACTGGAATATTATGTATAAATTGTAATATGTGAATAGTAATATATCATTTATATTCCAGAATGGTATCTCATCCCTGAAGAAGTTAATTTGTATAAACATTTCGAAACATGTTGGAGTCCCTAAACTGAGTGGGCCAACCAGTAATACAATACGTGCAAGCTAATCATCAGCTGTGGGGGATACCACTCAGACTGCATTCCTTAATTTTGTAACCCAATTTTGTAGAATATTTTATACTATGTAATATGTGATGTAATACTGTCTATGTGATTCAAACCTTTTAAACTCCAAACAACTGCAAAAATAAATGTTATCATTTTAATCTTACTTTTTGGTTAGAAGTTACCTTCAAAGTCTTAATAAGAGCAAAAGTGGTTTTCTAGATATAGTTAATAAGGATGGTGGCAACCACACCCAGAGTCACACACAATAATAATCTGTCTTTGAGCGTGGCTCCTCTCTTGATTTGCTTGTGTCTTCTAAGGTTCTTGCGGTAAACTCAAGGAAGCAATTAAAACTCTGTAGTGTATTAATGTGCTTTATTGAACAGAAAAACACTGCACATACAACTGCAGTATACTCAATTCATAGCAAGAAAAGTATAACAAATAATTATTATACAGGATGTATGTAGCGCCAACAGTTTGTGCAGCACTTTACAATTTAAAGGGAGACAATACACCAACAGTAAATTTCAAAACAAGAGGGTTAGAGGGGCCCAGCTCCTACAACTTCACAAGCTGACTACTTTCCTAGCAAAAAAGCATGTACAATGTATATTATAGGCATAAACTAAACAGTTACTTAACTTTCTTTATGATGGAGTCATCTTCTAGGATCCATGACCTTCCAGATTGCTTCTTGCTTCTCCAAAGTCCTCAGATCAGTTATTTTCTCCTCTGTCTCCAGGACAACTGTGTCTATTGTTCCTCAAGCACATGGCTTGTGCCCCCCTCCCCTCACTTACTGTGCATAATTTCCTGTATTGGGCTCATGGAGCAGTCCAACTGGTTCATTTGTATATCCATAAAGGGACCCTTATCTTCCAAACACAACACATTTAACTAAAAAGTCTTACCATTCACATATCTGATCTATAAAAAAAATCACAATAAAAATATAGCTATAGCAACACGTTCCACCTCTTGATTTTTATAGCATGATATGGGAAAAACATTAGCAAATCAAAGGAGAAGCATACCTAACAAGCTTCCTTGCAACAGACATCCACTTATTGTCTCTAACCCAGTTAGAACAGGGGGGACACCTCCTCCTGGACACAAGACACTTTTGCAGCCTTACTCTTCCTAAACAGTGTATGCATAATATTTCCTAGCAGAAGCAACAGAAAACAGATATGCTGCAGTTGAGATTTAGCAGAAATCCCGGACGAGCCCCCAATTGGTTTGCTTGTATCTTTTAAAGAGGAAGTAAACCCTGATGGGTTTATTTCCTCTTTGTCTCCCTTCAAAGGTAAAGCATAGCATAGTAGCCCATTATGTGTCACTTACCTGACACAGGAGCCAGCGATGTCACCGATGTCTTGCGTTAAACCCATTAAAGCTATTACAACTCTGTAGTGTATAAATGCTTTTACTAAACAGAAAATATGCACATACAACTGCAGGAAAAACAATTCATTACATGTAAAGTATAACAAAATATACATACAATATACACATACCCAAACTATCTATCTCAACTAATAAGCATGGACCATGTATTGGATAGGCATAAGTAAACTAATCAACTAATTAATTTGGGTTTCCTGGTGATGGGATCTTCTCCTTGCTTCTTAGTCTGAGTCTAGCACAAAACATCTGTTTCCCCTGAAGTCCTCAGATCAACTCTGTCCTTTTCTGCCTCCAGAACAACTGTGTCATCTTTGTTTTTAACCGCTTCAGCCCCGGAAGATTTTACCCCCTTCCTGACCAGAGCACTTTTTGCGATTCTGCACTGCGTCACTTTAACTGACAATTGTGTGGTCGTGCGACATTGTACCCAAACAAAATTGACATTCTTTTTTTCCCACAAATAGAGTTTTCTTTTGGTGGTATTTGATCACCTCTGCAGTTTTTATTTTTGTTATAAACAAAAAAAGAGCGACAATTTTGAAAAAAATCTATATTTTTTACTTTTTGCTATAATAACTATCCCCCAAAAATATATAAAAAATAATTTTTTTCTTCAGTTTAGGCCGATATGTATTCTTCGACATATTTTTGGTAAAAAAATCACAATAAGCATATATCGATTGGTCCGCGCAAAAGTTATAGCATCTACAAAATAGGGGATGGTTTTATGGCATTTTTATTTTATTTTTTTACTAGTAATGGCAGTGATCTGCGATTTTTATCAGGACTGCGACATTATGGCGGACACATCGGACACTTTTGACACATTTTTGGGACATTGCTATAAAAATGCACTGATTACTGTAAAAAATGTCACTGGCAGGGAAGCGGTTAAAACTAGGGGGCGATTAAGGGGTTAATTTTGTTCCCTCATGTATGTTCTAACTAAAGGGGAGGGGACTGTCTAGGGGAGATGACAGATCGCTACAGATCGCTACTTTGTATGAACAGACACTTAGGCCGCGTACACACGCGGGGACTGTTCGGCCAACTTTGTCCGCTGAACAGTGTTTCGGCGGACAGTCCGCCCGTGTGTGGGCTTTCAGCGGACAGTTTCAGCGAACAGTCCGCTGAACAAGGTTTTTCGGAAATTCCGAAAAACTGTCCGCTGAAACTTTGTTTCAGCGAACAGTCCCCTCGTGTGTAGGCTTGTTCGTCAAACTAAGTTCCGCGCATGCTCAGAAAGGATTTACACGCCGAAAGTTATAATGCAGTGTATAGGACGTCGTATTTTCGTCCCGTCGTACGTGCCGTTCACGTCATCGCGCACGGTTTCAGCAAACTGTTCATTCGTCGTGTGTGGCCATGTCCGTCCATGCTAATTTTGAGCGGACTGTTTGCTGAAACTGTTTGACGGACAAAGTCCCCGCGTGTGTACGCGGCCTGAGTCTCTTCTCCCCTCAGAGAACCGGAAAGATCCCGGTTCTCAGTGTGTCAACAGCGATCGTGAGAGCCCGGCAGTGATCACAACTGCTGGCCACTTGCATCTGCTCTGGGGGGGCCCATCTGTGCCATTCTGCCGCAGTAAAACTGCAGCAGCTGGTCGGCAAGTGGTTAAGTAAGAACAACTCTTCTTTGAGCGAATTGCCTATTCAAAGTCTTCCCCCCCCCCCTATTTCCTGCTACATCATATCCTGTAGCCTGACTTCCTGTGCTGAGCTAAAACACACGCTAAACTAGTCCAGCGGATGCATTTGCATATCAATAGGGGGGAGCCGTATCTTCTAACACATGGAATTAAAATGTAACCATTCGCATTTATCTATGCTATAAAAAATCACCAACCTATTTATAGCAACACATCTCTTGAAGAACCTGCTGTATTCTCTGGCAGCAGCTTCATAGCAAGTGATTCTTTGTATCACATCACCAAATCTCACCCCAAATCTGCTAAGACTAACATTTAGAAGTAGCAGTGCCTTAGATTTTGCACTGCAGATATAGAGTACAGCTATAGAGCTGCAAGCACAGGGGTGACTAGGCACCCTCAGATACCAGAAATTGCACTGTTATTTTTTAAGAAGATTTCCAGACAGAATGTACATTTTTCAGGGTGCAGCTCAGGAACTTAATATTTTTAAACGTTCCCTTTAACATAGTAAATCTGTGTTCAAGTCCACTTTCAACAATAATCAATCAAGACATATAAAGCCTAAACAGTTCTGCAAGAGGGAAGTGGATGTTGCATTTAGGAAGGGTTCTGCTGCTCTCTGCTCAGATTTTGGCAGCTGTTGTTGAAAGTGATGCTAAATTTGGAAGCGTGGCTAGAACACCAATGAGAACAGAGCTTTAGGGCAATGACGGGCAGAGAACAATTATGGTTGTGCTCAATGAGAAGAAACCTACAAGAGCTGGGTGGCAGTGTGACAACAAACCTTGTAGGGTACTGATTTTGGCAGAATACAGAAGCAAGAATTATTGCTGGCATGCTGCAGTCTTCCAGACTACTCAAACTTCAGACACTGACTTTCTGTCAATGGTGTCATCTCCATAAACATGCTGTAGCCTTCTGTGAATGTCAGACAGCCTGCCTCCCTTTTTCATCAAGAACTGAATGACAGCATGTTGAATCCAATTTTTACCTGCAATGAAAAAAGAGTTACTATAGAGGAAGAGTTACTCTACCAAAATGTGACATTTGAACAACCTGCAGTGGCAAGAAGATGTATGTGAACCCTTTGTAATAAACTGTTTTTCCGCCATGAAATGTTATCTTATCCTTACACACAATGTGTTTGTGGAACAGCGGACAGACTGGTGGACTATCACATGCAGGTACACAGCGGCAGGTGCAGGAAAGCAGATGGCAGCCAAGCTGGAAAGCATGTGAATCCTGGGTCTCAGGTGTTCAGGCAGACAGAAGTCAGTAACGATCAAGCAGCGGAGGTACAGAATCGGATCCAGAGAGGAGTCAGGGCAGGCCAGAGTCAGTATCAAGTGAGCAGAGAAGGTAGAAAGCAGAGTCTGGTCACAAGCTGGGTCAGCAATCAGGTATCAAGAACCAGGAACAAGCAGAGTCAAACAGGCCGGGTATATAAAGGAACAAGCACAGGATCAGGTCACAGATGGTAGAAGCATATGACCACTCAGCAATCGTCTGGTCTATGGAGCCAGTTTAAATAGGCAAGAGGGCGCCAAGTACTCATGCACGTTCACGGAAATGCGCATGTGTGTGGAATACGTTAGTGAGTCAGGAATGTCTAGTTGTCACTCGCAAATTCCTATGCGCATGCGTGCATGTTACAGAACCTCTAGCTGTCACTCAAGAATTCCTATTAGCAAGTACACATCTTCTTGCACATCTTTGTATACGATTATGCACACAATTTCCCTGACACTTTGTCTACCTAATCAATATCTATCTATCTATCTTTTGATCTACAGGGCCAAAAGAACACGGGCATGATGTTTCATCCCAGATACCACTAACAGGCCTCCTGCCCTAATTTCACATTAGTACTAGTCACCACTACCAGAGGAAGTCAAATACCATACATTCACCAGTACATGTAGAGTACCATGCCCGATAATTCACATCACAGGCTACTGTAGCAAGAAGAGGTGTGTCCAATAGATTCTTTAAAGCTCTTATTTTGCAACTTCAAGGTAAGCTACTTCAGGGCATATACATCGTCAGGGAATACAGCTTCTCACCAATATGGTAGGAGTTGTCAGTACTACCAGTTCAGGCCATCTAAGTCTGTCCCCCAACTCCATTCTATCCGGGGCACCAGGGTCTCTTCATGTATTCCCCAGCCGGGAAATACTAATAACTGTAAGCAATACATATCTATAGAAGAGCTGCACAATCCTGGATACAATAAGAATCACAATTTTTTTTACTTAGAATAAAGATCACTATTCTCACACAATTATCGGCGTAAAATCATCTTTCAAATTATAGGGCTAACGTTACTGTTTCATTTTTTCTTTTATTTTTATTCATTGAAGTGTATTTTTTCACAGAAAAAGGCTTGGTCTTTAAGTGGTTAAACTGATTTCATTTGCAGACTGAAGTTCACCCTTCTGATCTCTAAAAGAACAGAAGGATAAAAAGTTTATTTCTATGTCTTTCAGTGGCTCCTTTTTTATTTTTGACAGCTGTGAGCAGAAGAACTGCTCTGCACTTGTTACATGAATGGTGGAAATGTTGGATTGAGATGGGGGGGGGGGGGGTTGAATCGAGACTGACGTGATTTTTAAACAATTAATGTGCAGCTCTAGTCTGTAGAATAGGCCTTGGGGGCCAATTATGGAGTCCTTGCCTGAACTCCTCCCACTCTTTCATGTAACCTACTATTTATCTAAGGGGAGGGCGCTACCATCAGAAAAAGGTACCAACACTCCCTTACATCTATCTATCTATCTATCTATCTATCTATCTATCTATCTATCTATCTATCTATCTATCTATCTATCTACCTACCTATCTATCTATCTACCTATCTATCTACCTATCTATCTACCTATCTATCTATCTGATATGAATGCATACCTCCCAACTTTCTAAAATGTTAAAGAGGGACACCTTTTAGAAAACAGTATATAGGCAAAGGACATGTCCCTACCATGGTCCCAAGATTTAATATACAAAAAGGATTGACTAAAACATGCAAGTGCTCTTTTGACCACTATTTTTATATTGACTTTTAAGAATAACTACTGAAGTAGTAGAGGTCGGATGGAAATGTTACTGCAGCATAACACTTTTGGTCGTAAAATGGTACATTTTGTACACATCAGACCAAAAAAAGAGGGACAACTGAAACTGCAGAAGGGACAGAGGGATCTGGTCTAAAAAAAGGGACAGTCCCTTTTTCTTTTGCAAAGGTTTTTATTAACAGAGTACAACAAGAGAAAAACTTACAGAGCCAACGGTCCATAACCATCATCCTGAGTGCATAGCATACATAATTCAGAAGTTAGCTCTGGGATACATTGAGATAAATGACAGTTACAATGAGGAAGATTTAGGATATGTAGACCAATCCCTGGAATATGTGCAATATTCAAGTGTTTCTAAGAGAGAGAACAGTTATCGGCAGTAACAAAAACCAAAAGAAGAATGAGGGATGCCAGACCTCAGAGGCCACGGGGAACACCTATGATCTACGGTGCACTCCCGCTCATTCAATCAGGGGAATGGCAGTTAACTGAGCTATACAGGAGTATATAGGATGAAGAATATCTCCCGATACATGTAGAAGGGTGTTAAAGGAACAGAGAGAAAAAGAAAAAGAGAAGAAAGTGAGGAAGGTTAAAGAAGAAGAAGAAAGGGTGAAGAGGAAAAGAATGGTCTCAAAGGACAATGCAACTGATAAAGTCATAATGTCAGAAATGTATGGTCAAAACGAGAAGAATGAGCATAGGATATCCAGGGAGTTGCCAAACACGCAGAAATTGGTTGAGAGTCAGACAGAATAGACGTTAATTACTCATTGATTATAACATTGTTCATGCAATGTTTAACTGCTTTGAAGCTGAGAGTAGGATTTTTCCAGGCCCTCACTATAGTGAGCTGTTGCAAGAAAAAGATGCGTTCCCAGTTTGCGTTCAGTCCGCAATAATGTTTTTGTAGGTTTAAAAAGAAGGGCTTCACAGGGGTTCCTCTTAACATCGGAGTGCAGCAATGTACGCAATAATGTGCAAATCCGGATCCAAAGTCTAGTTGCCCTAGGGCAGTAGCACCATATATGAGCCATTGTCCCTGGCTGGGTGCATCCACGGAAACAAGTCAATGGATATTGGTGAATTATGCAGGCCAACCGAGCTTGAGTATAATACCAGCGGTATATGACCTTTATATGCATTTTCTAAAGTAGTGACATTTCTAGAGCACTTTGAAGCAGCTTGAAGCATAATCTGCCAGTCTTTCGGTGTCAATTCCACTGCCAATTCACACTCCCAATGTTGCTGGAAGGAGTGCAGTGGAGGTTTCCTAGAGGAGACAATTGATGTATATATGCAAGAGATTATGCCTGTGGAGTGTGGGCGAGCCCTGCACATGTTTTTGAAAGCCGTAAGCAGGTAAGGTGTTGGATGAGGCCTAAGAAATTTTTGGATATAATGACGGAGCTGTAAATAGTGAAAGTGTTCTCGTAACGGTATTTCATGTGATGAGCGGAGCGCATCAAATTACATGATCCTAGTTGGGGTTAGTAAGGAGTGTGCATCTGAAAACCCATTTTCCACCCACCAGTTGAACTGGCCTGGGATTTCCATACCACGGGGGAATAATGGGCAGTGTAATAGATGTAAATGGAGTAAATGAGGTTAAATCAAGCCTGCCGAGTATTTGATAGAGTCCCAAAGGCGGAGTGTATTGGATAGAGAGGGGCTTATGCCTGTTGGACGGGAAGTGGGTGGAAACCACGGGAGAGTAGAAAGGGGAATCAAATGTGAGTTCACCATATCAATAGTGGCCCATAATGGTAAGTGGTAAGTCACATGTAAGTGTGATATAGGAGCGAGATTGGCTGCAATATAATGAGCTTGAAGATTAGGAACTGAAAGGCCTCCATTGATCCTACAAGTGAACAAAATGTGTTTGTTGACTCTAGGTCGGGAAGAACCCTAGATGAAACTTAAAATTTTACGTTGATGAATTTGAAGTATATGGGGAGGGACAAGCATGGGAGGGACAAGTGGTAGGACCCGGAAAGCATGCAACAATTTAGGCAGTTATGTCATTCTAACTGCGTTGATTCTGCCAAACCAAGAGAGCGGAAGGTGGCTCCAAGACAGCAGCAAGTCATATCGGGTTTTGAACAAAGAGGCAAAGTTAGCTTGATTTAGACCCTCAAAGGTTGGGGCTATATGCATCCCCAGGTACGGTAGGGAATCAAGCCACTGGAATAGGAAAGACTGTCGTAGAGTGTCTTAAGTCTGTGATGCGAGGGACACCGACAGCGCCTTGGACTTGCCAGGATTAACGTGAAGTCCAGAGAGCAGAGCAAAGGTGTCTAAAGTTTTCATCAAGTTCAGAAGAGAAAGACGAAGGTTTGTCAATGACAGCAAGGTGTCATCCGCTAACAAAAAAATTTGTGCGGGAATCCTGCAACATCCACACCTTTCACATCTGGATTACTACAAATTGCCTCCACTTTGGGTTCCATAGCCAGAATAAACAGGAGTGGTGAGAGAAGGCACCCTTGTCTAGTGCCCCTGTAAATCTGAAAGACTGAAGACTCAAACCCATGATATTTAAGTTTAGCTTGGGGTGTACTATTCAGGGCCGCCACCCATTTCATAAAAAGGGGGCCAAAACCATAGTGGCGAAGGACCGTAGTTAAATAAGGCCAAGAAAGAGTGTCAAAGACCTAAGTTATGTCTAATGACAAAAGCATCATTTCTAAGGATCGACCTTTGGCTATGAGGAGCAATTGCAGGACTCAGTGGATGGCATCTCCTGCTTGATGTTTTGGGACAAAGCCTGCCTGGTCTTTCTTAATGAGATGAGTCAAAAAGGAGTTAAGTCTATTTGCCAAAAACATTGTGAGGATTTTTAGGTCTATATTAATCAGGGAAATAGGGCGATAGTTCACCCAAGTATGGGGATCTTTATCTTGTTTGGGAATCATGACAATGTTGGCGATTAAGAGGGAGCGAGAAAAGGCAGCGGCATCTCGTACTGTGTTATACGTGTTTGTTAAGTGAGGGGCAATGACTGTTGCAAACTTTTTATAAAAAAGTGCAGAATAGCCATCCGAACCTGTTTTTTTCCCCCTAGGTATAAGTCAATGCATTGTAAGATTGCAACTAATCCAAAATAGCGTGGTCCATAAGTGTTCTATGAGCAAGTTTCTGAAGGGATAGACCCTCTAAGAAATGGGTTATATCCTGATCTGTTGCCTGAGCGGAAGCAGCATACAAGCAAGTGAGATGGTGTTTAAATTTATCCAGTACCCAAATAAGATTACTGGTGAGAACATTATGTCTGGTTCACAAAATGATTGGAGAGTGTTTTTGACCAAAGGTGCGAAGTCGCCTTGCCAACATGTTATCAGGCTTATTGGCCTTTGCATACCATCTGTTAGGGTCCTGGTGTTGAAGCCCAACTTGTAGGAGGAGACCTCTCTTACAACGCTGGTTCAGGAGCCGCTGGAATGGGAACAGCGGTCTCGAGAGCACAGTGGGTAGGAGTGCCTGCTGGATAGGGCCGCTGGGACTGATAGCAGAGCAGAGATTCCTCTGGAAGGCTGAGCGACTTGAGGTTGCTAGAAGGCTGAGAAATGCAAGTAGCAGCTACAGAAGCCGAGGACTGAACAGGCAGCAGGCTGGAGCAGGGTCAGATGGTCCGGGTCAGTAGGCAAGCAGACAGGTGGTAACAGTAGACAAAAGAGGAGTCGGTAGAACTGGCAGAGGTCGGCAATGGAATCACAGGCAGGAGAGGTAGCGAGGTCAGGCAGGCCGGGTCGGGTTTGGAGAAGGCAGAGAAGTCAAGCGAAGCCGGGTCGGTAGCGGTAGCAGGTAATCAGGTTCAGGATCAGGTATTCAGGTACACAGGAGCTGAGACGAAACAGCGCCGCACCAGCGCACTTGGAGAACCTTTAAGTGTTCAGTGGCGGCAAGTAGCGCATGCACACCACTCACGACCACGCAAACGAGCGCGCACACGAACGCCCACACGAATGTGCACACTAACGCGTAAACGAACGCGCACGCGAACGCGTACGCGAACGCGCTGGAAACACGCGCCGACGCCTGTGTGCATGCAGCCGTGCCTGTCCATCGCTGGTAAGTTCCTGACATTGCCCCCTCCCAAGGGGCAGCCTCCGGATGCCCAACAAGTCCCTCTTTTCTGGATGGGCAGATAAGTATGCACGAATTAACCGCCTGGCATGGATATTGCTGTCAGGTTCCCAGGAATTGTTTTCCGGTCCAAACCCCTTCCATTTAATCAAAAACTGAATATGTCCCTGTCTTCTTCTGCAATCGAGGATGGCCTCCACCTCATACTCCTCGTTTCCACCCACTAAGATGGGCTCTGGAGGTCTAGTTCCTCTATCAGGAAAAGGATCAGGGACGGCAGGTTTCAGTAGTGACACATGAAACACAGGGTGAATCCTAAGCGACTCGGGCAGGGTTAGCTCATAGGAAACTTCATTGATTTTCCTCTTTACCGGAAATGGTCCCATAAATTTAGGTGCAAGTTTCCTGGAAGGACAAGCCAATTTAATGTTATTGGTAGAAAGCCATACCTGGTCGCCAGGTTGTAGGGTCAGTTCCCCTCTTCTTCTCCGGTCAAAGGCTCTCTTGCTGTCTGCCTGGGCTTTAGCCACTGCCTCCTGCAACACCCGGTTATTGTGGCTGAGGAACTCCACTGTCTCCTGGACCGCTGGAACTGAGGTTTCTGAAAGAAAGTCAGGCAGAAAAGTTAAATGAAAGCCATAATTGGCGAAAAAAGGGGACTGACCGGTGGCCGAATGACAAGCATTGTTGTAGGCAAATTCTGCTAAGGGCAGCAGGGACACCCAGTCATTCTGTACGAACGATGTGAAGCACCTAATGTACTGTTCAAGAGTCTGGTTGGTCCTTTCTGTCTGCCCGTTAGTTTGGGGATGATAGGCCGAGGACAGGGCCAGCTCAATTTTCAGGATCTCACACAGGGCCCTCCAGAAACGTGAGGTGAACTGAACTCCTCTGTCGGAAACTATATTTGCTGGAATTCCATGTAACCTCACAATCTCCTTAATGAATACGCGTGCAGTCTCCACAGCAGATGGGGTCCCTTTTAGGGGTAAAAAATGGGCCATTTTGGACAGCCGGTCTACAACCACAAAGATAGTCGAGCACCCCTCAGAACATGGGAGCTCGACAATGAAGTCCATGCTAATCATTCTCCAGGGTCTGTCGGGCACAGGTAAGGGTTTCAGCAGTCCCCAAGCCCGATTTCTTGGCGTTTTGTTCTGAATACAAACAGGATAGGAGCTGACGTACTTCTCGCAAAAGTCCTTCAAATTGGGCCACCAGAACATGCGTTGTACGAACTCAAGGGTCTTACGGACCCCAAAGTGGCCTGCCAGCGGGTGGTCGTGAAGAAGGGACAACACTTTAACTCGAACATTCTTGGGGACAAAGATTTGACTTCCCCTCCAGAACAAGCCATCCCTGGACATTAAAGTGATCCCGGGGGGTTTTGAGGAGTCAGAGGATGCTTCTTTGATCAAAGAGAGAAGGTCTGACTGTAAGAGTAAAAAATTTCCGGCAGACAGGATGGTATCAGGAACAGTAGAGTCCTTTGGATTGTCATACATACGTGACAGCACATCCGGTTTCACGTTCTTCGATCCGGGCCGGTACGTTATATGAAAGGAGAAACGTGAGAAGAACAGGGCCCAGCGGGCTTGTCGGGGTCTCAGTCGTTTGGCAGACCTTAGGTACTCTAAGTTCTTATGATCGGTATATATTAGTACCAGATGAGCAGCGCCCTCCAATAGATATCTCCACTCCTCCAAGGCAGCTTTAATAGCAAGCAGTTCTCGGTCGCCCACGTCATAATTCCTCTCTGCGGAAGAGAGTTTCCTAGAGAAGAACCCCACGGGGTGCATTAGGTCCTTGTTGCCTCGACGTTGGGAGATGACTGCTCCTACAGCCACTTTAGAAGCGTCTACCTCGAGAATGAAGGGTAGAGACGGGTCCGGATGACTGAGAATTGGGGCAGACGTGAAAAGTCTTTTAAGTTCTTCAAAGGCACTCTGGGCCTCCCGAGTCCAGCAGAAGCGGGAGTTTTGTTTGGTTAGTTGCGTGATGGGCGCAATTATAGCTAAAAAGCCTCTTATGAATTTTCTATAAAAGTTTGCGAAGCCGATGAAGCGTTGTACGCCCTTCTTATCCAGAGGCGCTGGCCAGTCTAACACAGCAGACACTTTCTGGGGATCCATCTTGATGCCCGTTGGGGAGATCACTAGTTCCAAGAATCGGATGCTCCGTAACTCAAATTCGCATTTCTCAGCCTTTGCGTAAAGTCGATGTTGACGAAGACGGTTTAGGACCTTGCGGACATGTTCCCGATGCTGATCGAGAGAACTGGAAAATATTAAGATGTCGTCCAGGTAGACAATCACGAACACATCAAGAAAATCTCTGAATACGTCGTTAATTAGGTGTTGGAACGTGGCCGGGGCGTTGCAGAGCCCGAAGGGCATTACCAAGTATTCATAATGCCCGAATCGGGTCCGGAAGGCTGTCTTCCATTCATGCCCAGCCTGAATGCGAACTAGGTTATACGCTCCTCTTAGGTCAAGCTTAGTGAATATGGTAGCGGACCTCAGTCTCTGGAAGAGTTCGGGTATCAAAGGTAAGGGGTAGCGGTTCTTTACCGTAATCTTGTTTAACTTCCTATAGTCCACACACGGTCGGAGGGTCTGATCTTTTTTAGTGACGAAGAAAATTCCGGCTCCTGCTGGGGAAGTTGAAGGGCGAATGAACCCCTTCTCTAGGTTCTCGTCCAAGTAGGTCTTAAGTGCCCCCTGCTCTTTTTCTGATAGAGGAAAAATGCGTCCGAAAGGAATCTCGGCCCCAGGGAGTAGTTCAATCGGACAATCATAGGGGTGGTGAGGAGGTAGAGTGTCTGCTCCTTTCTTACTAAAGACATCAATAAACTCGAGGTAGTGCTTGGGTACAGTCTGAAGTAGGTCTTGATCAGAGTCTACACATAAAAGGGTGGCAGAAGGCTTGGTGGAGTCCGTTAGGCAGTGCTTCAGACAGTAGGGAGAAGGAAACGTGACTTCTCTAGTAACCCAATTGATGTAGGGGTTATGGGCTTGGAGCCAGGGTATGCCCAGAATGATCGGAAACATTGGAGAGGAGATTACATCAAGGGTCAAGAATTCCTTATGCTGAGAGGAGATGATGACAGGCAGGGGAAGAGTCTCTTGAGTTACCTTCCCAGAACTGATGCTAGATCCATCAGCCAGGAAAACTGAAAGTCCATGAGCCTTGTCTTGTAACGGGATGCCCTGTTGGCCCGCAAAGAAGGAATCAATAAAGCAGCTGCACGCTCCGGAGTCAATGATAGCGTTGACTGTCACCGTCCTTCCTTGGAGCTGTAGTAAAAGAGGAACAGCAAGGTGGGTTGAATTGGCAGACAATGCAGAGAGACTGGTAGAGGCAGAAGATAGACACTTACTTGTCTTGACAGGGCAGTTAAAGACATAGTGACCTGAACCACCACAGTAGAGGCAGAGATTCTGCTGCCGGCGACGTGCACGTTCTTCTGGGAGTAAAGCAGGGCGCATTAGTCCCAATTGCATGGGCTCAGAGGTGTCAGGAGCCGTGCAGGGCGGAATAGAGCTGGGCGGAGGTAAATAACGGGAAGCAGGCATTGGGGCTTTCGCTGTCATCCAAACTGGGCGGGCTTGCTGGGCGGAGCGCTCTGATCTTCGCTCCCGGAGACGACGGTCAATCTGGATGGCCAAGGAGATCAGGGCCTCCAGGGTTTCTGGTATGCCGACTCGAGCAAGTTCATCCTTAAGCCCCTCGGATAACCCCATGCGGAATTGATGCCTCAAAGCCGCATCATTCCATTCCGTGTCTGCGCTCCAGCGTCGAAAGTCCGTGACATAGTCTTCGGCCGGTCTGCGGCCCTGCTGGAGCGCAAACAGGGCAGATTCAGCTGTGGCAGTCCTTTGGGGGTCCTCATAAAGCTGAGCCATGGCCTCAAAAAAGGATTGCAGAGAGAAGGTCGAGACTGAATCTCCTTCGAGTAAACGATGGGCCCAGGTCTGGGGTTCTCCTTGTAAGAGGGAGATTACAAATCCTACTTTAGTGGCTTCCAGGGAGAAAGTCCGTGGTTGTAGGGCAAAATAGAGCTGACAGGCGTTCCAAAAAGCCCGAAATTTGGTTCGATCCCCAGAGAACCTCTCTGGGATGGGCACCCTTGGCTCAGGTGGAAGCATGACAACGGATGGTGAAGCGACAGGCTGTACTGGTGTGGGGGATGGAGCAGAAGCCGCGTGACCAGTATCAGTAAGGTTCTGGACCTGTCCTTCAAGTCTGGCGTAACCATCCTGCAGCGATTTTACAGCTTGGGTAAGGGCCGCCAGATGCGTGCAGATCTCCTTCATGGGAGAGGTCTCTCCTGCGGGCTCAGTCATGGCTGTTTCGTACTGTTAGGGTCCTGGTGTTGAAGCCCGACTTGTAGGAGGAGACCTCTCTTACAACGCTGGTTCAGGAGCCGCTGGAATGGGAACAGCGGTCTCGAGAGCACAGTGGGTAGGAGTGCCTGCTGGATAGGGCCGCTGGGACTGATAGCAGAGCAGAGATTCCTCTGGAAGGCTGAGCGACTTGAGGTTGCTAGAAGGCTGAGAAATGCAAGTAGCAGCTACAGAAGCCGAGGACTGAACAGGCAGCAGGCTGGAGCAGGGTCAGACGGTCCAGGTCAGTAGGCAAGCAGACAGGTGGTAACAGTAGACAAAAGAGGAGTCGGTAGAACTGGCAGAGGTCGGCAACGGAATCACAGGCAGGAGAGGTAGCGAGGTCAGGCAGGCCGGGTCGGGTTTGGAGAAGGCAGAGAAGTCAAGTGAAGCCGGGTCGGTAGCGGTAGCAGGTAATCAGGTTCAGGATCAGGTATTCAGGTACACAGGAGCTGAGACGAAACAGCGCCGCACCAGTGCACTTGGAGAACCTTTAAGTGTTCAGTGGCGGCAAGTAGCGCACGCACACCACTCACGACCACGCAAACGAGCGCGCACACGAACGCCCACACGAACGTGCACACTAACGCGTAAACGAACACGCACGCGAACGCGTACGCGAACGCGCTGGAAACACGCGCCGACGCCTGTGTGCATGCAGCCGTGCCTGTCCATCGCTGGTAAGTTCCTGACACCATCTTTGATTAACAAGTCCACAAAATGCGGCGCTTGAAGTAACAGTGAGTCCAAAGTGGAGAAGATGATGTACCTGTCACCAACTTCAGTGTGTATAAACAGCAGCACTCGCCACCATGTGGTATAATAATCTGCTTACCAGATGGCTGGAAATGGTATGCGTGTTAGAATAACCAAGGCACTTCTCTCATATCCAGTTTCCATATAAAATCCCACACAGGCAGATGATAGGTCTCCAGGTGGTATTCACACTCTACAAGCTTCTCCAAGTTCTCACATCAGATGTAAGGCATTCAATTAATCGGTCAGCAATACCCAGTGAAGGAAATAAGTAACCAATAGTGAAGCCTGCAATAACATTAAAAAAGATTTATTGTAGTAACTTACAGTTAAAATTCAAAGCTGCGTGCATCCCAAGGAACGGTCGGCTGCAGCATTCAGCATGCTAGTGTCAAGCTGCCTGACATGTTTCATCACAAACGGATATCATCAGAGGCGTGGCTTCACTGACACCAACACACCCTTAATATGAAGGAGCCAATTACATTTGATTAGGGGGAATTAACCTCAAAGAAAGCAACTGTGTAATATGTAAAGCGGTGCAGCAGGCTGTACGCATGTGCACCAAAAAAACACATCTGATGTCAGAGGCAGAGATAGTAACTACCACGTCATTCTCTTCACCAGGAAGTGCTTGGCCAGCCGCTGTCCTTACAGTGCATGTGCGGCTTAACCCGGAAACTTCTATTGCCTTACTAACCAACAATAACTGAAGCCACGTCATTGCGTCGGAAAGGGAAATTACATCAGTGGAGCGTGTATGTATCACACATCTGCGCTCCATGGGAAAAATAAGTAAACAGGAAGTCTCAATACCCAAGCCAGCGATAGTGGAATGCATTGCGCTCCAGCAATATGGCCCATGGACAAAGAAGACGACCCGTAAACACATAATAAAACCACCCCGTGCAATATTAATAGCAAGGAGCTGCCAGATGTCATAATTAATTATTAAAATCAAAAACGCCATAAAATAGTTGATAGAAAATAATAAGGAATACCTGTGGGAAGGCTATGGATGCAGACACACAGAGGTAAACCCATTACAAATATGAAATGTAAAACATATAAAAACATCAAAAACATAGCAAAAACTACAAATTGGCAAGAATAAAAGGGAGGACTCAATAGAGGAAAAAGGAGTACAATACAAATAATGTCACTAAAAGTTGAAGCATTATAAGTATTAACTAGTAAAAAAAATGAAATATATTCAACTGTTATTTATGAAACTGTTAACGTCCCATTCTACGTTCATCCCAAAAGGGGTATAGCACTTTAAGTTATATATCCATCGGGTCTCCAACCGTGAAATTTCTCTTAGTGAAGCTACCTCTCCGATGGGGTGTAAAGCAATCGATCGCAATAATGATTGTTCCCGCTGGATCCTTGTTATGTTTAAGGAAACCTTTTCTGATGTTTTTTAGGTATTTGTTAATCCGCACATTCATTGCTCTCATAGTGTGGCCTACATACTGTAGACCGCATGGGCAAATTAACAAATATACCAAATTTTTCGATGTACATGTTATAAAAGTGTCAATATTGTAAATTCTTGCGGTAGTATGGGACTTGAATTGACTAATTATTCTGTCTTTATTTTTATTGATGTGACATACTGCACATTTACGGCAGGGAAAAAACCTTTTGATTTCTGAAAGAATGATACTCTATTTGGTGCATTTAAAGTATTGGGAGCAATCTGCAACTTCAGAGGTGGTACCCCTCTGAAGATCACCTGTGGGTGCTCAAGTAGAACAGGGCCCAAAACTTTATAATTTTTTAATACAGCCCAATGTTTTTTCATAATCTTTTTTTATTTCATAATGTTGTCATGAATAGGTAGTGATCAAAGAGAAATTATGGATGTTATCGTTAATTGCGGATTTTTCCCTTCCTTTCAACATGGTCCTGTCCATAACAGAAACCTCTTCAATGGTTTAGTCTAAATCTACATTCAGATAACCTTTCTCCAAAAATGTTACCTTAAGGCAGTGTTTCTCAAATCCAGTCCTCAGGCCCCCCCAACAGGTCATGTTTTCAGGATTTCCCTCAGATGAAACGGCTGTGGTAATTGCTAAGGCAGTGAAACTGATCAAATCACCTGTGAAAAATAATGGAAAACCTGAAAACATGACCTGTTGGGGGGGCCTGAGGACTGGATTTGAGAAACACTGCCTTAAGGTTAGAGGCTTGTACCAAGAAATCTTCCTTTAAAGTACAATTACGGCTCAAACGGGCGAATTGGCTTTTGGGCACAGATTTCATCCATCAACTTCCTTGCCCAATATAGCCATTTCGGTCCGTTTCCTTAAAAAAAGGTTATAATCCTAAACCTGTCCTTTTGTGATCTGTATATTCAAGTCTAAAAAATAAATTTTAGCCTTGCGCATCTCAAATTGTAAATTTATGCCCAACGTATTCTGGTTTAATTGCTGCATAAAGTCGGTTAGCGAGTCAGTTAGCGATCGGTTAGAGGGAAAAAAAAGGGGGGGGGGGCAATGGTATGGTCATGTGTCAGGCTGGATCAGGTTACCTATCAATGAAGGTCAGTGTACGGACTGCAGAGAGAGAAAAAGAAAAAAAGGCCTTAAAGGCTTGTACTTAGCCAGGAGTGAAGTCATGGAATCGTTGAGCTTGCAAAGAACAGAGAGCCTGGGAGCCTCGGAGGGATGACTGAGACAGCCCGTGGGTAGGTGAAGCTCGGGTTGGCAATGATTGAGAAGAGCAAGGCGGTTGAGTTGGTGAAGATGTGGAACCCTGCGACAGTCTGTAGCATGGTTTCAGTAGAGGGCTCAGGGGTGCTTACCAGATCAGAAGGGAATTGCAGACTATCATCCTTTATGGCTAGATCGCCAGAAGGGGAGAGCTGCATGGTTTCATCAGGTGCTGGAGGCTCCAGCACCATTTTGGCTGGCTTCACAGCGGGGGAAGACTTCTGCTGCGAAGTGTCTGGGGGGGTCTCTGGCCATGAGAATGAGCACGAGAGAGAGCCTGCTATGCCGCGGGGTGTATTCAGGTGACACGTGTAGTGATATATTATATGTATAGTGGCGGGTAGATGATTAATTCGTTATTATAAGTACTCTTCCGCAGCAACCCAATTCTTCCAGAGAGATGCACTTTATTGACTTCCAATACAGAACAAAGTCTTGCAACAGATGACAAAATATCCAACAGAGTATATCTTACAGATCTAGAACATATTCAGATCCCCATATTCCTTAATCCTTGGTGCCTTCACACACACCCCAACAAGACTGACTGCCATGTTATATATCCTAAGCATTGAATGGCTGAGCAACTTGATTGGCCTTTTCAATTAAATGCTTTGATCTCCTTGTGTCTTCTTTTCAGAGTGACAAAAGATTACCCCTAGCCGTGAACAGCTGTAGTCATAAACTGCCCTAATTTGCATTCTTGCATATAAACATAAACAAGTTCCCTTCAATATGCGTAATTAGATTAACAGATCCCACCTTAACCTTTTGGTATATAGAATAAGGCCTATACCCCAATCTAAATTCTTGCATATTAATACCAACAGGTTTCCTTCAATGTGTGTAATTAGATTAACAGAAACCACCTTAACAATCTTTTGGTCAACAAGTCCCCTTTGATATGTGTAATTGAGTTGGCTCGGACAAGTCACTCAGTCAACTGACATATGGCCTGGTCAATCTTGTACGGTATGTGTCTATATAACACCATATATAAAATATATGGACATACACACACATATATATATATATATATATATATATATATATATATATATATATATATATCAACATATAATACATATATATTACAACAACACGGAGCTGTGAATTCAAGCAGCCATCTTCTGTGGTTCCACGCTCCGCTGCCCCGGGACAGTCCCCTTTTCTAATGAGGAACAGTAGGGAGCTATGTCAAAGATAGTCAGACAGACAGGCTCTGAACTTAAGGTAAAGGTAGCTCCTGTGGCTTTTAGCAACAGGTCACAATTTCCCTTATATGTTTGCAGTATAGTAGAGCTCTCTGAAAGTTGAACATTGCTTTTTTATGGGCAAGTACGTTTTGCTGCCTGATCTTGTACATTATTTTTTATTTTCATGTCAAGTGAGGCTCTCATCTTCTCATCAGCACAAAGAGTCTCCATTAGTGACAACATATCCATGTGACATTGTAGAAGGCCTATTTTCTGTTATCAACAGCTAACGAGCAAGCATCTCTTATTAAGAAATGATTAACGCTAAGCTAATTTGTATTGCATATAAGTGGGTTTTCATGTACCTTCAGCAAGTGAGGTGCTAATTGGCTTTTGTTGTTCCCATGTTCTGTGCAGCAATATTTCTTACAGATTTAGTACACCTAAATAAAAGGTAACTATTACTTCCAGCTGGTTGGTTGATTCAAAGGCGTCCACAGTTCTTCATGATGGTCCTGGAAATCTATAGAAAACAGCATTGGCTGGCAGCTCTACAATTAAACAAAGTAAACCTGAAGGGAGAGGGAAGGGGGAGGGGAGGGACAGGCAACTTAGAAGGGTCATGTCTCCTCACCTGTCCCTGCAGGAGATTAGTGGCTGTGAATGTGTACACCTAGACAAATACCAAGGATGTTGTCTTTGATAGAACTACTTCTGTGTTTGAAGATACCTGTAGACTGCTTTATCAGGCTATAAAAAGAAATCCAAAAACGGCAGATCAATTGAGGATCCTGGCACAGTTCTCTGGATGCAGCAGGAGAAAGGGAAAATAGGTGAAATGTCATATTTGCAAACTTGTTTGATTTGCCGGATATAATAAATACGGTAGGGTGTGTTAAAAGTGCCTGTGAACGACAGCAGTGATGTCACTTGCTCAGGGAAATAAGTGGATATTTGATCAGATGACAAAACAGAAACAAGGCTGGCCCAGTTTTAAGCTTAGGAATTTCCGATGAACTGAGGACTTTACAGGTTTGCATTAAGGACCCTGTGCTTCTTGGTTCAGTGATATCTCTATCTGTAATCTGTAGGGTGGCCTGAAATATTTCCATCTCAGCTATGTATGGTGCTTTTGGAAATATTATTCTGGACTTTCTTCTCTTTTCAGGATTTTTAGACTGGGTGCCTAAAAAATTACAACGGGTGGGCTGTGTGGAGCTGCTAAACACAGTGCAGAGAAGAGTACAGCCAAGACTGCACGTGTTTGGTCACATTCATGAAGGTTAGTCTGTGACATTTATTTCTAACTTTTCATAACCTGGTGGTTTGCAAGTTAAGGTTTTCTACCTCTTTCTGCTTTTTTCATATTTGATGTGCATTCTTATTTCACTCAGTATACAAAAGTTACAAAACCCTGGTTCAGTCATATCTTGACCACCCGGTCCAGTTTTTGTTACCAATGCTGAGTAGGGATGAGCTTGATGTTCGGGTTGAACATGAGTTCGACTCGAACATCGGGTGTTCACCCAGTTGCCGAATATCGAACAATATGGGGCATTCTGTGAGATCGCAGTGCATTGCTGTATGATGATTGGCCAAAGCATGCACCTGACCTTCCTGCTTTGGCCAATCCCAGCGTCCTCTGCTAAGAGAGACATAATTTGCCAATGGTAGGGTGCCTTTGGCCAATCATGGCTCAGGGGGACTAAGTCCACTCCCCACACTATATAAGACTGCCTGCACGGCGGCCATGTGTAGTGTTGTTGGCGTGGACGGTGACATCACAGCCTGATTTAGATTGAGCAGGCAGGTTGTTCAGTTAGTAGCAGTGTATTTAATATATATATATATATATATATATATATATATATATATAGCCATAGTGCAGTTGCTCCTACTTTTCTGGTAGTGTACACAGCACACAAAACAGTGCAACTATAGTGCAGTTGCTCCTACTTTTGTGGTGGCTTACACATTACTTAAAGCGGTAATAAACCCGCAAATTTTTTCATTTTTTTTACCACCTGCAAAGCAAAAGGCATAATGAGCTAGTATGCACCGCATACTAGCTCATTATGAAATACTTACCTTAGAACGAGGCCCCGACATCTGGCCCGATCCACGCCGAGGGAGCTGACATGCTCCCTCTGCGTTTCTTCCGGGTATCGCGGCTCCGGCGCTGTGAGTGGCCAGAGCCGCGATATCGTCACTCCCACGCATGCACGCGGGAGATTTCATCCCGGTCGGGTCCGGCCACTGCCGGACTTTCAGCCGAGAATCCCCTTGTGCGCATGCGCCGCTGCAGTCAGCGGCGCATACCGAGGGGAATATCTCCTAAACCGTACAGGTTTAGGAGTTGTTATTTTTTTTTTTTACCTACAGGTAAGCCTTATTATAGGCTTTCCTGTAGGTAAAAGTTAAAAAAATGAGTATACAACCACTTTAATACACTGCAACCGTAGTGCAGTTGCTCCTACTTTTCTGGTGGTGTACACAGCACACAAAACAGTGCAACTGTAGTGCAGTTTCTACTACTTTTCTGGTGGTGTACACAGCACACAATACAGTGCAGTGTTGTGTTGCCAAACAAAATATGCATCATGTCTGGAAGGCCACCAAGGAGAGTGTAGTGGCCCCATTGGCTTGAGTAAATAACGAGAGGAGAGCTTCTGACGGGTGCAATACTTTTATTCTTTTGCCTTAAAGGTATGCATTAAGGTCGAATACCACAGAGGTTAATCCCTTTGACTCATTAACCACTTGCTTACTGGGCACTTAAACCCCCCTCCTGCCCAGACCAATTTTCAGCTTTCAGCGCTGATGCACTTTGAATGGCAATTGCGCGGTCATACAAAACTGTACCCAAATAACATTTTTTATAATTTTTTTCCCACAAATAGAGCTTTCTTTTGGTGGTATTTAATTACAGCTGGGAGTTTTATTTTTTCCTAAACAAACAAAAAAAGGTGCAAAAAAAAAAAAAAAAAAAATCATGTTTCATAGTTTGTTATAAAGTTTTGCAAACAGGTCATTTTTTTCCTTCATTGAAATGCACTGATGAGGCAGCACTGGTGGGCACTGATAGGCTGAACTGGTGGGCACTTATAGGCTGCACTGGTGGGCACTGATAGGCACAGTTAAGGCGGCACTAATGGGCACAGATAAGGTGGCACCGATAGGCACAGATAAGGCAGTACTGATGGGCAAAGATGGGTACAGATAAGATGGCACTGATGGGTGGCATGGATGGGTGGCATGGATGGGTGGCACTAAGGGGCACTGATAGGTACCACTGATAGATGGGACTGATGGGCACTGATAGGTGGCACTGATAGGTGGCACTGCTGGGCGGCACTGATGGGCACTGGTAGATGACACTGATGGGCACGGATATGTGGCACCGGGATGCAGCACTGTTGTTGAGGCAGATTGTGGGCACTGATAGGTGGCACTGTGGGTACTGATTGGTGGCACTGTGGGCACTGATGGGGGGCACTTTTTTATTATTTAGGTGGCACTGGCAGGGGGCAGGTGGGCACTGATAAGCTGGCTGTGATTGGGACTGATGTCCCGATCATGGCCGCCGGTGATCGGCTTTTTCTCTGCGCGAGGAAAAATAGCCGATTATCGGCTCTGTTGTGTCACATGATCAGCTGTCATTGGCTGACAGCTGATCACGTGGTAAGGGGTCAGGATCGACCCCTTGCTCCGATCCGTGATCAGGTGAGTCTCATAGACTCGCTGATCCCAGAGTGCGCCGCGCGCGCCCCTCAGGGGGCGTGCAGGCCGCTCGTGCACGGGACGACGTCAATAGACGTAGTCCCGGCAAAGCAGGTCCGCGCTGTAGCCATCATTCGGCTATAGCGCGGATCTCTAGTGGTTAAACACCTTAAGCACTATGAAAACTGTAAAATTACATACAATACATTCGTTTACAGAGATCACCAAAAGAGCGTTACAACAGAATCACAAATGTGGAGTTACAAAGTGGTGTCCCATTATCTACACACATATATCTAAATTAACATTAAACATTTAAGGAAACATGACTATATGTTCAAACATGTGCATGTCTACAGCATATCTTTTAACTAACAGCATGGACTCAATTTGTGCCTAAAAACACATATACTGACAATGACAATGCACCTTTACTGCACACCTTGCTACGCTTGTCAAGGGGTGCAAACTTTAAACATGAGTTTTACACAATGTAGCTTGTAGGTACCTCTGTGACTAGCTACTGTATTGTGTGGTGGTATACTAGTGCATCACTAAACTGGCAACTCATTTACTTTCACCAAGCACCCAAAATCCATTTGCTCTGAGTTCTGTTATAGTTTGGCCCTGGTGATGAGTGGCTGCATGGTAATGGGATAGGACTAACTGGGTAATGTGCCCTTCCCTTGGGAGTATGACTGGGTGTTTTGTTTCTTGACTAAGGGTTGATCTCGATAGCCTTCCACCAACATGAAGAAGTCTTTGAACTAGAATGGGGTCAAGGTAATTAGGAGGGCTTGAACTTGGAAGACTATTTCCTCTTTGAAGAAGTTTTAGCTCTTGATAAAAAACGTGCTATTGAACTAAACCTATCGCTACCTCCCCAGCCTTCTTTCATTCCTCCAAAAGATTGCTGCAGAGATGGGTCTTCAATGGTATTCTCTTGATTCTTGCAATCACCTTGATGAGCATTAACCAACTGGAAAACTTGTTCAGACGATTTAGAATATCAGTTTGTCCACTGACTTGTGAGACAAGAGTTGTAATGGGTTTGACTTTGGGGTCACCTACAATCTGCTGAAGAGCTTGGAGATGTAAGCACTTCAGATTTCCATAGGAAACTAGGGCCGGATAACCAGCTTGAGGGGGGATATCTGCTACATGAAGACCTCTGGATGCATGGTCAGCTGGATTTTGTGCTGTATCCACATTAAATCTTCTCGCTTCATTATTGATATAGGCCAAAACTACCTGGGACTCTGTCCATAAGAATTTTTCATCAATTTCTATTTCAAGTTCTGCCTTCAACATGACACTCAAACTTACTGCAGTGACTGCAGCTGAGAGTTCAAGCCTTGGGATGCTCACGATCTTTGGCGGCGTGACTCTTGCTTTAGCTACCATGAAGCTGCAGTGAACTTGACTTCCGTCATTTTTGTACCTAAGATAAGAACAGGCACCATATCCTACATTGCTGCCAAAGGAAAAGTGGTGTGGTTCCACTTTCACTACGTTACCGAACTCAGGATGGTAGCATCTGGGTATCTTGATTTTCCTTAAAGCTTGCAGACTACTCTTCCAGTCCTCCCACCGTGGGCTTAAGCTCTCAGGAAGTGCTTCATCCCTGATGCCCCTGCAACAAAGCTCCTGGAGAATGCACTTGCCACTCAGTATGAAGGGAGCATAAAAAGAGGCTACGACTGACATAATACCACGACGTGTTGAGGGTCGATCCTTTGTCAATGCTGAAACTGAAGGTGCAGTTTGCCTTGAAACTTTGCTGAACAATCAAAGATGACCCTTAACTTATCTGGCTTCTTGGGGTGATAAACCCTGTGATGTGGGATGTACCACACTGTTTCTTCCTCTGATAATGAAAGGGCTGGTTCTGCATTACCTTTTCTGATCGTTTCTTCCATGAATACAGTATAGTGTTCGTAGTACTGTTTATTGGCCTTTAACCTTTTCTTTGGATGTTGAAGTCAAATAATGGCCAGCCTCTTATTGTTTGGTAGTGTTGGTTGACTGTTGTCTTTGATGGGTAACGGCATCTCATAGTGTCCATCTTTCCTTTTCATTATGGTTTCAGAGAGAAACTACACAAAACGAACGTCATCTTGAGACACATACTTATCTTCATAATTTCTTTCAGAGAAGTCCATTTCTAGAGTCTTTAACACATCAGTTACCGGGGGCATTGGCATTTCTTTTACTGCAACTGTGTATGAAGCTCTGGCTACCCTGCCTATCAAGATGTGAATTTGCTGATCCCATGATGCTCCAGCTGAGCATAGTCTTTGTGCAAAGGGCTTATTTTTTCGGAACCCGTAATGACCTCCAAGGGAGCCAGTACTGATGGGCAATCGTAACCGATCAGCAGTCAGACTTTGCCGTCTTGAAGTGGCTGTAACTTGTTTGCCAAATGCTTGAGGTGTGCAGTCTCTTTGGTGGGGATGTGAGAATTATCTACTGGAATGAAGTCTCTTGTATAGGCTTGATGGAGTTGGACTATAGCTTTAGAGTTGAAACCACACACTTGTAGACCATGAGCAATTTGGCTTGATATAACTGTATCAATGGCTGTCATGGTGCTGAGCTTTAGCTGTAACCAGGCCCAGACTGGGACAAAAAATAGGCCCAGGCATTTTGGATTGAGCAGCCCATGACATGTTAACCGGCCCCTTCCACACTCTCCACCCTGAGAGATCCCTGAAAGAGAGGAGAGGGGAACCCAGCAGAGGTGTGGGGGGGGGGGGGTGAGGTGGGACCAGGAAAGAGCATGGGGGGATGGAGAGCACAGGGAAGAACCTTGAAAACATGAGGTGGGGCAAGAGCACAGGGAGGAAGAGAAGAGCACAAGAGGCAGCAGAGAGCATGGGGGACAGCAGAGAGCATGGGGGGAGGTGAAGAGCACAGGGAGGGCGGTGGAGAGCATGGGGGAGGTATAAAGCACAGGGAGGGTGGTGGAGAGCATAAGGGGAGATGGACTGCACACGAAGGGCAGCAGAGAGCATGGGGGGAGGTGGAGAGCACAGGGAGGCTGGTGGAGAGCATGGGGGAGGTGGAGAGCACAGGGAGGGTGGCGGAGAGCATGGGGGAGGTGGAGAGGGCGGGGGAGGGTGGCGGAGAGCATGGGGGATGTGAAGAGTGCATGGGGGGTGGCGAGCACAGGGAGGGCGGTGTAGAGCATGGGGGGAGGTGGAGAGTGGGGTGGTGGCAGAGAGCATGGGGGAGGTGGAATGTACTGGGGGGGTGGCAGAGAGCATGGGGGAGGTGCAGAGCACTGGGGGGGTGGCAGAGAGCATGAGGAGGCAAAGAGTACGGCGGGGGGTGTGGAGAGCCCGGGGGGAGGCAGCAGAAATAAGCAGGATAGGAGGAGCGGTGGAGGCGGCTGCATATAGAACAGTCATTCTCTCCATCTTCCTCCTGCAGTCTCCTGCTTCTCCTCTACCTCTTGCAGGCATTCCGATACTGCAGGAGGAAGATGGAGAAAATGATTGTTCTATATGCAACCGCCCTCACCGCTCCTCCTATCCAGGTTACAAGGGGTGAGCGCAGAGTATGGGGCTGCACTCAAGTTTTCTGTTATCCAGGTTCAAGTTGTCAGGACTCAGCAGCAGGTGTCTGCTCTGGCTCCTCCCCTTCACAGTCATGCCTCCTGGTACCAATGGCTGACCTATATGGGCAGCCGCGGAGAGGCCGATGGCTTCTCATCTAGCTCCACCCCCTCTATGTTTACATCCCCCCGATGTCCCCCCAATGAGCTGAGTTTAACTGGCAGCTGGGCGGCCGTGGAGAGGCTGCAAGAGTGGCGCGGGCTCAAAGAGCCTTGTGCCCCGCATGGGGCAATTGCCCGGTTTGCCCTATGGCCAATCCGGGCCTGGCTGTAATGGCTTGGTGCTCACACTTAGCTTAGATACTAGGTCTCCCAAAAGAAATCACTCTGCGTGTCAAGTAAGGCGTAAGTGAGGATTTCTCTCTGAGGCTCCGCCGCAGCTGACAACAGAACTGGAACAATGCAGGAGGTGGCAAGAGTATGCCTTGTCAATGTATGGGACATAACTTTGAGAACGCTGTCATTTACATTATCTCCCATAGCTACTGAGTCATCATTTGGTGTTTTGACAGGCTCAGTGCTTCTCTGTATGTGCAAACAGGTTGGATGACGATGACTACATATGTTACATGTGTGTCTTCCTTTGTAGTCTTTTGAAATATGGCCCTTTCTTAAGCAACCAATGCAGAGGTGGTTTTCATAAATTAAGGCCTTCCTTTCATCGATGGTCCTTGCTGCAAAAGTCAGACATTTAACAACATTCTTCACAATCATTTAGAATAGCTAGGCCTCCACACAACCTTGAAGGAAATCCGCAAACTCTCTTAATGCTACAGGATCGTTTGCTGATATCTTTGGCCATTTAGTCAGCCTTTCTCTGAAAGCTCTTTGCACTATAAATGGACCTCCATATCTGTCCTGTAGGATTCCCCAGGCATCTAGATAAGCGTCTTCTGAATTCCGATAGAAGAAACCTTCCACTGCCTTATGAGCTTCACCACCAAGATACCTCTTCAAGTGCAGCATTTTTTCTCACACAGGAATCGTTTTTTGATCAATCAGCGCCATAAAGGATATCTTCCAATCTAAGAACTTTAAAGGATCACCTGTAAATACAGTTGGTTCAGGTATAGGGAGATGGTTGGAGATGAGCAGACTTGCGAGTCCTGGAATTAGACTACCTTCTTCTTGTGGTCTTGACACTTCAAGCAGTGTATTTGAAGGCTGAAATGGCACAGCTTTCTGATTAATTGAGGTTTGTGGTTCATTTTTTTTTGTAAAGGTTTTGTACCTTGTAGTCTGTCTCCTGTTCACCATATTCAAAAATATCATAGGCATTGTAAGCTTTCACTCTTGCTGCAGCTACCTTGACTTCATTTTCTGCTTGTAGCTGTTGCAGTCTTGTCTTTTCCTCATCTAACAGAAGTTTCGTTTCTGCCTCCATTTTGCTAAGCTTATCTTGTTGCTCACGCATCTGCTGCATCACCTTTACCTGTTCTATTTTGGCTGCAAGGTTGGCTTCTGCATCTGCACGTTTGCTAGATCTGGAAGTGGCTCTCGAGCTTGAGCTAGAGTCTGGTAATGACTCTGAGAGAACAGTTTCTGTTTCCGTTTTTCCAAAGACTGACTCATGCTCTTCTTTATTAAATACCATCCTCACTCTTTCCTTCTCAAGTTGATCATTAAAGGTTTCCTCCACATTCTCTATCTGTTTGCTGGTGAGGTTGCAGATTTCAGCTGTTAACGTGGTGCATGCATCCATTCTTTTAATAACGTATGAGGTAGTGGAATGATTAAGGCAAATTGACTCATACTGTTGGTGTACTAAAGCTTATTTGGCTTTAATCTCCATCATTCTTATATCAAGGTCTTCAGCTAGGCAGAAGTTCTGTAACGTCGTCCTAATTTCTTTGCTCGCCCCTTCCAAGAGTTGTATGCCTTGTTGAATGCTATTTCATTTAGGAATTTAGGAGATAGCATTACAATTTGACACTAGGCACTCGTATCACGAATATAATAACAATCTTTTCTTTAGTAAAATATAAATGATTTGGTTCATATACTAATTAAAGGTGATTTCCAGACTACATATAAAGCAGTCCGCTATATTTAAATGTCCATGTGACGTGTTTACTTTTTGGCCTATTCTCTGTTGCTAAGATGGCAACCACACATGTCCTTGAGAGGCGTTGGGAAGCCCTTACAATTTGTTGAAAACAGCAACACAGCCATAGATGACAGAGATGTGGCATTGAGTCTCCACCTCAGCGACAATTTTTTACTGTAGCGCCCCCCCACGAGACGAGAGCTTCTGACAGGTGCAGTACCTTTATTCCTTTGCCTCAAAGGTGTGCATTAATGTTGAACACCACAGAGGTTAATCCATTTTACTCCTTAAATACCTTAAGAACCATGAAAACTGTAAAATGACAATACATTAGTTTACAGAGATCACTAAAAGAGGGTTTCAACAGAATCACAAATGTAGAGTTACAAAGTGGTGTTCCATTATCTACACACATATATCTATATTAACATTAAACATTTAAGGAAACATGACTATATGTTCAAACATGTGGATTGTCTACAGCATATCTTTCAACTAACAGCATGGACTCAATTTGTGCCTAAAAACATATATACTGACAATGACAATGCACCTTTACTGCATACTTTGCTCCACTTACCAAGGGGTGCAAACTTTACATTTTAGAAAACTTCCATAAACAATAGCCTTCCCACGAGGTACTACTGACTTGCCTGTGAATGCTGACTTAATGAGAGCCCCTTTCTCCAAAACTAGAGGAAGCAAGAAGTGTCTGATGATTAAAACATTCCCCAGAGAAACAAAAGGAAGGCAATAAAGGTTCCACCTGTGAGTCAGTGCTGAACAAAGGTTTAAAGTGACAAGCGGACAGTTACAGAGAGGCAGACGCTCACAGGCCACTAAAAGAGGGCAAGCAAGCTCTGTGTCTACAGTCAACAGTGCTAGTTGTGGACATGGTTCATCCCCTGCAGGTGGCTGTGGGGCACGCTTGTCCCTTTTCCTGCTGCTGGCCATGTTATTGAGCCAGAACATGCAGAAGAGTTGGTGGAGTGGATAACAAAGTCCTCATCCTCCTCATCCTCTGTCACCCAGGCTCAGAGTAGTTTGCCTTCCCCACATCATCAGGACTAGTGGCCAAAAGAGAGTCCTACCCGCACACATTACTAAAGAGTTCAAAAGCTTTTACTCCCACCTGTATAACATACCACTGACGACATCATCCCAATCAGATATGGATGACTATAATGCATCTTCTCAACTGCCCTCTCTCTCCCCGGACATCCGAGCAGAGTTAGAATCCCCTATAACCTTATTAGAACTCCAACAAGTTGTAGGGACAATGAAGCCAGGTAAAGCCCCAGGACCTGCCGGCTTTACATTGCAATACTACAAAACACTACTCCCATTACTGGGTCCACATATGATCACGTTATTTAATGCAGTTGGCACTGGTAAAGTATTTGTAGGGGACAGCTTGGGAGCTCATATCACAGTGATTCACAAGGAAGGGAAAGACCCAGCGGCATGTAGCAGTTATAGGCCAATATAACTTTAGAATGTGGATCTTAAGCTTTTCACTAAGATCCTAGCCACCCGGTTAGCACAACACCTTTAACAGCTTGTACATTTAGACCAAGTTGGCTTCATTCCGTCAAGGGAAGCTAGAGACAGTACCACTAAGGTTCTGAATCTGCTACATGTTGTATGGTCCATGAACACCCCATGTATCTTTCTGAACACAGACGCCGAAAAGGCATTTGACCGGGTAAACTGGACATTTATGTTCGTGGTTCTCAGAGGTATTGGATTGGAAGAGGTAATGACTAGTCTGATAGCCAGCATATACTCCAACCCAACTGCCTGGGTAAAAGTAAACAGAGTCCTCTCCGACCCCTTCCCCATAACAAATGGGACAAGACAGGGATGCCCTCTGTCCCCCTATTTGTCCTCTCCCTAGAACCCTTCCTATCCACAAGCAGATTGAATCCAGACATACAGGGAATAACAGTGAGGAACACTGATTGTGTCACCGCCTCCCAGTTTGTGACAGGAGACAGATGGCCCACGATCAGGGGCATACCAAGAGGTTGGCCAGACTGGCGCCCGCCAGGGGCGCAGGCCGAGGGGGGGGCGCATATTGGCAGTGTTCTACTGCTCTTCTAACTTGTTCTCACACACACAGCCCGCCTTCACATCACCTCACATGCTTCAGATGCAGATGCATGTCTCCCGTCCCTGCAGCCTGTCTCACACACACAGCAGAACAAAGCTGCCCCCCCCCCCCCCTCATTAAGCTCTGTATAAGCACAAGAGGAAGGGGAGCAGGACCATGCACTGACTTCAGGTCTGTACAAACTTTTCTATGCTTTATAAATAGACAGGGAGGAGGGGGAGAGAGTGGCTGGGATTGGGAAGGAGGAAACTAAAACGATGTACAGCCTGTACATACAGTGCAGCCTGGGATATAACTACAGGTCCCAGCATGTTCTGCACCTCCATGGTAACCTGTGATAGGACTACAGGTCCCAGCATGTTGTGCACCTCCATTGCAGCCTTTGATAGGCCTAGAAGTTTCAGCATGCCTTGCTCCTCTATTGCAGCCTGTGCTAGAGCTAAAGGTCTCAGCATGAATGATCTGCACTTTCATTGTAGCGTAGGTTCCTTTGTGACGGGGCTAGAACAACAAGTCCCAGCATTCTGTGCACCTCTCTTGCAGCATGTGATAGAACTAAAAGTCCCACTATGCTCTGCAGGATCATTGCAGCCTGTGATAGGACTAGGAGCTCCAGCATGCCTTGCTCCTCTATTGCAGCCTGTGATAGAACTACAGGTCCCGGCATGAATGCTCTGCACTTTCATTGTAGTATAGGTTACTCGGTGGCTGGGCTATAACTAAAAGTCTCAGCATGCATTGCACCTCTCTTGCAGCCTATTATAGAACCACAAGTCCCAGCATGCTCTGCACCTGTCTTGCAACCTGTAATAGAACTACAAGTCCCAGTATGCTCTGCACCTCTCTTGCAGCCTATGATAGAACTACATGTCCCACCATGCTCTGCAGCTCTCTTGCAGCCTATGATAGAACTACATGTCCCACCATGCTCTGCACCTCTCTTGCAGCCTATGACTGAACCACAAGTCCCAGCATGCTTTGCACCTCTCTTGCAGCCTGTAATAGAACTACAAGTCCCAGTATGCTCTGTATCTCTCTTGCAGCCTATGATAGAACTACATGTCCCACCATGCTCTGCACCTCTCTTGCAGCCTATGACTGAACCACAAGTCCCAGCATGCTTTGCACCTCTCTTGCAGCCTGTAATAGAACTACAAGTCCCAGTATGCTCTGCATCTCTCTTCCAGCCTATGATAGAACTACATGTCCCAGTATGCTCTGCACCTCTCTTGCAGCCTATGATAGAACTACATGTCCCACCATGCTCTGCAGCTCTCTTGCAGCCTATGACTGAACCACAAGTCCCAGCATGCTTTGCACCTCTCTTGCAGCCTGTAATAGAACTACAAGTCCCAGTATGCTCTGCATCTCTCTTCCAGCCTATGATAGAACTACATGTCCCAGTATGTTCTGCACCTATCTTGCAGCCTATGATAGAACTACAAGTCCCAGTATGCTCTGCACCTCTCTGGCAGCCTATGATAGAACTACATGTCCCAGTATGCTCTGCACTTCTCTTGCAGCTTATGATAGAACTACATGTCCCAGCATGCTCTGCACCTCTCTCGCAGCCTATGATAGAGCTACATGTCCCAGTATGCTCTGCACCTCTCTTGCAGCCTGTGATAGAACTATAAGTGTCAGCATGCTCTGCACTTTCATTGGTCTTCAACCTATGATAGAACTAAAAGTCCCACTATGCTCTGCAGGAGCATTATAGCCTGTGATAGGGCTACAAGTCCCAGCATGCTTTACAGAGGTGGGGCAGAAGACCAGGGGGGTACAGAGGTAGGGCTGAAGACCAGGGGGGTACAGAGGTGGGGCTGAAGACCAGGGGGGTACAGAGGTGGGGCTGAAGACCAGTGGTGTACAGAGGTGGGGCTGAAGACCAGGGGAGTACAGAGGTGGGGTTGAAGACCAGGGGGGTACAGAGGTGGGGCTGAAGACCAGGGGGGTACAGAGGTGAGGTTGAAGACCAGGGGGGTATAGAGGTGGGACTGAAGACCAGGCGGGTACAGAGGTGGGGCTGAAGACCAGGGGGGTACAGAGGTGAGACAGATGTGCAGGAGGTACAGTGTTGGGGAAGAAAAGCAGGGGGTGTAAAGCAGTGGGGCAGATGTGAAAGGAGGTGTATTGGTGGGGCAGATGAGAAAGTGGGTTACATTGGTGGGGCAGATGGGTTCAGTGTTACGAAAGATGAGAAGGTGATTCAGTAGTGAGACAGAAGAGCATGGGGATATGGCAGTGGAGCAGATGTGCCGGGAGGTAAAGTGGTGGGGCAGATGAGAAAAGGGGTACATTAATGGGGCAAATGTGCAGGAGGTACAGTGGTGGAAGGGATGAGAAGGGGGTTTAGAGGTGGGACAGAAAATCAGGGGTTACAGAGGTGGGGCAGAGGAGAAAAGAGGTACATCGGTGAAACACATGAGCAGGGGGTTACAGTGGTGGGGCAGATGTGCAGGGGGTTACAGTGGTGAGGCAGATGAGCAGGGGGTTACAGTAGTGGGGCAGATGAGCAGGGGGTTACAGTAGTGGGGCAGATGAGCAGGGGGTTACAGTGGTGGGGCAGGTGTGCAGGGGGTTGCAGTGGTGGGGCAGATGAGCAGGGGGTTACAGTGGTGGAGAAGATGAGCAGGGGGGATAGTGACCTGAGGTGTGGAGTTGCAGGAATTGGGGCTGATTTGAGGCGTGAGGGTGCAGGATGTAAATTTCTCACTACCAAAGTAGTTTACAGCATTTACTTTATAAAAAATCCTTTTAGTGATTGAGAGTGTGAAGTTTTTGAAATTGAAGTTGAAATTTTTTTGTTATAAAATCGTCACTCTCAACTTCTTTGAAAACATTTTTCGGCACACTGTGCTCAAAACGTTGCCTACCCCTGTACTAGAACATTTATTATTATTATACAGAATTTATATAGCACCAATAGTTTACGCAGCACTTTAGAAAATAAAAGGGAGACAATAGAGTTATAATACAATAACATACAAGAGGATTAGGAGGGTGGTGCTCAGAAGAGCTTACAATCTAAAAGCATTCCACTTTTTATTTAGCCGGTTCCCGACTGGCGCACGCTGATGTACGTCGGCAGAATGGCATGGCTGGGCAAATGGGCGTACCTGTACGTCCCTTTAAATTTGCTGCTATGCCTTCACTTACACGCTGGCCGGGACCTCCGTGAGTCGGGTCGCGGATCCCACAGACTGGATCGCGGCAGGGATACCCACGATCGTCTCACTGGGAGGAAGAACGGGGAGATGCTAATGTAAACAAATCTCTGCTCCCTGTGATCGGGAGCGGTGATCAGTGTCACACGTAGCCACGCCCCCCCCCATGGTTAGAAATGCCCCAGGACACACTTAACCCTTACTCTGCCCCCTAGTAGTTAACCGCTTCACTGCCAGTGTCATTTACACAGGAATCAGTGCATTTGTATAGCACTGATGGCTGTATAAATGACTATAGCCCCTAAAATGTGTCAAAAATTTCCAATGTGTCCGCCATAATGTCACAGTCATGATAAAAATCGCTGATCACCGCCATTACTAGTAAAAAAATTATTAACAAAAATGCCATAAAACTATCCTCTATTTTGTAAACGCTATAACTTTTGCGCAAACCAATCAATAACCACTTATTGTGATTTTTTTTAACCAAAAATATGTAGAAGAATACGTATTAGCCTAAACTGAGGAAAAACATTTTTTTTAGATATTTTTGGGGGATATTTATTATAGCAAAATGTAAAAAATAATGCGTTCTTTTCAAAATTGTCGCTCTTATTTTGTTTATAGCGCAAAAAATAAAAACCACAGGGGTGAGCAAATACCACTAAAATAAAGCTCTATTTGTGGGGGAAAAAAGATGTCAATTTTGTTTGGGAGCCACTTCGCTCGACCGAGCAATTGTCAGTGAAAGCGACGCAGTGCCGAATCGCAAAAAGTGCTCTGGTCAGCAAGGGGGTAAAATCTTCGGGGGCTGAAGCGGTTAATTTTGGTAGATAAGATTAATTTTTTTATTTTTTCTACCGACAGCCTATTCTGGATTGGTAACCATTTTGGTAACCATAACAATAATACTCATACCCAGGAGAACAGATGATGGTTCAATAACAGTGGCAGGTTTTATGGTGCTGCTGATTGTATAGAACACAGGACATTCCCAGGAACCTATTGGTTTAAATAAAACATTCATTCTATAACGACATCTACGTGTGCTGGGAAAGCCCACAAAATCGAATGCTTTCCCAACACACAGGGAAATTCACTGCACTTGAGTGGGGGTGCCACTAATTGTCAATGGCACCCCCCATTAGGGTGCCCACGTGTCCCGGATTGCCCGGGATTGTCCCGCAATGGACATCTCTGTCCCTGGTCCCGGGCACCTTCATTCCGGGACAATACAGTGTCCCGGAATGAAGTAGTGAACACAGCCAGTGCAGCCACCCTATTAACTTCATTTGCGGAACTAGTTGCTAGGGCTGGCCCCGCCTGGCGTCTAGTAACCAGTGACGTCAGCACAGTAAGGTCGGGAGCGACGCCTGCGCCTAGAGCTGCCCTGCTCTTTCCACCCATCTTGGCAGTCAGCAACTCTTCCTTCTCCGGCACCCGGGGGCATGCAGCAGGGAGTCAGAACAGTGTCTCCCCGAATCCCTAACCAGCCCACCTGCTGTGTGTCAGTCTGCCCCACTGCTGCTACTGATGGGGTGGCAGGCGGTGGGTCTGGTTACCAGTGATGACAGTGCCAGGAAGCAGGAGTGGCAGAGGCTAACCCCAGAGGAGCACAATGTATCCAGACTCCGTTCCGGAACTCCTCCTCCCTGCACTTCACCGCAAAGACAGAGCAGGTGGTACCGACAAGGAGCTGCAGTAAGCCACACAGGCAGGGGCAGTACAAAGGGGGTGGAAGGGGCACCTGCCCTGGGTGGTTTTCCAATATGCAGTGAGGGGGGTGCATTGGGAGCTTCCATGGTTTTCCTGCCTCATTGCCAGGAGTGACTGTTCTCCCTCATTCTCTGCACTGTAACGATCCTCACTCTTATCTCTCAGTCTCTTATCTGTGCAGTTATAAATCTGTCTCCTGTAGCCTGTGCCATGCCCACTGTATGCTTCTACACTGCACATGGAGGAATGCCATCATAGCTGAGCTCTCCTGGGGTCCTGAGCAGTGAATAGTGATTACAGAGAACCAATCTTTTAGCAGCAGCCAACAGAGACAAGAACAGCTGAAAGATCCATTCCCTGTAATCACTACTGCACTGCCTAAGATAGGGCTCTGAAATTCTGACCACCTCTGTGCTCCCCCTTCTTCCTCCAGTTATTGGATACTAATTCCACTGTGGGGTCCTAACCCCCAGCTCCCAGAGGAGGACAGAATTTCCCATGTTACACACTTGCTCCTCATCCAATCTCCCACTGTGAGCTACAGCCATGCTGCTTAAGGTAGAGGGCACACTAATGTAAAGGGGAAGGAGGGGGGGCAAACTAATGTAAGGAGGGGGCGCTCTTATGTAAGGACAGGGCACACTAATGTAAGGAGGGGGTGCTTTTATGTAAGAAGGGGGCACACTAATGTAAGGAGGGGGTGCTTTTATGTAAGAAGGGGGCATACTAATGTAAGGAGGGGGCGCTCTTATATAAGGAGGGGGCGCTCTTATATAAGGAGGGGGCGCTCTTATATAAGGAGGGGGCGCTCTTATATAAGGAGGGGGCGCTCTTATGTAAGGAGGGGGTGCTTTTATGTAAGAAAGGGGCACACTAATGTAAGGAGGGAGTGCTCTTATGTAAGGAGGGGGCGCTCTTATGTAAGGAGGGGCACTTTTATGTAAGAAAGGGGCATACTAATGTAAGAAGCGGGGCACACTAATGTAAGGAGGGGGCGCTCTTATGTAAGAAAGGGGGCACACTAATGTAAGGAGGGGGTGCTTTTATGTAAGAAAGGGGCACACTAATGTAAGAAGCGGGGCACACTAATGTAAGGAGGGGACGCTCTTATGTAAGAAATGGGGCACACTAATGTAAGGTGGGGGTGCTTTTATGTAAGGAGGGGGCACACTAATGTAAGAAGTGGGGCACACTAATGTGCCCCCTTGCATCCTCCCGAGAGTCCCCTTACAACCCTGGGAGTGCCACTTAGTACAGTAGTACTAAGGGGGCACCCTGGAGGAGGATGTAAGGGGGGGGATAGACCTGCTGTACTCCCTGCGGTAGTCCCTATGAAAAGTGATCCTAGCACCCACTTATGATCTTGCACACAGGCCCACTGATTTAATAATATGCCACTGCCCCAGCCTCAAAAATTGGCCAAAAAAAAAAAAGTATCAAAAATTATCTTTTTTTGGGGGGGGGGGGGTTGTCCCTGAATGGAAGTCTGGAAATGTGGTCACCCTACCCCCCATGCATCTGCAAACACACATCCTAAACTGAATGGTGCTGCAGCAGAATGCGGTTCTATGCAGCATGTTTTTAGAAAAGAGCCAGGGACTTCTTTTCCATGTTTTTCACATGTAGGGGAGTGCATTAAAATGAATGGGCTGTCCTATGCACAAGAGCATGCAGAAAGGCACCCATGCAAGCAATAGTGCCAACCAAACCCATTCACACCACCCTGTGTTGAGCTGTGATGTGTAGCAGATAGACAGGGCAATTTGCTTTGTGTGCCGTGTGTTCAGTTCACACCACTGAAGTGAAAACAAGTAGGATGTTCTTTATTACTATACTGTTTTTGGCATACTACAACACTGTGTATGGCGGTGCATAAACAGGAATGATATGTCAGTTTGTGACATTTCAAAAAGCTGCAAAATGAAAAAAATAAAAAGTTGAATAGTGTGATGCATTGTAATAAGCACATGACTCTGTTCCTTTCCCAACGCTCACCAGGGACCTCTTCTGATATGAGGTCACATTGAAATTTTAGATGGCCAAGCTAAGCACAATATGAAGCATAAGCATAATATGAATACAGATTCTTATCTTTTAGTATATTTAGCAACTTTAAAAATGTAAAATGAGTTATATTAGAAAAAATATAAAACCTATTAAGGTTTATAAGGTTTTAGATTTCTTCTGAATGTGATACCACGTGTTTATCCTAAATCTCATCTGACTACTATGTTTATATGCAATATCTTTTTTCAAAAGTCAAAACCATTGTAAAGGGACTGTATAGCCTAAACATTATCTTTAATGGATATGCAGACAATTATAAATGAAAGTAAATCGATGTAAAAAAGCAAACAACTGAAATTCTAACTCTTTAATGAAGGGAGGTTGCCGGGGGGAACGTGGCACAGTTACATAATTTTCTTCAGGCTATCCCGAAATCCCAAGTTTACAGCAGACCAACAGAACCGCTCCCACACGTCCTCTCCAAAATGTATTCCCTTCTGAATACCCCCCCCCCCTCCCCCACAACAACCATGCCTGCCTTGCATTACGAAATGAGAAACAGATCTCAACTATAGAAATAAGTTGGTCCACACTATCCCAGAGACACATTATTGTTGAAGGTACCTCATCCCCTAATAATTCTATAAATATTGTATCCAAGAATAGGAAAAAAGGGGGGGGCAGGGGATTTTTTTACGGTACACTATATAAAGAGACAGAGATTTCTTAAAAAAGAATTCATAGCTTTAATATTGGAAATATGTTAAAATTATTTTGGAAGAACCAAAATAGCAAAAATATAATAACAAATACACTTTTTAGACAAAAATTTTTTACATGACACAAAGTATAGGGGATCCTGAAAATGTTAGTTGCTGAGAATGATCATGTATCCTCCCGACATGTTTCGCGTTTTTGCTTCTTCAGGGGAGTATGCAACTAACATGAACATAGACACAAAAAAAAGGGGTTTAAGAATACAGAAAATACATTTATGCCATACAATTAGATACACATAAATTTCAGAACATTAAATATGAAATTGGTCTCAATTCGCTCAGTCCAAGGAGGTACAATGCTTACCCAGGTGTAATCATTCCCGGCATCACAACCCACAAGCCAATAGATGGTGAGATAGGTGGCAAGAATTAGGTGACAGGATCAAATGCTAAAAACAACCCAGCCCCATGCAGGGCATAGATGGAGGTAGACAAGCGCTACAAAGATCAAAAACAAAATCCAGAGATAAGTACCAAGTTTACAAATCCAGCACAGGTATTGAAAATTGTTAGTTTGTAACATAAAGGGTAAATGATATCAATCCCTAAATTATAAGAGGGAATTGGGGCTGAAAAACATGCCTCCATAGTAGAACATGAGATGCTCATTATCAAAGGAATGAAATAATTGATTTTAATTACACCTAATTAGTATAAGGGTTGTAAGAAATGGCTGCTGGGGATATACAACTAATATACTGTTAAAGAGAGTAAAAGGAATAAAAATTATTTTTACCTGCAGTTAGAGTCAAAGATGAAAGAATTAATTCCATATAATGATATTGGTGCAATACAAATGCAACAGATTACAAAGAAAGAATCAATTGATTCATTGTGGTGTTTTATAAATTACAGAGTGCAGCGGTATGCTGCCACTGCCAGGCTTGCTGAACCTACAAGCAAATAAAAAGAAGGATAAATAGATATGGGTATAGAAAGATGAGAAACGGTGTTGTAACAGTATGAAGTTCAACTAAAAAGGTATATTTACCAAAAGGGAGAGTCAGCGTGGCGGTAGTATCTGTGCTGAACCTGCACTACAGATGAAGTGACAGCGCTGCCTTTTGTATCCCCCATCCATCGAGCCGGCGTCTGACGTCACCGGCTCGATGCGGACAGCCATAGGTGGAAGCAGTGAGCATGTGCAAAGCCTTTCAAGTCGGCATTTGAACTACCAACCCCATAATGCCTCAGTGCTGACACGAGGTTCATTAGGGTAAATGCTGATGGAGATAGGGCTACCCTAGCTCTCCGCCCTTAAGGGGGCGGGAAGACACAAGCCTGCATAGAGGGCAGATGAAACGACGATTGTCATGGCTTTTAACCCTAGAGGGGATTACATGCTCCCTTCCACCTCAAATCGGGAGCCGCCTGGGGATATAACCCAGCGGCGCCCTTGGGTGTCCATATGCCCTTGCATACTTGGAGCAAGGGAAGATGAAAAACAGAAGATCTCAACTATATTTTTACTACATCTCAAAAACAGAATATGATCGTTTTCTCTCTCAAGTTCTCCCTTTACACTAAAATGCAAGAGACCAACTATAAGATCCTGACAAGGTGGTACTTGACACCTAGTCACCTGCATACGATGTTCTCTGACACTTCTGAGCAGTGTTGGCATTGCAATGAGGACAGGGGAACGATGCTGCACATATTGTGGACATGCCCTAGACCAGTGATTCTCAACCAGGGTTCCTCCAAAGGTTGCTAGGGGTTCCTTCAGCATTGGGCAATTTCTGCCTCTCAAATAAGTTCTCACTGACACCATTGATCATTTTAGCTATCTGTAAGGAGGTAATTCTTCCCAATGACCACAAGTGTAAGGACCATTCTTCCCACTGACCATCACACTAATGTATCATGAGTTGTAGATTTTTAAAATTTAGCAGGGGTTCCCCTAAGACCAGAGAACTATTTGAAGGGTTCCTCTGTCTTGAAAAGGTTGAGAAAGGCTGCCCTAGACTGATGACTTTTTGGACTGCGGTTCACACCATCTCCCAAAAAATTCACAAAATTCCAGATGCCGAAGCACCCAGCATTTTTTCTACTCCACATATCAACTCTATCTCCCAAAGTCTATAAAAAGTCTATTCTGCGTCACCTGACGAATGCAGCGAAATCATGCATTCCCTTTCTCTGTAAACAGCAAAACCCACCACCCACAGCAGTTTGGCTGGGGAAGGTGGAAGAGATTAAAAAGATGGAGGATCTAATACTATACTAAGACAGACATGAAACTTTCAAGAACACCTGGGATGTTTGGAACATGTTTATATTCTTGGAAGAGGGCAAGGCCCTCTATGAGACCTGAGTAAATGAAAAATTTGATAAAATACTGGAGATTAGGACTGGCCTGAGCCAGAAATACAATTTCAGTCAAACGTCACCCTACCCCCTCACTCCTCCCCCTCCTTCCTTCCCCTCCGCCCCCCCCCCCCCCTTCCCTGCACCAGCACTCTTTACTTACTATAAAGCCCCATACACACTATCAGATTTTCTGCTGATTTTTTTTCCTTCAGATTTACCAAAACCATATAATATGAGGTCAAACCTTAGGAGTTTCAATGTGTATGCAATCAGGCAGGCCCTTGCACTACATGGTTTTGGTAAATTTGAAGACAAAAATCAGCAGAAAATCTGGTAGTGTGTATGGGGCTTAACTTGTCTATAAGTGTTTTTTAAAAATTAGGATATGGGCTGCCCATTATTTTTGGTACACATGTGTATGTATTTAGCACACTAGCGCCATGTAGTTACAGGAAGACAGTAAATGTCACTTGCGAAATCTCCAATATGAACGCTGACTGTTCTAATATACATTACTACTTACTGTGCCATGCTATAAAGGAGGCTACGACCTCCGTGGTTGATGGCTCCTATTGGATTCTGTGGGCCTTGCCCTATTTTTGAAAATAAAATTTATATTTGAAAAAAAGGCTCTGATGTTGGTTCCCAGGTTGAGGAAGGGAGTAACGTGAGCCTAGAGAGAGGGGGTGCCCAAGAAGTACACCTCCATCTGATTTTAGCATTCAAATTTCCCTACCCCAGTTGCTAAACTGGAAAAATAAATATGACCCCAGTCATCCATATGCTCAGCAAGAAGGAAGAAAAAAAGAGCGCACCAGCCTTGTGCTTTATCCTTTGGATATGTATTTATTAAAACCGTAAAAAGAAAACTACTCACAAGCGGTTGTATAAAATCTTGCAATATGAATAGTCGTCAAGTAGCAGCATCTAGTCACAGATGAGCGGAACTCTCCAGAGATCACAGAGGAGCTCACACCCAGCTGATGCATTTCGAAGGCACCATCCCTTCTCGCCCAGAGCTCAGCAGTCAGACACCCTTCCAACAGACCATCCACTGGGTTTTGAGGATGGACTACTGGCCAGAACTTGCTCAGTATGCAATTGAGCTACTGGCCTGACCTGCATCCAGCGTTCTTTCTGAACGCACATTCAGTGCTGCTGGAGGGTTTGTAACGGATCATAGTGTGTGACTGTTCACAGACTCCGTTGATAGGCTCACATTCATAAAAATGAATTAGTCTTGGATCAGCAGCAGCTATAAAGCACCTGATGCTGATGTAACTGATTGATTTTTCTATGGATGTGAGATCTCTTGAAGACTGCCTATGCTGAGTGACTATGCTATTCCTCCTCAATCTTGATGATGCTAGGTGACCAACAATATTCTTGGTTTAGGGCACGACCACTACTGCCTAAGGCTCAATTTTTCTGCCCCTGTTTAACAGGGGCATGTAATTACAATTTTTGATCAAATATTTCACAGCAGGGCACGTTCCTGCACCCAACAAGCATAACTGTGTCCCTCATTCCTCCTCATTTTTCCCTCATTTTGGTCTGATCTATATAGTTGTATAACCACTTACAGACCGGACCATTTTGCTGGTCAAAGACCAGACATCTTTTTGCGATTCGGCACTGTGTCGCTTTAACTGACAATTGCGCGGTCGTGCCACGTGGCTCCCAAACAAAATTGACGTCCTTTTTTTCCCACAAATAGAGCTTTCTTGTGGTGGTATTTGATCGCCTCTGCGGTTTTTATTTTTTGCGCTATAAACAAAAATAGAGCGACAATTTTGAAAAAAAAAACGCATTATTTTTTACTTTTTGTTATAATAAATATCCCCAAAAAATATATAAAAAAAACGTTTTTTTCCCTCAGTTTAGGCCGATACGTATTCTTCTACATATTTTTGGTAAAAAAAATCGCAATAAGCGATTATTGATTGGTTTGCGCAAACGTTATAGCGTTTACAAAATAGGGATAGTTTTATGGCATTTTTATTAATAAGTTTTTATTATTTATTTTTTTACTAGTAATGGCGGCGATCAGCGATTTTTATTGTGACTGAGACATTGTGGCGGACACATCGGACATTTTTTGGGACCATTGTCATTTATAAAATAATCACTGCTGTATAAATGCAGTGATTCCTGTGTAAATTACACTGGCAGTGAAGGGGTTAACCAGTGGGTGGCAGTGTAGGGGTTAAGTGTTCCTAGGGGTGTGTTACTAACTGTGGGGAGGTTGGGCTTTCATTTAGTGAACACTGATCTCTGCTCCAATCACATGGAGCAGAGATCAGCATCAATAGTTGCTAGGCAGAATGGAGAAATGCTGTTTACACAGCATTTCCTCCATTCAGCCATCCCGTAATACGATCGCGGGTATGCCCGCGGCGATCGAGTCCGCAGGACCCGCGATCGGACTGACGGGGGTCCCGACCGGCACGCGAGCGCGACGCTGGCGTCGCGCTCGCGATGGCAGGGCGGCATTGAAGATTGGACGTACCTGTACGCCAATATGCCCGCCCGTGCCATTCTGCCGACGTACATCGGCGTGCGCTGGTCGGGAACCGGATATAAAATGCACTTTTTATCTTTCATAAAGTGTTTCCTAGTGCAAAATCTTTCATCTAAATTTCAAATTGCTGCATTTGTAAAATTTAAAAGCCAATATAAAGGAATAGTAGTGGTAAAAAAAAAAAGCCCTAGTGGATTTAATTAACCTTTTTGTTTTTGGTTAATTCTCCTTTATGTGCGTGTGACAGGGGGCGTGTCCTATGCCTACATACGTTTGCTAGTAGGTGTCCCTCCCATTTCAAAATGTTGGGAGGTATGTCTTTACAGCTCGGTAAGGGTGTGAAACTCACTTCTACAGTTGGTGTTCTCAGTGAGGCGATTTGATAGATTCAAAAAACTTTTAGGTGTGTTTTCTAGCAAGCACAATGTAAGGTAATATGAAAAGTTGTAGTGACATACAAACACTCAGGTTGAACTGGATGGACACCCAGTTACTATGTGATGAAAGAGTTTCATAAATTAATATCTTTTCTTTCTTGAGTTAGCCAAAATCCTCCTTTATTTATGTTTACACACTCCCCCCCAGACACTGAAGATCATTGCTCTTTATTGGCCAGACACTGCAGATAACAGTGGGAGGGTTTCAGCAACAGAGGCAATTCTGTCAATCCAGAAAGCAGTGGGAGGAACTAGGTGTGGCCTGGTGCTGACTGACCAGCTACAGGCTTGTGAATGAGCAGTAACAATGCTGATAGCCATGCCTCCTGCAACGTCTTCTCATACTACTGTAGTGGAAGCAGGCGCGTGACGAGAGTGACAACTATGCTCTGAAATCAGGAGCTGTACAGCATATTTGTCACACAATCACAGGAAACTGCTTTAGGTGGTGACAGGATTAACAGATATTTTTGAGACCTTGCAGGAGAACTAAGCAAGATTTGCCAGCAGTTAAGCTTTTCAGCACACATTATTTAAATAAGAGGCCATAGTTCTACTTTAACCACTTCCCGCCTGGTCAATAGCAAATTGACGTCCGGGAAGTGGTTCTGTTATCCTGACTGTCCTTCAGGATAACATGCCGCCGCACGCCTGTGGGGGCACACATCGTGGTGATCGGTGGAGCAGTGTGTCAGTCTGACTGGCCTGACTAAACTCGTGCACCCCCTAATTTAAATATGACCCGCCCCTTCCTGTCAAGGCCACACCCCCTGCTGTTTAAGATCCAACTTGACATTTTCCAGTGGGGACACAAGTTCTGTGGGCCTGGGGGGAAGGGGGGGCAATGGATTCCCTTAATTTGCATAGATTTCCTCTAACTTCCTGATTGGCTATGGGGCAGGAAATGAAGGAAAATCTCTGCAATGAGAAAGGGATGATAAAAAAAAAACTGACAGGGGCTATAACTCTGCCTTATTCTATCCAAAATGAAAAAAAAAAAGTGTTGCCTATAGTTCTACTTTAAGCACAAATTTCTGAAAATATTTTGGAAAGGACTAAGAAGATATAACCATGCCAATGGTGCAGCAGAAAACAAATAACACAGTGAGGTTTGTGGTCCAGGATGATAGGACAGGCAAAATTAGAAGTTGTGCCCCCCACAGTTGCAGAATGCCGGCCTCCGCATACTGGAAGCAGTGCCTCCGCTTTATGAGGGTGCTAGACTAATTTGCCTCTTAGTCCAGTCCGCCCCATAGAACTGGCGCTACACTAACAGGGATAACTGAGTGGCTAGGGGAATAAAACATCGAAATTTTGGGTCCATGACCAGGAAACTCCTCAGAACTTAATCCCATTGAGAACGTGTGGTCAATCCTCAAGAGGCGGTGAACAAAAAAAAAAAAAAACAAATTCTGGCAAACACCAAGCATTGATTATGCAAGAATGGGCTGCCATCAGTCAGGATGTGACCCTGAAAGTTGATTGACAGCATGCCAGGGCAGATTGCAGAGATCTTGAAAAAGAAGGGTCAACACAGCAAATATTGATAATAAACTTCATGTAATTGTCAATAAAAGCCTTTGACACTTATGAAATGTGTGCAATTATACTTCAGTATACCATAGTAACATCTGACAAAAATATCTAAAAACACTGAAGCAGCAGACTTTGTGAAAATTAATATTTGTGTCATTCTCAAAACTTTCAGTCATGGCTGTACATGCCCCTGCAGCCCTGGTGTTGACTAATCACATGGAAAGGTTTGGAAAACCTGCTATGGTTAGAGATTGGGTAGTTTATGAATAATCAAATTATTGGCCAATGGCCATTACTTCTCCAGCCTATCCTCCAGATTTGCCAGTCAGTGGCTAGAATTAATAATGGGCATTACAAACTTTTGACTCTGCTCACCTATGATGTGATTTTGCTGATTTTGAAATTAAAAGTGTAGAAGAGTGTGAATCATGGACCAGATTGTGCTGGCTTTCCTGCAAATTCTAAGATATTGGTCCAAAAACACCAAGAGGTAAAGAATAAGGATGATCCTATTTTTTCAGGTTTCCTCCCCTGCTTTACGCGGCTGGGCTGTGGGGCAGAGTTGTCTAAATCTTAGGGACAGGAATACAAATCCTTTAGCACGTAAAACAGTTCTCATTTCATCCATGTATTTAGCTTTGTTCATGGAGTTTGGCATATATAAAGCTAATGGTTATTTCATAATATTCGACACAATGTTTAATAAATGGAAATCCATGGAAATTGAAATGAAAATCCAAGAACTATTTACTATTTATTAAGAATTATTTGATATTCCTTTTAAACTCCATATTGTGTTTCATCTCTTGCAGGGTATGGAGTAATGGCAGATGGGACCACTACATATGTCAATTCCTCAGTATGTACTGTGAATTATCAGCCAGTTAATCCTCCTATAGTAATTGATTTGCCAAATCCAAGGAACACGTGATTCCAGCAACGTATACATATGAATCATCAGCTGGCTCCCATGTAACTAGAGTGGCCATCACTGACTTCCTGCACCTTAATGAGTCCAGTAAACAGATTATCGAATATGTAGGTGGACATGTTTTATTGGATAGTTTGGCACGCAGGCTATGCACAACTACAGTATATTACCAGCCTGTACCATGGGAACCACCCAGACGAGGCCAATACCGACTATTGAGATTACACCAGCCAATCCTTAAATGGCCACTCTGGTCAAACAGCAAACTTTTTTTTTCTTTTTGAAGCAATCATAATGACTGCTTTAAAATCCTTTCTTTTTTTGCTGCAACCACACTTTGATCCTATCAGGATAAACCTTGCTTTTGAGTTGCTATAGTCTAAAGGGAGCACCACCACCATCTAAGCCTACAGTTATTTTCATGTCACCACCCCTCCTCCTAAAACAGGTCTGATCTCTGTGTCTGCTTAACACCCAGAGAGGTTTCAGTAGCCAATGCAGAACTGCCAACTGCCAGCCTTATTTGAAATTTCAACTGGTGTGCAGCGGATGATGGGCATTCAGTATAAAGAAGAAAAACACTTAAATAAGCACAATTCAGACAATGTCTTTTCATATTTATTACATTTTGTTGCTTGGTGTTCACCGGTAATTAATTCTGACGCAATGAGGCAAAAACTTAAATAACATCCAAATGTATCTTGTGTTCCACCAAGAGTAAAAATGTTGCTGATATTTGAAAAAGCACAGTTACTGGAGTAAAACAAGTTACATAAGGGGGAAATGGACTTTATGAACTTTATGCTGTAAAACCTGATGGACGCAAACTTGAGCAACTGGAAGGGGAAGCTCCATACAGACTAGTAGTTGAGGAACAGCTAACATCATAAGACTCCTGTAAACCTTTCATTTGCTCTGTTAAGTTGATTTTTGCAATGCACTTCTTGCCCTGCAGCATGGTAGCTGCCCATTACTGCAGCAATGTAGTTGCTCCTCTTCTGCAAAGCACAGTTAATGTTTGTTGTGGAGCTGAATTGTCGTATGACTCCGAATGCCAAACTTACTTTTCTCTTTTCTATCATTGTTATTAATATGTCAACAGAGAATTATAGAGGCTACCATTGCTGACCTCCCTAAAATGCTGGTTGCCTGGCCATTATGCTGACGTTCTAGCTTTAGTACTTTCTATTTTAACCTGGAGTATACTTGATCTGGAGCAGGTATGCAGATCAGGAAGGTAAGAGGAAAGTGACCTCCTTATCTGCATGCATGTTTTGAGTCAGTGACGCAAAGAAATGAAGCCAAGGGTCAGTATAACATCTATATAACATTTTCTAATGTGGAGATCAGTATCCTCTATGTTTTCCTCATAATGGATTTCCTTTGATTTATGCTGTGATTTTTTTTTTTCTTTTTATCTTCTTGTATATAAATAAATCATTTCAGGACAACATTGTGGTGTTTTTGGAAGTTTTCTTAAGGGCCGGTCCTAAAGGGAAACTGCTCAAAAAAGGCAAGCAGATGCCAAAACTGTACCCTTATGAAAGATTTATAATTTTTTCACACAAATATAGCTTTCTTTTGTTAGTATTTAATCACCACTGGGTTTTTTATTTTTTTGCTAAATGAACAAAAAAGTCTCAATATTTTGAAAAAAAAGTGTTTCTCTTTGTTTCTGTTTTAAAAATTTGCAAAATAATAAACTTTCTTCATAAATGTAGGCCAAAATGTATAGTGGGTATAGAAAAGACTCAACCCCCTTTAAAATAATTACATTTTATTGCTTTGCAGCCTGAAATGAAGACAGTTTTTGTTTAATCCAACTGTATTTACTGTACTCGGTGCAACTTATAACATCTAAGTGAAAGATAAAAACACCAGCATGTCAGAATTGCAGAATCACTGAGTTGGAAAGAGATCACCCTTTTCTAAAAGTGACTTGTAAACTCAATCAGGTATAGCTAATCACCTTCTCAATAGCACATAAAGCCATTTGACTTTTACTTGTGATCAGCTGTTGTCATTTTGATTAGCTCAGCATGTAAAGAGCTTTCCTGGACCATTTCAGTCCCTGGGTGGCAAGGCACTGTCAAAAGATCACTGGGATAAAGTTGTGGACAGGCACAAGTCAGGAGATGGATACAAAAAAATTGAATTATTTTGCCTCATCACCAAACGATATGTCTGGCAGGAATCCAATACAGCTCACCATCCAAATAACACCATTCCTACTGTAAAGCATGGCAGTGGTAATATCCTGTTATTGGGGTGTTTTTCTGCAGCAGGGACTGGAGCACTTGCTGCCCTGTGCCACAACGTTGTCAATGGGAAGAAGTTTACCTTCCAACATGACATTGACCCAAAGCACACAGCAAAAATGACCACACAGTGGTTGAAGGAGAAAATAATGTCCTTGCATAGCATAGTCAGAGCCCAGACTTAAACCCCATTGAAAGTCTGTGGAATTACTTTGACTGCAGTCCACAAATGGTCACAATAAAGCTTAAAGCGTAACTTCAGTTGAGAAAAACACATTCCCCTCTGGGTGATCTATGTACATTGCAAGGATTATAACAATCTTTGTTGCAGATTCCTATCTTTTGTTATTCTGAAGAAATCTCTGTATGTTCCTCTGTGCCTCTATGCTTAGTGGGTATAATGGGAGTGGTTTCATAATTATCTACCACCTGTGCACTTGCACAGCACTAATGAGAAAATCTTCTGGGCCTGCATACCTTTAGACATGTTCCTACAGGGAGTATCTCACCAAAAATGACATTTTTGTTCCAGGGGATGCCTGAAATCTGACTTGTATATTAGGCAGACTTCTGGGAAAATTGGTGAGCCAATCACACAAGCAGGAAATTATGTTTCTCCAGGGTGGTCAGTACACACTCTGTGTACAGAACAACTCCAGGTAGCCATATTGCACTGCATTTACAGAAAATTACAGTGGCTGCAGATTGAAAAGGAAAGGTTTTTTAATAACATTCAATTACAATATGACTTGTGTCACATTTGCATACACTATATTATTATTATTTTTTTACAATTTTTTTCCCACGCAAGTGGAGTTACCCTTTAACTGAACTTGAGCAGTTCTGTAAAGGAGAGTGGGCAAATATTGCAAAGTCCAGATGTGCAAAGCTAGTAGAGATATATCCCAACAGACTAAAGGCTGTAATTAAAGAAAAAAGGTGGTTCACCAAAATAATGACACAAGGGGGTGATCCTTTTTCCAACTCAGTGATTTCTGTTTTTGAATATTTTTTTTCTGACATGTTGGTGGAATATATTTTACTTGGATGTTATTAGTTGCACAAACTATGGTATATACATTAAAAAAATGATCAATCCTAATGTACTGACGGCCTATATAATTTGAGGCCCTAAAAGGCCAGGACAGTACAAGATCCTCAATTGACCCCTTTTTGAAAAGGAGACAGTCCAAGGCATTTAGTAAGAGTCATGGCAAGTTTTTGGATCTAATTTTTTGTCACAATTTTTGGGAACATGAAGAGATTGAAGAGATTGGTGGGCACAGTGGGTGACAGATGGTGCCGGAGCACAGCCCCAACCTGGGAGGATGGCATATGACGTCCACCCAGGATGGTAGAGCTCCCGCTCGGGTATCATTTTGTTATAGGTCAGGCGGGAAGCTGTTAAATATTAATTGAACAATAACAGCCAACATGTTTTAAAGGAAAAGATTCCCTATTCTTCAGAGAGTAGGAATGATGTTATACAGTTGACTGCCCCTACTTCTTTCAGGTCATGCTGACACCCAATCCTAATCCAGCCATAATGTATCATTCAGGCCATATAGAATATTTCTTCCTCATCCAGTCACAAAATGTTGTCCATGTCCTGAAAAATGGGGAGTCCCCAAAGTACTGGCTGTTTTTGTTCAATAAATATTTAAGAAGACTTACTTCCAAGCATGGCAGCTGTTTCTATTGTATGTTCTAAACCCCCAATCCACAATTTAATCTTCTGATGAGCTATCTCACCATCACGATTAAAGAGGTAGCAGCCTGGAACCTAAATCAGGTCTATACACACTTCAATGGTACAATAGGTTCACCTATTCTAAGGAATGCCCCCCCCCCCCCCCCCATCCTTACTGGATTTAAATAAAACCTATTCTCATCCCTGCTGGCCAGCACTTCTCACTAGCCTAACAGTACTTTGTTATGTACTGTGTTATGGTAACAGAGGCAAGGCTTTGATCCTCATGTCAAAACTCCCCCCCCCGATAAGTGATGATCTGACGTCTTGTGCAGTAATGATGAAGAGGCTACAGGAAAGATGGAGAAAGCAGAGATCTGCGGAATGTAAAAAGCAGAATCAGAGAGATTATTGTGCTGGATCTTTCTGTCTAGCAAGGAGAACAGTGAGCACCACAATAGTGACATCACCAAATCCCACTCCAAATGTCCTGAGACTAGCAGTCAGAGGTAGGAGTGCCTCAGATGATCTCCTATTGCTGAAGGCACAGAAGAACACGGCTTTATAAATACTATTGAAATATAATTACTCCAAAGTTCTTCACTGTGCAGCCCTGCCCTGACCCACATGGCCATTTTATCCAAAACATCCCACTCAGGTCCTTTGTTGAATGCACATGGTCCCAGTCATTCCTCTTGATATCTGGGCACCATGAGTATAGATCCTTCATATAGATGAATACACACTAAACAGAGGACCTAGCCAGATTGTTTTGTGGCACAGTAAATAAGTATAGCAGGGATAAAGGTAAGTATTACGTATGCTAGCTACACCCAGTGGGGTCAGGGGTTTATTTGAAGTACAGTTAACTAAAAATGTCATTGCCCTCTCTACCTTCTTCTTCAATATCTGCTTTCCAATTAATCCAATATTATAAATGTCATTTATGCAATTGGAAAACATTCAGGAAATTTCACATTTGACTTTGGTAAACAATTGTGTAAAAAGTAAATATGAAAATTATATATTTTTTGTTCTTTCTACACAGTTTAAATGTTGCAGTACAAGCCAGCGAGACTCAAAAAGTTCTCTTCTGATTACCCTTCTCATTTAAGACTGAGACAGGCAATTAAAATGCAAATTAAAAATGGAAATTAGGCATGTTTAACACATCTCCCAAGAATAAAGCACAAGGAAATGCATGATTTTTTTTTCTTTCTGGCTCACAGTGCGGAAAGTATGAGACAGAACGGTATTCTGTTCTAGGTCAGCAAGCAATGCCATTTCTACCTGAATATTCCTCTAAAGATATTAAGGGAATGGTGTAAGGTGCGCGGTTGAACAGGGCTGAGCAGGGCAGGGAGGCAGGGGCTGAGTAGAGAGTGCGCCACTGGGAGAAAGGGCTTGCCCGTCACCCTGTGTACACGAAACTGGAGACTCAGAGGGCTTGAGTTTACTGATTTATCTACACAAGGTGATGCGCCAAGCACTTTTTCTCAGTGACACGGTGTAAGGTCTCGTTTACACCATACGTGCATAAAAACTGATGGAAAACACATGCAGATTTTACTTGCAGAGACATGAGTTTACATATGCTTTCATGCACGTTTTAGTGAGTTCTATGCATGTTGATGACAGCTTTTTTCATGCACATTTTTTTAATGCACAGGTTCACAACACATCTTGTGCCATCACTTCCTCTTCCCATTTGTAGAGAGAGAAGAGGACATTTTGAGGTGAATGGAGAGTCCAATTGGGTCCTCCTAAAAAACAGACAGGCGGACCCGATCGGACCAATCATGTGAAAGGGGCCTAAGGCTGCTTTCACACTGATTCACTGCAGTACCTGCACCTCAACTGACCTCAATCTTCACTTCTTTCTCAGGATTCCTGCAGGTATCCCTGGCTGCTGCTGTCCCCCAGGCAGGTATAGTTGGTGGCTGCTACTGGCTTTCCTCCAGGGCTGGTACTGCTGGTGGGTACTGCTAGCGAGTACTGCTGGCGGGTACTATTGGTGGGTACTGCTGACTGGTACTGCTGGTGAGCACTGCTGGGGGGTACTGCTGGGGGGTACTGCTGGGGGGTACTGCTGGTGATATTGCTGGCGGGTACTGCTGGTGAGTACTGTTGGTGGGTACTGTTGGTGGGTATTGCTGGCTGGTTCCCAACCTGTCATCCCTAAGCATCAGTGTGACAGCCGGCGCTGTAGGAAGTATAGGCCGCAGTAGAGAGCAGAGCCGATGCTTCCTGTATTGCTTCTGTCACAGGCAGAGTACATTAGATATCACTCTGCCTGTGACAGGAGCCGGCACTATACAGGAAGCATCGGCTCTGCTTCCTCTAGTGCTGGCTATGTTCTTCACACTGATGCTCGGGGATGGCAGGTCGGGAACCCACGATCTGGACTTGCCGCCCACCATCCCAGAGCAGTAGGTGGCAGGCCACATGTGGCCCACGGGCCAGCATTTGAGCACCCCTGCTTTACATCATAGTCCCTATCAGAGCCTCTCTTTACATTACAGTCCCCATCAGAGCTTCCCTTTACATCACAGTCCCCATAAAAGTTTTCCTTTACATCACAGTCCTCACCAGAGCCTTCCTTTATATCATAATCCCCATTAGAGCCTTCCTTTACCACATAATCCCCATCAGAGCCTCACGTCACATCATAGCCCCTATCAAAGTCCCCATCAGAGCCTTCCTTTACATCATAATCCCCATTAGAGATTCTCTTTACATCATAGTCCCCATCAGAGCCTCCCTTTACATCATAGTGCCCATTGGCACCCCATTTTACAATTTACAATCCTCATACGAGCCTTCCTTTACATCACAGTCCCCATAAAAGCTTTTCTTTACATCACAGTCCTCATCAGAGCCTTCCTTTTCATCACAGTCCCCATCAGAGCCTTCATTTATATCATAATCCACATTAGAGCTTTCCTTTACCACATAATCCCCATCAGAGCCTCACTTCCCACCATAGCCCCTATCAAAGTCCCCATCAGAGCCTTCCTTTACATCATAATCCCCATTAGAGATTCTCTTTACATCATAGTCCCCATCAGAGCCTCCCTTTACATCATAGTGCCCATTGGCACCCCATTTTACAACTTACAATCCTCATACAAGCCTTCCTTTACATCACAGTCCCCATCGGAGCTTTCCTTTACAACTTAATCCCCATCAGAGCCTTCCTATACATCATAGTCCCCATCAAAGCCTTCTTTAACATCAGAATCCCCATCAGAGCCTTCCTTTACAATACATCATAGTCCCCATTAGAGCCTCCCTTTACATCACAGTCCCCATAAGAACCTTGCTTTACATCATTGTCTCCATCAGAGTTTTCCTTTACAACCTAATCCCCAACAGAGCCTTCCAATACATCACAGTCTCCATCAGAGCCTTCTTTAACATCAGAGTCCCCATCAGAGCCTTCCTTTACATCACAGTCCCCATCAGAGTCCTCCTTTGCGTCACTGGAGCCCCCCTTTATATCATAGTCCTAATTAGAGTCCCCTATATATTATAGTCCCCATTGGAGCCTCCCTTTGCATCATAATAACCCTCAGAGTCCCCCCTATACATCATAATCCCCATCAGAATCTCCTGTGCATTATAATTCCAGTTAGAGCCCCCCTTTACATCATAGTTCCCATCAAATCCCTCTTTACATTCTAGTACCTTCATGTGCCCCTCATCAATGCCCCCTCATAAGAGTCCCCCACATCAGAGACCTCCTCATCAAAGACCCTACAACAATGACCCCCACATCAGAGACCCTACATCAGTGACTCCTCATCAAAACACTCTGCCCAGGACTCCCATACATTTATCACCTCCCCAGCCACTTGCTGGCCACCCCTCTAACAGAGATTTCCTGAGGCATGATAAATATTCATAACTGGATCGACTCCCCTTGCCCTATACTCTGCAAGCTTCTCCCAGGGGCAGGTAGGAGAGACCAAACACCCAGCTTAGGAAGCCCTGGCCAGACAGAAACAATAGACGAATACTCAAATGAGGGCACCTTGATCCTGCTTGGTGATGGAAGCTACAGTACATGCTGTGGAGCGACTTTGTACACAAAGGCATAGTCATGCTGGAATAGAAAAGGCCTTCCCCGAACTGTTACCACAAGGTAGGAAGCATACAATCGTCTAAAATGTATTTGCATGACAGCCAACACACACTGTGATTGTACACAGCATGAGTTTGTCAGCAGGTCCCGCTCATTGATTCATGATGTGCTGATTGGCTGTGTCCAATCACAGTCCAGAACCCTGTGTTGACAATCAACGCAGGGCTCTGTACAGAGGGAATGATCAAAGCAGGGATAAGAAACAAAGGATTATTAGTAAAAAGCGCACACGTTAACACTTGTTAGGCACATTGTTTACCCTTTGATATTAGCCCCTTCTAAGCCAGTGTCATGAGTACAGTGACAGTGTATATTATTATCACTGATCACTGTATTAGTGTCAATGGTGATGTCACAGTCCCACTATAAGTCGCTCATTATCGCCATTAGTAGTCAAAAAAATATATATAATATTCCAGTATATATACCATCATTTGTAGACACTAAAACGTTCATGCAAACCATTCAATATACACTTATTGGGATTTTTTTTTACCAAAAACATGTAGCAGAATATATTTTGGCCTACATTTATGAAGAAATTTTCTTTTTTATTGGATATGCTTTATAGCAGAAAGTTAAAAAACTTGTTTTTCTTTTCAAAATGTTCAGTCTTTTTTCATTTATATATAATACAAAATAAAAAACCCAGTGGTGATCAAATACCACCAAGAAATGTGTGTGAAAAAATGATACAAATTTTGTTTGGGTACAGAGTTGCACAATTACCAGTTAAAGTAGCACAGTGCTAAATAGCAAAAAATTATCATGAAAGGGATAAAACCTTTTAGAGCTGAGGTGGTTAACAGTACTCTTCACCAGAAACAGCTGAACTCAATCTTTTCACATACCGTATTTATCTGCGTATAACACGCACCCCAAGTTTAGGGGGGAATTTAAAAGATTAAGGGAAGTTTAAGGAAAAAAACTTACATTTAAATGCCCATCAATGCAGCCTTATCAGTGTCATTTGCAGCCTTCCATTGCAGCCTTGTCAGTGTCATTTGCAGCCTTCCATTGCAGCCTTGTCAGTGTCATTTGCAGCCTTCCATTGCAGCCTTGTCAGTCATTTGCAGCCTTGTCAGTCATTTACAGCCTTCCATTGCAGCCTTGTCAGTCACTTGCAGCCTTGCATTTAGCCTCGTCAGTCATTTGCAGTCTTTTCTGTGGCTTTGTCATTTAAAAATGGCACCGCGGAGATACAGAGCGGATGTCCTGTGTATCTCGGTGGCGCTCAGTAGTTTTCGGCCGCTCTCGGCGGCTTTGGGGGTATTTTCGGCGCACTCGGCTATTTTCGGCCACAGTCGGCCGTTCTCGGTGGCTTTCAGCTTCCCGAAAGCCACCAAGAATGGGCGAGAATGGCTGAAAATAGCCGAGAACGGCCAAAGATAGCTGGGAACGGCCGAGTGCGCCAAAATACCCCCAAAGCCGCAGAGAGCGGCAGAAAGGGTTAAAAATTGTGGGGGATCGGCGTATAACACGCACACTCCCACTTCCCCCCTGATTATAGGGGGAAAAAAGTGTGTGTTATACGCCGATAAATACGGTACTTTTGACCATATAGTAGGTGTGATGGTCAGGTGTCCACAAACTTTTGCCCATATAGTAGATGTAATATCCAGGTGTCCACAAACTTTTGGCCATATACTAGGTGTGATGGCCAGGTGTCTGCAAACCTTTGGCCATATAGTGTATGATAACAGATAAGAAACGTTCCAGTGCCTTGCAAAAGTATTCACCCCCTAAAGCCAACAAGGGTGAATATAGTAGATGAAAAGAGCATATATGCAGGTAAGTAGATGATGGCTAATAATATATCAAAATATATGACAAAGAAAAAATATAATAATCATATGGTACCATGGATCAGTGATTTAGCATACACATCACTACATAAAAATAATTCATAACCATTGATGATATTAATAGAAGGTGCAACAGTTAGTGGAAAGCGAAAAAAATTAAAATAACGTAAAAGAAAAACAATAGGTTAAAAAATACAATGGCAAGGGGCAATAGTGCTGAGGACTAAATTCGAGTGAAAAAAAAAAAAAACTTTTAAAGTTTAAACAGTGGTCTAAGTTGACGGAAAATGATTTATATCAAATGTACATATACAAGTGAATATAGTGAAGTAAAATGCTAGCTATACAAAGTCGCATAAGGTGCAAATACGTTGTGTAGCGACTATAACATAAGTCGCATAAAGCATAGGTGAACTTCAAATCAAAAATCGCATAAAGTAAACTATAGGTGTAAATATCGTGCTGAGCGTTCGATACAATAGGTGATGGTAAGGGTGATCCCACGGAGTTCAGTGTGATCCTAGGTGGTCAATTTATGGATGTCCCCTTACCTTACTGCTGTAAGGTTACAGCATATATTAAGTGTGTCTTTAGGTATTCCTGGAGGGCTTTCCCTTTATGGATCCTAATATGGCAATTCCTGTTTGGCGTCCCTCTCCTACTCACTATATGGTACGTGGCCTCTTTAAAGGTTACTTGGGGTGTTTGCCGTAGGTAGTCTCATGCCGAGTATATAGGATTAAAACAAAGGAAGGATGCCCCATAGTGTAGTATTTTAAAAAAGTGCAATATTTATTGAAGAAAAAATATTTCAGGTACTCACAAACATAGGATGATAGAAGGCAATGTAAAAAACGAGCAGTGAGCTCGACCAACGTCACTTCCGGTAGCAGTAATTCCCGACGCGTGTTCGTCACGGGTCACGTGACTTCATCAGGGGACGTCGCACCAGAAGACGTCGCTCTGACGAAAATGCGCAGGGCGTGGCCAGAGACGTGCACCTTTACACTGTCAACAGCAGCAGCGGCCGGCGTAGCCGTTATATACACGCGATCTAATTTTAACTGCATTGTGAGTAATTTTCTTTTATATGGAACAAAAAGGTTATAAAACGGTTTTGCACTATGGATATACTTTTATCTCCTCCTTCATGTACCTAACCATGGAACACTCTTGGAAGTGAAGGGCGAACATTCCCCCAGCACATCAGTAGCAGAGTCCAAAAAGCAGCACAGTGGTTTATACTGTGAAGGCTCGGCTAACCCTCTGAGGGTGTTTTATTTGGTGAGCGCAAATATATTCCCACAGCACTGAGTGGGGCACCGGGGAGGAATGCCCTTAGTCTTCCTGCACTAGTCACCTTATCCTACTATCAGCTCTAGAAATACTGCTACATGCGATTGTCTAGCAACTTCAGGATGCGATTTTGGATAAACTTTTTTGCATATTGAAGGACATTCTTCTTGTGTCTTCCGCACAATTACTCCGCACTATTTTTTCTTGCACAAGTAGTTGCACGACACTTGTCTAAGATTGTTAATCAGCACTTTTCTTAGAGTATTTTTTGCACAATTGTTGTTTATTTTTGTTTATCTGGTACCTGTGTGTATTTTAGCAGAAAACATATATACAGCATCACACAGTAATATATATGGTAAACCAGCACCCACACTGATATAAGTAAACCAGCACCTACACTGGACATACTTATGCTAAACACGAACAGTTTTCCTAATAATTTTAAAAACACTAATTTGTACGCACTTAGATGCACAAAAATAGGGTTTTAGCGCCAAAGCTTAATTTTAATTTTCTAACTTTTTGCCCCCTCCTTTATGTAAAGGAGGAGGATCTAGGCATAGGCAGCTTTAACCCTTTAAGTATTTGCTTAGGAATTTTCCTTTTTTCCTGTTTGTAACAGTCACAGAATCAGTCCGTAGCGCAACTTTATTGATTCATTAGTTTTATAGCAGAGTGGCCAGAAAAAAGCCATCACTTTCAGCAAAAAACAAAATGGCACATTTTGAGTTTGCGAAAAGGCATATGAGAGACTCCCAAAATGTATGGAGGAAGGTGCTCTGGTCTCATGAGACTAAAATGTAACTTTTTGGCCATCAAAGAAAACGTTGTGTCTGGCGCAAACCCAACACATTACATCACCCAAAGAACACCATCCCCACAGTGGAACATGGTGGTGGCAGCATCATGCTGTGGGGATGTTTTTCAGCAGTCAGGACTGGGAAACTGCTCAGAGTTGAGGGAAAGATGGATGGAGCTAAATACAGGGATATTCTTGAGAAAAACCTGTACCACTCTGTGTGATTTGAGGCTAGGACGGAGATTCACTTTCCAGCAGGACAGTGACCCCAAACACACTGCTAAAGCAACACTTGAGTGGTTTATGGGGAAACATGTAAATGTGTTGGAATGGCCTAGTCAAAGCCCAGACCTCAATCCAATAGAACATCTGTGGTCATACTTAAAGATTGCTGTTCACAAGTGCAAACCATCCACCTTGAAGGAGTTGGAGCAGTTCTGCAAGGAGGAATGGGCAAAAATCCCAGTGGTAATATGTGGAAGCTCATAGAGACTTATCCAAAGTGACTTGGAGCTGCAAAAGGTGGCTCTACAAAGTATTGACTTTAGGGGGGTGAATAGTTATGCACATTGACCTTTTCTGTTATTTTGTCCTATTTGTTGTTTGCTTCACGATAAAAAAAAAATCTTCAAAATTGCGGGCATGTCCTGTAAATTAAATGATGCAAATCCTCAAACAATCCATGTTAATTCCAGGTCGTGAGGCAACAAAACAGGAAAAATGCCAAGGGGGGGTGAATACTTTTGCAAGGCACTGTATCTCTGTAACTGCATTCAGCATAAACTTTTTAAAAAGCTACAGAAAAGTGTAAGTGAATTTCACAGCGACAGAATATCAGTGCCGTGATAACAACAGATAGAACTGCAGCTGGCTGACGTGAAACCAGTAAACGTTTGTCATCTCGTATCTTGTGAGTGCTCATGAATCTTCAGCGCTCGCTACATAACCGTGATGGACGATTCCCTCCAGTTCTAACTGAAACCCCCTGCCAGAGATGTTTTACTGGGCTCGCGGTCGGTATTTAATTTCAGATTTGTGTTTTCACAGGCGGAAACAAACAGCATATGAAATGTTCATTTAATTACGGTTCCAGAAGCTCGACGTGACTCTAATCGATATTCATCTCACGCCAAGATGAAGACATTGGTGATGAGATGTATTTCTGTACAGATATAAGGCGAGGCGATCACAGTGAGAACACGGCAAATGAGAGAGGGACGAGAGTGAAGAATGTCCTTTTTCGCTTGTTTGTAACAATCAGACATGTTGAACAGATGCTTGATGATAAAGTATATTTGAAATTGATGTTTTTGTTAGGCTGAGTGCTAAGTGGATTGCTAAAATAACTGTTGATTAGGCTTAACAGACAGAAAAGCTTGTCTCTGCGCTATAGTGGGAAGAAAGATGCAGGCGGCACACACAAAGCTGTAAAAACATTTAGCAATCAAAACCTCCCTCCTAAAAGATTAGTAGAATATAAAGTGCTTTTTAATCAACAGAATAGCCAAATGTTGTTACTTGATTCAGAGCTGTATTTAAAGTGAACCTAAAACTGTGTTTTGCCCATAGTGGCAAAGCAACCAGTTCATGTAAATCTCCCCTCCACAGCAGTATATATTTATCCCCACTAGGGATGAGCCGAACACCCCCCGGTTCGGTTCGCACCAGAACTTTCGAACGGACCCCAAATTCGTACGAACATTAGAACCCCATTGAAGTCTATGGGACTCGAACGTTCGTAATTAAAAGTGCTAATTTTAATGGCTAATATGCAAGATACTGTCCTAAAAAGGGTTTGGGGACCTGGCTCCTGCCCCAGGGGACATGGGTCAATGCAAAAAAAGTTTTAAAAACAGCCGTTTTGGCGGGAGCACTGATTTTAATGACGATTAAAGTGAAAAAAAAAGTGAAATTCCTTTAAATATCGTGCCTGGGGTGTGTCTATAGTATGCCTGTGAAGTGCCACGTGTTTCCTGTGTTTAGAACAGTCCCTGCACAAAATGACATTTAACGGAAATAACGTCATTTCAAACTTCTTGCGGTTTTAATGTTATATCCGGTTCCTGCAATATGGTTGAAAATCATTGAGAAAAATGGCATGGGTAGCCCTCCCTGCACATTACCAGCCCCTTTGGGTCTTGTACGGATATTAAGGGGAACCCCGTACCCATATTAAAAAAAGGAAATACGTGTGGCCCCCAGGCCCTATATACTCAGAACAGCAGTATACAGGCGGTGCAAACAAGACAGGGACTGTGTAGATTTGTTGTGTTAAGTTGAATCTGTTTGTAATTTTCAACTGGTACATTTTTAAAGTGTAGCTCCAGTCAAAAAAAACTATTTTTAAGCTTTTTGGAAACATAGGGAAGGGTTATCACCCCTGTATAATTTGTTTTGCCTTCCGTCTTTTTTCATCTCACTTGCTGTTGTCTCCTTCCGTTTGCAAGTAGGAGATGTTTGTAAGTTGGATGTTTGAAAGTAGGGGCCTGCCCTATATGCTCTGCAGAAATGGCGGAACAAGGTGTTGGTTTTGCCACAACATTGTAAGCCCTCAAAGTGACTCTTGGTGGGCGCTGGAGCGCCCTGCTGTGAACGATTATAGCAAGAATTGTAATTACATGCCATTGTTGAACAGTGGTAGAAAAATTGACCTTTGGTGGTTGTGGTGCTGGTGCCACAACACTATAAGTCCTCACAGTTACTCTGGGTGGGCACAGGAATGGGCCCTCCTGTGAAATATTATATCAAGAATTGTAATTACATGTCCCTGTTAAACAGGGGCTGAAAAATTGGGATGCTGGCACTGGTGCCACGACACTGCAACCTCTCGCATATATTCTAGTTGTAGTGCAGGAATGAGCCCTGCTGCAAAGCAGTGCATCAAAAATTGTAATTAAATGCCTCTGTTAAACAGGGGCAGAAAAATTGGGCCTTAGGCACTGGTGCTGGTGCCACAACACTGCAACCTCTCCCATATACTCTAGTTTTAGTGCAGGAATTAGCCCTGCTGCAAAGCATTGCATCAAAAATTGTAATTAAACACCCCTGTTAAACAGGGGCAGAAAAATTGGGCTGATGGCATCACCCAGAACCAAAAAGGTTCTTCAAACATATCAGCGGAGGAGGAAGAGGATAGACAATCAACATAACAGGACAGTCACTCAGCATCAGCATAGGCAGTCTTGAAGGGATGTGATATTTCAAAAAAAATTATTCGGTTACATCAGCTTCAGGTGCTTGGTAGCTGCGGGTGATCCAAGACTGATTCATCTTGATGAAGGTCAGTCGATCAACTGATTCGGTGGACAGGCGCACCCTGTGATCGGTAACAAAGCCACCAGCAGCACTGAAGGTGCGTTCCGAAAGAACGCTGGATGCAGGACAGGCCAGTAGCTCAATTGCATACTGTGCAAGCTCTGGCCAGTGATCCATCCTTAAGACCCAGTAAGCCAGAGGATTTTCGGTGGGAAAGGTGTTCAAGTCTGACCTTGCCCCTAGGTATTCCTGCACCATGTAAATCAGATGCTGGCGATGGATGCTGGAACCGATCATACCTTGGGGCAGCGGACTAAAAAATTGTCTGAAAGCATCGGTCAGACGGCCACCTTCTCCACCGCTCCTTCTGACCGATGCCTCAGCAACACGTTGTCCAGGACCAGGAGTTTGTAACCTCCCAGTCTCTGGGAACGCGTTGCACAGACCTTTCTGCAAGGCCTCCCGGAGATGTCTCATCCTCTGCTCCCTCTGCGCTGGAAAGAAGGTTGGCAACCTTACCCTTGTACCGTGGACAATAATGGTCCTTCTCCTTGATCCGAAGAATACGAGGATCCTTCCGCAGGCTTTGCAGGATCAGGGAGGCCATGCAGCGTAGGTTAGCTGAGGCATTCGGTCCGGAGTCCTCTGGGTCACTAAGGACAACATGATCCGCAGCTACCTCCTCCCAGCCACATACAAGTCCACGGGTTTCTTGGGACTGTAAATCATCCCTGCAAGACTGCTGCGGAGTGCCAGCCTCCACCTCCATGCTGACACAATCCTCCTCCTCCTCCTCCTCCATGGGTGGCACAGCAGGAACACTGTCTGGATAAAGGGGGCCTTGAGAGGCAAGGAAGTCCTCCTCTTCCTGCCTCTGTTCTGCCTCAAGTGCCCTGTCCATTATTCCATGCAGCGTATGCTCCAAGAGGTGGACAAGAGGTACAGTGTCACTGATGCATGCACTGTCACTGCTTACCATCCTTGTGGCCTCCTCAAATGGTGACAGGACAGTGCATGCATCCCTGATCATGCCCCACTGGCGTGGTGAGAAAAAACCGAGCTCCCCTGACCCTGTCCTGGTGCCGTAGTCGCACAGGTACTCATTGATGGCCCTCTGCTGCGTGTGCAGCCGCTGCAGCATGGCCAACGTTGAGTTCCACCTGGTGGGCATGTCACATATAAGGCGGTTCTTGGGCAGGTTCAACTCCTTTTGGAGCTCAGCCAGCCGAGCACAGGCATTAAATGATCGGCGGAAATGCACACAGACTTTCTTGGCCTGCTTCAGGACATCCTGTAAGCCCGGGTACCTGCCCAAGAACCGCTGCACCACCAGGTTAAGGACGTGAGCCACACAGGGCACATGGGTCAGTTGTCCCTGTCGGAGGGCAGAGAGGAGGTTGGTGCCATTGTCGCAAACCACCATTCCTGGCTTAAGCTGGCATGGCATCAACCACCTCTCGGCCTGCCCCTGCAGAGCTGACAAAACATCCGCCCCAGTGTGGCTCCTGTCCCCCAAACAAACCAGCGCAAGCACGGCATGGCATCGTTTTGCCTGCGTACTTGCATAGCCCCTGGAACGCCTACGGAGTACCGCTGGTTCTGAGGACAGAGCACTGGAAGAGGCCATGGAGGAAGACGAAGAGGAGGGGGTGGAGGAGAGAGGTGTGTCACAACCAATAGTAGCATTTTGGAGGCGTGGTGGTGGAACAACCTCCAACACTACTGCACCTCGTCCTGCATCCTTCCCAGGTGCCAGAAGAGTGACCCAATGGGCCGTGAAAGACAGGTAACGTCCCTGTCCATGCCTGCTGGACCATGAGTCAGCGGTAATATGCACCTTATCACTGACCGCCCTGTCCAGCGAGGCAAGGACATTGCCTTCCACATGCCGGTAGAGAGCCGGAATCGCCTTCCGTGAGAAAAAGTGGCATTTAGGGACCTGCCACTGAGGAACCGCACATTGTACAAACTCACGGAAGGGGGCCGAGTCTACCAACTGAAAAGGCAGCAGTTGAAGTGCTAGCAATTTAGCCAAGCTAGCATTCAACCGCTGGGCATGTGGATGGCTGGGAGTGAACTTCTTTCGCCGGTCCAGCAGCTGGGGCAGGGACATTTGCCTGCTATAATCGGACGTGGGTGTACTGCTAGCAGAGTGCCCGGAAGCACTTGGCTGTGACACACCTAATTCTACACCTTCATTCCTCTCAGAGCAGGTTTCAGAGAGGAGTGAAGGTCTAGTGGGGTTGGAGATCCCAGCTGATGAGGAGCAAGGAGAGGTCCGCTTTGTTCTTTGGTGTGGGTCTTTGAGGTACGCTTGCCAACGAGCTGCATGGCAGGTCAACATATGTCTGGTCAAGCATGTGGTGCCCAAGCGGCTGATGTTTTGGCCACACGAGATATGCTTGAGACATATGTTGCAAATAGCAGCGGTGCGATCTGATGCACTCGTCTCAAAAAAGGCCCACACCAAAGAACTTTTAGAATAACACACTGAGGCAGCGCCCTGCACAGGCGGAGCTCTGCGGTGTGATTCAGTCGGTGTGCTGCCCCTAAGCTGGCCCCCGAAGGGCATCCTGCCTCGTTGGACATGTGCCTCCTCCTCCTCCTCTTTCCTACCAGGCACCCATGTGGAGTTAGTGCCCTCATCATCCCCTCCCTCTTCATCGCTGGAGAAAACCTGGCAGTATGCTGCAGCTTGCGGAACATGACTGCCAGATTGCTGTCCTTCTTGAGCATCCCCTCTCTCTGCATTCACGCTACTGCCTTCCTCTAGCTGAGTATCATCATCAGAGCCTACAAAACCCTGGGCATCCTCCTGGAGCATGTACCCAACACTGTGCTCAAAGAGTTCAGGAGATTCCTCAGGAGGACGTGGTGGGTCTAGGGAAGGAGTCACTGATGATGACATTGAGAGGAGGGAAGGCGATGCGTTGGCAGCTGCTTTGCTAGTACCCTGAGCCTGGGTGAGAGACGATGAGGAGGATGAAGAGGGCTTGGTCATCCACTCTACCAAGTCGTTGGCATGTTGCGGCTCAACATGTCCAGCTGCCGAAAAGAAGGACAAGCGTGTCCCATGGCCATGTGCTGATGATGACGATGCACCGCGTCCACGACCAGCACTGTTGTCTCTAGACACAGAGCCTGCTTGCCCTCTTTTATCGGCTCGCGCCTGTCTGCCTCTCCTTGCTGGCCTTCCAGACATGGTAATGTCCTGAAGGGAGTTGGGAAAACCAGCAATTGGGTAGTGTATATTGTGCTGGAGGCACACACAACTTCCACTAACTCCTGCAGATGGCTCAAATAGAGAAGAGCTATGTAGGTGGATATAGCGGTGTATACTGGGTTCAGAGCACGCAGACAGCACGCACAATCTCCTACCACTGACTGCAATCTCTATTTAAAACGAGCAAGATAGTTAGCTATATAGGTGGATATATCGGTGTATACTGTGTTCAGAGCATGCAGACAGCACGCACAATCTCCTACCACTGACTGCAAGCTCTATTTAAAATGAGCAAGATAGCTAGCTACATAGGTGGATATAGCGGTGTATACTGGGTTCAGAGCACGCAGACAGCATGCACAATCTCCTACCACTGACTGCAAGCTCTATTAAAAAAGAGAAATATAGCTAGCTATATAGGTGAATATATCGGTGTATACTGCGGTCAGGGCACGCAGACAACAACCACTACAGAAGAGCAAGAACGAAAAATCGGCCGATAACGATCGGTGTATACTGTGTTGAAGGTACACAGAACACCCACTAACTCCTACAGACGCCAACACACTACACAAGGCCGCCACGCTGGCGACCTTATATAGTGTGGGGCGTGTACTACACAGCCTGAGCTATGATTGCGGGGTCACAGTGCATGCTTGGCCAATCATGAGCCAGCAATGCACTGCGATGGCGCAGTGCATTGTGGGCCATGAGCGCCACACGAATTTGGCGCAAAGGCCCATAATGTTCGGAATTCGCCGAATGGGCAAACAGCCGATGTTCGAGTCGAACGTATGTTCGACTCGAACACGAAGCTCATCCCTAATCCCCACCACCACTTCCACTCTATATGGCTGCCAGGAACTGGAGAAACCTCTCTTTGCTGACGCCATGGCAGCATACATGTAATTTAGCGCCACCATTATATCCAGCCACAGGACTTTTAATCTATGAAAGGAAGCTAGAGCAACCTCCCCCATTCTCATTTGTGTCCTCAAGATCTACACCTACAAGACCGCAATGTTGCGGGGTGCAAATTCAAATGTCCTGAGTTACAGAACATCAAAGGCTAGATGTCACTGAATGATGACCCAGGTCAAATAGTGGTGATACATGGACAATTGCTGCCCCTAGTGTACATTACAGCATACTTCCTGGAGGATGGGAAGAGAAGAATATACTTCCTGGTGATTAGGAAGGACGACCGATTAAAGATTCTTATTGGATACAGATGGCTAGATAGGCGGACAATGGGTGTTTGTGTGGGTGGTATCTGAGTGGGCTTTAAAAGTACTGACCGGCTGGAGTAACTTCCTGTTTTCCATTGAACTCAGCCGAGACAGCATCTCGAGGAGGACCTTACGTAAAGTATCATTTATGTTCTTTTGTTTTATATGCTCTGTAATATTTTCCTTAAGGGCCAGTTTACACCATATAAACGCAGTCCAGATGTGTTCCAGATGCTTTTCTGCATGCATGTTTTTGATGCGTTCCAGTGCGCTTTTGATGCAGTCCAGTGCTTTTTTCTCCCCTCTTTTTTTTCAACCTTAAATAAGGACATGTGCATTCCAGTGTGTTTTTGGTGCGTTACAGTTCGTTTTTGATCCATTTTACAGTGTTCCAGTACAGTCCAGTGCAGGATTTTGTTGTCAGAAAATTTAAGATTCAGCTCTCAAACTTTTTCCGTCTGAGTTTCCGACTGAAAAAGTCAGATAGAGCCCACACACGATCGGATTTTCCGACAACATAATCCAATCGGACCTTTTCCCTCGGAATTTCCGACTGTGTACAGGGCATTAGTGTTTTATGTTAGCATTCCTACTTTCTTGGGAAATAAATGAGACCCAATTTTTTTTTTCTTAGGCCCCTTTCATATGGACGATCCGTTCAGGTCCGCATGAAAAACTGACAGGCGGACCTGAGCGGATCGTCCATGTGAAAGGGGCCTAAGAAAAAAAAAAAATTGGGTCTCATTTATTTCCATAGAGCTCTATGGAGAGTCTGATGTCAGCGGTGACATGTCCGCTGACATCCGACCCGCTCTGATCCGAAAAAGTGTGACGGTCCATCGTCACCCGATCTCCCATAGGGGAGAGCGGCGCTCTGACAGGTCCATCCCTGCGCAGTGTGCAGAGACAGACCTGTCATCTTCCTGCTCAGCAGAGATCACTCCGGGGATCCCCGCTGAGCAAGCGGATATCCACGGGGCAGATCAGCACTGATCCGCATAGTGTGAAAGGACCCTTTAGCAGTGTGTTTATTTTTATAGCAAACCTTGTTAGTGTACCATCACCATTAAATTTGTCAGAGCTTTGATAGACTAGCTAATTATAGGAATAGACAAATTAATACATATTTATAATAAATAAGGGGGAATCCAAAAACCACCCAAAATGTACTTCACTCTGCACACCTGAGATGGGATGGGGTTTGGTTGCTGGAGTCCATGCTGCATGTGTTTCTCTGCACACCTGAGCTGGTGTTTAGTTGCTGGGGTCATGTTGCGTGTATTTCTCTGCACACCTGAGCTGGTGTTTGGTTGCTTGGGTCATGTTGCGTGTGTTTCTCTGCACACCTGAGCTGGTATTTGGTTGCTGGGGTCATGTTGCATGTGTTTCTCTGCACGCCTGAGCTGGTATTTGGTTGCTGGGGTCATGTTGCATGTGTTTCTCTGCACACCTGAGGTGGTGTTTAGTTGCTGGGGTCATGTTGCTTGTGTTTCTCTGCACACCTGAGTTGGTATTTGGTTGCTGGGGTCATGTTGTATGTGTTTCTCTGCACACCTGAGCTGGTGTTTGGTTGCTGGGGTCATGTTGCGTGTGTTTCTTTGCACACCTGAGCTAGTATTTGGTTACTGGGATCATGTTGCGTGTGTTTCTCTGCACACCTGAGCTGGTGTTTAGTTGCTGGGGTCATGTTGCGTGTGTTTCTCTGCACACCTGAGTTGGTATTTGGTTGCTGGGGTCATGTTGCATGTGTTTCTCTGCACACCTGAGCTGGTGTTTGGTTGCTAGGGGTCATGTTGCATGTGTTTCTCTGCACACCTGAGCTGGTGTTTGGTTGCTGGGGTCCTTGCTGCATGCAGGGCTGGACTGGGACAAAAATTTGCCCAGGACTTCATCCAGACTGGCCCACTTTAATTTTGCAAACACGCACAAAAAAAGTGAACAAGTGAAGTGGGAGTGCCAACGTCATGCAGGAACATTGCTACAGCCTCATTGGCCAGGTTAGGAAGGTATAGATCCAGTTAGGTGATATAGAGCCAGGTTAGGGTGGTATATAGAGCCAGGGTAGGATGGTATATAGAGCCAGGTTAGGATGGTATATAGAGCCAGGTTAGGATGGTATATAGAGCCAGGTTAGGATGGTATATAGAGCCAGGTTAGGATGGTATATAGAGCCAGAGTAAATACATGACAACGTGAATAGATAAGAGAATGCTAGCCCTATTCCCCTTTTCCTCCATCACCTGCACTAAAAGTATGAACACATGGCTGTCCCTGCTGCTGCAGAACCTCCTTCTCCCCCTCCCTAAAGTAAACACAAAGAAAAAAACTCACATGGGAGTTAGCACGCTGAGGACTGATTTTGGCTTCTTCTTCCTGGAACTGAAGTCAAAATGTGGCGGGACAGGCTGCAGCATGGAAAAAACATTATTGGCTAACACTGAGATGCAAAAAGGGGGGGGGGGGGGGGACAAGGGGGTGGGACTGAGTGAGGCATGTGGTTGCAAAAGAATAGTTTGGTGAACATAAAAGGAATTTATTGATTGCCATAAAATACAAACAAAATATATAATGTAAAAACACATTGACAAAATGCATAAGTAATACAGTACATCATAGTAAAAGCTTGAATATCACGAAAGATAGCAACCAATAATTTTCCAAAGTGCACGGAAAACACTATTATGGTAAAAAAATATACATTGTAATGCCTGCAGAGCCTCGGGTCTCTTGGATCATCGAATAAGGTATTAAAGGTTAGCTAACGAAGCTATATAAATATTGATGAAAAACAAAAAGGATGACAGTTCTACACGTTTCATGGCTAGAGGGCCACTCGTCGGGAGCCAGCACTTTGTGTATCTAGAAGTAAAGAATGGTATAGACTTAGGTAATATGGTAAATGCACATACGGGCAGGGGTAAGGCTAGCAACCCCCGTACCAATGCAAATTGACTTACTCAAGTTCGTGTGGTGGTGGTATGGTGCCGGGCAACGCAAGCCATCCGACAGTATTCCCCATGGGAGCCGCGGTGGGCAATTCAGCGGGAGTGCCCCACGGGCCCCTGCCATGGAACTAGGTGTAAGGGAGATGTAGGGTAAACCAAACTAATCACAGCTGAAAAATGAATAGTGTGAAGGAGTGAGGTGAAGGATCTGTGCTAAACACCAGGAGGTGCTAGTGAAGGCTGATGCCAAATGAGTGATCACTCATTTGGCATCAGCCTTCACTAGCACCTCCTGGCATTTTAGTTTTTTAGTTGAGTTTATCTTTTCCATTTGACTACGTTTTTCCCTCTGACCAAAAGTTTTGAATATTTCAAGAGACTCATCACTGCTTAGCCCTGGATGTCCTGAGTTTGCTGTGCAGATGGATGGTGCTCGTAGTTGGTTTCTGGTTGCTGTATAACAGTGTTTACATTTCATAGAGCTGCACACATCCTTGGAATGTTAAACACTCTTTATTGGTCACGATTAAAAATCATGCTAAGTACTATTCCAATAGCAATCGTTGGTTAGTCTGGCCCTCCTACTCATAGGAGGTTGAGGCTCCCGTGAGTTCTCTCTGCTAATTTGGTCCACTTTACATTCCAGGACTCAAGATCCTTTTGCCACTGAAGGACACACAGCCATAGTCCTTTTTAATAGACAGACAAAAAGCAGGTAAAGAATTTAATAGGTAAGAGTAAACATGTAAGCACTCACAAACGAGCGATAGTATCCAGCATTGTATATGTAAATCGTCCACACTGTTCCAGAGTGGTGCTCAGTCTCCCTTGCTGATGGTAATAATCCCTGATTGCCAATTCTTTGAAGCTCTGGGAGCCAACAGCCACACTGTTGGCTCCCAGAGCTTCCGGACAGCAGTGTAGGGGGGATCAATAGTGCACGGAGACTATCGATGATGACGTCACTTCCAGGTACATCATCAGCGGGCGGTGCATGTGTTTGGAGCATGCATGCTCCTTCCTCAGGCTCTGCTGGGGCCATCTTTGAATGGGTTTGAATAGGCGGAAGTATTGCATGGCTTGCACGGCGGGTAATCTTGGGTACCAATGTATGACAACAATAAACAGAAACAAAGGGCTATACTATCTAATAAATTAAATTAAGCTACCATACTTATAAGAAGTGGCCAGTAGAGTAAAAAAAATAAAAAATGTAGGTGTGATACTACATATGTGTATACACACTCAAATATTAGTATATATAAAATGTAAATAGATTGTAAATAAATTACTTTAATATTTGAACTAAGAGAAAATACAAAAATAATATATGAATATATATTATATATTACATAATATTATATATTGGAGGGATGTTAGAAAAAAAAAATATATATATATGAAGTACAGTTGGATAATATGTATAATGGATATAGTGAAATTAGATTTATATTATTATTATAACAATGGGGGGGGGGGGGGGGGAAGGGAAGCTATATCTCATTAATCCATGGACCCAATGTAAAACACAGATATGATTATAATGGGATATTCATTTCAATGCCTTCATTGAGACCTCCAGGCGATAGACTATCTAAAGTGTAGATCCAGTCATTTTCTCTCTCACATAGACGTTTATAGCGTTTAGCAGTGGGGAACGTATTGGGGATAGCGTCTGTAACCCAAATGCATAAGCCTAAAGATGACTGCTTATGAAACTCCTTAAAGTGTCTTGGGACACTATATTTGTCGGAACCCTTTTCCACAAAGTTCTGATGCTCATCAAACCTTTTACAGAGGGTACGTATAGTGCGACCTACGTAAAGCAGGCCGCAAGGGCAGGTCATACAGTACATTACGTACTCTCAAGAACATGTAAATAAGTCAGGTATGATATACTATATATTTATTCTGCAGGGGTATCCACTCAGTAACTGATGTGTCTGCCTCTGCCCCCAGCGCTCATATATGTGGTCAAAATATTCCCACTTGGGGTTAAATCTCAATCCTTAGCTGCTGTTAATATAAAACAACCTTATCATATACATCAAAATGTGATCGACCTGGAAACCCAAAGAACAATCACTAACAGCGCTTGTGCTGCATACTAGTGAAACCGTCAATCACCTGTTGAAATCATGCAGTTCATTTAGATCAAATGCATTGTTAAATACTCATTTAAAGAGCTTGTAACCACACGGAAAGAAAAGATCATATATATAGGATAAAGTCACACACTATCGCGCGTTACACAGTCCAGCACCAAATCACAGAGTCCTTCACATTCGTTTTTGCATCATTAGAATATGTATCCTGTGCTCTATCTTCCCATGTGCATGGATATGCGTGGAGTTCTACACCTTCACCAAACTTTTCACCTCTGTGAATATTTACTCAGATGGCCGCTTACCAGACACTAGTATCTTTTGAGCCTATCTCCGCTGTGTGGAATCCCACTGTATGGTTCTGTGTGCTCGGTTAGAGTTCCACTCATTGGTTGCGGACATGCAAAAGATTCAAGGGGTCTGATATAGATTCAGACCCCTTGAATCTTTTGCATGTCCGCAACCAATGAGTTGGTGCTGGACTGTGTAACGCGCGATAGTGTGTGACTTTATCCCATATATATGATCTTTTCTTTCCGTGTGGTTACAAGCTCTTTAAATGAGTATTTAACAATGCATTTGATCTAAATGAACGGCATGATTTCAACAGGTGATTGACGGTTTCACTAGTATGCAGCACAAGCGCTGTTAGTGATTGTTCTTTGGGTTTCCAGGTCGATCACATTTTGATGTATATGATAAGGTATGATATACTGTTCCTCTTTACATGTAAAATCTTTCTACCTATGTGTCATGTGTTTGCATGTGAGATATAGGGGTTTCTTACATTGGTACATCCCACTAATGTTAAAGAAGGTTTAGGGGGGCACAGGCAGTACGACGTGAGGGTTTTATTTTGCTCAGAGCTATTTGAGCTTTAATGTTTTTGGCTCATCTACAAGTGACTAATTCCAGGTTGTGAGGCAACAAAACATTCTGCCAAATATGCTTCCAATAACGCATGGTGAGATTTGCATAGCTGGGGCAAAATTTGCCCCCATAGCTGTGCCCTGTTAGACAATATTCCAAAGTTTCTAGGAGTTTCCAGGAGAAAATGCGCCTGGCGAGGATTACGTTTTTGGGTCCTCATTAAGAAAATACTGTACAGCCTGTAGCCCAGCCTTATGCATTATCGAGGTGTAGATGGAAACTACTTCTAGTGACAGCCGACGATACATGGGTTTCCAAACGTATTGTAACATATTTAGTAGTTGAATACTGTCCTTAATGTATGAGGGAAGATTTTGTACTATTGGTTGCAGAAAGTGATTGATATATATGGAAAAATAACTCATAACACTTTCCATAGCCGTAACAATCGGTCTACTGGGAGATTTTCCAAGTCCTTGTGGATCTTGGGGAGGTGATAGAAGTATGGCCTTTTATAGAAATCATGCTTGAGGAATGCTACTTCAGATGCTGTAATGATGCCATCAGCTGCGGCCCTATTTATCAAGATATGGACTTCAATATAAAACCTAGGTAATAGATCACTGGTAAGTTTATGATATGTGAAACTATCTGAAAGAAGCCTGGCGGATTCTGACTGGTAATCTGAGTGATTTTTAATTACTATACCTTTATCTGTTTACCTGATGATAGGCTGTCGATTGTCAGTAAGCTACTTAAGAGCTATAGATTCAGTGGCTGTCAGGTTAGATGATGGTTGTGTATTTTTTGTGGTCTGTTGACACATGCAGAGAATATCTGCATAGACCACCTGATAAAAACTTTGAACATGGGTACCTTTAGTAAAAATGGGATTGAATATGGATTTAGGTTGACATTTTATATGTTGGATAGGCGGAGATGTAGACAAATGTTGAGTGAGTAATTCAGCATAATCGTCTGTATCCTTAGTATATGGATGCTCAAAGTAATCTAAGGCCCTCAAATCTAATTGTCCAAGATCCGAAGACACCTATATAATCTGGCTGGAGCCTGAAGGACTGATCTCACTGTCTGAATCAATGTTACTGTTCTTAACAGCTTGGATATTATAATAACATTTGACAGTAATATTTCTGATAAATCTGTTAAAATCAAGGAAAAGAGTAAAGGGATTAGGAGATGCCAGAGGAGCAAAAGTGAGACCGCGTGCCAAAAGTGACTGTTCGGATTTGGAAAGAACATGGTCAGAAAGATTGAAAATCTTTATAGTTTGCGCACTTTCTTCCTTTTTACATCTGCATCTTCCCCCTCTCCTGCCTCTCCGGTGAGTTTTCTTTTTGGGTAGGACAGAGGGGTGACCACCAAAAAAAGAGGAGATAAAAGGTAATGTTTCATTTGTTATATTCAAGTTGGGAATATCTCATGGTAAAGGTGATGGTTCTATAGCAACAGAAATAGTACTTAGGTGGGCACTAGCATTATTTTGGTTCTTCCATAGGAATCAAAACTGTAACAGTAGTAGGACTAGATCCTGTGCCCACAATGGATTTTATAATGTTGGGTTCTGAAGTTGGTATTCGAACAGGGGAATGGTGGATGACACTTACATCACTTCTAGAGGAGGCTGTGGGTTTGGTGAGAAGTGGACCCTGTATGGAAGGACGTGGACCATTATTAAGTTAGTTGGAGCGTGATTTTTGTCTGGGACATTAATACCACGCTTCCCAAATGGGGGAATAGGTAACGTCTGAACAGGACTTGCAATAGGCATGGGTTCACAGTCCATGAGGGGAATGGGGCCATCTTGAATGAATATAATACAATCAGAATGTTTTGTGACAGGCCTAGTTTTCCTCCAACAGAAGACTTTGTTGGTATTGTAGTCATCAAAGTCTCTATGGATTTTTTGTAGTTTGGTCGAAATGAGGCAATCCTCTTGAAATTTTGTGTTGAGTTTAAGTTTTCTTAACCAAGATATGGGTAAGGACGTGATTTGTGATTTAAGGGTGTGGATGAGATCTGCAACTTTAGGAGAGGATATTGAATATCCCTTTGCTTAATAATAATCTCCATCCATTTTTGGGTGCAAAACTCTGATATTTTGGACCACTCACAAGATAGTTCTGGATCTAAAAAAATAGTATGTTTTGTGATTTATAAGATCTTTGGGGGAGATTTTATATGTCAAATATAGCTCTAGAAAAAATGTATCCCACCATTGATGGTTAGCTGCAATGATCACTTCAGTCTATATGTGGTTCTGGGGATTGATGTGGAGGGGAGGAAAAAATTGAACGGAAAGATAGTATATAGCTCATCAATCCCTTCATTCCCTACAGGAGTCTTGTCCAGGCTAGTATGGTGGGAGCCAGGGTGGCTGACTGTGCGAACAGATGGTGAAGCCCATTACTTGGGAACCGTGGACATCTTCTACATTAAAACTCTGTTACTTTTGGTGCTTCAGATTTCGCTCTCCAGAACATGTCTTCATCCTGACCAGAATAGCACATTCCACTCAGGAGGTAGATGTCCTCTATCAGTACATCAATATTATATGACTGCAACGTGGAATGATTCTAAGTCCTCACCTGATTTACAGGCTTTTATTCTCCTTTGTGTCTCATACAAAGAAGACCGGTGTTGAATCTCGTGGGAGATGGACATTTTAAATTCCTGTGTCTTCCTTTCCATCTCACTGATGGCCTTTATGGAGGTCCTAATCTCTGTGTAGCCCCTCTGAGGAAATTGGGTTGCTTCAAATCCATCATTACTTGGATGGTATTCTACTGTTGGCTCAGAGTCCAGGTGACCTACTAGATCAAAGGGGGATTCTTCTGGACAGCCTGAGAAGTTTTAACTGGAGAGGAGGTGTCAAGACAGTTGGAGCAGACCTGACTAGTCACTGATATGGAGGCTCGGTTCAATGCCCAAGGGAGCAATTTTCTCTCACAATTGTCACCACTGATGCCAATACCTGGTTCCCAATGAACAAGTCCTTAATCGGAAGATCTTGCCCATATCATTCAATTATGGGGCCACCCTCAGCTAAGTCTGTTTGCATTACCATCCAATCATAAGGTGCCTCTCTTGCTACCCTTACCCATTGGTGGAGGAAGTGGGCGCTCTTACCCAAGTAATAGTCACCTAGCAGATGCCTTTTCTCTACTGCTTTTGGTCATGAAGTTCCAGGGGAGACTGTTAGCTGAAGATCTCACTGTGATAGCAGTTATGCTAATTGGCCAGCAGGCCTTGGCTTTACCTTAGCCATGGAACCTAGTTAGGACCAATCAGAAATACGATTTACTCTCAAACAGGTTCACAGTATTCGCAGCTGAGCAGAGTTTTGATCCTTGCAACCCAGAGGTTTCCCAGTTGGTATAATTTCTTCACATAGATCTGAAATTTGGGCTCATCTTAATTCCATAAGGGATCAAATTTCAGCCATTTCAGCTTTCACCAGGGAAAAAAAGGAGTGTGTGAGCTGCCAGGAAATGCTTCAGGAGGTTGGTCCGGAGACTTTTCTCTGAGGAGGAATAACATTCCCCAGTGGGTTTTTATTCTGCTCCTGGATTTCCTTGTCAGGATCCAGGACTCTGTTTGCATCATCAGAATGCAGTCCTTAGTGGGATATCACCTAAGAGGCAGTGTGCCTCGATAACTTCAAGGGGCAGAATCGAATCTGCAAGCACTTGGGGCTACAGAGTCCTACAACTTATATCTTCTGGACAAGTTGGGGCATATGCCCCTCAAGCACCTTTGTTCCCAAGGTGGCTTCTGTTTTCATCTTGCAAAGTGGCAGCTCTATCCTTTCTGGCAGAGACAGTACCTAACCTACACTGGAGGTACCAAGTGTCTGCAAAATTGTAAAATGACTACCTTTAAGCAGTCTACTAGTTAAAATCCTCTAGAAGTCTGTTTGTGTTTCCATCCCGCCAATTTCCAAGGAGGAAGCTACAGCAAAATCTTGTCATCTTGGAGAGTCAGATCATCCAAAAAAAGTACAGTGCGGCCAGGCAAAGCCTCCAGAAGTGATAGAGGCTCATTCAGCAAGGTCAATTTTTACATCTTTAAATCTGGGCATTTGCCTATGGAGACATCTGCAAAGCAGCAGGCTGGTTGGCACAGTGCTCTTGCCCCAGGTATTACAAGGAAGATCCAAGGGCTCCTACTTCAATGAACTTCGACTGAATGGCGGTCCAGGCTTCAATGTTCATTGTAATAAAGTTTGATTATACCTTCTAGCCCTCCCTGTTTAGCTCATTATTTATCACATGTATGCTGCCATGTTGGCATCAATAAAATGGAAAATTGTATCAAATACTTACTGTTATTTTCCTGACGCTAATCTATGGCAGCATACGAACCCTCCCTTTTTTCATCTTATTTTTATGGAGAATGGAGGAGGATGCTCTAGCTTTCCTTTTACAGATTTATAGATTTAAACAGGTCCTGGTGGTGGATATAGGTAGAGCTATATCACATGTATACTACAATAGATGGCGTCAGGAAAGGAAAATTACAAAGAGTATTTGATACAATTTTCCATTTTGTAAGCTACAAGGCACTCAAGACATAGTTAACGCAGGGTTATGGGTGCTTCCTATGTGACGCATCAGGTGCTGATTGACTCAGCACTATCACATGCACATGCTCCTCCATACCTGGCTGTTTAACAGGGAATGTGAAGGAAAGGTATGTGCTGATGGGGAAGAGAAAATGTTAAAAATGTGTTGTTTTGCTCTGCATGGGTAATTTTAAAGTGAACCTCTCCTCATGCAAGCCAAAGTCACAGGTTCACTTTAAAGCCAGACCCACCAGCTGCTTATACTTCACTTCCCCTGCCACTTAATTTGCTCATGGAAGTGGTTAGAAAAAGATGTGTGTAAGTTCCAAGCATCATGGGGCAATGGCCGTATGCCACACCACCATGCCTGAGCAGCCAAACACCACACACAAGCACGATCACATGGAGAGAAGGGGAGGGATTTGTATACTCCCTAGCTACAAGTAATATGTATTTATGTCCACTTAAGGCAGCCAAACAAGGGGAACTAAACAGCTGCAGGAGCAGATATAAAGGCATCATGTTACATCACCTTGCACGTTTAAGGGGCTATGTCTACTTCTCTCCCCATGTGTATGATGAGGAGCTCCTCAAATGTAGAGTTTTATATAGAAGAGGATTTCTTCCAGTCTTGGTAATCAGATTGTAATACATAGAATTTGTGCTGTTAGGCCACTGGAAACAGTGTATGGGCTTTAGGTTAATCTGATGATCTAATCTGAATTAAAGCAGTTCTCCACCCTAAAGGGGAAGTTCAGCTAATCTGATCCCTCCCCCCCCCACAATCGGCACCTTTCAGGGTGGAGGGGGGGGGTGCAGTTACCTGGATAATCCAGGTATCTGCACCCACTTCCGGGACAGACCGCCGCAAACCCCCGCAGATGCCCCCCCCCCCCCCCGTTGTGTTCTGGGAAACACAGTTCCCAGGACACAGCGGGGACCAGAAGAGACTAGCAGCGCGACTCGCGCATGCGCAGTAGGGAACCGGGCAGTGAAGCCGCAACGCTTCACTTCCCGATTCCCTGACAGAGGATGGCGGCGGGGGCAGCAGAGAGACGAGCGATTGCTCGTCATCTGCCGCCGACATCGCTGGACCCTGGGACAGGTAAGTGTCAATTTATTAAAAGTCAGCAGCTGCAATATTAGTAGCTGCTGGCTTTTAATATTTTTTTTTGGTGCAGAACCACTTTAAGCCTGAATGGAATGCCAGATTGCTCAGTGTAGGCTCCAAGTTGCATATAGCAAACATACTGTGTTGGGGTTCCTTGGAAAGCCCTGGGGAGGATGTCAATACCTACCAGGGAGCGCTATCCAATTCTATCAGATTAATTTGTTTTTTCTTTTTGACAGGTTACATTTAAAGGAAATGTATATTATTCTTTTCATATATTCCCTCTATGTGCCTATTTTCCAGACTATAAAAGTATACCATTTAAAATATTTTATTTTTAATCAGGTAAACAAGAAATATTACTAATTAGATTACAGACACAGCTTAATGACACAGATGCCCCATCTGTCAGTTTACACAGGCAACTAACAAGCATGCAGACAGAGTTAAACATATTCCAGCAGGCTTTATAAACATCCCTGATGGTTTCTGTTTTTATATTTCATTGTCAAATATGGGTTTTATCGATCTAATGGAAAAGATAAATGAAACCTTTTTTGTGATACCGTCTTGTGGTTTAAAGTGTATCTTTCAGGTAACGTTTACTAATGTATAATCTTTACAAAATATTTGATAAAAAAATTATACTTTACCTTTAAAGAAATATTACAATACTTTGTATAACTAAAATAATATTAAAAACTAGATTTTTACATATAAAAGCAGCACATTAAAAGATAATATGGCATTTTCTGAGGATATTCTCTGATTGCCAACCTGCTAACTTTTTCTATCTCCCAGAGACTCCAGTGCAGTGGCTTGGTGGTTAGCACTTCTGCCTTGCACTCATCGGGTCCTCAGTTTGAATATCGACCAGGACATTATCTGCATTGAGTTCACATGCTCTCTCTGTGCTTGCGTTTCCTCCCACACTCCAAAGATATGCTGATAGAATAACTGACCCTGGTATGTGAGAATGGGACCTTAGACTGTAAGCTCTTTGAAGGTAGGGACTGATGGCAAAGCACAGTATGTAAATTGACAGCCCTTTATTAAAGTTGAAGTCCATGCTAAAACTAAAATCCCTGCATCCTTTAGACACCAACATTCTAACACTAACCTATCTAGCCTTGTACAGAAAAAATCAGTATACATACCTTTTCTGCAGACGAGCTGACCCGATCTCCAGGGTTGGAAGCTCTGTAGGGGACATGGCCGACAATGGCTGTGAAATGAATGAGAAGTGACGTCACCCATAGACTTACTATGGGGCTTCTGTTGTCGGACGTGTCCTCTGCACCCGCCTCAACAGCGAAGCCGCGACTGACAGCTCAGCGTGGGATCGGGTCAGACCGCCTGCAGAAAAGGTATGTATATGTGAGGGCTTACCTAAGTTGCAGTCCATGGTGCAGAGATGTATGCTCACCCTTGCAAATACACACAGCCCGAGGTAACAAAGAGATAAGCTACCTGGGCTGTGAATCTGTGCACAGGGGCTTGACAGGAATAGCCATGGGATAGTCAAAGTAAAGCCGCAGTCAGGGATTCCAGAAGTCCGAATAAACGATAAGCAGAGCCAGGGTCAGAAGCCGGAGTCAGTCTTGGAACGCTGTAAGGGGAGCACAGGAATACTGGAGCCTTAGGCAAAACAGGAGACAGTGAACTGACAAAGCCCTTAGAGTGAGGCAGTGCTTTATACCCAGCTGATTGGATAAACTGCCTCAGCTGAACCAGGAGTGAAAGGCATTAATTGCAACAAGATCCAGAGTATGGTCCTAGTATTTTATGCAGAACTGTGCAAAGCTGGAAAGCAGGCTGAAAGGAACTGAGGTGTGGCTCAGAGGCAAGGTAACAGGAGCACTAAACATGCAGTCATAGATTCAATACCTCTTTAAACCACTTGGGGTGTGACCACGCCTGGCTATCTAAAAGACACGGTAGGGACCATGACAGTTCCTTCCCCTTAGGAATGCCCTCAGAGCATGGAACAGCCTATTTCCTTTGGGCTTTCTTTGTTTTAGAAGTTCCAGCTGGGGAGACTTTCGTCGTTTGCAAGGCTCTTTCAAAAGTCTTCAGGTCCTGCTTACGGACTATGGTGCCATTTGAGGCATACGTACAGTCAGGAGGTAGTGGGGACACTGGCACAGGAACAAGTGGGGATACTGACACAGGAACTTGAAGCGGGGACACTGGCACAGGAACTTCAAGTGGGGACACTGGCACAGGAACTTCAAGCGGGGACACTGGCACAGGAACTTCAAGCGGGGACACTGGCACAGGAACTTCAAGCTGGATAGCAGGCAGAGATTCAGGGGAAGCAGGAAGGATCCTAGTAGTACCCACTTGCTGAAACTTTGGCTGAGGTGGACGAGTTGGGCAGAGAGAGGTAAGGTGCCCTCTTACTCCACAATAGACAGTCCACAGCCTCTCCTCCGCTCTCTCTCCCTTAGACAGCTTGGACCGGATGGACCCGATCTCCATGGGTTCCACATCATCCAGGGTAGGAGCGGGTAAAACCTCAGGACTGTCCAGGCTTTGAGGGGTTAGGGCTTCATAACTTGTCACAGACTGGGATGGCTTGGAGTCGTATCTCTATACAGGGTATTCCTGTCCCTGGGTACCCGTAGGCCACGTGAACTAGAAGCTGACTTGGGAACACTGGTTTTCTTAGAAATTTAAATATAAGAGTCCAGAGAAAACATGAAAGCTTCCCAGCTGTCCAAGACTGGGCTCCTCTCCTGTAATAGCTGAAAAGCCCATATCTTGATTAGCCCAGTCAGCAGGTTGATGGATGCGCAAACCTTTATAAAGTCAGAGGCATAGGTCCTATGCTTAAAGTGGAAGTAAACCCTGATGGGTTTACTTCCTCTTTCATTCCCTGCAAAGGCAAAGCATAATGAACTACTATGCATCGCATAGTAGCCCATTATGTGTCACTTACCTGACACAGGAGCCAGCGATGTCACCACTGTCCCCTGTAGTCCGGCGCATCCATCTTTTCGGTGGGGTCTCGCAGCTCCGAAGCTGTCATTCGGCGGAGCCGCGATGACGTCACTCCGGCGCATGCGCACGGGAGCCGACACGCGCGGTAGCTCCGTTGTTGGAAATGCCGCGCTCAGTGCGCCTGTGCGCCTGTGCGCCGCTGTCTACGGCGCATGCGCCGTAGACAGCGGTGCCTGTCTTTGGCCAAATATCTCCTAAACCGTATAGATTTAGGAGATATTTCTTGGACCTACAGGTAAGCCTTAATCTAGGCTTACCTGTAGGTCAAAGTGGTTTGTAAGGGTTTACAACCACTTTAAGAGCAAACAATAGTTCGCAATCCATCCTAAAGTTCAAAATGATGCACGATTCCCATCAAATTTCTCAGGCATCACAACAAACGGTTCCGGACATGCAGGTTCCAGGGTTGGGCGTACTGTGCCTCTAAACAAGTGGACTTCTTGCTGCAACTCAGCAATGGTCTGAGTGTAAGGAGCGCCCCTGTTCTTGAATTAGCCCGGGCTGGACTTTAGTGACCACTGGAAAGCCCTTTCAATCGATTGGGTAAAATCAGACAATCACACGAGTTGAGGATTATCATGACTACGAGTTCTTTATTTCCTGTATACTACTTTTTATGTGCTTCGAATTGCATTGTCAGCCAATCAGACATTCAAGACATTTGACCAATCATGAAACATTAACATCTAGTGCGTCATACAGTTAGTGGACTTTTTTAGGGGAATTCTGATCAAAAGTCTCCAGACATACAGACATATATTTATATAAATGACCTTAAGAAATCATCTATAATTAAACCACATAGCGTCATTTCACCTTATGAATATTTCCTACTTCCTATAAATTCTAACAGCTAGCTCTAACCACAAATGCATCCTGTTTCTTGCAGACTTCAGAAGTAACTTGCAAAGCATGGTGTTTCACTAAATATCTGTACAAGCAGCTAAATGTAATAAGCGAGTTTAAACTTAAAGGGTGACTCTCCCTACCCTTACAATCCCTCCTTTGATCATGAAGGACAAAGTCCTTTCTTGATCATTCTCAGAACCACCTATGGCTGGCTGTGTCTGGGTCTGAAGTGGAAAGTTTGATTTTGGTAATTCTACCCATTTAGACAAAATACAATCTTAATGGTGGCATAAATTGCAATTCCCAGGATAAATATGATGATGAGGATCATTCCTACTTTCTTAAAGAAATTCATGATACTATCCCAGAACGAACCAAACCAACCTCTCACTCCAGAGAATGGATTCCAGGAGTCTCCCAGACGTCTCATTCGGTCCTGCAATTTCACCCTTTCATCATTGTGTCCCTTTATATGCTGCTAACAATACGATTGCTGCTATATTACATGTCCCATCCCTCCTCTGGATGCGATACTCAGTTGTTGCTGAAATTTGTGCTTTTGACATTATATCTCCTGTCTATATACAGAAGGGATAATTATAACTCATTTCTGTAAATGTTGCTCTACCCATGACCCCTATACTGTTATTCCTACTCATTCCGCATGAAGATGTAAGCCAGCACCCAAAAACAGTTAATAAGAATACCTTCATGGTTAATGCAATTGACAAAATAAGAATAATTTTAACATTGCACCTTCTGGGCTTTGTGAATTGGGGCTTGGGGGACCCTAGAAGGAAAGCAGCTTGGCTGTGGGACAAAGGGGCTGTAGGGGAGAGGGGCAGGGAGTGATGGGATCAGAGTCTCTTCGAATACGAGGGAGAGGGTGGCAGGGAGTGGTTGGGTCAGTGTCTCTTCGGATCCGTTTGGTCCTGGCTTTGGGTCCATCTCTGGTTCTGGGACCATCTCTGGTTCTTGCTGCTGTGGCACTTTCTTTATCCTTGATGCGTGGATCCATTGCGGGCTTTGCTCGGTCAGAATTGCTGTCCTGGAGACCTTGAGGACTTCAAATGGACCTGGTTGCTTGCGGACTGCAAGTTGTTTGATCAACACTTTGTCTCTTGGTATGAAGGGGTGTGTTGATTCTGTGAAAATAGGAGAGAAAGTGCCAGCAACCTTATCATAGTTTTCAGTAAGGCTACCTACCAAATGTTTCACGTGCTCTTCCTGTAAGGAAAATAAGTTAGACTCCTCACCTATTTTAGGGCTTTTGTGCTGGCCTACCCATTAGGTTTTCAAAGGGAGAGAGACCTGTCCTGGCATGAGGGGTGGTCCTTATCTGGAAGAGTACCCCTGGCAAGAAATGAAGCCAGTTCTTCATAGTACCCTGTGTGGCCTTCCTTAGCTTGTCCTTAATGTTCCTGTTCATCCTTTCCACTACTCCTGCACTCTGTGAATGGTAAGGAATGTGGAACTTCCATATCCCCAAAACTTTCACTAACTGTTGGGTGAGTTTTGCTGTGAAAGTGGGCCCCTGGTCAGAGTATATGGTAGCAGGTAAACCAAACCTACTGATCCAATGATCTTCTGGGATCCCTATGACTCCCTCCTTGTTTGACCACAATCCATCCGGATTGCGTGTCAAACCTGCATGAACCCAGCAATCCATGTCTTTGGGTTGTGCTTTTCTTTGTACAAGGTATCTTGTTGGCTGCTCTGTCAGATAAATTGTTACCTTTAGTAGTTTCTGTTTTGTCAAAAGAATTGCCTTTCACTCTTATAATATTAACCTTGGATGGTAAATGGAGTGCTTGCAGGAGGTTTTCCACCCATTTTTAGTTGGCAATTTGTTTGTTGTCTGCAGTTTTAAAACCCCGATTAGTCCAGATCATTCCATAATCATGGGCCACGTTGAAAGCGTATTTGCTGTCAGTGTAAATGTGTAAATGTTCACTTCCTGTCCCTGAAATAACTGACATGTTCTAGTTAAGGCATGTAGCTCAGCTTGTTGTGCTTAACTGGTCAGGCAAAGTAACTACTGCATACCCTGTTTTGTACGTGCTATCTGAGGGCCTGGAACAACTTCCGTCAACAAAAATGTCTTAAAATTCAGGGTTGAGAGTGTCAGTCCTGGTGAAGTTGTATTAGTCAATTCTTTAGAACAGTCATGGGTGGGAGTGATTGCACTGGATCTCTGAGCTGTCATGTGTTGAGTTGACATGTTTTGTAGAAGATGCACTACAGTGTGTGTGGTATACAGAGTTGTGTCAGTGCCGAGAGTAATTTTACATGCCTCCTTTACAGTCATTGCAAAGCAGCCACAGCTTGTAGACAGGCAGGCAGGCCCTGGACTTGAATTGGTAGTTTTTTTTTTTTTTTTTTTGAAAGGTAGGCCACGGGGCGGTAGTGAGTACTGGGCATTTGTGCTAGAACCGCAGCGAATGCAGGGTCCCTGACTACAAAGGATTTTCTGTAATCTGGCAAGCCCAGTGCTGGGGCACTGGCCAAGGACTGAAACAAAGAGTTAAAAGCTTGTGTCATTTCCTCAGTATATGTGACCTGTTTTGGGGCAGTCAATTCAGTGGCAGGGCGTAGGACTGAGTCATAAAAAGAACAGTCTGGGATCCATCACCTACAGTAGATGATAAAGCTGAAGAAGGAAAAGAACGCTGCCTTATCCTTCAGGGGACCGAGACAGGTCAGGGTTGTGACTTGTTCAGGTGACACCTGTCGTGTCACGCCTGAGATAATACATCCTAGGTATTCCACCTTGTCCCTGCACCACTGGATCTTTTTCCAAGACGCCAAGTGGTCCTTGAGAAACAGGTGATTCATCAGGCTTTTCGAAGTCTGCTGCACACTGCATCCCGCTCACACTACACAACAGTAGGTCATCTACATATTGTAGTAGGACAGATCCCTGGGGTGATACCCATCCAAGGTGACTTTCAAAACCATTGAAAAGGCTGCCAGACTGTCCACACATCCCTGAGGGAGACAACGTGTCCAGGTCAGTTGTTGGCCAGGGGCCCCAGGTAAAAAGGGAAGATTTCCTGAAAATCCTCATGTACATCAATGCTAAAGAAGAAACATTGGATAAGTCTAGTACCGTGTAAGCGGTGGATGTGGCAGAAATTTTTAAGATCCCGGTAATGTCTGAAACTATTTGTTTAATCCCTGCAGGTCCTGCACCATCCTCCACTCCCCACTGGCCTTTCTGACAGGATTTATGGGGGTATTCCAGGGACTCATGATGGGTTTAAGGATTCCCCTTTGTAAATACTCTTCAATTTGTGGCTGTATACTCTGTAGTTTTTAGTGTTTAGTGTGTATTGTTTCTGAAAGATGCAAGAGGTGCCGGGCTTGAAAGTAGGGACATATGAAGTGCATTTGATATGTCCTACATCTGTCTTAGACTTCGCCCAAATTGGGTGAGTCTCCGGGGGGGGGCTGGTATGGACATGAAGTAAAATGTCAGGTCCCTTCGCTTAGGCATAGTTAAGTCACAGTTAACTGCTTTAGCTGTCATACCCCCTTGTAAGTCAAATTTAATGGCTATCGCCATCCTCAATGAGGACATAAGGTCCCGTCCCATTAGACATAAAGGGAAATCAGTGAGGATGGCAAAACTTTGCTTGGTTAAGGGTCTATCCTGCAAGTCTGACACCTGAAGTGGTTCTACGGGGTGTTTGTCATTAGGTTGATTTGGAGAACGACCGGGAGTTCTACTTTCACTTTGTATGTGAGGAGGTTTCCGTTCTTGCGGATATCCCTGTTGGTGTTGTTGACCCCTTCCCTGATACCTGCCTCTGAAATCAGCTCTCCTTGGACACCTCACCGTGGTCTATAGCCCTTCCTTTGAGGACAATCAGATTTCCAGTGGGAAGAATCCCCACAGTTAAAACATCCTTGATTGTCATAGGGCTGAGGATATGACCCTCGTGGTCAGTCATTGAGAGCAGGAAACATGGCAGAAATACCAGGGGAGATTTCAAGTGTGGTTTGTGTGAATAATCCCCCTTTTGTATGAAAAACCCCGGAGGATGCTCGTTTTTTTTAATGTCCTCCATAAAATATTTAGGACTCTGTGTAGCCCAATCAGAATTAACAAATTTTATAATTTGTGTGACTTTAGGGTCTCCATTATTCATGGCTGTACTGACAAACAATAGTGGGCTACCAATTTCACAGGATGTTTAAATTTTAAACAACTGTGACACAAAGGAATAAAAATCTTCCCCTGTTTGTTGTTTACATGCAAGCAAATCATTTATGGGCATTTCTGGTTTATATGCTTTTCTCCAGGCGGCTAGGAGTTTGTCCCAAAAGCCAGTCCAATCTTCCTTGACCGTGCCTAGGGGCAAGGGAATTTGTACTTGGGTAGTCCCCATAGTGATAAGGGGAAATTTTAAGGGCTGTTACATCTTCTGACACTAATTCTGTTTCATTTACAGACTTTTGGAGAGGCATTTTAAGGTGACTCATTTTTAAAGAGAGGTCATCATCTTGTGACTCCTCTATTTCTTCTTCCTCGCTCTCTGACAAGAGAGCGAGAACGACTTCTAGAACTATGTATGTTTGTATTTCTGTAACACCTGTCCCATTTATTCCCTTAGAGCAGCCCTCTGTATAGTTCTCAGTGATAAAATGGGGGTCATTACGTAAGGGACAGGGGGCATGCATCTAGGGGATGAGGGAACCGTTTTCTATATTCCTTCAATGTTTTAGACCATGCTTTATAACATTCAATCACATAATCATTATTATGGGGAAATGGTGGATAATTGTACTGTTTGTGTTGCCCACAAAATTTAGTAACCTCCTCCCAATCCTCTTGGCAACAAGGGCCGTCAGTAGTTAAACCTTAAACTTGAAGAATATGAGCTCTGGATAGTATGTTTGCCCAAAAGGGTTCAGTACAATGTTTTCCATAATTTCCCAACACGAAATCAAATGGGGTAGACTGTTCCAGCTTACCTCCTGGACCTCCCTTACCCAGCTGATTTCCCATGTTCAATTCTTATACTTTAACTTATAATATGACTTCTATTTATATACATTAGTTGCAGAACACACTCTTAATGATTTTGGACAGACTATAAATTGTTCACTTGTTCTGAATTCAATAATATTCCTGACACCTTTTAACAGTTAAACCTTCTTGAAGCACAACATTATTATATATATTAAACCTTAATGTTTGTATCCGTGGTGCACCTTCACGGAACATAAGACCCTTTTTCCCACCTTGTGATAATAACCATCATCAACATTAGCAACCAAATAGGTTTGAGATTATTTGTATACAAATAATAAGCCTGTTAAACACTCAGGGCAGCGTCCTGCCAACAAATACCCAGGAAAATGTCCTGACATTAATTCTAGAGGTTTCCAGTGACCAGTCCTTTGTAATTGAAAACTTAAATCTATATTCTTCCCGGCCATCCTAGCGAGGAAAATTCATCCTATTACTGACCCCGGCCCGCCTAGCGAGGGTCTCAACTCTTATAACTCTTTAACTTAGCGAGCTTCCTTTTTTTCAAAGACAGAGACAGATTATATCACTGTTTTGAAAACCACAATCAAGTACATGACGTGTTCTAGGTACAGCATTAAAACAGGCAAGTTTCTCAAAAAGACTTATAAAAAGTAATTTCAAAGAAAACCTACCCGTTCAAATGACTGCACCCCACTTCTGGTACCACTTGTAAGGCGCGCCCCTGTTCTTGAATTAGCCCGGGCTGGACTTTAGTGACCACTGGAAAGCCCTTTCAATCGATTGGGTAAAATCAGACAATCACACGAGTTGAGGATTATCATGACTACGAGTTCTTTATTTCCTGTATACTACTTTTTATGTGCTTCGAATTGCATTGTCAGCCAATCAGACATTCAAGACATTTGACCAATCATGAAACATTAACATCTAGTGCGTCATACAGTTAGTGGACTTTTTTAGGGGAATTCTGATCAAAAGTCTCCAGACATACAGACATATATTTATATAAATGACCTTAAGAAATCATCTATAATTAAACCACATAGCGTCATTTCACCTTATGAATATTTCCTACTTCCTATAAATTCTAACAGCTAGCTCTAACCACAAATGCATCCTGTTTCTTGCAGACTTCAGAAGTAACTTGCAAAGCATGGTGTTTCACTAAATATCTGTACAAGCAGCTAAATGTAATAAGCGAGTTTAAACTTAAAGGGTGACTCTCCCTACCCTTACACTGAGCATCCTGTACATCTCTGCGGACTCCATGTTGGTCAGTGACCGTGACAGTATACAGATTTTTTCTTTACAGGGCTAGATAGGTTAGTGTTATGTAGCAAAGTCCCAGGCCTCTTTAGGTCTAATTAGTTACCTCTAGAGTTAGGGAGCGCTGACATCCTTCAGTGTAGTGTGGGTTACAAGGCATGGTGGGTGTAATGATATAAGAACAGGTGGGCGCCAGATACCTTTTTAATGCAAAGAGAATTTTTTGTCTCTTAAACAGAACTGTGGGAGAGAGGGTTAGGGCCAGGACACCCTTAGGTACATGCAAAGATAATTAGCAGATCCCGATACTTCTATAGATAGGTAGCAGTACATGGTAAAGGCCTCCAGCCGGAAACCACTTCTGTATAGGTAGGATTGCTGTCTTCTTTGGCAACAATCTTGTAGCTGTTACTAATGGTAAAGGTATTCAACTATCTGCAACACAAACAGTTCTCTTTACCCCACACTCACTCACTGTGGGTCTTCACGCAAGGAGCTCCCAGTCTCTCTCACTAGACTTCAGATCCACTAGCCATTGGATCTCCTGAGCTCTTTCACTGTAGCACTCAGTATCTTCCTCAAACGTCACCCCCTGCTTCACTGCTGGGTCAATGGCTTGGCACTCACAGATACTCTTCAAGCTTCACCCCTGCTGACACGTTAGGTCCCTGGCTTGACACTTGCTGAAGTTTCCCCACTTCTTCCCCATCCCTGGCTGGCGAGAAGTCTGCTCTGGTACTGGCCTTGGCTTACTTACAGTGATCTCCGGTAGCAAGGTGGATTGACTCTTAGTAGCGACAGCTTCCCCTCTACCTCCGACCACAACTGGTTCCTCGGCCGGCAGAACCGTTAATTCTGGTTGGAATACAAGCCCGCAGTCCCAACCCTACGCTGCTTTCCTGCTTCTGGATAGGCCCTCAGACACCCTAGCAGCCAGATGTCCCCAAGATAGGCCTTAGGTTTCTGGCCTAGCAGCCTGGGGCAGTACAACACACGTCCACCCAGATGCCATCCAGGTGGCACAGAACCCCGATCACCTGACTCCACCCAAATAAACAGGTTCTCCCAGCAGGCCAAGGGACCCAAGAAAATCTCTGCCCACTGGCTGAGACATCCCATACATTCCTAATCTGTCCTTGCAATGCCCTTGTCTTATCTAATGTCCCCAGATACCTGGCCACCTAGTGACAGAAGAGAGATGTGCAGCAATTCCAGAACTAGGACAAAATCAATGATCTAACAATTTACCAAGGCAACTATGACTTTTCAAATAAATTTAATAGCAACCCTGTCTAAACATCAGGGTGCTACAGTTAGAATGTTGGTGTCTATAGATGCAAGGATTTTAGTTTTAGCATGGACTTCCACTTTAATGCCTGTAAAAATTATGAAGAATTTCCTGAACATTCAGCGCAGCCCTCATTCTGCAATTATCTATCTAATCAATTTTTTTCCTGCCAGATTTTATCAATCAATTTATTTTTTTCAACAGTCCTCAAAACACAAAAGATTGGAGTAGGACCTGATAGCAACAGAAATATGCCAGTCAAGCCATGCCCATATAAACAACTAATCAAACTCAAACTTCCCCACCGTACACAGAAAAAAAAGTGCAAATCATTTTATAGTGATCTTATGATCATCATCCCCTTTACCTTTTTAATTGACAACTTTGTAGGATACTAAGGGCATTAAATTAAGCAGAAATGCACAGACTTTACATTTTTTAATTACATACTCAAGCTGAGGAATTTTCCAAGCAAACAAAAAGATTTATGTAAGAATTAAGAGCAAGTGGCGGGACTTTAAATGAAGCATGCAGTAGCACAAAAGTCAACTGACTGGGAAATACAGTTAAATCATATTGTGTAATCTACATATAATACTTAATAGGTATATAATCTCCAAAAGCATTTTGATCATTTACAACATAAATTCTGTAGTAATCCACAATCCTTTATACAGTCATATAATATTGATGGAGCAAACAATAAATACATTCTAAAAACATGGGAAGGATTAGACAGGGAAGTGTACCCAACTTACAAGTGCAGTGGCAGTGCGGCATCGATAATCGCCAAAGCTTTGCATGGTCTCCTCTCTAGGCACTGCGGTCGCAATAAATGGGGCAATGACAGCCAGCATAGACAGTTCACAAGCCAGGTGTGTGAGGGATCAACGCTAGTGAAGGATGGAGATAGTGACCCAAGTGAAAAACCTAAAATTCATAATATATGTGTGGGTGACGGGAAATTAAAATGGAATTCATTAAATGGAATGTGTCTTCCACAGGTACCTTTTCACCTTCACTACCCACCCTTCATGTTTCTTAGCCCAAGACCTTTTTTTTTTTTCTTTCACTTTTCTTTTACATCACCCACCTTCTTTTTACACTTCTTTTTACTTAGCGTTGATCCCTCACACACCTGGCCTGTGAACTGTCTATGCTGGCTGTCATTGCTCCATTTTTGGCAACCGCAGTGCCTGGAGAGGAGACCATGCAAAGCTTTGGCAATTCTCGATGCCGCAATGCCACTGCGCTGATGCAAGTTGGGTACACTACCGTGTCTAATCCTTCCCATATATATATTCCTAATAATTTATTTCGCTCCCTTAAATTTGTTTACCCCTATCCCTCAATTAAAATGAATTATTCACTGAGACTATTATTTATGTTTATGTTTTTGTTTTTAGATATCTTCCATGGTTTATACTCCTAATGAGTGGCTATAGGGCTGCAAAACGTGTCAAGCCTTACATTTTTTACCATCACCTTACCATGAATCCACCTATATTTCCCAGGGTTCTACCTATGCCTATAATATTCATTTCATGAATTATGTTTATTTATTATATATATTTTTTATTTTCTCTCCCTCCCCTTAATTTTGAGATATATTCAGCATCAACTTTACCTTAATCATGTTTTTAGAATGTATTTATTGTTTGTTCCATCAATATTATATGACTGTATAAAGGATTGTGGATTACTATGGGATTTATGTTGTAAATGATCAAAAGCTTTTGGAGGTTATATACCTATTAAATATTTCCCAGTCACTTGATTTCCTTTTGTGCTACTGCATGCTTCATTTAAAGTCCCGCCACTTGCTCTCAATTCTTAATCAAAAATAGGGATGGATGCGGTTACCCCTTTGGTTCCTGCCTCATTTAAAGTCCCAACATTTTCTACTCCTTTATAAAAAGATTTATTCCTGCAAGTGGGGTTGATTTACTAAAACTGGAAGGTGCAAAATCTGATGCAGCTCTGCATAGAAACCAATCAGCTTCCAGGTTTTGTTGTCAAAGCTTAAAGTGATTGTAAAGGCAGAAGGTTTTTGGCCTGGATTCCCCTCCTCACTAACTGAGACAACAGTGTGGTGCCAATTGCTCCCGGTACTGTCAATCAAAGTCAGTCATCCAATGTCTGAATAGACAAACTGAGCCGTGGCTCAGCTCGGGAGCCCCCATAGCAAACTGCTTGCTGTGGGGGCACTCAACAGGAGGAGGGGACAGAAGCACCGAAGAGGGACTCGCGAAGAGAGAGGAGGATCTGGGCTACTCTTTGCAAAATCACTGCAACAGAGGAGGTAAGTATAACATGTTTCTTATTTTTAACTAAAAAAACAAGACTTTAGTATCACTTTAACCACTTGCTTACAGGGCACTTTCACCCCTTCCTGCCCAATTTTCAGTTTTCAGCGCTGTCACAATTTGAATGACAATTGCGTGAAATGTGAAATAATTTTCTTCACACAAATAGAGCTTTCTTTTTTGGTATTTAATCACTGCTGGGTTTTTTATAAAAAAAAAAAAAAAGACCGAAAATTTTGAGATAAAAAAGTTTTTCTTAGTTTCTGTCAGTTCATTTTGTAAATAAGTAATTTTGCCTCAGGGCACCGATGAGGCGGCACTTATGGGCACTGATGAGGATGGACTAATATGCCGCACTTATAGCACTGATAGGTGGCACTGATGAGCAAGGATAATGGGTGGTACTGGTGGGCACTGATAGGCAGCATTGGTCGACACTGATAGGCGGCATGGATAGGTGGAACTGATAGCCAGCACTGACTGGCATCACTAATGGGCACTAATTGCTGGCGCTGGTGGGCACTGATTGCTGGCACTTGGTGGCACTGTATTATAATTAGGGCACTGATAAGTGCCCTGATTACATGCCTGGATGCCCCCTGCAAGGAGATGCCACTGATTGGCTCTCCTCGCCACACACTTTGTCAGTGTGAGCTGATTACCGACATTTACGTGCTTACATGAGACCGGCTGTGATTGAACACAGGCGATCACTTAGTTGATGAGCCGCTGCTCCTAGCAACACGGAGCGCCTGTGATTGCCCCATCACACACCCCCACGGGTGCTGCTGTTTGGATGCACTATCATATGACGTCCACCCAGAGCGAGAGCAGCCCCGTCCCTCCATCATTTGACGATGGGTGGGTGGCAAGTAGTTAATTGAGAAAGCTGAAGTTAGAAGCTGATTGGCTACCTTGTACAACTTCACCAAATTATGCACTCTCCAGTTTTAGTAAATAAACCCAAGTGTGTATTGAGCCTCTGCCTAGGTGGAACATCACCTATCTAAGGTGTTTGTGATTATACAAAAAGTGGTTTATGGGCTTTCACTGCAGCCTTGCAGCACTAAAGTCTTGGAAACAGTTCCCATCAATCACAATACCAAGATACAGTTGTTCTGGGTTCATTTTTTTATATTGAAAATCAAAGTATTTTTGTTTCCTAAATAACCCCTAGGTAGGTGGGTATGATTGTAAAAGAGGTAATAGAAGGGCAGTGACTGATGTGCATGGTTTTGTTTTTTGTAAAAAATACAGCAAAATGCATTAAGTAATAAAAAATACATAGTTCCTTTTAAATTTTAAGGAATAACAAAATATTCTAGATTTGCACAAATATAAATGTTTGTAGTTAATTGAATGTTATTATTTAAATATATTATAAAAAGTAATTTGCAAAAAATACACCCAGGCAGAAGAAAAATAGCATAAAAAATAAATAAATATATATATATATATATATATATATATATATATATAATATATAATATAATATATATATATATATATATATACAGTGCCTTGCGAAAGTATTTGGCCCCCTTGAACTTTTCAACCTTTTGCCACATGTCAGGCTTTAAACATAAAGATATAAAAATTTTATTTTTTGTGAAGAATCACCAACAAGTGGGACACAATTGTGAAGTGGAACGAAATCTATTGGGTTTTTGAAACTTTTTTAACTAATAAAAAAAATGAAAAGTGGGGCGTGCAAAATTATTCGGCCCTTGCGTTAATACTTTGTAGAGCCACCTTTTGCTGCGATTACAGCTGCAAGTCGCTTGGGGTATATCTCTATCAGTTTTGCACATCGAGAGACTGAAATTCTTGCCCATTCTTCCTTGCAAAACAGCTCGAGCTCAGTGAGGTTGGATGGAGAGCGTTTGTGAACAGCAGTTTTCATCTCTTTCCACAGATTCTCCATTGGATTCAGGTCTGGACTTTGACTTGGCCATTCTAACACCTGGATACGTTTATTTGTGAACCATTCCTTTGTAGATTTTGCTGTATGTTTGGGATCATTGTCTTGTTGGAAGATAAATCTCCGTCCCAGTTTCAGGTCTTTTGCAGACTCCAACAGATTTTCATCCAGAATGGTCCTGTATTTGGCTGCATCCATCTTCCCCTCAATTTTAACCATCTTCCCTGTCCCTGCTGAAGAAAAGCAGGCCTGAACCATGATGCTGCCACCACCATGTTTGACAGTGGGGATGGTGTGTTGAGGGTGATGAGCTGTGTTGCTTTTACGCCAAACATATCGTTTTGCATTGTGGGCAAAAAGTTTGATTTTGGTTTCATCTGACCAGAGCACCTTCTTCCACATGTTTGGTGTGTCTCCCAGGTGGCTTGTGGCAAACTTTAGACAAGACTTTTTATGGATATCTTTGAGAAATGGCTTTCTTCTTGCCACTCTTCCATAAAGGCCAGATTTGTGCAGTGTACGACTGATTGTTCTCCTATGGACAGACTCTCCCACCTCAGCTGTAGTTCTCTGCAGTTCATCCAGAGTGATCATGGGCCTCTTGGCTGCATCTCTGATCAGTCTTCTCCTTGTCTGAGCTGAAAGTTTAGAGGGACGGCCAGGTCTTGGTAGATTTGCAGTGGTCTGATACTCCTTCCATTTCAAAATGATCGCTTGCACAGTGCTCCTTGGGATGTTTAAAGCTTGGGAAATCTTTTTGTATCCAAATCCGGCTTTAAACTTCTCCACAACAGTATGACCTGCCTGGTGTGTTCCTTGGTCTTCATGATGCTCTCTGCACTTTCAACAGAACCCTGAGACTATCACAGAGCAGGTGCATTTATACAGAGACTTGATTACACACAGGTGAATTCTATTTATCACCATCAGTCATTTAGGACAACATCGGATCATTCAGAGATCCTCGCTGAACTTCTGGAGTGAGTTTGCTGCACTGAAAGTAAAGGGGCCGAATAATTTTGCCCGCACCACTTTTCAGTTTTTTATTTGCTAAAAAAGTTTAAATTTAGATTTCGTTCCACTTCACAATTGTGTCCCACTTGTTGGTGATTCTTCACAAAAAATTAAAATTTTATATCTTTATGTTTGAAGCCTGAAATGTGGCAAAAGGTTGAAAAGTTCAAGGGGGGCGAATACTTTCGCAAGGCACTGTATGTGTATATATATATATATATATATGTATATATCTCACAAAAATTAGTCCTCACATTTTTGTAAAAATTTTATTATACCTTTTCATGTAACAATACTGAGGAAATTACACTTTGCTACAAAGTAACAGTTTGAGTATATAGCTTGTATAACAGTGTAAATGTGCTGCCCCCTCAAAATAACTCCACACACAGCCATTAATGTGTAAACCGCTGGCAACAAAAGTGAGTACACCCTTAAGTGAAAATTTCCAAATTGGGCCCAATTAGCCATTTTCCCACCCCAGAGTTATGTGACTCATTAGTGTTGCAAGGTTTCAGATGTGAATGGAGAGCAGGCATGTTAAATTTGCTGTTATCGCTCTTACTCTCTCATACTGGTCACTGAACGATCAACATGGCACCTCATGACAAAGAACTCTCTGAGGATCTGAAAAAAAGAAAGGTTGCTCTACATAAAGATCCCTTAGGCTATTAGAATATTGCCAAGACCCTGAAACTGAGCTGCAGCACGATGGCCAAGACCATACAGCGGTTTAACTGGACAGGTTCCACTCAGAACAGGCCTCGTCATGGTCAACCAAATAAGCTGAGTGCATGCGTTCAGCATCATATCCAGAGGTTGTCTTTGGAAAATAGACATATGAGTGCTGCCTGCATTTCTGCAGAGGTTGAAGGGGTGGGGGGTCAGCCTATCCGTGCTCAGACCATATGCCACAATGCCACATCAAATTGGTCTGCATGGCTGTCATCCCAGAAGAAGCTTCTTCTAAAGATGATGCACAAGAAAGCCCGCAAACAGTTTGCTGAAGACAAGCAGTCTAAGGACATGGATTGCTGGAACCATGTCCTGTGGTTTGATGAGACCAAGATAATTGTATTTGGTTCAGATGATGTCAAGTGTGTGTGGTGGAAACCAGGTGAGGAGTACAGAGACAAGTGTGTCTTGCCTACAGTCAAGCATGGTGGTGGGAGTGTGTTAGAATATTTATGAATGCATGAGATCTTAAATAATAATTGAATTGTATATATAAATGTACCGTATATACTCGAGTATAAGCCGAGATTTTCAGCCTCTTTTTTGAGGCTGAAAGTGCCCCCCTCGGCTTATACTCGAGTCATCGCTGTCTGCCCGCTCGATCAGCGTGTCGAGCAGACAGACAGCGGCCATTCTACAATTCAAAAGCCGCGCCTCCGGCTCCGCCTTCGCCTGTGATAGGCGGAACACTGAATTTCCCAGCAGCCTGTGTTCCGCCTATCACGGACATCGTATCATCCTCGTACTACGGACGAGGATGATACGAAGGCAGTGATAGGCGGAACACAGGCTGCTGGGAAATTCAGTGTTCCGCCTATCACAGGCGAAGGAGGAGGCGCGGCTTTTGAATTTTACAATGGCCGCCGAAGAGGGCACGGGACGGAGGCAAGGCAAGGCAAGGCAAGGCACGGCACGGCACGGGACGGGGGCAAGGCAAGGCACGACACGACGGCAAGGCACGGCACGGCACGGGACGGAACGGAGGCAAGGAGGCAAGGCACGGGACGGAGGCTCGGGACAAAGGTAGGCTGGACACACACACACACACACACACACACACACACACACACACACACACACACACACACACACACACACACACACACAGGGATGGGTGGATGGATGGAGACACACACAGGGATGGGTGGATGGATGGAGACACACACACACACAGGGATGGATGGATGGATGGATGGAGACACACACACACAGGGATGGATGGATGGATGGAGACACACACACACAGGGATGGATGGATGGACACACACACACACAGGGATGGATGGACGGACACACAGGGATGGACGGACACACAGGGATGGACGGACACACAGGGATGGACGGACACACACACAGGGATGGACAGGCATGTCTCACCCTCGGCTTATACACGAGTCAATAAGTTTGCCAGTTTTTTTGGGGGTAAATTGGGGGCCTCGGCTTATATTCGGGTCGGCCTATACTCGAGTATATACGGTATATGTATTTATATCTCTTCTATGTATAGAAAAAGTGACGTTTTATATGAGATCTTTATTTACTTGTGAAAGTACATACATGGTTATAAGCTCATAAGCATTTCTTGGGAGAGCCCACATATGGCAGTAATTAAGAGTGAGCTGACTTTCCCATCACATGAGAAGAAAGGATTCATATTATTTAAGATGCTAAAGTTTTAATGTTTAAGTATAAGATAGAACTTCTTTAAATAATACAATATTTCTTGATTAGGATATTATTAGGAACGTTGCATTTTAAATGAATATAATATACTGATATATATGTAGAATTTGATTTAGAGGAAAGGAATTTATGTTGTAAAAGTTAAAATGGTTTTACATATAAACTCCTTTTAGCCCACACCTGGGGAATGTTAGAGACTGAGTAACCCCCCCCCCCCTTTTTTTAGTGAGATGGGAGGGAAATTGTTCATTAAAAGCCCATGTTTTCCTGTGAAACTATAAGACAAAAACAAACTTTTAAACCAGCCTTTATGGGAAAAGGTGGGGGCTGATTTGAGTAGTAAAAAGCTAGCAATGAGGGTAGACAGAGAGATTCTGCAGCAGACATTCACTCCAGCAAACACGAGAGACTTAGAGACATTTTCACACACACAAAGATACATTTATACAATCTTCATTTCAAAAATAAGAAAATTATTTATGCTATTTTTATATTCTACATTTTGACATTGTTTTTGTAATATTTTGCTATTTTCAATATTAAATACATTTTTAAGTTTTTACACGAGAACTGAACAGATTTTCTTGGAACTTTCCTTATTAATATGAATTATTGTCATTAATACAGTAATAACTCGATGTATTTCATTGGTGAGCATTGCCGGTTTCTTTTTTGTCCGAATATCAAACTTTTTTTTTTTTAAGAAACAACAAGTTTATTCGTAATAAAGTGCAAGAAACATACAGGCTTAGTGCATAAGTTACATAACGGAAATAAATCATTTTACATACATGTGCGTACTTCTTTTCCTGAGTATCTAGTAACAAAGGCCACTTTTTGTATATCTACAACTAAGTTCCCTGAGTCCCCTCATATTGCTCGTCATCTTTTGGCCACATGTATGTCTACTATTGTCAGTCCAGGCAAAGCTTACCCTAGTGTTATCCGGTGTCCGGTGTTGTCTGGTGTATCAAGCCATCTATCCCAAACCTTATGGTATTTATCGGGACACCCCCTGTGCTGCTATATAACCTTTTTGTATGGTAGTGTTACATAAATTTCCCAAATCCATGCTTGGACCGGGGGGGGGGGGGGGCACTGCACATCCAGAGCTTTGCTATTATTTTCCTAGCACAAAATATTGATTTAGACAGGAAGATGGCTTGAAACTTGTCAATCAATGTTTCTGGGAGTAAGCCCAGCAAACAGGTTTTGGGGTCTAGTTGTAGGGGTGAGCCCATGCAGTCATGCAGAAATCAAATCACCTGTGTTCTTTAGGATTGGATGTCCATATTAGATGGTAGAATGAGCAGGATTGGATGGTACACCTTGAACACAGCGGATCCCGAGTGGTCTGGAATTTGGCAAGCCTTTCAGGTGTGAGATAGGATTTATGTATAATATATAATTGAGTTCATCTGTCGGAGAGTCTAGGGGAAGCTTTTTTGGTGTTTTCAAGAATCTCCTCCCAGTCCTCATCCCCTATGGGGCCCACCTCCTCCTCCCATCTATGCTTAGCCGTATCTATTACCCTAGCTACTGATCGATTTCTTAACACAGTGTATAGAGTGGAGATCAGTTTAGAGCGATCTGCACCTATTATCACTTCTGTCATGGGTAAAGTTTGTGGGTTAGGGAGGCCATCCTTAAATTGGACTAGGAGAGCGTGACCCAATTGTGCATATCTATATGCCATGTGTGGGGGTAGCCTGAACTTGTCCTGTAGTGTTTGGAAGCTGCACACTCCCAATGGGGTAATCACCTGATGTAGGTAGATCACGCCTTTAGATGCCCACACATTAGTACCGGGTAGTGCCTTTAGTTCCCTCAGTTGGGGGTTATTCCAGAGAGACGTATGGGGGTGCACGAAATCGGCACCAGTCATTTTAACTGCAGTCTCCAATATGCGTCTGTGGTGCGCAAGTAATAGATTGCAGCCCTCTCCTCCCCTCTTACCCTCCCCACCTCTGAACAGCACCTGTAAAGGGGAATATGTAGAATTGTTCGGCTTTTTGCATGTTAGGGCTTGGTATCTGTGTCCGTCAGTCTTATGTAAGTGGTAAAAGTGGGATAATTAAGCTGCAATATAGTACGCTCGAATGTCCGGGAGGGTAGCTCCCCCCGAGGAAGTCGGATTCTTAAGGACGTTTCACGACAGTTTTTGTCTGCTGGGGTCCCATATGAAGGTGTTCAGGAGAGTGTCGAACGCTTTGAAGATTTTCATAGGGATAAAGATCGGCGACTGCCAGAGCTTATACAGAAGTTTTGGCAATAAAATCATTTTTACTAAGTTGATTTTTCCCATTACTCCTAGTGGGAGTCGGGCCCAGGATTGTGTTTTTGTTTTGGTATAGGCAAACAGGGGCTTTATATTATTTGCCATATAGTCTAATGGGTCCCTGGTGATTTGGATTCCTAAGTATTGTATAGTGGATACCCTGTGCAGAGGAAGGGACGTGGCATCATGTGACGGAGGGAACATGTCAAGGGGTAAAATCGGTGACTTAGTCCAAATTATACGCAGACCTGAGTGTTGTCCAAAATCTTTAATGGTTTGAAGGGCAGCCTGGAAAGATGGGCCCGTGTCTTCGAGATACAGGAGCATGTCGTCTGCGTACATGCTAACTGTTTCCACAATGGAACCCACTCGAAGCCCTCGAATGTTTGGATTGGTACTGATGGATATGGCAAGCGGCTCCGCAGCCAGGGCGTACAGCAGCAGGGACAGGGGGCAGCCCGGCCGGGTTTGGCCAATATTTTAATATCTGCCTGAAGCAGGGAGATTGGGTGATAGGAATCCGGGTGGTGGGGATTCGTCCCCAGATTTGGCAATACAATTATTATTGCCTGACGGAGAGAGAGTCTGGGAGGGTCTTAGCCCTTGTACACACGATCGGAGAATCTGTCGGAATGAGTCTTATGGGACCGTGTCATCAGATAATCCGACTGTGTGTGGTATGCATCGGACTGATTCCGTCCGAATCTCCGTCCGACCCAATTTTCCAACATGTTGGAAATATTTCCCGACCAACTGGGCCGGACGGACCTAATCCGATCATGTGTAGAGCATTTTCATCGGACCAAGTGCCACGCATGCTCAGATAAAATTCCTACATCAAAGCTATTGGCTACTAGCCTGAATGTAGTCCCATCGTAACGAAATTACGTCATCACATTCTGAAAGATCGGATTTTTCGCCAACTTGGCCCGACCGTGTACATGCAACAGTTTCGGACACAATCCGTCGGACTAAATCCGACGGGCAAAATCCGACGGGCAAAATCCGACGGATTTGGTTGGCAAAATCTCCGACCGTGTGTACGTGGGCTTAGACTCAAATATGTGGTTGTATAACCTAAGGAGCTCGGGGATCAGTACCTCAGCGTATGCCGCATAAAAATCTAGTGGTAGGCCATCTTGTCCAGGGGCGATATCGCCAAGGCGACCTCGTTGAATATCAAACATTTTTTAATTGTTTCTCCTTCCGCTTGCCGAGAGGGGATAAAAGCACAAACATTGACTATTCAGTTAAGCTTCAGGGAGAAATAGAAAAAAGCGAATTTTTTGGCATCATTGAATTGAACTTGGAAGAAAAAGATTATCAGAATTGGTGAGACGTTTGTGCATGTGCAAAAAAAATCTGTTTTGATTACGTCATTTCCCACCAAGAGAGGGTGGGTGTCACATGAAGGAAGTCAGCACTACATTGGTAAGTTATGGATTTTATCGATGTATTATCTAGTGAGAGTAAATTAGAATTCAAAAATCTGCCAACGTTTGTTAAAGATGATGAATTATGGTGTTACATGTTCAATGAATGCCTACATGCTAATATTAAGATACCAAAGTCAAAATTTACTTTTAAGAAATTCAAAAAACAAGTTAATTCAAGTTTATGACACGATGATATCAGGAGTTCCTGAGAGGAATGTTGTTTGTACAAAAGGGAAAACAAAGGACAATAGTTTATGTACTAATTGTCAGATTTTGACTGAACGGATACATAATTTGCAAAGTGCAATTCAAAAAAAAAAAGTTTCTGAGTCCTCTCCAACATTAAATTATGTTGTTCCAATTGTATTAGATGAAAGTGGAAGGCCATGGGTACATGATTTATTAAATGGTAAGAATACTAAATGGTTAATAGATTTAGAGCTGAACTCAGTTTAACCAAACACAAATTACCTGTGAATCTTGATTCTCCAATATGTAATTTAATTGGTTTCAGTGGAAAAGAAAATACAGTTGCAACTAAAGTTTTTGATGTGTCTTTTGAAATTCCAGGACTTTTGAAAATTAATATAGACATCTGGTGTTGCCAAAATACAGAGTATATTTTAGGAATTAATGTGATTAGTAAATTCAATTGGATTATTGATTTAAGTAATTCTACTATATGGAAAGATTAATCTAAGCCCAAATCTATGTTAATAGAAACCTCAATGTACAATAATGTTGGAAATTTTTGTACAGCAGCTGACTTGTCTTCAGATTTTTACAGGTTTGTTTAAAGATATTGAACTAGAAATTGAGGGAAGAGATCCAAAACCCCAAATTCAAAATAAGTTGCCACAGGAATCAATGAGTCCAGTTTCTGACATTGTACAATCATTTATACAAAAAAGAATATTAAAGAAGGCACAATCAGTGGTAAATAATTGTATTTGGCCTATCAAGAATGCTGATGATTCGTATTCTTTATCAGTTGATATAAGATCACTGAATAAATGCATTACAAATAACAATCTATTGTTCCCAATTTAAATTTAATGTCACACATGGATGCCAATGCCAATGTATTTTCAGTACTGGAAATCGCCAATAGTCATTTTTCGGTACCATTAAATAAAAGCTGTCATTATAAACTTGATTCAGCTTTAATAAAGAAATGTAAGCATTCACTAGAATAATTCCAGGACTGGAAACTAGTGATGGTTTAGTGCACGAGTGCTTGGAGAAAGTATTATCAAAATATTCTAGACCAAAATGTATTTTCCAGCAAAATACACAAAATACAGCGGAATATGTCACTCTGTTGGCGGAGTTATTTACTCTGTTACAAACAGCAGGGTTAAAATTGAATACAGAGTCAGTTCAGTTAATGAAAGATAAAATAGGATTTTTATATACAGCTTAACTGTAAAATCCTTTTCTTGAGAGTACATCACGGGATACAGGAGCTTCATTACATAGTGGGTTATATAGGCACCTCTGGTGATTGGACACTGGTTAACCCCAATTAAGGAGAATTCCTCCCCTATATAACCCCTCCCATATGGGAGGCAACTCAGTTTTGTAGCAAAGCAATAGGAAACCACGTAAAACCCAAGAGGGGCGGGAGCTCTGTGTCCCGTGATGTACTCTCAAGAAAAGGATTTTACAGGTAAGCTGTATATAAAAATCCTATTTTCTTGATCATACATCACGGGACACAGGAGCTTCATTACATAGTGGGATGTCCCAAAGCAATGCTCAGATTGAGGGGAGGGAGACACAGATCATAATTACAGACCGCCATGGACCGGAGGACCTAAACTGCAGCCTGCAGTACACTGCGCCCAAAGGCGATATCCTCTTGCCCTCTGACATACACCTGATAGAATCTGGTGAATGTGTGGACTGATGACCAAGTCACAGCCTTACAGATCTGAGCCAGGGAGGCCTGGTGATGCACTGCCCAAGAAGCACTTACAGCCCTAGTTGAGTGCGCTTTCACTTGAAAAGGAGGGATTTTCCCTTTAACACTTCAGGCCTGAGAAATAGTCTGTCTAATCCACCTTGAGAGAGTGGATTTTGATGCCGCATGGCCCTTCCTAGGGCCTTCCGGCAAAATAAATAAGCAATCAGTTTTCCTTATCTGAGCAGTTGCCTGAAGATAGATACTGATTGCCCTTACCACATCCAAAGTGTGCAAAGATTCTTCTTCTGCGGACTGTGGGTCCGGAAAAAAGGATGGTAGGATTAGATCTTGATTCAAATGGAATCCTGAAACCACCTTAGGCAGAAAGGACCTGTTGGGACGCATTACCACCCGGTCCTTATGAATAATTAGATACGGCTCTTTGCTGGAGAGAGCTGCTAGTTCTGACACTCTTCTAGCCGTGGATATGGCTACCAAGAAAACCAATTTTTTAGTCAAAAGAACTAACGAAGCCTGATGCAAAGGTTCAAAAGGTTGCCCCTGCAAAGCCGAGAGAACCAAATTCAGATCCCATGGGCATACCGGAGGTTTGACTGGCGGCCTTGTCCGTATAGCCCCCTGGATGGAAGCCTGTACCAGGGAATGCGATGCAAGTGGCTTCTGAAAAAACACTGACAAGGCCGAAATCTGCACCTTGATAGTGCTTACGGCCAAATTCATTTCTAGGCCTGACTGGAGGAAGGCCAAGATCCTGCTAATGACGTACTTTCTAGGATGCCATTCCCTGAGTTCACACCAGGAAACAAATGCCCTCCAGATTTTGTAGTAAATAAGCCTGGAGGCCGGCTTTCTGGCACTGACCAGAGTAGAAAGGACTGGCCCCGAAAGCCCACGGTCTCTCAGAATGTGGGTCTCAGCAGCCAAACCGTCAAATTCAGACTGCGTAAAGCAGGATGGTAAATTGGACCCTGTGAGAGCAGATCTGGCCGGAGAGGGAGGATCCACGGCCTGCCTACTGCCAACTTCATGATCTCTGTGTACCATGGTCGCCTGGGCCAAGCCAGGGCTACCAAAAGAACCGACTTTGACTCCCTCTTGACTCTTCCCAGGAACCACGACAGAAGCGGGCACGGGGGGAAGGCATAAATCAGATTGTACTGATCCCAGGAAACTGTCAGAGCATCTGACCCCTGAGCAAGTGCATCTCTTATCCTTGACATGAATTTGTCCAGTTTTCTGTTGAACCTGGACGCAAACAGATCTACGTCTGGAGTACCCCACCTGCGACATATGTTCCAAAACACGTCGGGGCGCAGAGCCCATTCTCCTGGGCACAACTGCTGGCGGCTCAGAAAATCCGCCTGCCAATTTTCCACTCCTGGAATGAAGACTGCAGAAAGGTATGGAACATGCCCTTCTGCCCAGACAAGTATGCGATTCACCTCTTTTTGCGCAACCAGACTCCTGGTACTGCCCTGGTGATTGATATAGGCCACAGCTGTGGCATTGTCGGACTGAACCCGAACAGGAAGACCCCGTAGTCTGAAAGACCAGTTTATGAGAGCCATATAAACTGCCCGGATCTCCAAGACATTTATGGGCAATAGCTTCTCGATTGCAGACCATTTCCCCTGTGAGCACGTCTCCTCCAACACTGCTCCCCAGCGTGTCAGGCTGGCGTCTGTCGTAATAATCTTCCATGGAAGAGGAAGAAAAGTTTTGCCTTTCAGCAAATTCTCGGTTTGTAACCACCAGACGAGACTCTTGCGTGTCCCTGGGGATAGACGCATAGGAAGATCCAAGGACTGGGGCTTCCTGTTCCAAGCCGCAAGGATGCATCTTTGCAGAGGCCTTGAGTGGAACTGGGCAAATGGAACGGCCTCGAAGTAGGCAACCATTTTCCCTAGCAGTCTCATGCACAACCGAATGGGGGAAGATCTTCTGCCCAGAATTAGGCGCACCAGATCCCCAATGGCCAAGGCTTTTGGCCTTGGTAGAAACATCTTGCCCTGAGCGGTGTCAATAAGCATACCCAGGTATTCCAACCTGGTAGCAGGCTGTAGGAACGACTTTTCTAGGTTTATAATCCAACCTAGGCGTTCCTGGTGTTCTAGCGTTCTGGTAACACTGTGGTTCAGGAGCGCTACTGTTTTCTCTATGAGAAGCTAATCATCTAAATAAGCCATGACGGCTTTACCCTGAGCTCTTAGGTTTGCCAAGAGAGGGTCCAGAATCTTTGTGAAGACTCGAGGGGCCGTAGCGAGCCCGAAAGGCAAGGCCACAAATTGAAAATGGCGCCGCTCTACCGCGAACCTTAGATACTTTTGGTGTGCGGGAAAAATTGGCAAATGGAGATATATTGATGCCATAAACTCTCCCCCTTGCAGGGAGGAGACCACAGTGCGAATTGACTGCATTCGGAGGGACCGGATGCGTAAAAAACGGTTCAGATCCTTCAGATCCAGGATAGGTCTAACACTTCCATTTGGCCCTTCCTTTGGGTCCACTTCTACTATCACCCCTTGGGATAGTAAGTGATCTAAGGCCAGAAATAGCGGTCTTTGCTTTACTGGGTCCCTGGGGATCCTTGACCTTAGAAAGCGAGAAGGTGGAATCTCCAGAAACTTTAGCTTGTAGCCCAGAGATACCGAAGAGACCACCCACTTGTCCTGGATCTCTTCCTGCCAGGCTTCCGCAAACTGCAGGAGCCTTCCCCCCACTTGGCCGAGCAGGGGCGCCCCTTCACAAGGAAGCTTTTGGGCTCTGCTTGGCAGGCTTTCGCCCCCAGGATTTCTTCTGCCCGGCCTTGAGCCTTTCCTGTAGAGGAGGGCTGAGAAGGCCGTTGCCACTGCTTAGAGCTTGATGCTCCGGGAGAGAGAGAACGCCTAAATGATGGACGTTTGCTCCTTTTGACTGGAAGGAGAGTAGATTTACCCCCTGAAATTTTTTGGACAAATTTGTCTAATTCTTCTCCAAACAAACGTTCCCCTTTAAACGGGAACCCAATCAAATGCTTCTTGCATGATAGCTCAGCTGCCCAATTCTTTAGCCATAGGGCCCTTCGCATGTGTACCAACAGGAGAGACAAACGAGATGCTTGTTGGACAGAATCCAAAATCGCATCAATCATGAAACACAGAATTTGAGGTATTTCTGCATAATTCTCCACTTCCTCACTGGGAAGGAGGCCAAGCATCTGCTTAACCTGTTCCTTGAGGAACTGACACAACCCCACAGCTGCGACTGTAGGTTGCACTACAGCGCCAGACATGGAAAAGGCTTTTAATAATGTTTCCAGCTTCTTATCAGTTGGATCTTTAACCACTTCAGCCCCGGACCAATAAACACCTTAAGGACCAGAGGTCTTTTTCCAATTTCGCACTGCGCTGCTTTAACTGGTAATTGCGCGGTCATGCAATATTGCACCCAAACGAAATTTGCGTCCTTTTCTTCCCACAAATAGAGCTTTCTTTTGATGGTATTTGATTGCCTCTGCGATTTTTTTTTTTTGCGATATAAATGGAAAAAGAGCGAAAATTTTGAAAAAAAAAGATATTTTCTTCTTTTTGTTATAAGAAAAATCGAATAAACTAAATTTTAGTCATACATTGAGGGCAAAATTTATTCAGCCACATGTCTTTAGTAAAAAAAATGTCAATAAGCGTATATTTTTTGGTTTGCGCAAAAGTTATAGCGTCTACAAACTAGAGTACATTTTCTGGAATTTACACAGCTTTTAATTTATGACTGCCGATCTCATTTCTTGAGGTGCTAAAATGGCAGGGCAGTACAAATCCCCCCCAAATGACCCCATTTTGGAAAGTAGACACCCCAAGGAAATTGCTGATGGGTATGTTGAGCCCATTGAATATTTATTTTTTTTGTCCTAAGGGATTGAATAATGACAAAAAAAAAAAATTGTCACTAAATGATATATTGCTCACACATGCCATAGTTATATGTGGAATTGCACCCCAAAATATATTCCGCTACTTCTCCCGAGTATGGGGATACCACATGTGTGGGACTTTTTGGGAGTCTAGTCGCGCACGGCACCCCGAAAACCAATCACCACCTTCAGGATTTCTAAGGGTGCAAATTTTTGATTTAACTCCTCACTACCTATCACAGTTTCGAAGGCCATAAAATGCCAAAATAGCACAAAACCCCCCAAAATGACCCCATTTTGGAAAGTAGACACCCCAAGCTATTTACTGAGAGGCATGTTGAGTCCATGGAATATTTTATATTTTGCCACAAGTTGCGGGAATATTACAAACTTTTTTTTTTTTGCACAAAGTTGTCACTAAATGATATATTGCTCACACATGCTATGGGCATATGTGAAATGACACCCCAAAATACATTCTGCTGCTTCTCCTGAGTACGGGGATACCACATGTGTGGGACTTTTTGGGAGTCTAGTCGCGCACGGCACCCCGAAAACCAATCACCACCTTCAGGATTTCTAAGGGTGCAAATTTTTGATTTAACTCCTCACTACCTATCACAGTTTCGAAGGCCATAAAATGCCAAAATAGCACAAAACCCCCCAAATGACCCCATTTTGGAAAGTAGACACCCCAAGCTATTTACTGAGAGGCATGTTGAGTCCATGGAATATTTTATATTTTGCCACAAGTTGCGGGAATATTACAAACTTTTTTTTTTTTTTGCACAAAGTTGTCACTAAATGATATATTGCTCACACATGCTATGGGCATATGTGAAATGACACCCCAAAATACATTCTGCTGCTTCTCCTGAGTACGGGGATACCACATGTGTGGGACTTTTTGGGAGTCTAGTCGCGCACGGCACCCCGAAAACCAATCACCACCTTCAGGATTTCTAAGGGTGCAAATTTTTGATTTAACTCCTCACTACCTATCACAGTTTCGAAGGCCATAAAATGCCAAAATAGCACAAAACCCCCCCAAATGACCCCATTTTGGAAAGTAGACACCCCAAGCTATTTACTGAGAGGCATGTTGAGTCCATGGAATAATTTATATTTTGCCAAAAGTTGCGGGAAGATTACAAACTTTTTTTTTTTTTGCACAAAGTTGTCACTAAATGATATATTGCTCACACATGCTATGGGCAGAAGTCAAATTACACCCCAAAATAAATTCTGCTGCTTCTCCCGAGTACGGGGATACCACATGTGGGGGACTTTTTGGGAGCCTAGCCACGTACGGGACCCTGAAAACCAAGCACTGCCTTCCGGATTTAAATATAAAATGCTACCAAAAAACCTGTTAGCGATGGCAGGGATCAGGCCTGACTCTGCGATCGCTGCAGTTATGTGTTTAGTGTTTTGTAAGTGACTGTGATCGATCGATACTGCACTTGGGTGGGCTGGGCAGAGGGGCAAAACGCAGGTGCTAGCAGGTATCTGGGCTGATCCCGCTAACAATGCGTTTTTTTGGAACCCTAAACTGCTGGGGACGCTAGTATAGATCTGATCAGATCAGATATTGATCTGTTCAGATTCTATAGCACTACGGGAGGTGTATGCTTTGCGTGTGGGTGTTAGCGGTACTGGCACTAACCTAGCGCTGCCTGGGGCGACGCAGACCCTGACCCTAAAACCTAATTGATATCACCCGCCGGGTGATCAGGGGGTTAAACCTTTATTGGGTAATAAACGGTGGGTGCCCTGATGCTATAAAAAACAAACTAACCAGAGTCACCCGTAACACTTATACGGTGATCAGTGGTGAAAGGGTTAACTAGGGGCAATCAGGGGGTTCAAATTTTTATTAGGTAGTATATGGGGGTCCCTGGCGCTATATAAAAACCTGACGGGGAACCTAAATAACTAACTGGCTAACCAGCGTCACCAGTGACACTTATACTGTGATCGCTGGTGAAAGGGGGTGAAAGGGTTAACTAGCAGCAATCAGGGGGTTAAAACCATTATTGGGTAGTATATCGGGGTACCTAGCGCTATAAAAACCTGGCGGTGAACCTAAAAAAATAACTAGCTACCTAGCAACACTAGCGACACTGATGCAGCGATCAGAAAAATGATCGCTTAGTGACACTGGCAAAAGGGGGTGAAAGGGTTAACTAGCGGCAATCAGGGGGTTAAAACCATTATTGGGTAGTATATCGGGGTACCTAGCGCTATAAAAACCTGGCGGTGAACCTAAAAAAATAACTAGCTACCTAGCGACACATGCAGCGATCAGAAAAATGATCGCTTAGTGACAATGGCAAAAGGGGGTGAAAGGGTTAACTAGCGGCAATCAGGGGGTTAAAACCATTATTGGGTAGTATATCGGGGTACCTAGCGCTATAAAAACCTGGCGGTGAACCTAAAAAAATCTGAAAAATGCTATCAGAAAGGGTGAAAGGGTTAACTAGCGGCAATCAGGGGGTTAAAACCATTATTGGGTAGTATATCGGGGTACCTAGCGATATAAAAACCTGGCGGTGAACCTAAAAAAATAACTAGCTACCTAGCGACACATGCAGCGATCAGAAAAATGATCGCTTAGTGACACTGGCAAAAGGGGGTGAAAGGGTTAACTCTAGGGGCAATCAGGGGGTTAAATCTTTATTGGGGGGTGATAGGGGGCTACCCTGGACCTAACACTAACTGTCCTGACAGTTTTTACTGTCACAACTGACACTGAATGCATTGATCAGTAAAGAAATGATCAATGCAATCAGTGACACTGTGACTGGGGGGGGGGGAGGGGGGGCGGGGGGGGGATCGGGGGGCGATCGGGGGGGGATCGGGGGGGGGGGGTTGTGTGCCTGTGTGTACCTACATGTCAGTGTAGTGTTGGTGCACACTTACTTTTAGTCTTCTCCTCGTAGTCAGGTCAAAAAGACCGCCCCGAGGAGAATGACATCACTTCCTCCTTCCTGTGTAAACAATACACAGTGGGAGGAAGCTTCTCATTGGCCAGGAGCGATCCAGAGGGGGTGGCCGAAAACGAACGGCCATCCCCTCATCACGGAGCGCTCCTGGAGGGAACCGGACCGTCGTATCCAACGGAAGGGGGTCCGATCGGACCCCCCACCCGCTGGAAGGCAATCACGTACATCTACGTGATTGTGCCTGCCTGTGCCATTGTGCTGACGTACATTGGCAATACGGCGGTCCTGAAGTGGTTAAATACCTGAGCATTATCCAAAGGACAGGTCAGGTTTCTATTCACGCAAGAAACAGCCGCATCGACAGATGGGACCCCCCATTTCTTGGTGAAACTTTCCTCCAGAGGATAAAGCATAGAAAACCTTTTAGGAGGAGCAAACAGATGTCCCCAATCCTCATACAACAATTTATCCATTAAAGGATGAATTGGAAAGGAAAAGGCAGTCTGTGGGATTTTCCTGACTCCCAGGGAAGAAACAGAGGACATAGCGACCTCAGCAGCAGGCATTCTGAATGTGGTACGCACCAATTCAGTATAATACTGCACCTGTTTTCTGAGCGCCTGGGAGGAGGGGACTCTCTCCTCTTCCTCTGATTAATCTGACTGCTCAAGATCCCTGTCCCAAGATAGGGATCTCTCCTCATTGTCAGAAGTGTCCTCTGAAAGAGGAAGCTCAGCAGAGGGAGGGGATCTACCCTTTTCCTGCTATCTTTCAGGGAAGCTGAAATAAAATTCATGATTCTCCCTTCAAAACCCTCCAATGTAGCCCTAAGGGAGTCCTCAGTGACATATACCGGGGCTGAAACATTAGGAGAGGCTGCAAAACCTGACAGGGGCACTGACTCATCCTGTGAGGCTGGCTCCAGTCTCGCAGGGGGGGATGGTAACTTACAGGCATTTTTAGAACCCCTGGACCTAGGCGGCGATTTACCAGTGCCCTTGTTACCTCCCCCTGAGACCCTCTTACGAGGAGACATTGTACTAGTACCTCTGCTTTGTAGCTTAGGACTAAGTGCAATCACTGTTGTGCTTAAAGTCTCACAATAAATATATATGCTTAAACTGCACAACCTGATACTGAGTAGGTGTCTAAGGTTTGCCTGGATCCAATCCCTTGGGATGCTTACTGCCCACAGCTCCTGTGTCTCCACTTACAGCCCCCTGACGCTCTGGGCTTTTTAAAACTGCCGCCTGCGCAGTACAGCGCCGTGCACACTGACATGCACGGCTCGCAACCACACTCCCCCTCCTCCATCAGCCCGGGAGCGCGCTCGGCGGTATCCAGGGGGGGAAGGGAATCACCATCTGAGCTGCGTGGGACCCCCAGACTACGTGGGACCCCTGTATTACCTTTATTGTGGCAGGGATTGCAGTGGAGACGTGAGACATCTGGAGAACCAGGCTTCACAGAGCGTGTGTACTGAAAAGGCATGTAAGTATTCATCAGGCTGCTCTTACTTCCTCTAGTGGTGGAAACCAGGTAAGACATACTACTACTCAATGAAGAAATCCATAATATATAATTTATTTAGGATTAACTTCCCTTACCTTTCCTCGCCGCAGGAATTGCTGAAAACAGACAGATTCCAGCCTTCACCCATCACGGCGGACAGAGTTGTGCCAACCTTCAGGTTTTTTTGGGGTTCTTTCTCAGAAGAACCTCCTACCTGGACCTTGTAAAAGACTCCGCCAGAAACTTTCGTGCCACTATGTAAATAGTACACAAAGTCTGGTTTTCCCAGAGCCCAGTCTTCCAATAGGGGAGGACTTACAGGCAAAACCTAATTTCTTCGGATGACGAGGCCCGGGTACCATATCATCTTGGGAGCCAAAATATCGGCCCGAGATATGGATCCGGCTTGTTGTAGCCCTTAGGCCCCCGCAGGGACCTGCACAGAGCTTTCTTCATAGAACATGTTTTACGTGACCAACCACCATAGACACTGGCGAAGAAACTGAGGTGCCTCCCATATGGGAGGGGTTATATAGGGGAGGAATTCTCCTTAATTGGGGGTTAACCAGTGTCCAATCACCAGAGGTGCCTATATAACCCACTATGTAATGAAGCTCCTGTGTCCTGTGATGTATGATCAAGAAAGTTACATTTCTTCATATGCAAATTAGTCATGGACAGAGACAGTTATCACACGAAAAAGTTAGAAACATTTCTGCTATTCCAATTCCAACATCTTACAAAGAATTATATAAATTTTTGAGTGAAGTAAATTTTTGCAAAGAGTTTTTACAGGAATATGATGATAAATAGTGATGGACGAACTTCCGACGGGACGTTTCGCGAACGATAGTTCGCGAACCGTAACGTTCGCGGCGGGCCCCATTGACTTCAATGGGAGGCGAACTTTGCAAACCTACAGGTCAAATTTTCAGCCACAAAAGGTGAAGGTGGGATCGACAACTACAAGCATTCTTTTTTTTATATGTGAAATTGTTGTGACAATTCAGGACTGTGGAGCGCATGAAGGCAATGGAGGAGAGGGAAGGTCAGGGTAGGCAAAGAAGAGGGTGCAGGAGATGATCACCAGCAGCGTGACATACAGCAATGACACCTGCACCGTGATAGAGTGATCTGACACCAGCACCGTGATAGAGAGCACTGACATCAGCAGCGTGACATACAGCAATGACACCTGCACCGTGATAGAGTGATCTGACACCAGCACCGTGATAGAGAGCACTGACATCAGCAGCGTGACATAAAGCACTGACACCAGCACCGTGATAAACAGCACTGACACCAGCACCATGATAGAGAGCACTGACATCAGCAGCGTTACATAAAGCAATGACACCTGCACCGTGATAGAGTGATCTGACACCAGCACCGTGATAGAGAGCACTGACATCAGCACCGTGATATACAGCACTGACACCAGCACTGTGATATACAGCACTGACACCAGCACCGTGATATACAGCACTGACACCAGCACCGTGATAGAGAGCACTGACATCAGCAGCGTGACATAAAGCACTGACACCAGCACCGTGATATACAGCACTGACACCAGCACCGTGATATACAGCACTGACACCTGCACCATAAGCAGCCCCAGGAGGAAGTCAGCATAGCACAGGGATGGTGGGAGACCCTCATAATGAGCATAGCACAGGGATGGTGGGAGCCCCTCATAATGAGCATAGCACAGGGATGGTGAGAGCCCCTCATAATATGCACAGCAGAGGTACAGCCCCAGGAGGAAGTCAGCACAGCACAGGGATGGTGGGAGCCCCTCATAATAAGCAGCCCCAGGAGGATGTCAGCATAACACAGGGATGGTGGGAGCCCCTCATAATAAGTAGCCCCAGGAGGAAGTCAGCACAGCACAGGGATGGTGGGAGCCCCTCATAATGAGCATAGCACAGGGATGGTGGGAGCCCCTCATAATATGCACAGCAGAGGTACAGTCCCAGGAGGAAGTCGGCACAGCACAGGGATGGTGGGAGCCCCTCATAATAAGCAGCCCCAGGAGGATGTCAGCATAGCACAGGGATGGTGGGAGCCCCTCATAATAAGCAGCCCCAAGAGGAAGTCAGCACAGGGATGGTGGGAGCCCCTCATAATGAGCATAGCACAGGGATGGTGGGAGCCCCTCATAATATGCACAGCAGAGGTACAGCCCCAGGAGGAAGTCAGCACAGCAATGGGATGGTGGGAGCCCCTCATAATAAGCAGCCCCAGGAGGAAGTCAGCACAGCACAGGGATGGTGGGAGCCCCTCATAATGAGCATAGCACAGGGATGGTGGGAGCCCCTCATAATATGCACAGCAGAGGTACAGCCCCAGGAGGAAGTCAGCACAGCACAGGGATGGTGGGAGCCCCTCATAATAAGCAGCCCCAGTAGAAATATGACACCGCTCAACCTCTTCAAACAGGAGGGTACGGGCATATAGTACGGTGTGCTTTATTTGGACAAGGAAGTGAGCCAAATGAAGAAAGAAGGTCTGTGTGCTCGATTAAAAAAATTGTTTATAGACATATACATGGTCTACTGGTCACATGTGTTGAATTCCTCCGAGATCCATGCCTCATTCATTTTTAGAAATGTGAGGTAGTTGACACTGTCGTGAGCTAGGCGAGTACGCTTATCGGTCACGATCCCCCCTGCTGCACTGAACGTCCTTTCGGACAGGACACTGGACGAGGGGCAAGCCAACAGTTCGATTGCAAATTGGGCAAGCTCTGGCCAGAGGTCAATCCTGCCCACCCAGTAGTCCAGGGGTTCATCACTCCTCAGAGCGTCCACATCGGCCGTTAACCCGATGTAGTCGGACACCTGATGGTCTAGGCGTTCCTGATGCTGGATGCGGATGACACCTGTCGATGGGTCGGCTGAAAGAATGACCTCATATCCGAAGTCACCAACACATCTTCAAACCGTACAAAAATTTGGGAAAAAAATACTGCGCTAAAGAAATCTCTCAACAATCAGTCTAAATATCTAAAGGCTGCGATTGATACGATGTGATACACACCTATAAAGCATATAAGTCAGGAATTTCAACCGCGCTCACAATTACAAAAATCTAAAAAAATATATCTAAAACCTATAACAGAATATTATGTATACACTATAACTAGTCAAAAATTATAATAAGGCCCCAGACGATGCCACATATGGCGAAACGTACGTAGGGTGGTCTTGACGTGCTTGACGCAAATCACGTGACATTTGGGCGTTCGCTTTGCCGGCCGGATTTTCTTAGAGCTGATTTGACCTTTATGTTTGTGAGTATGTTTTTTATTATGGAATAAAAGATTTTGGTTTACGGTTTTACGCTAAGGGAGTCTTTGCTTGCCACGTGAAAACGAGGTGATGTCCCTGTGTGATGACCCCTAAGATTTCTGATATCAAATGCCTTTTTGATTCTGGGATTTGGTAAGCGCGCATTTTTACCATTTATCAGCACGGTGTTGGTGAAGGAAATTCTCTCTCTTGCACCCGCATAGGATTTCTTGAGAAGAAACACTTATGATTATTGGACTGTTATGCCCACGATTACATCTTGATGAAGAACTGTTTTCTGGGACCTTCCATTGTGGTGTTCCAATGGCCACAAATTTTCAAAAGGCCTCCGAGTCCACCAGTTTATATGGCAGTAGTTGGCGGGCTATCAGTTCTGACAAGCCAGTGTCAACCGTTGGGCAAGAGGGTAATCCGGTGTCATCATTTTTTTACGCTCGAACATTAGGCCCACGGAAGCCTGCCTTTTTGCAGAAAAACGTGAGCTTGGCGTGATGGAAGATGGAGTGGAGGACAATTGTGAGGAGAGAGGAGAAGGAGAAGTAGAAGACGAGGCTGGACGGTGAGAGCCTGGAGTGTGGCTTTGTGTGTTCCGTTGCTCCCACTGGGCTCGGTGATGGCTGCTCATGTGCCTTCTTAAGGCGGTCGTCCCTAGGTGAGTGTTGGGCTTACCGCGACGAATGCGTTGACTGCAAAGATCGCAGATGGCAACGCTATTGTCAGCAATGGACACGTTAAAAGAAGCCCATACTGCAGAGCCATGTACCGGCGTCCTGGGAGCACCAGATGTGACCATACATGGTCGATGACTCGCTCCTGATACATTAGCAGTCTGCTTTGTCCCTCCTGTGCAATGTAAGTTATTCCTGCTTCTCCTCCCTATCTGCTGGTCCATATCTCCCTCTGAACTCCCCTCCTCTTCCTCTCTTGTGGGCACCCACGTGACATCACTAGACACGTTATCATCGACGTAACTTTCCCCACCGCTATAAGTAGAGATCTCAGAGTAGGCAGCAACACCGGGGACCAACCTCCTCCTTGGGCTGATATGGGTACTGTCGTCAGACTGCTGAGTGGCGGTTGTTGCTACCTCCTCTTCCTGATCCAATGCCAAGAGTGGCTGCGCATCAGAAATGTCTTGATATGGATCGGAAAATAATTCATGTGACTCAAGCGGAAGGTATGTGGTGGTGGTGTTGTTGGTGGTAGTGTCTTTGGGGGTGCACATAGCAGAGTGAAGAAGAGGGTGCAGATCGAAAGGATGAGGAGGGTGTAGAAGAGTAAGGCTGAGTGAGCCACTCAACCAAGTCTGGTGCGTCCTTTAAAGTAATTGAACGCACCTTCTGCAACTTCCCACTTTGGCTCAAGCCTGTTGCTCCTGCCCTACCCCTACCACCCCTGCGGAAGGGCATGCCTTTTCCTCTGCCTGTCATTTTTTAAATGACCCTGTGACAAAACTCTCAGTCCCTATACTGATAAAGGACTGCTGCAGTATAGGGCAGCAGTCAGCAGTAGTGCACCTCAACCCTATATATTGTGGACCTATACCAGTCCTTAAGGAACAGCAGACTGTACCTCACTCAACCCTATGTACTGTAGTACCCTATACCTTACCAGTCCTTATAAGGACCTTTGTGGAACTAGTAGGTTGTGAATGATTAGCAGACTGTACCTCAGTCCCTATACTGATAAAGGACTGCTGCAGCAGAAGGGCAGCAGTCAGCAGTAGTGCACCTCAACCCTATATATTGTGGACCTATACCAGTCCTTAAGGAATAGCAGACTGTACCTCACTCAACCCTATGTACTGTAGTACCCTATACCTTACCAGTCCTTATAAGGACCTTTGTGGAACTAGTAGGTTGTGAATGATTAGCAGACTGTACCTCAGCCCCTATACTGATAAAGGACTGCTGCAGCAGAAGGTCAGCAGTCAGCAGTAGTGCACCTCAACCCTATATATTGTGGACCTATACCAGTCCTTAAGGAATAGCAGACTGTACCTCACTCAACCCTATGTACTGTAGTACCCTATACCTTACCAGTCCTTAAAAGGACCTTTAAGGAACTAGTAGGTTGTGAATGATTAGCAGACTGTACCTCAGTCCCTATACTGATAAAGGACTGCTGCAGCAGAAGGGCATCAGTCAGCAGTAGTGCACTTCAACCCTATATATTGTGGACCTATACCAGTCCTTAAGGAATAGCAGACTGTACCTCACTCAACCCTATGTACTGTAGTACCCTATACCTTACCATTCCTTATAAGGACCTTTGTGGAACTAGTAGGTTGTGAATGATTAGCAGACTGTACCTCAGTCCCTATACTGATAAAGGACTACTGCAGCAGAAGGGCAACAGTCAAGTATAATATTCTTTCTATATTTGGAAGAAAGAATATTATACGTGTACAAGTCTATTACCATACCAGTCCTGAAAAGAACCTTTGTGGACCTAATAGTAACAGCTACTGATTAAACTGACTGTCCCTCACTGCCACACACAGCTTCCTGCCTGTCCCTATTTAAACTGACAAAACACAGGCTGCTGGAACAATAACTTGAATAGCACTCAAAACTATATCCTGTATTACTTTACCATACCAGTCCTGAAAAGGACTTTTGTGGACCTAATAGTAACAGCTGATGATTAAACTGACTGTCCCTGCTGCACACAGCATCCTGTCCCTCTTTCTACACTGACAAAAGACAGGCTGCTGCAACAATCACTAGCACAGCAGTGCCTCAAACCTATATCCTGAACTACACCTAACACCTATACCAGTCCTGAAAAGAACTTTTGTGGACCAAATAGCTAGCGATTTGGGTCACTGCAGTCTCTCCCTGCTCCACACAGCAACCTCTCCCTATAGTGACATATGAAAGAATGTAAAATGGCCGCCGGATCGGGTCTATTTATAAGTTAGGGGGAATGTCCAAGTGTCCATGTGCTGTAATGTCTCAATTGGCTGTCCTGTACCCCATGATGGATGTGTCATCATAGGTCAAAGTTCTTTTACACAGTAAACACTGAAGTCCGCCGGGCGAACGGCGGCAATAGTCCGCCAATCGGGCAGACGGCAAACAGCCGAAATTTGCCGTGAAACGACCGCCGGGCGAACCGTTCGGCCATCCCTAATGGTAAAGTTAAACCATTATTTGATTTCTTGAAACAAAAAGATGTTTTGTTTCATCAATGGAGTCAAACCCAGACAGATGCCTTTGAAATGTTGAAAAAAGATTTGCAGAAAGTGCCTTCATTGAATACAATCAAAATTGGAATATCAACGCATGTTGTTTTGAAAACTGATGTATCTGAGAATTCAATTTCAATGATTTTATCTCAGGTAAAAGATGGTGAACCGGAAATAATAATTTTTTTCTCCAGAGGTTTGACAAATATGGAAAAGACTTTTGACGCAAATATGAAGCAATTGTTAAGTGTTTATTTTGCAGTCAAAGTAACAAAAAAGATTGTGAGAAATAGGAGGATCATATTACAGACACCTTATTTGTCATTAAAAATTATTTGAAAGAATTTTAATTCAGAAGAATTATATGACAAATATTTCCCATTTTTTAAAACTTTACAATTTAAACCTATACAGGTAAATTTGGAACATTCTCAGTTAAATGTATTCAAAAAGCTTGTAAATTGTATTGTTAGAACAAGTGCTGAGAGAGGCTTTGAGACAGTATTTGTTAATTCTATTAAGAATTGTTGAACAGGTCTTCCTATGTGTTACCCAAAGAATGGTTGTGCTATTCAGCTAAAATTCGACAGAAAATGCTTAACTGAAAAATGCTAGAAGTACAGTACAGCATGCATTACTCTGAAATCTTAAAGAGGAGAAGTAAATGGATACAGGCTGATTTGAAACCTTTCTTTGTTTGTGTAAACAAGGTTTTGAATCATGACAAAAAAGAGAAATTACCAAAAGAAAAGAAATTGAATATTTCTAGACCTTCCAGATGAGAATAAAACCTTGAAGTTTAAGAATATCAGATCTGAGAGAATAGTTAATAAAAAGATATTAATTTGTTATAAATATTGGTGTTGTTTTAATGTTCAATAAAGTTTTTCCAACTTTACAGAGTGCAGGAATAAGAATAAGAAGAAAAAAACTTCAAGATTTCTAATAAGAGAGCAAATTCTAAAAACAATTGACTTTTGATTTTTGACTACTGATTAAATAATTTATCCATCAGGTATATTGCAGTTTTTATATATAACCATTTTATGTGACAGGACATGTTTATTTATATCAAGATGAGATATTTTTTACACATAAATTTTTACAATCATATATAGTGTATTTTCAGAGTTGAAAGGGTTAACCATTCCTACAATAGAGTCATTCTAGTTAGAAGAAACATCTGGTGCCAATTAAGAAAACAGTAAATTTTTTCTAAAGTCATAAAGACAAGTAAGGACCAACTTTTACATTGTAATATGTAATAATTAAAAAAAAAATCATCTCACATGTATGAATGAATTGAAGTTAAGAAACTCATTTTAAGTTCAAATTTTAAAAAGATTATTTGAAAGGTTGTATGGATTATAGGTTTCTGCTAAATACAATTTGGAGGGGAAATACGATACATTTCTGAAGTGAAATCTATATTTCAAAGTATTGTACAACAATGATACATTTATGAAATTAAGGGGATTGATTTATTTGGTAAAAGAAAAAGAAATAATAAGGGTACATTTTTTTATGGTATATGAAGCAAAAGGTGAATTTGCTTTTCCTTATATAGAATCAAATTTGAAAATATATTCAAGTCAATTATCTTAAAATCTAAAAGTATGTATGGATATGAATGTGATGCATTTCACATATCAATGGATTTATATAAGTAAATTATAAGACTGAGTAATCATTTCGAGAGGGAAATGTTAGAATTTTTATGAATAGATGAGATCTTAAATAATAATTGAATTGCATATATAAAATATAATTTATATCTCTTCTATGTATAGAAAAAGTGAAGTTTTACATAAGATCTTTATATACTTGTGAAAGTATATACATGGCTATAAGCTCATAAGCATTTCTTGGAAGAGCCCACAGATGGCAGTAATTAAGAGTGAGCTGACCTTTCACCTCTCCCATCACATGAGAAGAAAGGATTCATATTACTTAAATTGCTAAAGTTTTAATATTCAAGTATAAGATAGAATGTCTTTAAATATTACAATATTTCTTGAGTAGGATATTATTAAGAATATTGCTTTTAAATTAATATATATATATATATATATATATATATATATATATATATATATATATATATATATATATATAATGTAGTATTTGATTTAGAAGAAAGGAAATTTATGTTGTAAAAGTTAAAATGGTTTTACATATAAACTCCTCTTAGCCCACACCTTGGGAATGTTAGAGACTGAGTAACCCCCACCTTTTTAGTGAGGTGGGAGGGAAATTGTTCATTAAAAGCCCATGTTTTCTTGTGGAACTGTAAGACAAAAACAAACTTTTAAGCCAGCCTTTATGGGAAAAGTTGGGGGCTGATTTGAGTAGTAAAAAGCTAGTAACAAGGGCAGACAGAGAGAGATTTTGCAGCAGACATTCACTCCAGCAGACACAAGAGACTTGCAGACATTCTCACACACACACACAAAGACACATTTATACAATCTTAATTTCAAGAATAAGAAACTGATTGATGCTATTTTTATAGTCTACATTTTGGCATTGTTTTTGTAATATTTTGCTATTTTCATTATTAAATAAATGTTTGAGTTTTTTTTACATGAGAAGTGAACAGATTTTCTTGGAACTTTCCTCATCAATATGAATTATTTAATTATAGTTATTAATACAGTAATAACTTGATTTATTTCATAGTGTCATGGTCTGGGGCTGCATGAGTGCTGTCGGCACTGGGGAGCTGAACTTCATTGAGGGAACCATGACTGTCAACGTGTACTGTGACATACTGAAGCAGATCATGATCCCCTCCCTTCGGAGACTGGGCCGCGGGGCAGTATTCCAACATGATAACAACCCCAAACACACCTCTAAGGCAACCACTGCCTTGGTAAAAGAAGCTGAGAGTAAAGGTGATAGACTGGCCAAGCATGTCTCCAGGCCTAAACATGGGGCATCCACAAATGGAAGCTGAAGGAGCGCAAGGTCTTTAAAATCCACCAGCTTCATGATATCGTCATGGAGGAGTGGAAGAGGACTCCATGCCCAAAAGGGTTAAGGCAGTGCTGGAAAATAATGGTGGCCACACAAAATATTGACAATTTGGGCCGAGTTTGGACATTTAAGCCGCGTACACACGGGCGGACTGTATGGCCTACTTAGTCCGTCGAAACACATTTCAGCGGACAGTCCGCTCGTGTGTGGGCTTCAGCTGACTTTTTCAGCGTGCAGTCTGGCGTACTAAGTATTTCGGATTTTTCGAAATGCTGTCCGTCATACTTTGGTTTCAGCGGACAATCCGCTCGTCAGTAGGCTAGTTCGACGGACTAAGAATGGCGCATGCTCAGAAAGGATTTACACGTCGAAAGGTTGCATTGCTGTGTATTCGACTTCCTATTTCTAGTCCCGTCGTACGTGCTGTACACGTCATCGCGCAAGCTTTCGATGGACTGTTTGTGCATCCGTGTGTGGTCAAGTCCGTTCATTCGAAAGTAGGATGGACTGTCCGTCGGACTGTATGACGGACTTAGTAGGCCATACAGTCCGCCCGTGTGTACGCGGCTTTACACTTAGGGGTGTACTCACTTTTGTTGTCAGTGGTTTAGACTGTGTGTTGAGTTATTTTTAGGGGACATCAAATTTACACTGTTATGCAAGTTGTACACTCACTACTTTACATTATAACAAAGTGTAATTTCTTCAGTGTTGTCACATGAAAAGATAAAATAAATAAAATATTTACAAAAATGTGAGGGTGTACTCACTTTTGTAAAATACTAATTATATATATAACCTTGAAAAAGTGTTCATACCCCTTGACATTTTCCACATTTTGTCATGTTACAACCAAAAACATAAATGTATTTTATTTGGATTTTATGTGATAGACCAACACAAAGTGGCACATAAATGTGAAGTGGAATGAAAATGATAAATGGTTTTCAACATTTTTTACAAATTAATATGTGAAAAGTGTGGCGTGCATTTGAATTCGGCCCCCCTAAGTCAATACTTTGTAGAACCAGCTTTCGCTGCAATTACAGCTGCAAGTCTTTTTGGGTATGTCTCTACCAGCTTTGCACATCTAGAGAGTGACATTTTTGCCCATTTTTTTTTTTTTTTTGCAAAATAGCTCAAGCTCTGTCAGATTGGATGGAGAGCATGTGAACAGCAATTTTCAAGTCTTGCCAGAGATTCTCAATTAGAGTTAGGTCTGGTCTTTGGGCCATTCTAACACATGAATATGCTTTGATCTAAACCATACCATTGTAGCTCTGGCTGTATGTTTAAGGTCGTTGTCCTGCTGGAAAGTGAACCTGCGCCCCAGTCTCAATTTTTTTGCAGACTCTTAACAGGTTTTCTTCTAAGATTTCCCTGTATTTGGCTACATCCATCTTCTCATCAACTCTGACCAGGTTCTCTGTCCCTGCTGAAGAAAAGCTTCCCCACAACATGATGCTGCCACCACCATTTTTCATGGTGTGTTCAGGGTAATGTGCAGTGTTAGTTTTCCGCCACACATAGCGTTGTGATTTTAGGCCAAAAAGTTCAATTTTGGTCTCATCTGACCAGAGGACCTTCTTCCACATGTTTGCTGTGTCCCCCACATGGCTTCTCACAAACTGTAAATGGGACTTCTTATGGTTTTCTTTCAACAATGGCTTTCTTCTTGCCACTCTTCCATAAAGGCCAGATTTGTGGAGTGCATGACTAATAGTTGTCCTGTGCACAGATTCTCCCACCTGAGCTGTGGATCTCTAAAGCTCCTCCAGAGTTACCATGGGCCTCTTGGCTGCTTCTCTGATTAATGCTCTCCTTGCCCGGCCTGTCAGTTTAGGTGGACAGTCATGTCTTGGTAGGTTTGCAGTTGTGCCATAATCTTTCAATTTTCAGATGATGGATTGAACAGTGCTCCGTAAGATTTTCAAAGATTGGGATATTTTTATATAACCAAACCCTGCTTTAAACTTCTCCAAAACATTATCCCTGACCTGGTGTGTTCCTTGGCCTTCATGATACTGTTTGTTCACTAGGGTTCTCTAACAAACCTCTGAGGGCTTTAGAGAACAGATGTATTTATACTGAGATTAAATTACACACAGATGGACTCTATTTACGGTGACGGTGACTTGTGAATGCAATTGGTTCCACTAGATTTTAGTTAGGGGTATCGGAGTAAAGGGGGCTGAATACAAATGCATGCCACACTTTTCACATATTTATTTGTAAGAAATGTTGAAAATCATTCATCATTTTCCTTCCACTTCACAATTACATGCCACTTTGTGTTGGTTGATTACAAAAAATCCCAATAAAATACATTTAAGTTTTTGGTTGTAATGTGACAAAATGGTGAAAATTTCAAAGGGTGTGAATACTTTTTCAAGGCTTTGTATGCACAAGGAAAGCAAAAATTTAGTAGCTCTGAAAAAAATATAATTATATTCAATGTTCTTTTAATGGGCCTGAAATAAATGGACAAATAAATATTTCTGAAAAAAGGACCATAAGGAAATGAACCTGTACCATAACACATTTTCTAAATGTCTGGTAGAGATGGCAGGGGAATAAAAATATTTGCAGTCCTCGGTTCAAATGACGAGCTTGAGAAACTCTTTGGATTGCAGGATTGCTGATACCTGTATTTAGGCAAGTTAAAGATAATACTACAAGCCATATGATAATTTCTTGCTTCAACAACTTCAATTTCAAGTCCATTATTTCCTCTCATGCATGTAAATAAATTTTTGTGATTCCAGACAAATATGAAGCAGGTTTCAGAGTGTGATGCACGGCCTGTTTGGATCCTATTATACTGTAATGAAACATTTTGTAAGAGAAATGCTCCATTATAATGTGAAATTGTGAGGACAGAGGAACATTGCAGCAGATTCATTTAACAAAAGCAAATTTGTTTTATACAATGCCTTTCACTCTGTGGATGCACAGTGATTATATTTTATATTATATTATTGGCACTTATATTTTATTATCTGTTTATTGTTATGAAAAAAAATATTTTTATAATTTTGAAAAAAGCATATGTTATTCACAAACACACTTTCACAGGAAATAAAATAGAGCTGAGGAGAAACTTTGTAAATATTCTTTTTATTATTTTGTTAAAAAATCCACAAAAATAAATTATTGTGATTCATTTTAATCATTGTGCTTTTCAATGTTTCCATCATCAATACAACACTCAAAAAGGTTTAAACACATTTAAATAAAAGAATGTTCAGATTATTCTCCACTGGTATTGGCACATATGTTAAGGTTTTTTACACTAAATGATGTAGTAAAAGTGGAAATATACATTCATTATAGCTGAACCACAAGCAGATTTACTATATGGTCAATAGCACCACTGCACCTATCTATATGTCAAGAATATGCGGACCACCTACAAATGATTGAGTTCAGGTGTTTCCAGGGATGGGGACTGCTCAAACATACACTATGATCAAAAGTTTTCAGACATCTGAACCTCACACCTGCTCATGTGGTCAAAAGTATTTAGACCTCTCTCCAAATAATTGAGTTCAGGTGTTTCCAGTGAAGGGTACTAGTAATGCTATAGCATGCAAGACAATTTAAGCAATTGTGCTTCTCCAACCTTGTAGCCACGGTTCAGGGAATGTCCTTTTCTGTTGTAGCATGATCTGTGCCCCTGTGTACAAAGCTAGCTCCATTACGTGATGATGAGTTTGATGTAGAGCCTGCACAAAGCCCTGACCTCAACCATACCAAACACCTTTGGGATGAACCAGAATTCAGTCGTGAGTCAGGCCCTCTCATCCAACATTAGAAACTGGCCTTACAAATGTTCTTTTGTTAGCATGGGCACAAATTTCCACAGAGACACCCTAAATCCTTCCCAGAAATGTGGAGGCTGTTACCGCCACAACAAGAGGGACCAACTCCATATTAAAACTCATGGTTTTGGAATGAGCTGTCCAACATCATACAACATACAAGGCCATTTTAGACAATTGTGACCTTCCAACCTTGTAGTCACAGTTTGGGGAAGGCCTTTTTTCTGTTCCAGCATAACCATGCCCCTGTGCAACATAGCCAGCTCTATAAAGACATGGTTTGACCAGTTTGGTGTGGAGGAAATAAAGTGACCTGCAGGAAGCCATAATCTCAAACCTACTAAACACCTTTGAGATAAATTGGAATGTCAACTGCGAGTCAAGTCTTTATATAAAGGCCCTCTAAATCACTGCACATCAGAACTTCACCTGCCAGAAAGAGTAAAAACAGTGTGGACAAATCACTGTACACTGCTGTTAATATTACCATGGGAGCTAGAGACAGTATAGGGGTAATCACATCCATGTGGAGATTCTTATCCATTATCTAATCAGCAGACTGGCTGATGGTAAATGAACAAGTTGTATGGCTCAACTGCAGTGGAGAAAAGAACAGTCACCAGTGCAGCTATGCTGTCTGGCAGGTTGCCTAAGTCACATGACAGGCTGAACAGAATTACAAATATTTTGGTACTTAAGACAGATCACATAAGTATCTTAAATGTACACTATATATACACTGTAGCTGCATGCCTGGAGTTCAGCTTTAATAAAATGAAATGGAAAGGGAACCACCAGAGTTTACTTAGTTGCTAATTAAAAAAAAAAAAAGAAAGAAAATATCTATAATAAATCTGAACGTTTAATGAAACTAGGAGATTTAATGAAGTTTATTTATACACACTATGTATAATTTTCCCATGGCGGATGACTACAAATTACCATCATATATCCATTAATGAACTTGGAGAATTTTTATTTTCGCAATGTGTTACAATGGAAACGTTTGTACTGGGAGAGTATACAATTTTTTTGCCACAAAGACATTCATCTTGAATTTGGAAACTTTAAAGAGCCCTAGTTATTTTTGTCTTATTAAAGTAATTAGGTTGATGAAAGCAGACACTCTTCATTAGAGTTTAACACAGAAGCTGCGCTCATTTTGCAGAACGTTATTTATCAGTCTGCAGTTTATGAGCTGTGGCCAATGTTAATGTAGCTTCACTGTCGTGTAAATATATTTATTCCTGTTCGAATCAAAGCATTAAAATCAGAGGATGAATTACAAAACACCACTGTTGCAAAAATTGTGTCACTTTCTTATCTCAGAAACTCACTGAGAAAGTCATTGTAAGAGACTTTGGATTTTAAATCTTTGTCAAAGAAACCCAGAATGTGGAAGAACTCTTCTTCGGAAAGGTTGATGCCAAATTTCCGTAAGACCTAAAAAAAAAAAAATACATATTTGTGAAGGTTCTTATTTATCCAGGTCATAGTATATAACTAGCAGTAGTTAGCCACATTCCTCTGGAATTGTTCTGTAACATTGAAGATGTGGAAGCAGGAGAACCTGGGAGAAGGACTTAAAGCAGACCTTTCCACCCAAAGCACTAAAAAACTCAATCTCTATTGAGAGACGGTCATACTCTCCTGACATGCGAATTGAATGCGGGGAAAACCTACATCCAGTTTGGAATAAGATGAACCCAGCCTTAAAGTGGTTGTAAAGACAGACGGTTTTTTATCTTATTGCATTCTATGCATTAAGATAAAAAGCCTTCTGTGTGTAGCAGCCTCCCTCAGCCCCCTAATACTTGCCTAAGCCCCATCTCTGTCCAGCGATGTCCACGAGTCCCCCGGCCATTCAGGATTCTCCCTCCGATTGGCTGAGACACAGCAGCGGAGCCATTGGCACCCGTGGCTGTCAATCAAAGCCAGTTAGCCAATCAGGAGAGAGGGGGCAGGGCCAATTTTTTTTTAAATGAGACTTTATAATCACTTTAAGTAAACATTCAATTACATTTTCTGCTTTTCTGCCTCTCTTGAGGCACTGGTGATAAAGCCAGTGCCTTCCAGCTGCCTCCTGTGAAGGCTGCATTACCAGAGCCCTCTAAGAAATTCTTATCTCTTTTATCTCTTAGATAACTAAATGTTTTGTACCAATTCAGCAAAAACCATGTCAAATCTCATAAAGTGCATGTGCAAGATCTGGCACAGACCTTATCGGTGTGTCTGCTCAGAAAAGGAGAATGAAAAAATCTGGCCACTGATGACATAAAAATTTAAAATGGCAGAGAGGGGTTTTCAGCATAGGATTAATGGAGCATGATTCATGGGATTTTGAAAAGTAAAAACAAATTAGGCAACTATCAATTCAATCTTTATTTGTTTCCAAGAGAATGTTTATTAATGCTGGTGATAAGTTAAAAATGTATGTATGGAAAAAAAAGGGGGTTCCATTTTAACTACAGTGATTCTGCTGTGAACGGGGTACTTTCACCCCCTTCCTGCCCAGGCCAATTTTCAGCTTTCAGCGCTGCCACACTTTGAATGACAATTGCACGGTCATGCAACGCTGTACCCAAACAAAATTTTTACCATTTTTTTGAGCTTTCTTTTGGTGGTATTTAATCACCACTGGTTTTTACATTTTTTTGCTAAATTAATGAAATAAGTTTGAAAATGTTTTTACAAAAAGGTTTTTCTTAGTTTCTGCTACAGAATTATGTAAAATAATTTTTCTTAAGTGCTGGTGGCACTGATAGGTAGCACTGATGGGCATGTATAAGCAGCACTGATGAGCAGCATTTATGGGCAATGATAGGCAGAAATGATAGGCACTGATGGGTGGCAATAATAGGTGGCACTGATGGCACTGACAGGCATTACTGATGGGTACTGGCAGGCATCGCTGATGGGGCTGCACTGATACACATTGCAACGATTATCAGTGCAGATCCCACCTGTGAGAAAAGCCGCTTATCGGCTTTCCTCTCCTCACAGTCTGTGGAGTGAGCAAAGGAGGAAAGCTGATAAACAGCACTTCCTATTTACACTATGACCAGCTGTGATTGGACACAGCTGATCACATGGTAAAAAGCCTACATGGTAAGCTCTTTACCGAGATCAGAGATGCAGTGTGTCTGAGAGACACACCGCACCACCGATCGCCGTGCTGGAGCGCACACAGGTGGCTTGTTCTGAGGGAAGTCATATGACGTCCAGTCAGAACAATTAAACTCCCGCCCGGGTGTCATTTTGCTAAAGACTGGGCAGGAAGTGTTTTTTTTTTTATAAATTCTTTATTTTCATAATATAGTGATACAGTCTTTCATTTCTAGACACATACACATCTACATCTTATATTTAAACCAAGCCGTTCATAATTTCATTGTGCTAGATTTCTCCTATTACATTACCTATTTCCTTATATTCACTATTATTATTTTTTCTTTTTTTCCCCCCTTAACCTGGTATAGCCCTGGTTATTTATCTTTAAAGAGAAAGAAGCAAATAATAAAACAACAGAAAATAAGAAAACGAAGAGAGAGAGAAATAAATAAATGAATAAATAAATAAATAATAAAATGTTCTCCTTTAGCCTCCTCCCCCTCTCCCATCCCTCTCCTCCCCCACCCCTCCCCAAGACAGAAAAAGAAAAAAAAAAACGAAAACATACAGGGATCAGCATCTACTGGTTTTGTTCCCTATATAAAATATAGGGTTTCCATACTTCATGATACCTATCTTCTTGCTCTTTCAGTATCATAGTCAGATTTTCCATTTGTTGAATCTCCGATACCCTGCGCATCCAAGAAAGTGGTTAAATAACAAACATGTTACACTTACCTGCGCTGTGGTTTTGCATGGAGCAGCCCCGGTCCCCCACCAGCGCTCTTGGTTTCTCCCCCCTGCTAAGTACCCCCATAGCAAGCCACATGCTATGGGGGCACTCATGCAGGCTTGCTCCTGAACTCAGCCCTGCCCTCTACTCCCTCCTTACTAGCTTTGATTGAAAGAGCAATGGATACTCTTTCTGTGTCTGAGCCAGTGAGGAGAGCATAAGCGAGAGAACAGCGATGCTGCTCTTTAGCACAGTGTTGGATTGCCATTGGGCTCAGGTAAGTATAAGGGGGGCTGAAGGTGTACACAGAAGTTTTTCTTATCTTAATGTATAGAAGGCATTAACGTTAAAAAAAAAAAATCTGCATTTAGAACCACCTAAAGTACTCAAATGTCTATAGCCTGGCCACAGGTTCAATTAAAAGGCCGAAAACTGGGCCAGTACAATTTTTTTTAACAATAAAGTACGTGAAAAAAAAAATGAAAAAAAAAAAGTACTAAGAATATGTATGGTCGATTTCTCTGTCTTAGCTGGGGTTCTCAATTAGGCACAATTTCAGGAACATGCAGGAATGCACAAATGCATATGTACCAAGGAGCAGAAAAGGAAAAAAACTCACTGTACCTGTTTAAAATCCGGAATGCTTATATACCCTGTTCGTGCATCATCATAAGACTGAAAGGCCCTCCTCATTGGTCTCCAGCAATCCACTATTTTTGGCTGGATTCTGATTATGGCATCTGTGAATAAGGCACTATGGAATCCCGTGCTCATCTAACAGGCAATAAAATACAAAAGATAATACAAAAAATACAGTCTGTTTGTAACATGGTCCATAGTAAATAAGATTATATCTGTTTAAAGGAAGGCAACATTACGAACTCCCCAAAATGTGGGGCATAAGGCACAAGCAGGATGTGGTACCTACAGAAAATAATCCCAAATATCTGACCTGGATGATGCACACTTAAGGGGTCTTTTCAGCATGTGGCTTAATCTGATTTGACAGATGTGCAGGACAACTGATTAAAGTATACGTACAACCAAAACTTTTTTTTTTTATAATTCTTGCAGTGTTGAGTACAGAAGGGTTACAACCCCTGTCAGTTTTTTCTTGTTTAAAACATACAAGCAGGGTGGATATAAATCAGTGATTTTTTTTTATTATTATTATTTAAATCGATTTTTTTGATTTTTATTAAATGCATTTTAATAAAATGCTTTTGGAGTAAAAATCTATCTAAAGACAGTTTTCTATTTAAGATACAGTGCCTTGCGAAAGTTTTCGGCCCCCTTGAACTTTTCAACCTTTTGCCACATTTCAGGCTTCAAACATAAAGATATAAAAATTAAATTTTTTGTGAAGAATCACCAACAAGTGGGACACAATTGTGAAGTGGAACGAAATCTATTGGATAATTTAAACTTTTTTAGCAAATAAAAAACTGAAAAGTGGTGCGTGCAAAATTATTCGGCCCCTTTACTTTCAGTGCAGCAAACTCACTCCAGAAGTTCAGCGAGGTTCTCTGAATGATCCAATGTTGTCCTAAATGATTGATGGTGATAAATAGAATCCAACTGTGTGTAATCAAGTCTCTGTATAAATGCACCTGCTCTGTGATAGTCTCAGGGTTCTGTTGAAAGCGCAGAGAGCATCATGAAGACCAAGGAACACACCAGGCAGGTCCATAATACTGTTGTGGAGAAGTTTAAAGCCGGATTTGGATACAAAAAGATTTCCCAAGCTTTAAACATCCCAAGGAGCACTGTGCAAGCGATCATTTTGAAATGGAAGGAGTATCAGACCACTGCAAATCTACCAAGACCTGGCCGTCCCTCTAAACTTTCAGCTCAGACAAGGAGAAGACTGATCAGAGATGCAGCCAAGAGGCCCATGATCACTCTGGATGAACTGCAGAGAACTACAGCTGAGGTGGGAGAGTCTGACCATAGGACAACAATCAGTCGTACACTGCACAAATCTGGCCTTTATGGAAGAGTGGCAAGAAGAAAGCCATTTCTCAAAGATATCCATAAAAAGTCTCGTCTAAAATTTGCCACAAGCCACCTGGGAGACACACCAAACATGTGGAAGAAGGTGCTCTGGTCAGATGAAACCAAAATCAAACTTTTTGCCCACAATGTAAAACGATATGTTTGGCGTAAAAACAACACAGCTCATCACTCTTAACACACCATCCCCACTGTCAAACATGGTGGTGGCAGCATCATGGTTTGGGCCTGCTTTTCTTCATCAGGGACAGGGAAGATGGTTAAAATTGAAGGGAAGATGGATGCAGCCAAATACAGGACCATTCTGGATGAAAACCTGTTGGAGTCTGCAAAAGACCTGAAACTGGGACGGAGATTTATCTTCCAACAAGACAATGATCCCAAACATACAGCAAAATCTACAAAGGAATGGTTCACAAATAAACGTATCCAGGTGTTAGAATGGCCAAGTCAAAGTCCAGACCTGAATCCAATCGAGAATCTGTGGAAAGAGCTGAAAACCGCTGTTCACAAACGCTCTCCATCCAACCTCACTGAGCTCGAGCTGTTTTGCAAGGAAGAATGGGCAAGAATTTCAGTCTCTCGATGTGCAAAACTGATAGAGACATACCCCAAGCGACTTGCAGCTGTAATCGCAGCAAAAGGTGGCTCTACAAAGTATTAACGCAAGGGGGCCGAATAATTTTGCACGCCCCACTTTTCATTTTTTTATTAGTTAAAAAAGTTTCAAAAATCCAATAGATTTCGTTCCACTTCACAATTGTGTGCCACTTGTTGGTGATTCTTCACAAAAAATAAAAATGTTATATCTTTATGTTTGAAGCCTGAAATGTGGCAAAAGGTTGAAAAGTTCAAGGGGGCCGAATACTTTCGCAAGGCACTGTACATTAATAATTTTGTTTATTCAGCATGATATAGAACTTAGTTATGTAGCATGAGGCTGTATATTCTGCAATCTTAAAATTTTTGTTTTGGTAAACTCATTCAACGAATCCAAGCTCTGTAAGCAGCGGCAACATGCACGGCATTAATGCATTCACACAATTTCACAGTAACCAAGAGATAAAACAAAATTCAGTAATATTCCTTTATCCCATTGTTTTGCAAATCTATGTACACTACAAAATGTATGATTAAATCGGTTCTGATATCGCTGTTTTACTAACCTGACAGCTTATTATTCTAAATAGAAAACCTTCATTTTGTTTACAAATATTAACAATTCTAACTACCAGCAAGAATGAGTCCTTAAGGGCCGGTTCACACAGCGAGGCGTGGCGAGGCGTCTCCGACTTACCTCGCCGCGACCTGCGGGGAGCTCAGCGGCGACTTGCAGAGGACTTCTGTATAGAAGTCAATGCAAGTCGCCCCCGAAGTCGCCCCGAAGTAGTACAGGAACCTTTTTTCTGAGTCGGAGCGACTCGAGTCGCTCCTCTCAGAACGGTTCCATAGTACAGAACGGGGGCGACTTGCGGGAGCGAGGCGAGGCGAGCCGTGTCGCCTCGCCTCGCCTCGCTGTGTGAACCGGCCCTTACATTTAAATAGCACCTGTCATTTCAGATCCATCATGGCAGTGCCTATTAGCGGGCATCCACTCACCTACTGCCGCCACGTCTCTCACCTTGTTGTGTCACTGCTGCATCACCAGCCGTCCCATTAAAGTAAATGGGACTGTCGGCGAGTCCACAGTGGGTCAGAGGAGGAGCCGCTGCAGGATGGAGATGACAGTTGCTCTTTAAAAATTATGATTTAAATTGAGTTAATTTAAATCAAGCCTTTTTACTAGTGATTTAAATCATGATTTAAATCTTGATTTAAATCAAATCCACCCTGCATACAAGGGAGCCAAAGCAAATGGTGAAGGATTCCCAATTGCTTTTATTGTTCATCATTGGATCACATAAATTATCCGACACGTTTTGCAAACAACCCCCTTCATCAGGACAATTTAACAATGCTTATATGGACTTAGTAAATTGAATAACTAGATAAATCTTTAGTTTGCGGGTAAATGGGAAGAATAATTTTGCAGCATATGTCAGTATAAGTTGGACAACGAAACACCTTTTGTTTGGCTATGCACTTTAAAGCTGAACTCCTAGCTAAACAAATATTGGCTAAATACAAGAGGCTTATGCGTTGTTAGTTGAATCTTGCTGTGCTTTGTGTATTTTTTACAGATCTGTGCAGTAATCTATAGTGAAAATATGCCTCTGTGCAGGAGCTTTCTGTAATAAAGGTCGAACACTTCTGTTCTCTCTTCTTATACAGGGTGACTTGTCTTGTCTCTGCCTCTTTCTTGTAGTTTTCTACAAGCAACCATTAGTGGGTGGTCCTGCTGGGTCCCTCCCACAGCTCTGCTCTCTACATGGCACTTTGATGATACCACTGCTACTTTTATAATGTATTAACTTGGTTTGCAAAAGTATTTGTTGAACAGAAAGTAGATGTATTCTCCTTTTGGCTAATGAGGGATATATCTAAATTAAAGATTCTGTAACTGAAGTTTATTTTAATTTAATGTCCAAAAGCAAATCACAAAATAATGACATTCCATGTGGAGGGTTATCATTCTCCGCAGACAATCGTTAATGAGAAATGCTATTAATATGAACACAATTATGGTGAGCTGTGATGTCACATTGACTGTTGCTTAGATTCTAATAAATCACAAGCACATATGTTCAGAATAGTGAAAAATTCCATGAATAATTGTTCAAATGTTACATAGAGATTGTTTGCATTTTTAAAGAGTTGTTAGATTTTTTACACTTGTGTAGGTTAGCTGAATGTTTGAAATGGCTTTAGTGTGACTATGACAGTTGGCTCCATGTTGTAGGTATTAAAATAAAAGCTCAAATATCAGAAGCATACAAAACATAAAGCTTTATAAAGCAAAAAAATTAAATAGAATAAAATCACAGAACATACCGGGATCCTTGGCTTTTGAAGTTTTACCCTCTGCAAGAGAGCTGATCCTTGCTGCTTTGGTCCAAGTGTGACATTCCGGAGGAAGTCTGTGTATGACAAATTTCCGTTGTTTCTTAAATCATATTTTAGAGTTAACTGCTCCAGTTCTTGCTTCATCAGATCCATGTTAAATCTTTTCATGACATCTGAAAAAACAACAAACCAATAGACAGGCTCAGGAAATAATTGTTATTAGCGATGTCCCAGTTTACTCAGAACCTGCGGGAAACTGACACATGATAGCAACCACGGGCTCAATCAGCTGTGGCCATAGAAATCCCTGCAGTCGCACTTAACAAGGAGACGGGGATTCTGGCTGATATTAATTTTATTATTATACAGGATGTATATAGTGCCAAAAGTTTATGCAGTGCTTTACAACTTGAGGTAGACAGTACAAATACAATACACTTTAATACAGTAGGAATCAGAGGGCCCTGCACCTTAGAGCTTACAATCAAAGAGCGAAGGTCAAGAGATACAAGAGGTAGTAACTGTGGGCAATGTGCTGATGGAGAAATTAAATGTCCAGTTGTTAGGTGGGGGTCAGATAGGCTTCCGGGATGAGTTTTCATGGATCGTCTGAAAGTGGAGAAAGTAGGAGAAAGTCAGACTGATTGGGGTAGAGCATTCCAGAGGATGAGAGAGGCTCTGGAGAAGGCCTGAAGGCGAACATGGAAAGAGGGGACAAGGGAGTTAGAGAGCAGAAGGTCTTGGGAGGGTATGAAGAGAACAATTAGGTTGGAATTTTGAGACTAGGTTAGTGATGTAGCTGGGGTTCAGATTGTGGATGGCTTTGTAAGTTATTTTTAGTATCTTGAATTAAGATTTGTTGGTTGAGTGGCAGCCAGCCTATTTAGAGGTAGGCCAATGAGGAGGGAGTTGCAGTAGTCAAGGCGAGAGATGACCAGGGAGTGGATTAGAAGCTTTGTGGTGACATTGGTCAGGAAGGGGTGTATCTTGGAGATGTTGCAGAGGTTAAGATGGCAAATTTTGGATAAGGATAGGATGTGGGGCCTGAAAAGGTTCGTTCGGAGTCCAGGCTTACACCTAGGACCATGGCGTGGGGGGACAAGTTGAAAATTGAGCCGTTGATATTGACAGAGATATCAGGGGAAGTGGCACGTGGGGAAGGAAATATCATGAGCTCAGTTTTGGATAGGTTGAGTTTGAGGAAGTGATGTGACATCTAGGCTTTGTCTGATGTTATTGAAATATGGCCACACGGTCATATTTAAACAACGTCATTGACCATAAATGGCCATGCTATGGCCATCGGGTCAATGACATCATCAGCATCTCTGTCTATTTGGTATGTCCGACTGGTGAGCAGAAAATGTAATAGGGGCAGCTTAATAGGCTGATTGCCTACTACCATGTGACAATTTCTTGCTGGTTCAAGTTGATCCTTAGGTCTCCACTACTCATTATATATTAGATTAAACACAGCAATTCACCACCATAACATCGCCACCTCCTTTCTTAGTGCACTGGTCCAAATCATTTGGCGGAAGGGGGGTTATGGTGTGGGGTTGTTTTTCAGGGGTTGGGACCGGCCCCTTAGTTCCAGTGAAGGGAACTCTTAAAGTGGTTGTTAAGCCACTATCTTGTCTGTAAATCATCCCCTCTGTCAGATAAAAAGCTGCATCCTAGTGCCTGTACTTTATAAAAAAAAATAAAAAAGATTTTTACCTGTTTTAACAGCATCTCCCAGCGATAAGATGACTCCAGGCTGTCAGCTCTCCCCGTGTGATATCTCCAGTGGGCGGGGCCAAGATTATTCTGCTGACGTCAGCCAGGGAGGATGAGAGAAGAGAAGCGGAGAGCCTGGAGTCATGTGATTGATGGGAGATGCTGTTAAAACAGGTAGAAATACTTTTTTTTTTATATAAAGCATAGGCACTAGGACTTTTTATGTGACAGAGGGCATGACATATAGATCAGTTTGTTTTGAAGCAGTGGGGAGAGGAGAAGATCAGTGATAGTGAGAGATGAGAGGCAGGGAAGGCAGGAGGAGAACAGAGGGAGACACAGAAGAGCTGCAGATAGCTGCGTATGACGGAGGCACGTACACTGACAACGATGTCAGGGCTCAGACACGTATTTCAGGTGATACAGGGGACCAAAATACACAGCACAAGCACTGTGCCGTATAACATGCTTTAAAGGAACAGGATTTTTTTTTGGGGTTAACAAACACTTTAAGGCGTCAGCATACTGAGACATTTTTGGACAATTTAATGCTCCCAACTTTGTGGGAACAGTTTGAAGATGGGCTTCCTGTTCCATCATGACTGCCCACCCACTAGTGCACAAAGTAAGGTCCATAAAGACATAGATGAGTGAGTTTGGGGTGGAGGAACTTGACTGGCCTGCACAGAGCCCTGACCTCACCCCAGTCTAACACCTTTGGGATGAATTATAGTGGAGACTGCTAGCCGGGCCTTCTCGTAGACATTAATGGCTGTGTGTTGAGTTATTTTGAGGGGATAGCAAATTTACACTGTTATACAAGCTGTACACTCACTACTTTACATTGTAGCTAAGTGTCAGTCTTCAGTGTTGTCACATGAAAAGATAGAATAAAATATTTACAAAAATGTGAGGGGTGTACTCACTTTTGTGAGATACTGTATATATGATACACGTTATGGTTTAATAGACTAATTTCTATGAGAGAGACATGGTGGAGATTTATGTGGTTGATAAATGCTGCACAGCACTTTTTGATAAGATTAACTGAGTGGGTGCAGTAAAATACATTATAGTGTAGGCAGACATATAGTTAATAATTGCTAAAGGGTTACACCATACACATATATTTTTTTGTGCAGAGTATATTTTTTATGTTTTTGTACAGAGAATATTTCCTTTAATCATTTGCAGCTTGGCATTGATGGCTTTAATAAATGAGGCTGTATCTGTGCTATAAACCAGCATATGGCTGCAAAGTTGGCCCAGGGGCATGAAAGAATGATTTGCAAGGCTCCACCCACTATTCTAAAGTATAGAATAAAGGTATTTTTGCAAGTGTTGGAAGGAGACATGTAGATGCCTTCTGTTTTCAGAAGTTAGTGTTCTTCGCACCGTTTTAGTGTGCTTTTGACTCCTTATAATTCGAGAATAAAACTCACTCTGTTCTACAAGATCTAGTTTTCTCCTGGTTTGGTGCCACCATGTTGCCTCTTACACAGTAAAGAGAAGGTGATGCCAGGATGTCAATCATAGCATCATCCATCAAACACACCACTACCCCTCCTGTGACAGTTATGGGTCACTGCACTGTATTGTCAGTGGCCATGAGGTGGCTAGTGATATGATGGTTTAGCTCAGTGTTTCTCAACCTTTTTAGTCAAGGCACCCTTTATAATTCTGCACAATCTCAAGGCATCCCATTCTAGAGTTTCTCTTTACCCTCAGTTTTTCTCTCCCTCACTTAGCTAATGTGACCCCAGTGCTGAGGGAGAGGGCCAGAGGAGGGGGTAAACAAGGATGCTGTGTTGGTGCCCAAGGTCCCCCTTATCAACCAACTTCATTGGATGTTAGGATGCTGGCGGCTGGAAGGTTGTAATGGTGCACAATGAAAACTCGTTGCTTTGTGTAACTTAAAGGCAGGCTTGATCCACTCGCTGGCCTACAGACAATTTTTGGCCAATTTGTAGGCATTTTGCTAAGGCACCCCTGAAGAAACCTGAAGGCAGCCTGGTTGAAAAGACTGGTTTAGTTAGTGTTTTTTTGTATAAAAAATATAAATCTAACAGTAACTGTGCCATTTAGTCTACTTGAGAAACAGAGTGCACGTGAAACAGCTGGTGAAGCAGATTATGACGAAACCGTAATGCCTAAATGCTCTGATAAAAAAAAGATCACTTTAAGTAGTCCCTGCCCTGGCATCACTGACTCCCACTTCTGCAATAGGGCAGTTACACTGAAGATTTCAGCAGTCATAAAAATCACAGGGAAAATAAAAGGACAAACTTGTTGAGTTCTGTACCTGAGAAATCAGAAGCAGAAACTTCTCCCTGCTTTTCAGGGTCTTTCTCTCGAAAAGCTTTATGTACATCTTGCCAGCATTTGGCAAGATTTATTTTCAATCTGCTTTCTACCCGCTCACAGTTTATGATTGGTGTAGAAGGAGGGGCTGCGGTACGTGGTCTCTGTATAGGAGTCTATGAAGAAAAACAAAACAAATATTACAGAATGCATGCTTAGTTCCAGAAAGAAGGACATTCCTAACATACAGTGTATGAAGAGTCTGATCCAAATGGAGGATTTTCTTTCTCTACCTATAGACAGATTTCCAATTATTTCACAAATTTACAGCAAAGACATGTTCTAAAACACTATAGAGTTGTACTACTAGAGCTAAAACATTAACTGGAATAATAATAGTTTTCTAGAACATGTATTGTAAAACAAATTGGCTTTTTTTCATAAAATACTGTTTGGGTATTTCTTGAATGTCAGTGTTGCCAATCATTATTTTAACAGTCATTGGGAGGGCAGCTTCAGTATGAGAAAGCAAAACTGCCTCTACCAAGATGGCTACCTCCAAAGAAAAGGATATGTTAAAGGGAGACACACATACAATGCTGGTAACTAGTCCATTGTCTTCTGCCTGCCTTCGCTGGGCACAGTTTCACCAGACTATGTGGGAGATTTACTAAAACTGGAAAACTCAGAATCTGGTGCAGCTGTGCATGGTAGCCAATCCAGTCCAATCAGCTTCTAACTTCAGCTTGCTCAGTTAAGCTTTGTCAATAAAACATGGAATCTGATTGGTTTCTATGCAGAGCTGCACCAGATTTTGCATCTTCCAGTTTTAGTAAATCAACTCCACTTGAAGAAATAAATCTTTTTTTTTGCATGGAAAATTCTTCAACTTGAGTATGTAATTAAAAAATGTAAAGTCTGGGCTTAATTTAATTCCCTTAGTATCCCACAAAGTTGTACATTAAAAAAGTAAAGGGGATAAGGATTGTAAGATCACTATAAAATTAGCTGTACTTATAATAAATAAAACAATAAAACCTGGAAGCTGATTGGTTTCTATGCAGAGATGCACCAGAGTTTGCACTCTCCGGTTTTGGTAAATATCCCCCCTATAAGTCTTTGAATAGAGTTCCCTAAAATCCTTGTACCTTTTCTATAATTTGCTCATAAACATACGGATTACTTACTGTAGGTTTGCTAGCAATGGCTGGCGCCGTTTTGGGGCGTCTGGTCAAAGAAGATCGGCTCTTTGTGGTTAATGATTTAGGGGCTGGTTCTGTATTGTATGAGAACTGATCTTGTGAAGGTGTTTCTGGGATGTCATAGTTGAACTTCCTCAAAAAATCATGATATCTGAGATTTCCATATGAATTTATGGGCAAGCTGTTCCAAAGATTTTCAAACTGTGGAGAAACCAAAAAAAAAACTTAACAATAATAGGTTACCCTGGCTAACATACTAAGTAAAATGCAGTAGCAACAGATTTATAATTATACACAATATCACTTATTTTTCACAGTTCCTGATTCCATCTTATAGACACTCTATGGAGAAAACTTTGTCTGGCCCATTGTTGTCATGTATGCTAATAAACTAATAAACACCCTTGCTATTGATGTGTATAGGCTATTGCTGAGATGATTATACACAATCCCCTTCCTTCTCCCAATAAATTCAGATTAAATTACTAACAAATAAGGTAAACCATTTAGTACCATTTAGTACCAGAGGCTCATATTAAAGGCAGAAAAAAAAAACACGTTATACTTACCTGCTCTGTGCAGTGGTTTTGCACAGAGAAGCTCTGATAGGGCACCCCACTGGCGCTCCTGGCCCCTCCCTCCTGCCGAGTGTAGCTTGCAATGGGGAGTCCCGAGCCACTGCTCTGTGTGTCCATTCACACACGGAAAGCGGCTCGGTCCTGCCGCAATCTTTCTTCACTGGCTGTGATTGACAGTAGTGGGAGCCAATGGCTCCTGCTGCTGTCTCAGCCAATGAGGAGGAAGACACTTAGGAGAGCCGCTGCTCTTATGCGCATCGCTGGATCGAGATGGGGCCTCAGGTAAGTATTAGGGGGAGGTTGGGGGGCTGCTGCACACAGAAGGTGTGAATGCATAACGGTAAAAAAAAAACATGAGCATTTACAACCACCAAAGCATGACTAAACCCCAATTTTTTATATTGTAGCTTACCAATCATTGAATGTGGTGGTAGCACCGTAGCATTGATTTAATTTTTCAGGTTTTTATACCTGTATTTCCACCTGTACCAGTAGCACACCTCCTGTCTTAGACCCCATACACACTATTAGATTTTCTGCGCATTTTTGTCTTCAGATTCATCAAAACTATATAATATGAGGTCATACCTTAAGCGTTTCAATTTGTATTCAAACATACAGGCCATTTGGGCTTATTAAAGAGCATGTATTGAATTGAGTTGCAGATTGTCTTTTATCCATTAACTTCGTTAGAAGCTGAGCGACTGCACATCCTGCACCCGACAGCTCAGGAGAATCTACATAATCTGGGGTACTAGCACCTTTTTCTTCTATTGACTCTTACCTGTAGGTATCTTGGAAATGGTAACCTGCACCATCTAGTAGATATTCATATATCTACTAGTATGACTATGAGAAATCTCCCCAATGGGACACACATTGCAAAAAAAGGGCCTTCGTTAGCTTTAGCCTTTCCCCAACATATCCAAAATAAAAAAAGGTTTAGATTTACAAGGGGTCTTTAAAAAATGTCCGCACTTTTTTTTATATTTAAAAGAATTTAAGAAAGTGCAGAAACTTTCTGAAGAACCCTCTTAGATATACTTTAGACATGACCTTGTACTATAGATGTTTGTCTTTGCCCCTATTCAACATGCTGAAATGCCTTAAAATAAACATAAAAAATAAAAATAAAGGTAAAAGCCCATAGATGAAGGAAAAAAAGATAATATACTAACATTTTCTCTGGCTCCCATAGTGCAGGGGGTGGCCTCATCATAATTTGATGGGGTCCCAGAGAATGCAGAGTGCCCCATGTATCACAAGAAAAGGCTGCAACACAGTGCAGGGAGCTCCTTCTCAGTGAGATTTGGAGTACGCAGTATTCTCCAGATCTGGGCAGCAGAAGGAAGATGTCACCGTCACCTAGCGGAAAGGGGAGCACACCATCTGATTTTTTTTTTATCTTACGGGTGTCTTATAAAACTTTTTTTTACACTGAGTATGCAAGGGGGAGGGAACCATATATAAACACTGGACCTTGCTTTTTTCGTGCAAGGTTTCCTTTAACTTTCCAGCACCTATGAAACACTAAAATATCAGTTTCCAGTGAACGGGCTCTTTAGGTTGATTCCTTTTGCATATATATATAATACACTCAAAAAATTATAGTTCCTATTTGAATGAACAACTACATGCAGAGGTTCAGTGTGAGATTTTTTCAGAAGCTAGATTACTGTTACAAGTAAGCACTACAACATTATTAGGTGTTGCGGATATGTAGGCTTTATAATTTTAGGAATTCAACAAAAGACTTGCTTTGCAGGCATCTTAGAGTGCTTCTTTAAAATAAAAAAACATTTCAAAACATGTTGTTGTCTACTGACAAAATGAAAAAATGATCTTGAAAAAGTATATGTTTTGTACTACATAATAACCTTAAATTTGTGTCTGTAAAACAGAAATAGTATACCTCTTACCTGATCATCTGTAAGCAACATGAAATTCCTGTTGCAAAGCTCACGGAAGTCTTCCTTGGAAATGACGGAAATGCCAGCATAATCTATGTTTAGGAACTCCTGAGCGATGGAGTTAAAGCGTGCCGTGATGATTTCTTGGATGTGTGTGAAAATGTCCTTCATTGTCAGCTCTTGCCCAGATCTTGGCCTGGCAGCTCTCTCCACTCTGTCCACCCAGGTGGAAACAGGCTATAAGAAACAAATATCAGTGAGTTATTAGAAACATATGGTGGTGTTCATTTGCTTCAGAGGATAATCAAGCAAAAGCAGAAAAAGAATGTTCTTAAAAAGTCAATAGGGTAGTTCAGGAACTGTAGCTGAGGATGCAGAAGCATGAGGCTGTAAAGGTATCTTCTATATCACAGACCCCACCTCCAGCACTCTAGAATTGAAAAAGTGGTTTCTTAAAGTGTACCTTTTCAATCCCAAAGTACTTAGAAATAGGGGTGAAACCTGCTTATAATAAATTTGCTTGTATTCTCTCGCCAATCCTTCCTCCATCACAGCTGGCGCTGACATCAGCACTGCTGGCCACTCGGGGTGCAGTGACATCACTTGCCCAGTCATGTGAAAGTACCGAAACTCTGCGATTGGCTGCTATGCCCAAGGTCATTCAGGAGCAGGTCACAGTCCCTCTATAAGTCATTAATTGCCGCCATTACTAGTATAAAGATAAATAAATAAATAAATAAATAAATAAAAATTCCAGTATATATACACTATAGTTTGTAGACGCTATAATTTAGCGCCATAGTGAAAGACACCAGCGCCTTCTAAGTGTAGCTGTTAGTACATGGTAATTTATTGGTAAGCTAAAATCAGAAGTAGAAAATTGAAGAAAACAGCTGAACGGCCGCACTCTGAATAACACCTTTTATTCATGGCAAAACAGTGTAGAAGATCCAAAATCTCTTAAATCATGGTGATGAAAGGTACAGACAGGCTAATACATTTCGCGTCAATATAGATGCATAATCATAGCTGGTGACCATACTCAGACTGAAAATATTTATAGTGAAATAAAACCAATTGGGGAATAAACAACCCCCAGAAACTCCTCCCATATCTAATCAGACTAAAGTTTAAACCATATGTGCACAGGAAAATGGGCAGCACGAAAAAACAGAGAGCCAAAAGGATTAAAACCTCTGGAAGAATGACTGCCAGAGAACCGAAGTTAATCAATGTAAGGCAGGTGACAAAACATTAAGTAATAATCAATGATCTATCCAGGGCATATTACTGCGTCAGACATACGTGAAAAAAATATAAATTAAATATAAGCAAAAAGCCATATAATATATGATAAGACCAAGCGATCGTACTCACATCTACCATGTATGTGGTAAAGAAAAAAGGAAAAGGCACCTTATAAAAAGAAACAGTTTATGAAATAGAAGGAAAAGAGCCGATGAAAAACAAAGGCAAAGCAGAAGACAGAAACATAGGAACGTAGAAGAGATGATTTCAGGCAGAAGTCAAACGAATAAAGCAAAGAAGCTACACAGATGCCACTAAGGAAACCATGCAGATACGTGTGTCAAAGTATACAAGCTTCTCAAAATAAAACTGTCACAAATGAACCACTTTGAACGACATATGAACGGCAAGTAACAGCATATTGTATACATAAGATATACATAACGTATTCATAAAACGCATATGGGCATTCTACCCCATCCAGCCAGGACATGACATGCATGAACCACAGCAGTAAAACCACAGCAATATAAAGCAACACCATTGTCCAACACATGTAAAAAAAAAAAAAATGTTTTCATGGCACTGCGATAAAAATCTCACTGCAAAGGGCATACATAAAAAATAAATAAAACATATATGGAAACCCCCCCACCAACCAGCCAGAATATAACATACATAAATCACAGCAGTAACAAGCAACATAGTCATCCAAAGCATGTCAAAAGCAATGTCCATGGCAGTGCAATAAACGTTGCATGGAAATGCATACATAAAGTATCCGTAAAATGCATATGGATACTCCAACCAGCCAAAATATGACACACATGAACCACAGCAGTATAAAGCAACACAGTTGTCCAATGCATGTCAAAGGTAATGTTCATAGCAGTGTGATAAAAGTCGCATTGAATAAAAAATGTACATGCAAGGTTGAAAGCTATAAGGAGACATGTGTTAGAATAGCTACCATATGACAAAAAATGCATAGACATACCGCCCTAAATACACTCATATAATGTGCAAAGATAGTAGAAAACATGAAATAAACAACCGTGCATGCACATAAGAATGACAATATAGCACAATATAGAGGTATATGTATACAGGAGTGTGAATGGGGTACCAATGTATGACTGGGTCTACTTCAGTGTTGCTACTCATAAAAGTAGAAAACATCCCAATCATAATTTAATCCTACTGGTATTCTTGTATGTAAAGTGAATATCCCGTAAACTTCCTTTCTGCACAAGATACCAAATTTGTCACCTCCTCTGATGGGCATGCTTATTTTCTCCATACCCTGAATCACTAGGCTAGATGTATCCTTATTGTGGTGTTGGACCCAATGACTGGTTAGGTTCGTTGAGTGCTTTTTTCTATATCGTACAGATGATCATACAAATGGTCCTTCCTACATACTGAATCTGGCACATGGTGCATGTAATAACATACACTGCATAGAGCATGTTACAGTTACTAAAGGAACCAATCCTAAAAGATTTACCTGTGGACAACGAAGTGACGCGATCACCTGTTTTAATAAATTAGCAATGTTGACACCACACTCAAAAGTGCCTTTACATTGGAGCCAGTGCACTAGTATATAAACTGGGTGACAGACACCTCTGCTGCAAATGACCTGTATCCCATTGGATAAGATCTGTGCATATATAGGGTCATTGGTCAAAACTAGATGGTACTTCTAAGGCCGCGTATACACGAGAGGATTGTCCGTCCAACTTAGTCCGCTGAAACGTGTTTCAGCGGACAATCCGCTCGTGTGTGGGCTTCAGCGGACTTTTTCAGCGGACAGTCTGGCGGACTAAGTCTTTCGGAATTTCCGTAATTTTGTCCGTCCAAACTTGGTTTCAGCGGACAGTCCGCTCGTGTGTAGGCAAGTTGGACGGACTAAGTATGTCGCATGCTCAGAAAGGATTTACACGCCGAAGGTTGCATTGCAGTGTATTGGACGTCGTATTTCTAGTCCCGTCGTACGTGCTGTACACGTCATCGCGCAAGCTTTCAGCGGACTGTCTGTTCATCGTGTGTGGTCAAGTCCGTTCATTCAAAAGTTGGACGGACTGTCTGTCGGATTGTCTGACGAACTTAGTTGGGCAGACAATCCGCCCGTGTGTACGCGGCCTTAGAGAATTGTGAAGTTTTCAATCTACAACGTTTATTGTGAAGAGACCCACTATTCAACAAAGCATCACATGGGGTGTTCTCAGCAATAACCAGGGCCTTATTAATGACAGAGCTGGAATACCTCCTATCCTTGAATCTGGATGTCATGAGAGTAGCTTCTCTCCTAAAGTAAGACTCCTGACTACATAAATGTTTAATTCTACAAAACTGGCCAACTGGTATACACCTAATACTGTGACCCGGATGATTGGAATCAGAATCGGAAGTACTCACAAGTGTAGGTAAAAGGCAAGCATCTGTAAATGGCTCAGAAACTGGTAGTCCTAAGTGACCACTGGATGTCCACGAGGGACACTGTCATGCGTCAGGCTATGGCCTGGCCGGGCGCTAGAGGATTCCAATGCTTTTTAGGTCTGTGGGACACACTGGCCGTTGATGACATCACTTCCAGAGTGTCTGTGAGGGCGTAGTTTGCGGAGCATGCTCTCCTTCTTCAGGCTGTAAGATGCAGACGCAACACAGACACTTGGAAAGTGATGTCATCTACAACTGCCAGTGCATTCCACAGACCTGGAAGCACCGGAGGCAGCCAGCCCATAGCCTGACGGATGACAGCATCCCTCATGGACCCCCCTACTGGCCAGTGGTCACTGAGGACTACCAGTTTCTGAGCCATTTACAGATACTTGCCTTTTAACAACACTTGTGAGTAGTTCTGATTTTATCTTACCAATAAATTACCATGTACCAACTTAGAAGGCGCTGGTGTCTTTCCCTATTGTGTTTTCAGAGCTGTCTTCTTGCTTTACACGAAGCTGCCTGAAGTGAGTTGTGCTTGCATCATTATGGACTACCTCTTATTAACTCTGTTCTTATGAGCCATTTATCTCCAATGAACTACATATTGGTCTTTACAAAAGATTTTATCCGCCCCTAGCTTTTAAATTGACTATATGATGGAGTGTCCAAGTTGCACCAATTTTTCACCAAATACCACCACAAGAAAGCTCAATTTGTGGAGAAAAAACATGACATACATTTTATTTGGGTAGAGAATTGGATGACCGTGCAATAGACAGATAAAATAATACAGTGCCGTCTAACAAAAAATGGCCTGGTCATAAAGAAGGGTAAATCTTCCACAAGTCAAGTGATAAATATCCATCGTGGACAAGGGAAGCTAGCACATTATTGGTCAATCACCGTGAACACAGCTGAACCTTTTATTAATAAGTGCAATGAATATTCACTTTGCTAAATCATCATTCTCTACTCCTTTAATAAATCAATCCCATTCAGTTTAAACTGTTTGTATGCAAATTAAAGCTCAATTATAGATATGTTTTTTTGTTTTTTGTTGTTAAATTTGTCTACCAATTGGTAGTGTGAAAGTGGAGAATCATTGTATTTGTCACTGCCGCTACACTGATTGCCTCTATCTTCCATGTTATCCAACTGTACATTATCCAAATGTGCGTTAAATAACTGCACGTTATCCAACTTTACCCCCTCATGAAAATATTAGGTTCTTGCAGCTTTTTGTATTCAATTGACTTAATTGATATTCCATAATTAATGTAATTATATTTTTCTTAATTTTATTGTGATTCAATATCTATTATTATATGTTGTATTTATTGTTTGTTGTGGTGACAGATGCATTGAATGATAGCTTGCCTTTTCTCTCCAACAGATTACCTAATGGTTAAATGACTAACTATGATCTCAGCTGGGCGGTTTTCTTGCTATATATCTGTCCTCTGTAGTTGGTTATATCAGACTAACTATGAGTAAGGCCTTGATAGGCTGAAACGCGTTAGCCCCTGTACACACGGTCGGATATTCCGATGGACAATGTCCGATAGGACCGTGTTGTCGGATAATCCGACCGTGTGTGGGCTCCATCGGACTGTTTCCGTCGGAATATCCGACGGACCAAGGTTTCCAGCTGGGCTATAAAATTTTCCGACAACATGATCCGATCGGACTTTGTCCGATTGTGTGTAGAGAATTCCGATTGGACAAAGTGCCACGCATGCTCAGATCAAATTCCTAGACCAAAGCTATTGGCTACTAGCCTGAACGTAGTCCCATCGTAACGAAATTACGTCATCACATTCTGAACGATCGGATTTGTCCGACCGTGTGTATGCAACAGTTTCGGACACAATCCATCAGACAAAATCCGTCGGACAAAATCCAACGGATTTGGTTGTCAGAATGTCCGACCGTTTGTACAAGGACTTAGTGTTGGCTCTGTTTGGAACATGTGTACTCCTTGCACAAAATTGCATCCTCACCTGGTTGCCGACTTTATCTGCATGGAAAGGTTTTCTGAATGGTGCAGATGATGATATGTATACATACCAATATTACTATGCGCACAATCATTTACCTGGAATTCAACTTTAAGCTTACCAAAATTATTTTGAGTGTCGTACTAAAGTATTGGGCTATAATTAATAACAATTCTGGCCCTGGGAGCCACTTGGGCATTAAGATGTTAAACACACTGAGCTCAGTTATGCTCACCAAAGTTCCCGTGTTGACCATACAAAAGCAATTTTAAATAGTGAACAGCACTGGGCAATTATTACTATGACATACTATTCTGTGAGCATGCTTTTGTTTTTTTGTTTTTTTCAGGTAACAGCATGTTGTTTTTTAACAGATATTTAATTTATGTATGTTTGCAGTAGCATTCAGGCAAACTCTTCCATTCGTCAACACATCTGTACATTTATAAGGAGTAAACTATAAGGATTCAGACAAGCAGAGGCGGTTATGACAAAGCCGTATGTTCAGAGAGCATCTTATATTGTTTTAAATGTCATCATCAAGTTTGTCAGTGGGGATCGGCCATGTCTAACAGACACTTACAGGTAAAATTGCAGGTTTTATTCTGCATTTATTGATGTGGAAACAACAGACACAAGGCTTTTTTTTTTCCTGATCACGCAAATGGCAGTTGTACGAACCTCAGAGCTGCAGAAATTGTGTAGGAAATCCTTCCAGTCTATTGTGCGGTCCTCGTTCAGCAACAGTTTGCTCAGTAGGTACATGAATTGCTTGTCCGTTAGCTTAAAACAGAAACTGTCAAGAATCCGATGTAATTCAAAAGGCTTTATTGTTCCGGTGTCGTCCTTATCAAACGAGGAAAATGCCTGAAGGTGACAGGAAAGGAGGTGAATTATTTTTCTCAGTTACTTTGGGAAAAGCACACAGTAAAATGCGCAGTGATTTTATTGGCTCTGCGGTCTCCAACCGTCATGTTTTTCAGTGAAAACAATAAATCTCTGCACAATATATTTTGGCCCTCTCTGGGACTGTTGCACACAATGTTACAGGAAATAGCAGACCAAGTATAATAAAAGCAGGGAGGGGAGAGGACATCTGTCCTTAAAGCATTTCTAAACTCAAAAACAAAAATACAATAGAATGAAGCTTACCAATCCTTAGATGTGGTGTCTGCATTAGTATTATTCTCTTTCAGGCTTTTTCCCTTTATGAAACAGTGAACAACACACTTCCTGCCCCTGGGTGGCCACGTTAGTTTTTCCATTGTGTCTATGGAGGAAGCTATGGTTGCCACCCAGGCTGGTCCTCATACATGTCTGCCTATGTTCACCTCCATTCCATAGGGGGTGATGGGATTAGCAGTTTGTACAAATAACATTGTTTTATGCTTTTGGGTCAACTCACAGGATGTGACATGGTCAGGGCATTTCTGGCAAGATCGACACTTATTTTTTGTTCTTGCTTGATGCCCGAAAAAAAAAAAAATTAATGCTGCCACCAACTCTACAGACTGGAGTGGTGGTTGCATTAGTTTTCTGTTTTTGGGAGCCTTTTTCTTTATTTTGACCTGTTTATCCAGCCAGTAAGTCTGTTATTTTTCATCTTCCTTTAGCAGACCATGTTTTCCAACAAAAGTGGCAGTTAGAAGTCTGAGACAAACCAATTAACACCGACAAGGGTGCTTACAATGGTCAACTTTTACTCAATTACCTAAAACTTTTACTCAATTACCTAAAACTTATCCCAAAGGAAAATGAACGTTGCTGTAACTGCTTAAAAAGTGTTAGCTGGAGTTCGGCTTTAATTTGTTAAACAATTTCATCAAAATTTGCTAGTACATACCTTCTCCTTGGATTGACAATAATTCTGTCCAAAGGTGTCTCTGTTACTCCTTCATCCAGAGTGAAGACACCTTAAGACAGAAAGTTTGTTACTGATTGGATCACCAGATGAAGAAAAAAGGAAAAGAGCCTAAAAAAATAAAATAAAACTAATGTAGCCACCACCTTTACGGATTGGTAAGCTGCAATACATTACATTATTGTTTTTAGGTTTGAAGTGGAAGTAAACGCTCATGTATATTTACCTATAGGTAAGGCTATACAGTAATAAGGCTTACCAATAGGTACAATAAGTATCTAATAAACGTGCACCATTCAGGAGTTAATTACTTTAAATGCAGCCAATGACATCATTGGCACATGCGCTCTGAAGGAACGGCAAATACTCCCATGAGCATGCGTGGGAGTGGCATCATTGATGGAACAGCTATTCATATCGCCAAATCCCACGAAACGGGAAAGAAGACCGGGTGAAGATGGAAGCGCCTATCGTGGCAACAGCATACCACTGGATGGCTTCCTTTTCAGGCAAGTCTGTCATAACCTGTTAGTATGTGATGCATAGCACATTATGACTTAAACCGCCGAGGCCCAATTTGTTTTATTTATTTTTTGATGCTTTAATACAGCTTTAAGGGGAACTGAACACTGGAAGCTGTGCCCAAAATCAGGCAGGTAGAGGGTAAAGGACAAGTCACCAGTATTGCCTGTGATCTCCCCACAGTTAAAGTCTCTCACTGAGGCGGCCATCTTGATAGAGGCAGGGCTTTGCTTCCTCATTTCATTGAGCAGCACAATAGTGATATCACCAAATCTAGCTCCAAATCTCTTAAAACTAGCAGTGCCTTAAAGCTCACACACCAGATATACAGCTATGAGGCTGCACAGGGTTGCCTAGGCACCCTCACAAACCAGGAAACGCACTGCTATTTTTCAGGAGAAATTCTAAACAAGAGTTACTTTTTTCAGGATACCGATTGGGCACTAAAAGTACAATTATTCTTGTTGTTTGCCCTGCATTACAAAAGTACAGGTTCACTTTAAAGTTGATATGTCTTTGATATCACTATTATCTAATGAGACGTAGGCAGCCACACTGAAGTTTTACTTTATGGCACCGAGCATTTCTGTAGAACCCACATATATTAAAGGGAAGTCAAGATCAGCATATAGTTTCAGCTCTGGCTCTACTAATTATTTTAACATATGGTGTACACTGAAGGTAAACTCTGCTTATGCATTTTTTATTATATGCTCACTTTGAACTGCCCAGGTCTGTGAGAGGTGAGAACTAAAACCCTCCTATCCTTTACAGCCAAGGAAGCTGCCATCTCAACCTCTTTTTGATCTGTAGTTTCCATGGTGCTGCATATGTGATCAGTTATGACACCAGACCATTGATGGTTTGACAGTTCAGTTCAAAGCACAAGAAGCTGTGACAATTGTCATTTATGTAAAGTCTTGAATGTAACTGTTTTGGAAAGCAGTTAAGTCTATGGATCTAAATTGTAAATTTGCTTGCTAGAGTTGAGAAACCAGTCCATGGAGCAAGTCCAGAGTTCCCCTCTTACTTTATACAGTTTGTCCTGTGATGCCTTTACTGCTTCTTTCAGCCGAACAAGGATCTTCTGCGGGCTGAGAGTTTGCAGGTCCTCTGTTGGCATGATCTGCTCCTGCCTTTGTCCATACTTAGAAGCCCTTCCGTCATCAATCATCCTTAAAAAGTCAAAATAGGACAGCTTGCTGTCTATCACTCTCAACCTTAGCCTGGTGGGAACATAAAACAAGCCGGGTGGGTACAGTATAGAAAACAGTAAACATAATCCTTCATTTTTAGTCCTGCACAGCTATTGACAGTATTTTAAGAGGCAGATCATACATTATAGATGGAGGTGATCAAAGCTTTATTGACTGCTCCCTGTTACTCTTCTAGAAAGACACAATGGGCCGTATTTTTTAACACAACAAAACCGTATTTTCACAGTTTAAAATTAAAACAGTTTTAATTCCATAAAATCGATGCAGCAGATAAATTCTGATTCTGTTCGTATGTAAGAAACATTCATTCCATATTTTTATTTTTCATCATTTAGTTTACCATTTACACATTGCCTTGCATAAACACACCATGCATTAATGCAGTATATGTTTGTGCATAAAAAAAAAAAATACATGATTTTCGATTTTCTATTTCAGCAGACCTACAATGTACAGTAATTTAAAGAGACCCCATCGCTGGACCATTTGTTTCAACTAAAATCTTACTATAAGATTATGTGCATTAAGTGTATTTTATGCATGGTATTTACCCATAAAAGCCTAATTTGTCGTCATTATTGAACAGCTTCTCAGCATCTTTAATTTTCAAATGATTGCTTAATCTTCAGTGTAGATCTTGGGCTAATCTCTACCCCTATCCCATGCTACAACCTCCCCCCCCCCCCCTTTTCTTTTTCCTCTCCCACTTATTTTCTCTTGTTTTCAGTCATTTTCCATGCACCATACCGCCTCTATATCTGTTTTTGCCAATAATCTGACCATACCTCCCAAACCCTCAACTTGAATGCATTGTCTCTATATTGCTCCTTGCGAATACTACACTTACCCCCCCCCGACCCAACAAATTATGCTGGCACTCTTGGATAATCGAGTCTCAGAGATTATAGTCCAATTTACCCTTTTGCCTTAACAGTTCAGATTTTTTTCAGTTATGAGAAGGATCCTATCACCTGCCTGGGCAGTTCAAGAATACACTCTGTTTTGTTTCTGGTTGGAAACTGCTTGAATTATCCTGCAGATGGTATCCTATCCTTACATTCTTATTTATCCTTATAATTCCCTTCCTCCCTTGCTCTATACCTCTTGACGTTCTAAAAATTTACCTTCCGTATTTTGTAATCTTCTACCTTTTTTTCTTCATTTCATCATTTTTTTTTTTTTTTTTTTACAATATGCAAATTTTGATACAAAAACAACAAAATCCATTTCCATAAATACAGACACATGAATTCCACTTCCCTCTCTCCCCCTCCCCCTTCCTTATTTCTCTGTTAAAAATAATCTGGGACAGTCACAAACTTTCTATATATTTTCAGGTTTGGGTACCAGTCCTGAAGTTTCAATCCATGCTTTCCATATCTTTTCAAATCAAATTTTGCCTCCCCTTCTTATATAAGCTAGTTTTTCCCTTATTATTGTATTATTAACCATTCTCAGCCACTCTATTACAGTGGGCGGATTAGGCTTTATCCACTTCCAGGTAATCCCCTTTCTAGCCTGATATAAGCATCTAAGAACTGCGATTCGTGTAGAAGTTGATCCCACATTTTGCTCCATATATCCCAGTAAACACAGTATTGGGTCCATTTGTAGATCTAATTCCAATACTAAATTTATTTTGCCCAACGTCCTTTCCCAATCTGTATAGTTTGGGACACCCCTAGAGCAGATGGATCAAATCCCCGGTTGTTGCCCTACACCTGGGGCAGGATGCATCTGGGCATCTCCTGAACTGAAATAATATTTTTGGCGTATTATATGCTCTATGAATAATGTCAATTTGTGTACGTTTCTGGGCCGCTGAGAGGGACGACAAGTCTATTGAGATTACTATACCATCCCATTGGGCATCTGTTAATTCACCCACATCTTCCTCCTATTTCACCCTGCTAGAGAGCTGAATGTCCTTTATAGATACTTTAATATATACCGTTATTTCACAATAGTGAGTACACCCCTCACATTTTTGTAAATATTGTATTATAACTTTTCATGTGACAACAATGAAGAAATTATACTTTGCTACAATGTAAATTATTGAGTGTACAGCTTGTATAACAGTGTAAATTTTCTGTCCTCTCAAAAAAACTCAACACACAGCCATTAATGTCTAAACCGCTGGCAACAAAAGTGAGTACACCCCTATGTGAAAATGTCCAAATTTTGCCCAAAGTGTCAATATTTTGTGTGGCCACCATTATTTTCCAGCACTGCCTTAACCCTCTTGGGCATAGAGTTCACCAGAGCTTCTCAAGTTTGCCACTGGAGTACTCTTCCACTCCTCCATGATGATATCATGGAGCTGGTAGATGTTAGAGACATTGCGCTCCTCCACCTTCCCTTTGAGGATGCCCCACAGATGCTCAATAGGGTTTAAGTCTGGAGACATGCTTGGCCAGTCCATCACCTTTACCTTCAGCTTGTTTAGCAAGGGAGTGGTAGTCTTGGAGGTGTCTTTGGGGTTGTTATTTTGGTATACTGCTCTGCGACCCAGTCTCCAAAGGGAGGGGATCATGCTCTGCTTTAGTATGTCACAGTACATGTTGACATTCATGGTTCCCTCAATGAACTGTAGCTCCCCAGTGCCAGCAGCACTCATGCAGCCCCAGACCATCACACTCCCACCACCATTCTTGACTGTAGGCAAGAAAAACTTGTTTTTTCACTCCTCACCTGGTTGCCGCTACACACGCTTGACACCATCTGAACCAAATAGGTTTATCTTTGTCTCATCAGACCACAGGACATGGTTCCAGTAATCCATGTCCTTAGTCTGCTTGTCTTCAGCAAACTGCGGGCTTTCTTGTGCATCATCTTTAGAAGAGGTTTCCTTCTGGGATGGCAGCCATGCAGACCTATTTGATGCACTGTGCGGCGTATGGTCTGAGCACTGACAAGCTGACCCCTGACTCTTTCAACCTCTGCAGCAATGCTGGCAGCAGTCATACGTCTATTTCCCAAAGACAACCTCTGGATATGATGCTGAGCATGTGCACTCAACTTCTTTGGTTGACCATGACAAGGTCTGTTCTGAGTGGAACCTGTCCTGTTAAACCGCTGTATCAGTTTCAGTCCTGGAAATCTTCTTATAGCTTAGGCCATCTTTATGGAAAGCAACAATTCTTTTTTTCAGATCCTCAGAGGGTTCTTTGTGATGAGGTGCCATGTTGAATTTCCGGTGACCAGTATGAGAGCGAGAGAGAGCAATAACACCAAATTTAGCACACTTGCTCCCCATTCACACCTGAAACATTGTAACACCAATGAGTCACATGACACCAGGGAGGGAAAATGGCTAATTGAGTCCAATTTGGACATTTTCACTTAGGAGTGTACTCACTTTTGTTGCCAGTAGTTTAGACATTAATGGCTGGTTGTTGAGTTATTTTGAGGGGACAGCAATTGTACACTGTTATACAAGCTGTACACCCACTTCTTTATTTTGTAGCAAAGTGTAATTTTTTCAGTGTTGTCACATGAAAAGAATATAATAAAATATTTACAAAAATGTGAGTGGTGTACTGACTTTTGTGAGATACTCTATATTCTTATACAATTTTGAGGTCAACCCTTTTAGGGAAATGGTATCTACCAACGTTCTCAGCAAGAGGACTCAACTCCATTCTAATCTCCTTTCTTTAAATGGTGTTGTCAATACGTGTTTTAACTGTAAGTACTGATAAAAATTCTTCTTTGAAAACCCAAATTCCTCTTTTAGCGCCTGAAACGTCTTCAACTGCTCCATTGCATATAATTGCGATAGTCTTACCACTTTCCTCTGTTTCCAGTTATTAAAGTTCTCCAGTCCCTTTAACTCGTGTAGATTTTTATTATCCCAAATAGGTGCATATTCTGTAAATCCTGAATATTGAAATATTAACCCTACCGTATTCCAAATTTTCAACTGCAGTTTTGCTGAAGGGCATTGACTCTCCTCTCCCAGTGAGTTTGCTTTTAAGGCTTCAATTAAGGATATATGTGGGGTACAGTACAGTAACGCTCATGAACTATAACTAGTAGTATCATTACCTCCCACTAGGGATGAGCCGAACACCCCCCGGTTCGGTTCGCACCAGAACTTTCGAACGGACCCCGCGTTCGTAACGAACGTTAGAACCCCATTGAAGTCTATGGGACTCGAACGTTTGAAATGGAAAATGCTAATTTTAACGGCTGATATGCAAGATACTGTCCTAAAAAGGGTTTGGGGACCTGACTCCTGCCTCAGGGGACATGGGTCAATGCAATAAAAAGTTTTAAAAGCGGCCGTTTTGGCGGGAACACTGATTTTAATGACGATTAAAGTGAAAAAAAAAATGAAATATTCCTTTAAATATGGTGCCTGGGGGGTGTCTGTAGTATGCCTGTGAAGTGCCACGTGTTTCCCGTGTTTAGAACAGTCCCTGCACAAAATGACATTAAACGGAAATAACACCATTTAAAACTGCTTGCGGTTTTAATGTTATATCTGGTTCCTGCAATATGGTTGAAAATCATTCAGAAAAATGGCATGGGTAGCCCTCCCTGCCCATTACCAGCCTATTTGGGTCTTGTACGCATATTAAGGGGAACCCCGTACCCATATTAAAAAAAGGAAATGTGTGTGGCCCCCAGGCCCTATATACTCAGAACAGCAGTATACAGGTGGTGCAAACAAGACAGGGACTGTGTAGGTTTGTTGTGTTAAGTTGAATCTGTTTGTAATTTTCAACTGGTACATTTTTAAAGTGTAGCTCCAGTCAAAAAAAACTATTTTTAAGCTTTTTGGAAAACATAGGGAAGGGTTATCACCCCTGTATAATTTGTTTTGTCGTCCATCTTTTTTCATCTCACTTGCTGTTGTCTCCTTCCGTTTGCAAGTAGGAGATGTTTGTAAATTGGATGTTTGAAAGTAGGGGCCTGCCCTATATGCTCTGCAGAAATGGCGGAACAAGGTGTTGGTTTTGCCACAACATTGTAAGCCCTCAAAGTGACTCTTGGTGGGCGCTGGAGCGCCCTGCTGTGAACGATTATATCAAGAATTGTAATTACATGCCATTGTTGAACAGTGGTAGAAAAATTGACCTTTGGTGGTTGTGGTGCTGGTGCCACAACACTATAAGTCCTCACCGTTACTCTGGGTGGGCACAGGAAGGGGCCCTCCTGTGAAATATTATATCAAGAATTGTAATTACATGTCCCTGTTAAACAGGGGCAGAAAAATTGGGCCTTAGGCACTGGTGCCATCACACTGCAACCTCTGCCATATACTCTAGTTTTATTGCAGGAATTAGCCCTGCTGCAAAGCATTGCATCAAAAATTGTACTTAAACGCCCCTGTTAAACAGGGGCAGAAAAATTGGGCCTTAGGCACTGGTGCCATCACACTGCAACCTCTGCCATATACTCTAGTTTTATTGCAGGAATTAGCCCTGCTGCAAAGCATTGCATCAAAAATTGTACTTAAACGCCCCTGTTAAACAGGGGCAGAAGAATTGGGCCTTAGGCACTGGTGCCATCACACTGCAACCTCTGCCATATACTCTAGTTTTATTGCAGGAATTAGCCCTGCTGCAAAGCATTGCATCAAAAATTGTACTTAAACGCCCCTGTTAAACAGGGGCAGAAAAATTGGGCTGCTGGCATCACCCAGAACCAAAAATGTTCTTCCAACATATCAGCGGAGGAGGAAGAGGATAGACAATCAACATAACAGGACAGTCACTCAGCATCAGCATAGGCAGTCTTGAAGGGATGTGGTATTTCAAAAAAAATTATTCGGTTACATCAGCTTCAGGTGCTTGGTAGCTGTGGGTGATCCAAGACTGATTCATCTTGATGAAGGTCAGTCGATCAACTGATTCGGTGGACAGGCGCACCCTGTGATCAGTAACGAAGCCACCAGCAGCACTGAAGGTGCGTTCCGAAAGAACGCTGGATGCAGGACAGGCCAGTAGCTCAATTGCATACTGTGCAAGCTCTGGCCAGTGATCCATCCTCAAGACCCAGTAAGCCAGAGGATTTTCAGTGGGAAAGGTGTCCAAGTCTGACCTTGCCCCTATGTATTCCTGCACCATGTAAATTAGACGCTGGCGATGGGTGCTGGAACCAATCATACCTTGGGGCTGCGGACTAAAAAATTGTCTGAAAGCATCAGTCAGACGGCCACCTTCTCCACCGCTCCTTCTGACTGATGCCTCAGCAACACGTTGTCCAGGACCAGGAGTTTGTGACCTCCCAGTCTCTGGGAACGCGTTGCACAGAGCTTTCTGCAAGGCCTCCCGGAGATGTCTCATCCTCTGCTCCCTCTGCGATGGCAAGATAAGGTCGGCAACCTTACCCTTGTACCGTGGATCAAGGAGAGTGGCCAGCCAGTAATGGTCCCTCTCCTTGATCCGAAGAATACGAGGATCCTTCCGCAGGCTTTGCAGGATCAGGGAGGCCATGCAGCGTAGGTTAGCTGAGGCATTCGGTCCGGAGTCCTCTGGGTCACTAAGGACAACATGATCCGCAGCTACCTCCTCCCAGCCACGTACAAGTCCACGTGTTTCTTGGGACTGTAAATCATCCCTATAAGACTGCTGCTGCTGATGCTGAGTGCCAGCCTCCACCTCCATGCTGACACAATCATCCTCCTCCTCCTCTTCCTCCTCCTCACCCTCTTCCTGTGTGATGGGTGGCACAGCAGGAACACTGTCTGGATAAAGGGGGCCTTGAGAGGCAAGGAAGTCCTCCTCTTCCTGCCTCTGTTCTGCCTCAAGTGCCCTGTCCATTATTCCACGCAGCGTATGCTCCAAGAGGTGGACAAGAGGTACAGTGTCACTGATGCATGCACTGTCACTGCTCACCATCCTTGTGGCCTCCTCAAACGGTGACAGGACAGTGCATGCATCCCTGATCATGCCCCACTGGCGTGGTGAGAAAAAACCAAGCTCCCCTGACCCTGTCCTGGTGCCGTAGTCGCACAGGTACTAATTGATGGCCCTCTGCTGCGTGTGCAGCCGCTGCAGCATGGCCAATGTTGAGTTCCATCTGGTGGGCATGTCACATATAAGGCGGTTCTTGGGCAGGTTCAACTCCTTTTGGAGCTCAGCCAGCCGAGCACAGGCATTAAATAATCGGCGGAAATACTCTCCTGGCCTGTTTCAGTACATCCTGTAATCCGGGTTACCTGCCCAAGAACCGCTGCACCACCAGGTTAAGGACGTGAGCTACACAGGGCACATGGGTCAGTTGTCCCTGTCAGAGGGCGGAGAGGAGGTTGGTGCCATTGTCGCAAACCACCATTCCTGGCTTAAGCTGACGTGGCGTCAACCACCTCTCGGCCTGCCCCTGCAGAGCTGACAAAACATCCGCCCCAGTGTGGCTCCTGTCCCCCAAACAAACCAGCGCAAGCACGGCATGGCATCGTTTTGCCTGCGTACTTGCGTAGCCCCTGCAACGCCTACGGAGCACCGCTGGTTCTGAGGACAGAGCACTGGAAGAGGCCATGGAGGAAGAAGAAGAGGAGGGGGTGGAGGAGAGAGGTGTGTCACAACCAATAGTAGCATTTTGGAGGCGTGGTGGCGGAACAACCTCCAACACTACTGCACCTTGTCCTGCATCCTTCCCAGCAGCCAGAAGAGTGACCCAATGGGCCGTGAAAGACAGGTAACGTCCCTGTCCATGCCTGCTGGACCATGAGTCAGCGGTAATATGCACCTTACCGCTGACCGCCCTGTCCAGCGAGGCAAGGACATTGCCTTCCACATGCCGGTAGAGAGCTGGAATCGCCTTCCGTGAGAAAAAGTGGCGTTTGGGGACCTGCCACTGAGGAACCGCACATTGTACAAACTCACGGAAGGGGGCCGAGTCTACCAACTGAAAAGGCAGCAGTTGAAGTGCTAGCAATTTAGCCAAGCTAGCATTCAACCGCTGGGCATGTGGATGGCTGGGAGTAAATTTCTTCCGCCGGTCCAGCAGCTGGGGCAGGGACATTTGCCTGCTATAATCGGACGTGGATGTACTACTAGCAGAGTTCCCGGAAGCACTTGGCTGTGACACACCTAATTCTACACCTTCATTCCTCTCAGAGCAGGTTTCAGAGAGGACTGAAGGTCTAGTGGGGTTGGAGATGCCAGCTGATGAGGAGCAAGGAGAGGTCCGCTTTGTTCTTTGGTGTGGGTCTTTGAGGTATGCTTGCCAATGAGCTGCATGGCAGGTCAACATATGTCTGGTCAAGCATGTGGTGCCCAAGCGGCTGATGTTTTGGCCACGTGAGATACGCTTGAGACATATGTTGCAAATAGCAGCGGTGCGATCTGATGCACTCGTCTCAAAAAAGGCCCACACCAAAGAACTTTTAGAATAACGCGCAGAGGAAGCGCTCTGTGCAGGCGGAGCTCTGCGGTGTGATTCAGTCGGTGTGCTGCCCCTAAGCTGGCCCCCGGAGGGCATCCTGCCTCGTTGGACATGTGCCTCCTCCTCCTCCTCCTCCCTCCTTCCAGGCACCCACGTGGAGTCAGTGCCCTCATCATCCCCTCCCTCTTCATCGCTGTAGCAAACCTGGCAGTATGCTGCAGCTTGTGGAACATGACTGCCAGATTGCTGTGCTTCTTGAGCATCCTCTCTCTCTGCGCTCAAGCTACTGCCTTCCTCTAGCTGAGTGTCATCATCAGAGCCCACCAAACACTGGGCATCCTCCTGGAGCATGTACCCAACACTGTGCTCAAAGAGTTCAGGAGACTCCTCAGGAGGACGTGGTGGGTCTAGGGAAGGAGTCACTGATGATGACATTGAGAGGAGGGACGACGATGTGTTGGCAGCTGCTTTTCTACTACCCTGAGACTGGGTGAGAGAGGATGAGGAGGATGAAGAGGGCTTGGTCATCCACTCTACCAAGTCGTTGGCATGTTGTGGTTTAACATGTCCAGCTGCAGAAAAGAAGGACAAGCATGTCCCATGGCCACGTGCTGATGACAATGCACCGCGTCCACGACCAGCACTGTTGTCTCTAGACACAGAGCCTGCTTGCCCTCTTTTATCGGCTCGCGCCTGTCTGCCTCTCCTTGCTGGCCTTCCAGACATGGTAATGGCCTGAAGGGAGTTGGGTAAAACAGTAGTTGGGTAGTTTATATTGTGCTGGAGGCACACAACACCCACTAACTCCTGCAGATGCCTTTTTTATAGAACAGCAGAGTTAAAGGGGTATATACAGATGTATACTGTGCTGTGCTGGAAGCACACACAACTTCCTATAACTCCTGCAGATGACAATCGGGCCCAAATAGAGAACAGCTATGTAGGTGGATTATAGCGGTATGTACTGGGTACAGAGCACGCACACAGCACGCACTATCTCCTGAGTGACACTACTGACTGCAAGCTCTATTGTTAAAGATGGACCACTAGCTATATAGGTGAGGTGAATATCACGGTGTATACTGCGGTCAGGGCACGCAGACAATAACCAGAAAACAGCAGAGTTAAAGGGGTATATACAGATGTATACTGTGCTGTGCTGGAAGCACACACAACTTCCTATAACTCCTGCAGATGACAATCGGGCCCAAATAGAGAACAGCTATGTAGGTGGATTATAGCGGTATGTACTGGGTACAGAGCACGCACACAGCACGCACTATCTCCTGAGTGACACTACTGACTGCAAGCTCTATTGTTAAAGATGGACCACTAGCTATATAGGTGAGGTGAATATCACGGTGTATACTGCGGTCAGGGCACGCAGACAATAACCAGAAAACAGCAGAGTTAAAGGGGTATATACAGATGTATACTGTGCTGTGCTGGAAGCACACACAACTTCCTATAACTCCTGCAGATGACAATCGGGCCCAAATAGAGAACAGCTATGTAGGTGGATTATAGCGGTATGTACTGGGTACAGAGCACGCACACAGCACGCACTATCTCCTGAGTGACACTACTGACTGCAAGCTCTATTGTTAAAGATGGACCACTAGCTATATAGGTGAGGTGAATATCACGGTGTATACTGCGGTCAGGGCACGCAGACAATAACCAGAAAACAGCAGAGTTAAAGGGGTATATACAGATGTATACTGTGCTGTGCTGGAAGCACACACAACTTCCTATAACTCCTGCAGATGACAATCGGGCTCAAATAGAGAACAGCTATGTAGGTGTATATAGTGGTATGTACTGGGTACAGAGCACGCAGACAGCACGCACTAACACTACTGACTGCAAGCTCTATTATTAAAGCTAGATCACTAGCTATATAGGTGAGGTGAATATAGTGGTGTATACTGCGGTCAGGGCACAGACAGTAACCACTACACAAGAGCAAGATAGTAAATCAGCCAAAAACGATTGGTGTGTAACTGTGTTGAAGGTACACAGAACACCCACTGCTTCAGACGCCAACACACTGCACGAGGCTGCCTTAATGGCGGCCTTATATAGTGTGGGGCGTGCACTACACAGCCTGAGCTATGATTGGCTACAGGCAGGATGCCTGTGGCCAACCATGGCTCTCCTCGCTGCTGGCGCTGCGATTGGCCAAGCATGCGGGGTCACAGTGCATGCTTGGCCAATCGTGAGACAGCAATGCATTGCGCCATCGCAGTGCATTGTGGGCCACACGAATTTTGCCGCGAACGGCCCAAACGTTCGGAATTCGGCGAACGCACGAACGACCGATGTTCGAGTCGAACATGCGTTCGACTCGAACACGAAGCTCATCCCTACCTCCCACCCTCCCACCTGTTGAAGCTGAGCCGCTAGAAAAATAACTCCAAGGGTGTGGGATCGCTAAACCCCCTCTATCTTTGGGCAACTGCAGTTTTCTCAGATTAAATCTGGCTTGTCCCTTGCTCCAAATCAGATCTATAAAGAGACCCTCTAATTTCCTAAACCACATGCCAGGAATCCATATAGGTGAATTCTGTCAAACATATAAAAGTTGAGGCAACCACCCCATTTTAATCAAGCTACAACGGCCCACTACTTACAAAGGGAGACAACTCTATATCTTACATTTTCCCATAAATACTTTTATTAAGGGCTCTAAGTTTTTTTTTTTTTTGGATATACAACTTGGGGTTCACCGCTATATTTATTCCCAAGTATTTAAAGCTTTCCACTACCTGCATGTATCTAGCGCTCTCATGCAGCTCCTGTTCCAGTTCATTAACTGCAAGAAGAGCAGATTTCTCTTAGTTGATGGATAGCCCAGAGAACATATCCATCACTGTAGTTAGCAACTGGTTCGCATCTCCTAAGAACATATCATCCACTATAATATCATTCGCATATAGCGAAATCTTTTCTTCATCTACTCCTCTCCTAAAGCGTCTTACACCTCCCGCTGCTCTCATGGCTATGGCCAAAGGTTCCACCAACAGAGCAAAAATCAGGGGCGAAAATGGGCACTAATGCCTTGTGCCCCGGTAACAGTGAAAAACTGAAACTGAAACTGAAAACCTTTCATTAATCTTTACTTTCGCCCTTTGTCAGTATAACAATTTCACCCATTTTGTAAAGGACCGATATTAAAAACTGAAATCGCCAACCACAAGTAATGCCACTCGATGCTGTCAAATGCTTTGACAGGGTAGAGGGACAATATAACTCTTAATTCCATCTCCTCTACTGGTATTTGTAAATTTAAAAACAATCTCCTTATATTCAATGATGTTGATCTGCGAGGGATAAATCCACACTGGTCAGAGAGGATTATAGTGTGGATTATTTTATTTAATCTACCGGCTAACATTTTTGTCAGTAGTTTAACATCTGTACAAAGAGGTTTGTCTATAAGATATGGTTTGAAGAGGATCTTTCCCTTCTTTTGGTATTATTTTGATCATCGCTTCTGTCATAGATTCTGGTCGTTTTTCCTTTTCCATTGCCTCGTTTAGTACCTGTAATAACTCTGGTAACATTATCTCCCCGTATTCCTTATAGATTTAATTTGGCAATCCATTTGGCCCTGGTTTTATGATTAGCAGAATCCAATACCGCCTCTTGTATTTCCTCAATGGTAATGGACAAGTTCAACAATGACTTACCTTCCTCTGAAAGTTGTGGGATAATTAAACCCTGGAAGAATTCTCCCATTTCTCCAACTACCTCACTTACCTTAGAGCTATATAGGTCTCAATAATACTCTTCGGGTCTGGTATGGACTTTAACGGGAACCCCATGCCAAAATTAAAAAAAAAACATTGTCGGGCCCCCCAAATCCATGCCAGAATCTTAGGCCTGGTATGAAATTTGAGAGGGACCCCCACGCAAAAACACCTTGTTCCCATGTTGATGAGGACAAGGGCCTCTTTTTCACAATCTTGGCTCGGTGGTTGTGGGGGTGCGGGAGTGACCAAGGGGGCCACCAGACCCCCCATGTAAATGAGTATGGGGCACATTGTACCCCTAACTCATTAACCAAAAGATTGGTAAAAAGTAAATAAAAATGCACACGCAGTTTTTGACAAGTCCTTTATTAAAAAAAAAAAACACAATGTCCCCCGGTGTAGCTTCATTGTCGATCATGATAAAAGCAAGCTGCCAACCCCCCCCCCCCCAAAAAAAATCACCTGAGGAGGGCTCCCGCCGTTTGACAGGTCCGATGCTTCCCGAAGCTAAATAAACTAAGGGGTGGGGCCACCGAGTGATGTCATTGTGTGCCCCCTTGTGAAATCATCCACCCAGCATTTTTTTTACATTCAGCTGTCAGCAGGGAACAACGGGGAGCCGCTGTTAAGGACGCGGTGGCTGGCTAGCTGGCCTACTTCTTAAAGCGGGAGTCCGCTGGGAGTTCCGCCGTTTTTTTTTTTTTTTAAAGCCAGCAGCTACAAATACTGCAGCTGCTGACTTTTAAAATAAGGACACTTACCCGCCCAGCACGCCCACGATGTCGGCCTTCGAAGCCGATCTCTCGATCGTCTCTCAGGTGCTGCCGCCGCCATCTTGGGTATGGGAATCAGGAAGTGGAGCCTTTCGGCTTAATTTCCCGGTTCCCTACTGCGCATGCGCGAGTCGCGCTGCGCAATAAGGATGGTCCCGCTGCCTCTGGGATCCGTGTGTTTCCCAGCAGGCAGCGGGGGACTTTCGTAAAGGGGCGCAATCTACGCCCCTTTCCGCAGATAGCTATGCCGGAAGTGGGTGCAGATACCTGTACTGTACAGGTACCTGCACCCCCCTCCCCCCTGAAAGGTGCCAATTGTGGCGTCGGAGGGGGGAGGATTTCAATGAGCGGAAGGTCCACTTTAGGGTGGACCTCCGCTTTAACTTTTCACAACGCTGCTAAAAGCCTATGTGTGCATGAACAGGCAGGGGAGTTTATAGGCAGTTCAAAAAAAAAGTCTGATGCCCAAAACAGCAGCTGTGAAAACGCTCAGTGTGCATGAGGCCTTATAATGTTGACAGTACCATGTGTAACTTTTTGGAGACTTTTTCATCATATACAAATTAAGTATCAATTACATATACAAAGAACAGTGAGGTGTGAGCGCACAGAAGAACAGAGAGGTACATGTATCATTACACACTAAAGGCCCATACACACGATACAAAAATCATATGGAAAAATTCGTACTGACAATTTTTGGATCGTTAGTATGGTATTTTCGACAGCCAATTTTGCTTTTTCGTTAGACAAATGTGCAGGCTGGATGTGCAGACTATAACATTTTTGTCGGATGTGAACTCAACGTCTGATATGCGTTTTATTAGTACGGTTTTCGTATGAAAAAAATCGTAAGAGCAAAACTACGCATGCTCAGAAATGAAAGAATACTTACAAAACTATTCAATACATTAGTCACTTCTGACATTGTATTCTGTTGTACGAAAATGTTCGTAATTTTGAGTAACCTCTTAACTTTCGACATGAGACTAGCATGCCACAAAAAAAGGATGTTCGGTCATCCGAAAATCGGATCGCGTGTACAAGGCTTTAGTCCTTGACTAAAACAAAGAAGTAAATTACCATTGAGGCTGTTTACTCTCCGAACATTCAGCTCTATCTTTCCTTCCCAGATATTAGAATCTGTATTCCGACCATCAGCCTCCTCTAGGCAGCACATGTAATTATGTAGTGAATACAATAAAACAAACAAGTATGGCTATATCCCTCGACCCTGTGTGGCACTGCAGCTTGTTAGAGAGATATGTTGAGTATTGCTGAATACACATTGTAAAGTTGATCTAATAAATATTAATATTTATACAATGTGAAGAATGTCGGAAGGAATTTGCCTGGAAGCGGCAAGCAAGAAAAGCGTTGCTTATAGTGGCCTGGGAATGCGTAGAAGAACCAGTCGAGAGGCCGCCATGTTCTGAACATCTGCTGGGCGTACTGCAGGAGAGTTGGCAGTGCCCCCGTGCAGCTGCCAGGGTGTCTCATGTGCTCCAGTCAGCTGCCGGATTTCCCCTTTATGTTTAACCAATATCAGAGGCGCTGGGGAGAGGGCATGCACAATAGAAGTGTCTAATCTGAGAAAAGAACCTTTAAATGACTCCCATAGTCTCAACACGCTCTCATTTACCCTGTATTATACTGTACATCTGCTGAATGTACGACAATCAGCCCTCATTCGACAGAAGAATAAACCAAAGGCTGGTTCAATAAAAAGAGATCAGATCCTTCCATTGAGCAGTAATCACAGTCTTTAGCACACTTCAGCGTAACCCCATATTACAACTCACAAACATGAGAGACATTATTTGCAATATTTAGCCTATTCTGTGGGAGATGTGTGTGTCACTTTTGTACAGACTGAGGTCAGTCTACTCTTTTAGGGCAGCAAAATACATCTACTACACTTCAAGCTTAAAGCTAAACTCTACATCTATTTGAATTGCCTTATCTGCAAAAGGAACTGTAATTCTGTCCTGACACTTTTTTTTGGTCAGACAGCATAGCCAGATGAGTGACACCACGTTCTCTGTTACAGTTACAGATGAACTTCAGGTATGGATTTAAATGCATAGTTACTGTACATTAGTTCAGCTTGAACCAATGTAAGTATGCATATGCTATGCCTGTTGAACCATTGTGGAAGCCAATAATCACTGTAGTAGTAACTGCTACTGCACTGATCGCCACTGTCTTCTGGGTCTCTGACTAGACGAGGTGTAGAAGTGGGGAGGTGGTGTCACTATCTTCACATCTTCCCGTTTAAGAATGCTTTGCATCAATTGAGAAAAATGCAAGCTGTTCTGTGAATGGCACCTGTGCAGAGACCTGGTAGAGAGTGGCGATCACTGAAGTAGCAGCAACTATTACAGCGATTCTCTGCTTCCACAGCAGTCTCACAGATATGGCATATGCATACTTACATTGGTCCAAACTGGATTAGACCCCTTTCACACTATAGCGTTAAAAATAGTGCCAGAAAAGCGCCCTCAAACAGTGGCTCCATTCACTCCAGTGTGAAAGCCCTCAGGCTGCTAAAACTACCGTAAAGCAGCGCTAAAAATAGCATTGCTTTACTGCTGACGCCTGGGGTGGCTTAGTGTGAAAGGGGTCTAAATGTAGCAAAACAATACAATTCATACCTGCAGTTTTGCTTTGAAGACCAAGTCTGGGCTTTGTCCATCCCCATTGCTCCCCACTACCCCCACAGAGTTTCCCTAGGCAGCATTTTATTAATTTTTTTAATACTTATCTTTTCTGGACTTCAAGCTCGCCATGTGATGCTTCAGGTTCCTCTTACTCCACATCTCTTCTCAGGGCTCAGTGGTTAAGGTTAGTGTGAGTGCAGGGCACTATAGTGATGCCCCCTAAGGGGGTGGGTCAGTAACAGCCAGCACATGCAATGGGGTTGATTTTCTAAAGGCAATTAGACTCTGCACTTTGCAAGTCTGGTTGCACTCTGCAAGTGCAGTTGCTCCAGAGCTAAGTAAATGAGGTGACGCACTGCTGTCTTCCATCATCCAATCAAGTGCAAGCAAAAATTATTATTTGTTTCCTTGCATGTGATTGGGAATTCTTTTAAAAAGTAACATTTAACCTAATTTACTAAGCCCTGGAGCAACTGCACTTGCAAAGTATGCAGTCTATTTGCCTTTAGTAAATCAACCCCACTATGTTCTTAATTTTCTAGGTTGAATGCTGCTGAGTAATTCAGCTGGAAGACTGTGGACATCTTACTAATGGATTAATGCAAGGGACAGCCCCACTGGAGGTTAATATTGAAGGAAGAGCTACTTTTTTTCTTTTTTGCACCTGTTGGGGGGACTGTTTTTTTATTTTTTTTTAGCCATACCCAATGTTAAGATTTAAATGGTACAATAAAAAAAACAGTGCAGTGCTTAACCACTTCAATACAGGGCACTTAAACACCTTCCTGCCCAGACCAATTTTGAGCTTTCAGTGCTGTCGCACTTTGAATGACAATTGCGCGGTCATGCTACACTGTACCCAAATGAAATTTTTAGCATTTTTTTCCCACAAATAGAGCTTTCTTTTGGTGGTATTTGATCACCTCTACGGTTTTTATTTTTTGCGCTACAAATAAAAAAATACAGAAAATTTTGAAAAAAAAAATGTTTTTTTTTGTTTCAGTTTCAAAACTTTGTAAATAAGTATGTTTTCTCCTTCACTGATGGGCACTGATGGGGCTACACTGATGGGCACTGATAAGGTGGCACTGATGGGCACCAATGTGGCACCAATGAAGTGGCACTGATAGGCGGCACGGATGGGCGACACGGATGGGCGACACGGACGGACACTGATAGGTGGCACAAATTGGCACTGATAGCTGGCACAGATGGGCGGCACGGATGGGCATGGATAGGCGGCACAGGTGGGCATGGATAGGCGGCACAGGTGGGCATAGATAGGCGGCACAGGTGGGCATAGATAGGCGGCACAGGTGGGCATGGATAGGCGGCACAGGTGGGCACTCATAGGCGGCACAGGTGGGCACTCAGGCGGCACAGGTGGGCACTCAGGCGGCACAGGTGGGCACTCATAGGCGGCACAGGTGGGCACTCATAGGCGGCATCGGTGTTATAGTAATGGATGCCAATCAGTGCCAAACAATAATGCATGCCAATCAGTGATGCCCATTGTGGCCACTGATTGGCATCCATTATGGGCACTGATTGGCACCCATTGTGCTGACTGGCACCCTGGTGGTCTAGGGAGGATTATGGATTGTTATTACCTTTTCCCTGGTGGTCTAGTGGTGTCCCTGGTGGTCCAGTGTGGGCATCCTCGGGGGGGGGCTGTGCTGATAATCGATCAGCACAGACCCCCCCTGTCAGAGGAGCAGCCGATCGGCTCTCCTCTACTCGCGTCTGACAGACGCGAGTGAGGGAAAGCCGATCACCGGCTCTTCCCATTTACACTGTGATCAGCCGTGATTGGACACAGCTGATCACATGGTAAAGAGTCTCCGTCGGAGACTCTTTACCGAGATCGTAGTTGCCGGGTGTCAGACTGACACCCCGCAACAACGATCGCCGCGATGCGCGCCCCCGGGGGCGCGCAGCGGCTCATTATCCTAATCACGTCATATGACGTCCGGTTAGGATAATGAAACCACTTTGCCGCCGTCAATTTGTAATAGGGCGGGCGGCAAGTGGTTAAATTAACATACAAAAAAAAAAACATGTGAATACTCAAATCACATTAATAAGCCTTTAAACAAATTAGCAACTCCCCCCAAGGAAAATAAAACATGTATAAAGTCCAAAATAAGAAGGATTCCAAACGGTTGATCAAAATGACAGTCCTACATGTTGTGTTAAGAAATAGAGATGGGAGGATAGCCAGAGTGTCACCAACAAAGCACACACTGCTCTTACAGGAACATATGTGACCCCCTATATAAGCGTGGACCACTTTCGCTTTATTTACAATATCAGAGACAGCATCCCAGATCATAGATCTGTGTGAAAACACTTCCAGGGACCAAACACTATGAGATACACAGTTGCCAATGGCTTCTATAAGCACTGTATCGCACTTATGGCTCAGTGCGGTCAGTCTGAAGTCACACCTCAGAAGTTAGCAAGAGATGATGGATGTTTGAGGCGGTCTAGGAGTGAACGTAACAGGTTCCTTTTGAAGCAGTGCGACTGAGAGACTTGTGTGGATGTGGAGAGGACATTTCTTCAGAGAGGGTCTGAGCCATAAGTGTGATACAGCGACTATAGAGGCCATTGGCAACTGTGCATCTCATGGCGTTTGGTCCCTGGAGGTGTATTAACATGGATCCATGATGAGGCTATCATTTTGATCAACCGCTTTGAATCCTTCTTATTTTGGACTTTATGAATGTTTTTTTTTTCCTTTGTGGGAGTCACTAATATTTTTCATCACTTATTAATGTGATTTAAGTATTCACATGTTTTTTGTTTTTTTGTATGTGTAGCGGAGGCTGCTCTGTCACCTGTGGCCTTGTCAAGCTGGCCGCTGGACTGCATGGACACTGACACAGGCACTCGCTGAGGGAGAGCGCTCCTGTCAGTCCCTGTGGAGGATCCCTCCCTCTCTCTCCTCACTGACTCTAAAGCAATGTGAGTAGCGCTGACAGGCATCCGCCCGCTCTGCTATCTCTTCTGTGCCCCTATTAGCAGGTGGAGGGAGCCAATCGGGCAGTAGCAGCAGCAGAGGACCATGGCTCATGAAGTCCCATCACCAAACGGCCCCACTGACTTCTTAAAGGGGTAGGGCTACAAAGCCCAGCCTGCATTACAAGAAGGGGGCTGGCAAAGGACTCCTTGTCCTTTAGTCGCAGGACTGGTGAGAGGGCAATCATCCACTTTGCTGATGCACTACCCACTTTTGAACTTCTGTATGTTGGCACTCAGTGGGGGAAGAGCAGAGTTTTGCATCAGTGAGTTGATTCTAAGTTCAAATTTAACAGCAGTTTCTTTATACAGTGGCCAAGGAAAGGGTTTATTTTAAATGTATTGGATTTTTCACTAAGTCAAGACTTAAAGTGTTACTAATTCCAGGACCTTGAATTCACTATATCTGGTCTCCCACAGTTCACAGAACATGGAAATGCAAATACTTTACAGCCGTGGCCAAAAGTTTTGAGAATGACACAAATATAAATTTTCACAAAGTCTGCTGCTTCATTTTTTATGATGAAAATTTACATATACTCCAGAATGTTATGAAGAGTGATCAGATGAATTGGAATTAATTGCAAAGTCCCTTTTTGCCATGAAAATTAACTTAATTCCATAAAAAAACATTTCCACTGCATTTGTGAAAAAGGCTTCAGGGTGCCCAACAAAGTCCAGCAAGCACCAGGGCTGTCTCCTACAGTTGATTCAGCTGTGGGTTTGGGGCACCACCAGTGCAGAGCTTGCTCAAGATGGCAGACAAGTGTGAGTGCATCTGCATGCCCAGTGAAGAGAAGGTTTTTGGGGGATGGCCTGGTGTCAAGAAGGGCAGAAAATAAACCACTTCTCTCCAGGAAAAACATCAGTGACAGACTGATATTCTGCAAAGGGTACAGGGATTGGACTGCTGAGGACTGGGGTAAAGTCATTTTCTCTGATGAATCTCCTTTCCCATTGTTTGGGGCATCCAGAAAAAAAACTTTTCCAGAGAAGAAAAGGTGAGCACTACCATCAGTCCTGTGTCATGCCAACAGAAAAGCATCCTGAAACCATTCATATGTGGGGTTGCGTCTCAGCCAAAGGAGTGGGCTCACTCACAATTTTGCCTAAGAACACAGCCATGAATAAGTAATGGTACAAAAACATCCTCCGAGAGCAACTTCTCCCAACCATCCAAGAACAGTTTGGTGAGGAACAATGCCTTTTCCAGCATGATGGCGCACCTTGCCATATGGCAAAAGTGATAACTAAGTGGCATGGGAAACAAAACATCGATATTTTGTGTCCAAAGCCAGGAAACTCCCCAGACCTTAATCCCATAAAGAACTTGTGGTCAATCCTCAAGAGGCAGGTGAACAAAAAAAATCCACAAATTCTGACAAACTTCAAGCATAGATTATGCAAGAATGGGCTGCCATCATTCTGAATGTTGCCCAAAAGTTGGTTGACAGCATGCTAGGGCGAATTTCAGAGGTCTTGAAAAAGACAACACTGAAGTCAACACTGAAGACAACATTGAAGTCAACACTACAATGTTGACTCTACATAAACTTCATGTCATTGTCAAGAAAAGCCTTTGACACTTATGAAATGCTTGTAATTATATGTACATATACCATAGTAACATCTGAAAAAAGGTCTAAAACACTGAGGCAGCAGCCTTTGTGAAAATGAATATTTGTGTCATTCTCAAAACTTTTGGCCACAGCTGTAGTAAATATAAATAGCTAAATACCTTTTCTCATTAGCCATTAGAGCAGTCTTGTGACTTCTATCAGTGTCCAGCCAAGCACTGGTTAAAGCTTGTAGGATAAGTTTTCTGAGTAAACTATAAGACTGCAAGACCCATGACCTCTGTCTGGACAGTGCTGATTGACCCTGTGCTGATCACATGCATCCTCCCAAGAAAAAAAAAAAAACTCTCAAGCAATACACACCAAACTGAGCATGTGCAGCCTGACTCCATAGACTGTGTTATCAGGAAATTATTAGGAGTCAGTAGAAGGATGGGAGGATCAGAGAAGACGGGATCAAACAGCCTTTTAACACAATGCACAATGGGTTAACCCCTTAGGTTCCACAGTGAGCATAACAAGCATGCTTTAATGTATATACAGAATGATTTTACTGTTGTAGGTAAAAAACATGCACCACAATGTATTCTTATTGCACTGTTTCCAAACACCCTGGTGCACACTTTAATATTCTCGACTTTATAATGACTTGTAGGTCTGCATGACCGCTAAGCAATCTGTATACGACAAATGACTTAAGAGATGTAAAGATACTAGCAGGCACTATTCTTGTTAAATATGCCTGCTGAAGGTGATATAGAATGAATTAAAAATTGAACAGGATGGAATAAAATTGCCACGGCAGGTGTACAGAACTGGCAACTCAAGCAGAGTAATTTCACTACTGGAATCCCTAAGAGATACAGATATATGTCAAATTATAAATCTAGACAAGAAGAAACCTTTCTTCACCAAGACAGCAGCAGCAGCAGCACATTTCTAGGTATTATTATCTTCGAAAGAACAGATGTACACAGAACTTGGAAGTATTTTATGCTGAATGCAGGTACTCATAAAGCATGTGAGTTTAACACAGTCATTAATATCCACCAAGATTCTAAAGCTAGGTTTACATTATTTTTGGACGCATACATTGTGACTCCTAATTTGCATAATACTAGGGACCTGGTGAACTTCTACTGCAACAGTATCTATGCTTCACTTATAACAGGACTGGCCCAAACATACTAGTCCCTAGTCCAGAGACAGATTAAAGGAGAAGGGAACCTTAGACAAGACAACAGCCTTGGACCCCTATCCCTTTGACTGTTCCTATTTCCAGTGCCTGTACTGGCATGCCCCAATCAGACCCCAGCTGCTTACAAGTACAGTACATTGTCAAGTGACAGGCAGGTTCACAGATTAGGCCTATTGTGCTATCCCCCTTGGTTATGAAATAGTTGTAGCCTGGCTCCATGGACATCCAGCAGACCTTTGGCCCTTGCACTGCTTTACACCTTGTGTAGACAGGCTCTGGATGCAATCAGTGCATTCAGCACCTGTGAAAAAATCTATTATGTACTTTCCATTGACTCCTACATCAAAGGCTTTCTTGGAAAACAGGCCCCAGTGGATGAACAATATCAATATATGGGGTAGAGTGAGGTTCTCTACATCACAAAATAACACAGGTACATTTTTACACATTATTTTGTTATTTGTGTTGCCAATGAATGTTATAAAATGTAATGTTATTTTTAGGGCCTGTGTCAATGGGCTTTTGTTTACTTTAGCAGATTTTGCATTTCTATACTATGAGACTGTAAAACCCCCCGTGAAGAAGTTAAAATCCAAGTCCGAAGAAGGACAACTGCAGGCCATATGCACCTTCCGAGTGATCTCAGAAGTATCTTAAACTGATGCCATTGACACAAGCCTGTTGACGCAGACCATTATTCATGCAACCTTTATGGCACCAGAACTGGATATTACATTTGTAGTGAAATTGGATATGACAATGAAATACAGCAGTATATGCAAGCCCTTGATTACCTGTATAAGAGATTGAGAAACTGATCATCACTGAGCTCAAAGTTCAGCTCCTGAATCATGCTTCGGAAGTCCTGAACAGAAATCAATCCATCCTTGTTTTTATCTATTCTAGCAAAGGCTGCAGCAAAGTCGGGATAATACTCTCTGAACTTGTCCCTGTGTACAAAGAAAGAAGTAGGTTATGTCAGATTTAACCAATGTGGGTGCAGGGAGTGCAAATGGTTCATATTACAATTTCTTCTACATCCACCATTCAGCAGTTTCCACAGATCAGTGCAGGGTTTCTGAACTGAAGGAGACTTTGGATAGTTCCCACTGGTTAGAGACTATTGAGGCCCAAGGGCTGCATGTCAATTATCAAAAGGCTGCATGCGGCCCCCAGGCAAGAAGGTTAGGCACCAGGAGTTTTCATAATATATGAGAGTTATAGCTCTTTATACACTTTGCAAACAAGTGCAAATAGGATTGCAAAGTGTGTGGACACCTCCAAATTATTCAGTTCAAGAGTTTCACATAAAGTGTACAATTGAGGCTCCTTTCACATGTGTTTTCTGTCTAGAGTCATCTGTCAGTTTTTCAGACAGATCCAGACTGAACCACAATGTATGTCTACAGGTCATTTCACACGGGGCAGACTCCGTCTACAATCCACTGGCTCAGCAGGGTATTTGGATGCTGATCCCCACTGAGCAGGTGGATGACAGGTCCATGTCAGCTCCACTTTGCGGCATGGACACAGCCCGCTCTCTATGGACGGTTGGATGTAAACAGATCGCCTGTCCATTTACCCCCGACTGCCATCTGATCCGATTCACTAGACGAAAGGGGACACAATTCCCCAGGAGGTAGGCTCCATAGAGGAGAATGGTTCCAATCAGGTTCAATAGACAGGTGGACCCGATCAGAACGTTTGTGTGAAAGGGGCCTTTGGGTGGGTGGATAATCATGATAATCAGTCTACATCCATGTCTGTTCAGGTCCATTTTTTAAAATGGAACAAAGCTGAGTCCTTTTCTGTTTAGATGGATCTAAATAAATGTAAATATTTGGTCTCTGAAACAACTAAGAAAAAACAAATGTAGACTGATGTAACTTAACCACTTTCAGACCGGACCAATTTGCTGGTCAAAGACCAGACCACTTTTTGCGATTCGGCACTGCGTCGCTTTAACTGCCAATTGCGCGGTCGTGCGACGTGGCTCCCAAACAAAATTGACGTCCTTTTTTTCCCACAAATAGAGCTTTCTTTTGGTGGTATTTGATCACCCCTGCGGTTTTTATTTTTTGCGCTATAAACAAAAATAGAGCGACAATTTTGAAAAAAACGCATTATTTTTTACTTTTTGTTATAATAAATATCCCCCAAAAATATATAAAAAAACATTTTTTTCCCTCAATTTAGGCCGATACGTATTCTTCTACATATTTTTGGTAAAAAAAATCGCAATAAGCGATTATTGATTGGTTTGCGCAAAAGTTATAGCGTTTACAAAATAGGGATAGTTTTATAGCATTTTTATTAATAATTTTTTATTATTTATTTTTTTACTAGTAATGGCGGCGATCTGCGATTTTTATTGTGACTGCGACATTGTCGGGGACCCATCGGACATTTTTGACACATTTTTGGGACCATTGTCATTTATACAGTAATCACTGCTATATAAATGCAGTGATTCCTGTGTAAATGACACTGGCAGTGAAAGGGTTAACCTGTGGGTGGCAGTGTAGGGGTTAAGTGTTCCTAGGGGTGTGTTACTAACTGTGGGGGGGTTGGGCTTTCATTTAGTGTACACTGATCTCTGCTCCAATCACATGGAGCAGAGATCAGCGTCACTAGTTGCTAGGCAGAATGAGAAAATGTTGTTTATACAGCATTTCCTCCATTCCGCCGCTCCGTGAGACGATCGCGGGGATGCCCGCGGCGATCGAGTCCGCGGGTCCCGCGACCAGACTCACGGAGGTCCCGACCAGCGCGGGAGCGCGCCACCGGCGGCGCGCTCCCGATGGTACGGCGGCAACGAATATTGGACGTACATGTACGCCAATATGCCTGCCCGTGCCATGCTGTCGACGTACATCGTCGTGCGCTGGTCGGGAAGTGGTTAAAGTGATTGTAAAAGCACAACGTTTTTTACCTTCATGCATGACGTGTGTGGCAGTCCCTAGCCCCCTCTAACACTTACCTGAGCCCCTCTCGATCCAGCGATGTCCAGGAGAGCCCTGGCTCACCGGGGACTTGCACTACTGATTGGCTTTTGGCAATCACAGCCAGTGAGCCAATCAGAAGATGGAGGGGGCGGGGCCGAGCTGCGGCTCTGTGTGTGAATGGACACACAAAGGGCGTGGCTCGGAAGCGCACCTGCTTGGGTGCCTCCAAAGCAAGTTGTTTGCTGTGGGGATACCCGGCAGGAGGGAGGAGCCAGGATTGCCGGCGTGGGACCTGAGAATAGAAGGATCCGTGCTGCTCTTTGCAAAACCACTGCACAGAGCTAGTAAGTATAACATGTTTGTTATTAAAAAAAAGAATAAAATCTTTAATATCGCTGATGTAAACTGAACTAAATTTAACTGAAGACAGATGTGCAAACCTTTAAAAAAAAACGTAATTGAATGGATGATACTCATGTGAAAGGGGCCTAACGCTACACCATACACAGTCATTTTAGACAATTGTTCACTTTCAACTATGTGGCAACAGTATCAGGAAGGCCCTGTTCTGTTCCAGCATGACTGTGCCCATGTGCGCAATCCAGTTCTATAAAGTCATGGTTTGATGAGATTGATGTGGAGTTGGAACACCAATTGTGAGCCAGGTCTATTCATCCAACATTAACAACTGACCCAACAAATGTTCTTTTGGTTGAATGGTCACATATTTCCACAGACATATTACAAATCTGTGTATAAAGCCTTCCCAGAAGGGTGGAGACTGTTATAGCCACAAATGGAGAGACATACGCTATATTAATACCCATTTTTTTTTTTATGAGATGTCCACCAAGCTTAAATAGACTGTCAGGTGTCCACAACTTCTGGCCTTAATGCATATCAAGATCTGCTGGGTTAGGATGTATATATGCTATCTAAGCCCTTGTACACACGGTCGGAGATTCTGACAACCAAATCCGTCAGATTTTGTCCGTCGGATTTTGTCCGAAACTGTTGCATACACACGGTCGGACAAAGTTGTTGGAAAATCCGACGTGATTACGTTATTTCGTTATGACGGGACTACGTTCACGCTAGTAGCCAATAGCTTTGGTGTAGGAATTTGATCTGAGCATGCGTGGCACTTTGTCCGATCGGAATTCTCTACACATGATCGGAGTATGTCCGATCGGAGCATTTTGTCTGAAAATTTTACCGGCAAGTTGGAAAAGTTGGTCCGTCGGATACTCCGACGGAAACAGTCCGATGCAGACCACACACAGTCGGAATATCCGACAAAACGGTCCGATCGGACACATTCTGTCTGAATGTCCGACCGTGTGTACAAGGGCTAAGGACTACAAATTGTACAACGGACTTGAATATGACTAGAAATGACTGGATGATTGCTGTGCTATGTGAGGACAATAATGGTCACTATTAGGTACATTCTTTACTGGGCATCACGCTTTTCCAAACTTTGAACATAAATAAGCAATTTACAATCCACCTATCTGCCATGGAGAAAATGCAACAAACTTCTTATGACACATGTGCTGAATTCTTTCATCAAGGTAAGGGAGGCCAGTGTTCCTTACTTGACTTGTTGTTCAATATCTTTGATGTTCAGAGCTTGGGTCTGATGCTTGTGAAAGGCATGCATGTCCTGGTGGAGCTTCTGCTGTGAGTTGTAATGTTTCTCTAAAGCCTGCTGGTTGTCTTCTACAATACGTTTGCTTGGACCGCTGTCTCCACATGCAAAGTGCACTCCTAATCTCTGTAAGAATTCCTGATGGGTGAGGTGTCCCTTTCCTTCTGGATCGTACCTAGAAATGAAAAACAATTCCTTTGCAAAAACCACAACAGATCACATGGGTATAGCTAGAGGACTATGTACTCAGACCTTTATGTGTGTCAGAACAGTTTTTCACTTTAAGTCAATGAGAATACAAAAGAATCTCGAATCAGCATGATGCAGATTTGCTTTATGTGGGTTATCTGTAAAGGAACTCAGATGGAATTTGTGAGCATCTCAAACTGATCTCAAGTGCAGCGGAAATGCACCTGAGGGCAATTTTGCATTTCCTTTTAACAAAAACTATACTATTCTGGAGGATACAAATGGACTAAAGAAGCTGCATAAGTAAAGTCCCTTCAGTCACTTTGATTTTACATCTCTTTTTCTCTAGGTTCCCCATACCCCCACTTATACTTCCTTTTATTTCTCAGGGTCTCTAGTGGCCAGATATTCCCACCACTGTTCCAGCATCTGCCAAATTTGCACAACCTTTATAAAGCCAAATGATGGTGTCACGCAGCCTGAAGAATTCTGCATAATGTAGGATAAACAAATAGGTGAAGAGTCCAGTTCTAAGAGACTAACACTGTTAGGAGCTTGTAAGTGGATGAAAAGAAAACAGCATTATATTTACAACATAAATTGTATTTCAAGACTTAACCTTAAAGGGATTCTTTACAGCTAAAGAAAATAAGGCTTCAGTTTGCTAGTAGGCACAGCAATGCACCAGCTCTTATCTTTTCAGTGATTCCCAGCTGACAAATCTGCCACCTGAGCCCTAATAAAAAAAATTACTATATATTTCCAGGTATGGTGGAAGATTTGGCATTCTCCATTCAAATCAATGCTCAGTTTTGGGGTGGCCCATTGCTGTACCTGAGCTCTGTCATTAGGGGGACAGGGGAATGGTATGCCTGGGATAACATCTATAGCTACATAGATATTTTAGGGGCATTTAGTGAAGGATTGGGGAATGATGGAGAACTGGAAAGTCAGAAGCAGATACTACTATATGGTGCCTGAACTGCAGCCTAAGGCCTGCCGTTGATAGTGATCTCAGCCAGTTCAGCAGGAACCAGCCGAGATTCGAACCGTGTATGGGCAGCCTGAATGTGCCAAGTTGATTGATCGATCAACTTGGGTGCAACCAGCCTGGTGGATTTCCTTGTGCTTTTGGCCAGTGGCTGCTATAGCCACTAGCAATAATCACTGTTTTCTCCCAGTGGGGACAGCTTCCCCCAGCCTCTCCCGCTGGAAGGATGACAATGTATTGGTCAGAGGTATTCCCCTGTCAGCACTTTCTGTGTTGATAGGGGGATTCGTGCAAATTTCTTTACTGCAACCAGTCTATGGCCTACCTTACTTTCTTAAGTTGTGTCTCACACATGTGACTTTATTACATATGTACTTATAAGCAACACAATAAGAAAGAACACTTAATATAGGAAACTAGCAATATGAGAATTAAGTCAAAGGTACATGGATACTAATCTTTTTAATAAGTATATCAGCAGCATCAGCTCTCTATTTCATCATGCAGCTAAATTTAACCTAGTTCCATGGTCAGAAACGTTGTCATTGTTTTTCCAGGACTCATATAGAGCTTTCCACATAACTAAAAGCCTAGGCATTTAGTCACATGTTCTCTCCTTAAAAAGGAGGTTCCATCCTATCAGCAAGGACCTATGCTTTTAATCATGTGAACAGCACTGCAGAAATCCTGGAGCGGAGCTTTTTCTGGGAGGAAAAACTGAACCAAGCAGATCGGCATAACAGCCAAGCAACTAACATTTTCAGAACAAGGATTTTTCCTTTGTGACTGTTTATTTTAAAGCTGAACTCCAGGCAAACAGCTAAATACACAGATGAAATACACATATTAGAACTGTTTACCGCCAAAAGGAATTGTATTTTAAGTCATCCAGCCCTCAGATTTACACAGTGCTACCACACAGTACAGTCTTTTCTAGCAGGTGAAAAAAGACCCAATGCTGAAGTTTCCTTTTCTGAATGTTGACACTAAGATCCTTGTAGGTAGACTTCAGGCGGTTTTACTGAAACATATTAATGCTGATCAAACTGGGTTCATGCCAGGTACTGTAGATGTGCTCAGATGATTGCTAGGAGACTTTTTGAAAATCTTGAGACTCTTCATGGTAACTTGGGTGCAAGGGTAGTAGCCTTGTTGGATAGCAAGAAGGCCTTTGAGTTGGTAGAGTAGCCTTATCTACTTTATCTGCTAAAATCGAATGGCTTTGGGCCTATTTTTGTAGCTTGGGTAAGACTATTAAACACCGCCCCGTGAGGCTGCATATAAATGGCATTTTCCAATTTTTAGGGGAACCAGGCAGGGGTGCCCTTTGTCACCCCTGCTGTTTGCCCAGTCCATAGAGCCCCTGGCCACCAAATTATATTTCAGTGACTCCTTTTCGGGCCTTAGGCTGGGTCAATTGAAGCAACATGTGTCATTGTATGCGGATGACATGCTCCTGTAATTACAGGATCTGGGCCCCTTGTTATCTGCTGCATTCGCCCTGATCTAGGAGTTTGCGGACTATTCTGGGTTCTGTATAAACTGGTCTAAATCGTCCCTGTTTTCCTATTGATGTCATTTTGACGGTACCTGGGGACTGCCCCATAACGCTGTCAGGGTATAGATTCTATCATCATTGGTTTGTTATGGGGGTCACATCCTCCCAGGCTATCCTTAGCTGTTCTGAAATTACCTATTGCCATGGGGGGATACCAGATCTCCAGTCACATTATTCTGCCTCTCAATTGACTTTTCTTCACTGGAGGGTTTTTTCCCCAGATCCCAAATGTGACCATTGTGTTGAAGGTGGCGGTGGCTACGTCCCTTGAGGTTTTACTAAATATGCTCTATAGGGATGGGGTCCCGGGTAGAGAAGTGGGCTCAGTGATGGCCCTCCCTGAGAAGGCTTTCCACGTATGTTCTCAAAATGTAGATGATATCCCCTTATCAATGTCCCCTAATAATCCTCTATGATTCAACAGATCTTTCGGAAAAAAATGTAAACTTGAGAATGGCTTCTTATGGGCCCATTATGGAATCAAGTAATTACACCAAATATTTCAAGAGGGTAAACTAGGTACTTTTGAGCAGCTATGTAGACAGTTCGGTGTACCTAGGACTTGGCACTTTAAATACACCCAACTCCGACATGCCGCACTTGTGCAGTTCGGAGGCGTAATTGTACAGCTTAAAAATACTTCATTGGAAACTATTTTATAGGACCCCGACCCTGCCAAGAGTATCTCCAGGTATTATATGGCCTTGGGACCTGGGGATCCTAAATTGATAGAAAGACCTAGGGCCCGATGGCTGGTTTTTGCACCGGAGTTATCAGCGGAGATGTGGCAGGAGGTGCTTGATACTTATCTGACCACTGTCATCTCCTTGATGGATAGGATGATTCAGTTACGATTCTTACTTCAGATTTACTATACACCTGTATGCCTCTGTATGCATAAGAGAGACTCTGCAACTTGACAGAAATATCAAATGGCAGAGGAAACTTTTCTTCATATGGTGTGGGAATGTTCCAGAAAAATGCCTTTATGATCTATGGTGACAGAATTTATAGCCGATACATTTGGTCTTCCTAATTTATGTTTCCCCTTGCTGTGTCTTTTGAGAATCATTAAAGATAAGGAGATGGATGTGGCTACAAAACTATACCTTAGACTCCTTTTCTTTGGTGTCTGCAAATTCATAGGTGGATATATACTGAGAAGCTGATGTTGGGGATGTGGATGAAATTAGTTAATGCTGACATTCCGCTCTATCGAATGATATATGAGGCACGAGGATCCCCCAAAAAGTTTAGGAAGGCCTGGTTTCGCTGGGTGGTTTCTAGTGATAAGCTAGAGGGAGAGGTAGATGTTTGAAATACATTCATAGGGTTGAGACCTACTGGTAATGTTTGAATGGTTCTTGCTGGAGGTATGGTACCACACACTTATTGGAACTAAGGGGAATGTGTTTAGCTGCCCCGGTTTACATCTGCCTTAAGGTTGTTTTTTTCTATGTTCCACAACTGAAAGCTGAAGCCTGTTGCCTTTTTTTGGGGGTTGACATAAAAAGGGGGAAAATGCATATATCAGACTCTGAGAGATAAGGTGCCTAGTATTTTATTTTTGATGGAAAAATACATGCAACGTTTATTTTCTGTATATGCAATATTAGCCTTAGCGCCTGTCTTATGTATATTTACTACCAATGTATCTTATGTGAAATGCTTTTGACACTGTTTGTAACTCTTATTGCCTGATAATAAAAACTTGAAAAAAAAAAATTCAATTCAATTCACTTACAGGTCTCCTACCATTACTAGGCAAAAAAAGAAAATCAGCAGACAGATCAGCTCATCCCTCCATCACTCTAAGCTCTCTTTCTGTCAGAATGCTTCTTGCATTGCAACAAACTTGACTAATTTCTTGTGCCCCTCTCTCATCTGCACTCTAAGCCCTGCTGCACAAGGACTGCAAAAGACTAATACAAAGTCAAATTCAATCACTTACACTGCTGGCATTAAAAAAAATACATTAATTGATGTACATGTTGTATTAATAATTACAGACCTACATTCATTTGTGTTTTCTATAACTGCCTGGAGTTCAGCTTTAAGGACAAATATCCCACATTTTTATTTTATATGCAGGGTTTTCATATTCCTATTTTTCAATGACAATTTCAATCAGTACCAAAAACCAATCCAGCTCTGGCTCATCAATGTACTTTATTATTTTCTATTCATGGTAAAAGCCAGGCACTTTGTTTCCAAGTAAGGAATTTTAAATGCTTGTTACACTCTTGATATTTTTTTTAATCTTTGCTAATTTATAAATGAATTATACATTATCCACCGTGGCACTAAAAGCAAGAATCTTCACAAAAGGATTCCGCTTTGCCTATTATATGTTATGACAAAGCTTGGCCCATGAATGAAGAACCTATTTATGTGTATTAAAAGATGGAATGGGGCTTTTTTTACAATTGAATTCCGCCAAATATTACAAAGTGATTTAACATCAGGAATAGAATGTTAATATTTTCTGTATAATAAAAGATATTCAGGTGAGTGGAATACAGGTCTGTTAAAGCCTTTGGCAAAAAGACACTTAAAGCTAAACTCTGGCAAAAAATGTAAAAGTACCCTTGAAATGGGACTCTAAACTACAAATGTTAGAAGGTAATTTTATCTAGGGGAACAATAAAAAACTGTTTAACATTCCTCATTTCTAACTTCCCTGGCAGCTGGCACACTCCTTTTCTCTTCCATGATCCGGGTTGTTGGCAAGCCCTTGGCATCTTCACCTACAATGTAGGACTGCTAGTACTGCATTGTATGTGATGACATCAAAATGCCTTGCAGCGAGCTGGATATTACATTTCAGATATCAAACGCAATGCCCTTATGTGTGCTCTAGTGAGCCTTTTATCATTTGTACTTGTCAACTGTGTTGTATGTTTGGAGGGATGCCAAAGGATACACTATTTCTGATTCTAACATTAGGACTAATCAATTATATTTGGATTCTTTATTTTAGTATTCACTTTCAGGAAGGTCACTCTTCCTGATTTCACTAGCATTTGGAACAAGCAGTGAGAAACATTCTCACACATGGAACATATAGTGCAAGAAGTGCCTGAACAAGCGCCTTTCTGGCAGGATTACTGGGGATTAAATGAATCAAAATTGGAGATTTAAAACTATTTAATATTACTTTTAAAAGTTTACGTGGGATTTCAGTGATTGTGATTATATATTCTTCAAAGGTGTTTTACTGTGACTGCACTGACTGGTAGTTACATTGATCACATAACCAATTGACCAATAAGTAGTCTAATGAACTCCTGGCCATAGTTACAGGACAATTGCTGTCTTAGGCCGCGTACACACGCGGGGACTGTTCACCCAACTTTGTCCGCTGAACAGTGTTTCGGCGGACAGTCCGCTCGTGTGTGGGCTTTCAGCGGACAGTTTCAGCGATCAGTCCGCTGAACAAGGTTTTTCAGAAATTCCGAAAAACTGTCCGCTGAAACTTTGTTTCAGCGAACAGTCCCCTCGTGTGTAGGCTTGTTCGTCAAACTAAGTTCCGCGCATGCTCAGAAAGGATTTACACGCCGAAGTTTGCATTGCAGTGTATAGGACGTCGTTTTCTAGTCCCGTCGTACGTGCCGTTCACGTCATCGCGCACGGTTTCAGCAAACTGTTCGTTCGTCGTGTGTGGCCATGTCCGTCCATCCTAATTTTGAGCGGACTGTTTGCTGAAACTGTTTGACGGACAAAGTTGGGCGAACAGTCCCCGCGTGTGTACGCGGCCTAACCTACATTCTTGGAAACTCACATATATGCAAATTAACAATGTGGATTTATATCCTGTCATCTATTAGATTAGTGGTCTCCAAACTGCAGCTTGCAGGCCCCTTTGCTTGCCTTTACCCAACCTTTGGACAACATTCCTCCCACAGACATCAATAATGTAGCAAAATTCTTCTTACTGATACAAACAATAGGGCACTATTCCTCCCACCGGCACCAATCATAGGGCACTATTCCTTCCACTGATGTAAATCATGGAGCATTATTTATTCGACTAACATCAATGATGGGACTTTATTCTTCCTACTGATGGTGGCCAAAGAAAGAGGAGATCCCTTTAGAAACATGTCCCACCTCCAGCACAACTCCATGAGGATGTAATCCAGGCGAATGGGCTCCCATTGACAGCAGCAGTGCCTCCAACTGTGCATTCTAGAAAGCCTTCTGCAGTGCTTCTTTGTGGCATAGTCCCTGAGGACTGGCTCTCCACGGGACCTCCGAGTGGCTCATCTGCTGCCCTGGTCATGCTATACTCTGCCTCCTGGTCTGTTTGTGGTTGCATCTTATTTTTATTACTTTCTAAAAACATACAGCTTTTAATTACTACTCTATAACCTGTGTGTGGGTTTCTTCTATTTGTGTATGGTTTAAATGTCTCCTGGAGCTCCCAGCAGCACCAGACTCTCTGTGTAGGAAAGCTGTCACTGTATAGTACCTGGGCACCTGTGACCATCATACAACCACAAGATATTAGATATTCTAATATGGTGTAACATACTGTGTTTTACTGATTTACATCTGTTTATTCACTTTTTACTTTCCAATCAGAGTCCTTTATGATGCCCTCATCTTGCTTCCACCAATAACGCTTGGTGATTTGAGATGTTTGCTCAGCAATGCTTTGTTTTTTTGTTGTGTATTCCTCCCACTGACACCAATGATGGGGCATTATTTCTTCTACTGACACCAATGAAGGGGCAATACACACAATTGACACCAACTAATTCTCCCATTCACAACCAATGATTGACCTCTATAACTCCCACTGACACTAAGACCCCTTTCACACCACACCGCCCAAAGCGTGGGCGGTAAAACGCAGCTATTTTTAGCTCATTTTGTGGCGCATTTCAGCTGTTAGCGGGCGCTTTTACCCCCCCCCCCCGCTAGCAGCCAAGAAAGGGTTAAAACCGCCGGCAATACACCCCAATAGCAGCGTTTTGCCGGCGGTATTACAGCGCTGCCCCATTGATTTCAATGGGGAGCAGCAGTGAAGGAGCGGTAAACACAAAGCTCCTACACCGCTCCAAAGCTGCTGGCAGGACTTTTACCTGACGTCCTGCCAGCGCACCGCTGTAGTGTGAAAGCCCTCAGGGCTTTCACACTACATACAATGGTGCACCTTTTTTAGGGCAGATTGCAGGCGCTATTTCTAACGCTATAGCGCCTGCAAAACACCCTGGTGTGAAAGAGGTCTAACAGTGGGACACTATTCTTCCCACTGACACCATTGATGGGGCACTATTCCTCTCACTGACACCAATGATGGGGCACTATTTCTCCCACTGATATCAACAATGGGGTACTATACCCTCCATTCAAAGCAATGATGGAGCCCTATGTCTCCTTCTATCAACAATGGTTATCTTCTAATATCTAATATCAACAATGGCTTTCTTCTTACCACTCTTCTACAAAGGCCAGATCTGTGGCATGCACGACTAATAGTTGTCCTGTGGACAGATTCTCCCAGCTGAGCTGTGGATCTCGGAAGCTCCTCCAGAGTTACCATGGGCCTCTTGGCTGCTTCTCCGATTAATGGTCTACTTGCCCAGTCAATTTAGATGGATGACCAAGTTTTTTTTTGTTTTTTGTTTTGTTTTGTTTTTGTTGCAAAATCTTTTATTGAAGCATACACAAGGTACAAAGAGTGCAAATACTGACAAACAGCTGAGCAACATAAATTGGTTTAAGAACAATGCTAACAACTAAAATTAGCAGGCAAAAACAACTTGTACAACCACATGTAATTGGTAACTGGCTGTAAAAACGCCATTTTGATTAGCCAATCAATATTTTAACTGTAAAACCTAGATTAAACAATGATTGCCAATCAGATTCTAAAGCAATCATTGAGGACTTGGCTCCGTTCACTGAAGGATTGGCTAGAATAACGGCTGTAGAAGGGGTCTACAGAAGGATCAGGCGGGCATGGAAGTCAGTGACCACTCTGTCGCGGTACGTATGTGTAAGAGGCCCGCACGTGTGACATGTAGCAAGTGGATGACCAAGTTTTGGTAGGTTTGCAGTTGTGCCATACTCTTTCCACTTTTGGATGATGGATTGAACAGTGCTCCGTGAGATGTTCAAAGCTTGGGTAATTTTTTTATAACCTAACCCTGCTTTTATAACCTAACCCTGCTTTAAACTTCTCCACTTTATCCCTGACCTGTCTGGTGTGTTCCTTGGCCTTCATGATGCAGTTTTTTTTTTTCCACTAAGGTTCTCTAACAAACCTCTGAGGGCTTCACAGAACAGCTGTATTTATACTGAGATTGAATTACACACAGCTGGACTATACTTACTAATTGGATGACTTCTGAAGGCAATTGGTTCCACTAGATTTTTAGTTATGGGGTATCAGAGTAAAGGGGACTGAAGGGGACTGAATACAAATATATGCCACACTTTTCAGATATTTATATGTAAAAAAATTTTTAAAATAATTTCTCATTTTCCTGCCACTTCACAATTATGTGCTACTTTGTGTTGGTCTATCTTATAACATCCCAATCAAATACAACTACATTTTTAGTTGTAACATGACAAAATGTGGAAAATGTCAAGGGGTATGAATACTTTTTCAAGGCACTATATATGATTTTATAAGAATTTACTGAATTACGTTCTTTGAATGATATTTTTGCATGGGAACCCTGGAGAGATGTTGGAGTGAAGAAGAGGGACTGTTGGAAGTGGAAGATTTTTGTGAAAAGTGATTTAAGGAGCACCAATCTGCTAAGGTGCATGGAGTGATAATACTATTACATATTTGCATGTGGTGGATCTGGATCACTTAAAGGGATATGCACTATTTTGGTGATATAGAAATGTGAGTGGTTTGCAGTTTAATCTAGGTGCTGTGTATAAGCGATATTACACTATATTTGTTTTTTTTTACTTCTGGGGATTACTTGCACAAGTCACGCTGAAGAGCAACAAAAAGAAGGAACGGTTTATTAAAGCACAGATGTTTGGAAGTCCGGTAAGGAGTTTGGAGTGTCTGAGCTGGGGTGATTCACTTGGCGGAATTTTTCTATGTGTATTAATAAGAAATGCGCAGATAACATATTATAGAGGTGAGAGGCTTTCTCTCTGAATATCATTTTTGGAAAACAATATTGCACTATATTTGTATTTTTATTTTTGGTAAAACTGTGTGGATCTTTATGAAAGATGGCTATTGAAGCATGGACACAAGAAGACACAGGGTTGAGAAGAATCTGATAGCTATTGAATGGACATACACCAAGTATATGATGGATCACTGTAAAGGAAGATTGGATTCAGAGGAAGGATAAAGAGAGGAATAACAGGAAGAAGTTGATGGACATGTGGCGCCTAATCTTCAGATATACAGAGACATTACTGAACTAGTTATCTTGGAGTTTGAGAGCGCTGGTCACTTTTATTATTGATATCTCTTTCTGTAAGGGGAAGAGATTCATTCCAGCTGCTAAGGTAAGAAACATTGATTATTATACCTTGTTTATGGTAGAGGTGGGATTCCAGTGCGCTGTTCAGGAATATTTAATAGAGCACTATTACTCTCAATCAAAGTAATGATGGTGCTCTATTTCTCCCACTGACACCAACGATAGGGCACTATTCCTTCAATGATGTGGAATTATTCTTTCTCCCACTGACCACAGGTTGTAGGTATTTTTTTGTCTTTCACTGACCACCAATCGTGGGGCATTTTTATAGCCCACTGGCCCCTGAGTCTGGCACACTGTTTACTTCCACTGATGCTGGGACATTTCCTACTCTTACCGACCACAGCCTGGCCCCCCTAAAGTCTGGATGACAATGAATTTACCTTTTATTTAAAACATTTGGGGACCCCTGTATTAGATCTACAAACAACCCTACCTGGCCCAGAGTTTTTCAAATTCGTTAGATGTTATAGGAAGTGAAAACCTATACAAAACATTCCTCAGATCTTTCTTCTGTAAGATGCCATTTCCTTCGCTGTCAATTTCACAGAAGGTCTGTAAAAGAAGCAAATCAGATGAAGCATAGGGTAGAAATAACATATGCTGCAAGAAATCTGCAGAATCCAAGCAGCAGTAGAACAAATTACAATCTGTTACTTTGTGTACGGCATAGTTAGTTTATAAATAGTGGGATCTGACCCATTTGGCTCTGAAACTTTTTACTTTTCTATAACAAACCCCGGCCTCACTGCAGGCTTCTCTTACTTTGGACAGCACCCACCATTATGGTTTCATTCCAGGGTCTGGCTTCTATATTACATCAGCAGCAAAGACCACCTCTGCAGGCAGAATTGCAGTCTCTTGTAGGAAATAGGGAGACAGAGACATGAAACTAAAAACAATATATGTAAAACCAACACATATGTTCACAGTGCTCACAGTATACACTAATATCAAACTGAATCCAAAATAGGTCCACAAATGAGATAATGTAATGGTCACAAAACAGATGTGTTCTGCTGCTCACAAACCATGCTCTATAGAGCAGAGCCAAAGAGGGTCCACAGTGGATAGGTGCATAGGTTGAAGTGGTCACAAAGGGTAATGACAATCTGCAGTTCCTAGGTCAGTGATTGCGATCCTTGGCATCCAAGATGTTTTGGAACTACATTTCCCATGATGCTCATGCACTCTGCAGTGTAGTTGAGTGTCATGGGAAATGTAGATCCAAAACATCTGGGGTTGTAAGCTTCTCCATCACTGCCCTAGGCAGTAGGCACATTAAATCTGGGAATGATCCAGTCCAACATGTAAAAAGATACAAAGTTGTCAGGGTGCAGGTTTAGTGGAATAGTATCAACATTTAATGTAAACACTAATACACACTTACATCAAGAGCAGAGGTGTGCTGCCGTAAGTGCAGAGGGAGATCATACATGCAGTGTATATGGAGCATAAAGGCGCTAGATCAATAAGCCAGTGAACAGGGAGCTGGACCCACCAAAGACAATCTATTGGTAGCATCTCATAGCCATTCTACTAAACTCACAATAGTACCCAGTGTCAGGATGTTGGTGGACAAGTATGCATTCCAGGGACTCCACCCCTTTGTCAAGTTTGCCCATTGATGAACAGAGCTGGCTTTTAAGCCAGCAGGTACAGGTAAATGGGGCAAGCTGCGGGAGAAGCAGGCGCCACACTGAAGCCTATTGATGCAGCAGGACTACAGAGACCGCCATGTAATTTAAATACAAACAAAATAACCAAAAAAGTGCTAATGTCGTGAAATTGAAGTAAAAATGAAATATAGAACACCAGTATCAAATTAATTATCAATAAAGTAAATAAAATCATATAAAGCATTACAATCTCACGGGTCTGCATTTTCAGCTGCTAAAGCTACATGTAATACAAGTAATATAAATATCAAATAAATATATACAAATGTAATTAAAAGATGTAATAAAAAATTTATTATAAGACACACAAACTGTAGTAAATATGGCATATGCAGATGAATAAATAATGAAAATGGTTAAATTATGGTGTGAACCTCTAATTCCTCATTGAGCCCCTTGGGAGCTGGTGTGTTCAGCGTGAAAATCCAGAAAGTTTCACACCTACAAATTTTCTGAAATCTCTCAGCAAATTATAAAAGTTATTAGGAATAGATTCAATTACCCAAACTCTGAGCCTTTTAGTAGATTTATTGCACTTAATGTGGAGCTCCAGCCAAAAGGGAATGCTCCACTTGTTTGCCTCCTTCCACCCTCTGCTGCCACATTTGGCAACTGTTTTTGACATGTACCCACGCCCACTTCCGGCTGACTTTGCCACAGTAAACTCAGCAGGAAGTTTGGACCCTTCCCCTGCTGACGGGCCATTCACAAAGCACACCACACTTCGCACATGCAAAGTAGGGAACCAGCTGTGAAGCTGAAACATAGTTGCACGCTCACATACTAATACCAGATGCTGTTGTGAGCATAGTAGGATGGCCAAAAAATGCATCTGGTAGTTTGTCTTTGGAGGGTCCTTGTTTCATGTTCAAAGGCTTACTGAACTAGTGACTGTATGACCCCCCCCCCCCATTCTTATGGCCACACACCGCTGGTCCCGATGTTAGTACAAATTATTGTTTACAATAAATGTTGATGCTATTCCACTAATCCTGTGCCGTGGCAACTTTGTTTCTTTTCTCATGGAAGACAGAGTCACAAATACTTTTATATTGAAGAAAAAGAATAAAACAAAGAAAAACACTGCGCTCAACCAGATATGGTACCAAATTAAAAATATGTGCCTGAATAGTGAAGCAAAAAATATTGTTCTACAAAACGTAATAAGTTGCCACTAATCACTGATATGTGTTCACACACAAAATTATATAAGCAAAAAATGCAGCGCAATCAAAATCACCTCATAAATCCATAAAAAAACATAAAATTATCTCATAAATAATTACCATATACACACTTATATTATGTGTATATGGTAATTTTCTATAAGATAATTTTACATTTTTCATGGATTTATGAGGTGATTTTAGTTGAGCTGCACCAAATTTGTTATATTTGTTTAAGTATACAATTTTATATTGAAGGCTTAAAATATACACAATATGGTGAAACTTTATGTACATCTGACCATCACACCAATACTTTATAACCAACGGTAAATGGACATCCATCCAAATGACTGGGTTCAGGTATTTCCAGTGAAGGATACTGTTATTGCTACATCATCCCAAAGTATTTTAGACAACCGTGCACTTCTAATCTTATGGTAAGAGTTTAGAGAAGGCCATTTTCTGCTCTATTATATATGCAGTTTTTGTTTCCTGCTTAGTAGGTGCTAAACAAAGACTGTGCTTCACTGCTTGTCTCATGGAAAGTCTGTGGGTCACATCTGATCTCAACAAATTGATCTTACTTTGGCAGCCCTAAAATTGTATGTAGAGCCAAATGTATTTATTTTTCTGTTGGTCCTGGTGAGCACTGTCACAGAGACAGAAAGTAATGGGAAATCCAAAATGTTGCAGCTGTCACCATAAAAAAAAGTGTGACTAATGCCGCGTACACACGAGCGGACTGTATGGCGTACTTAGTCCGTCATACAATCCGACGGACAGTCCGTCATACTTTCGACTGAACGGACTTGACCACACCCGGATGCACAAACAGTCCGTCGAAAGCTTGCGCGATGACGTGTACAGCACGTACGACGGGACTAGAAATAGGAAGTCGAATACACAGCAAAGCACCCTTCCGCCGTGTAAATCCTTTCTGGGCATGCGCCATTCTTAGTCCGTCGAACTAGCCTACTGACGAGCGGATTGTCCGCTGAAACCAAAGTATGATGGACAGAATTTCGAAAAATCCGAAATTCTTAGTACGCCAGACTGCACGCTGAAAAAGTCCGCTGAAGCCCACACACGAGCGGACTGTCCGCTGAAATGTGTTTCGACGGACTAAGTACGCCATACAGTCCGCCCGTGTGTACGCGGCATCACTCTTGTAATGGGAATACCCAATCCGGTGAGGAGAATGCCTCACACTTTGGAGAGATTTCTGCATACTTTCTGTTGCACCTCTGGGACAGGAAGTGAAGAGAAATCTCCCCAATGGGACACAAATAAGCCGAAAGAGGTTTTAACCCTTCGCTTTTCTATCTATTCAATCCCTCTTTACTATATCCAAAACATCAAATTGTGGCTGTATATACACTTTAAAGGGAAGCTCTGAGGTTGTCACTTCGCTACTTATGCAAGGGCATGTCAAATGCCCCCATATTTCTCTCATGACAAATTTAAAAAGCAAAATAGCCACATGAGAATCCTCAGATGAAAGCTTATATGCTCTGACCAGGGGCGTAACTATAGGGGGTGCAGCAGTCGCGACCACAACTGGGCCCTGTGATGCAGGGGGCCCATGCAGCCCCCTCTACATATGGCCGGCAGCAGCATAGGCAGCTAGGGGTTCCAGTGCACCATACATACGGCTGGCTGGAGGTGAAGGGTGACTAGCAGAGCTCCATGCTCGACTATCGCACTGGCTGCTCTTTAGTTGTGCATTCCCCACATGACCTGTGTCCTCGCCTGGCTCCTCAGAGTACCCCTCTCCTGCTCCATGCATTGCCGCTCAGTCCAATGTCTGTTCTCCCCAGCCAGAGTCCCGCCCCCCCGAATGCGGCCCACACTGCACTGCATACTTCTCCCGGGTAAACAAACTTTAAGCACACAGATGCAGTGCTGCCCTACCTATGAGAGCCCCCCGAAGGACACTGCAGGCTTGTCTGCCAGCCCCCCGTCATACACAGATGATGAAAGGTCTTTGTGGGAGATATGCTGATCGCCCGTCCAGCACACTGGATGGAGCCCAGACCAACATGGATGAGTGCACGGCCTACAGCTTGGTCATGGTGAGTGAGAGGACCCCATCCCCCACACACTATTACATACCCCCTCCATCCCCCCCTGGGGACAGGGACCCCTTCTCACGTGGGGACAGGGACCCCCACCTCCCCTGGGGACAGGGACCCCTTCTCACCTGGGGGCAGTAACTTCATCTGCCCTGGAGAAAAAGACCTCATCTCCTCTGGGGACAGGGACCCCATCCTGCCTAGGGACAGTCCCTCAATGGGGGCACCTAAAAATGTAAAAAAAACTAATAAAAAAAACTACTGATACCAGTGGTGGAACTACAGGGCTCACAAAGGTCATACCTGTGACCACGCCCTGGAGTTCCACCGCCGGACTCGGAGGGAAGGGCACTGGCTGGGATTCAGGGGGGCCCTTCATGGTTTCTTGCACCGGGGCCCTGAAGGTTCTAGTTACGCCACTGGCTCTGACTCTCAGGCCACCTCATAGCTACGGGCCAGTGATGTCACACACAATGACTTCACAAGCCCTGGTATGCAGCCCGGGAGTCAGAGCAGGCTGAGACTTTTCATGACTGATTTCCTTTAAAGCCAGCCTGCAGTCCTCATAAAGCATGTCAGTGATGATGCTGACAGCCTCTATGTTATGTGCTAGTGGCCTATGGAAGGTGCAGAGAGGACGCCTGGCACAGATGTATCAAAACCAAACTGTTGGGTTCTGGTGACGCTGTGAACTTGCAAAGAATTAATTTATGTCACATATTTTACCTTCGCTAAGTCGTGCCATCTGCTTTGTGCCTTTGTCACCAGATAGTAATGAGCTTGCTCACAAGCCAAATCTGCACAGTCTTGGCTTTGTTTCGGCCTTGGAGAGAAGAAAACAGAATTGTTGTCCAACGACAAAGAAAAAAAATAATTAAAGGAATGTATACTGCTTTTTGATCATTTTCACACATCTATCCTTATTTTGAACAATTGGGAAGTGATAAAAATGCTGACATTTCCCTATGTATTGTATTGGATTTTCTTTGTGTTTACTGTTTTTCAATGTATGTATCAGCATTTTATTTCTTCACTGTACAATATGCAACAATTTATTGGGACAATGCATATACATTAAAACCTTGGTTTGAGAGTAACTTGGTTTCATAGCATTTTACAAAACAAGAAAAATCTTTTAATACATTTTGATTTGATATACAAGCGATGTCTTGATATACAAGTAGCGTCACATCACAACTGAGTATAAAAGAGAAGAGAGGTGCCTCTAAGTGTAGCAATATGGTTACATTTAATGAAGGTACAACATTTAGCAACATATCGCTACACTTTTTTATACTTTGTAGCTCCTGCTGGATTTTGCTTCTAATCCCCTTATGGAGGCTTCCATTTGTGGATTGACATTTTATGGTTACACAACCTGGTCACATTACTATAATCTTTTTATATGGACTATAAACTGAAGGGTTTATGAATAAATGGTTGTGGAACGAATCATCTGAGTTTCCATTATTTCTTATGGGAAAATTTGCTTTGATATGCAAGTTCTTTGGATTACAAGCATATTTCTGGAACAAATTATGCTCATAATCTAAGGTTTTACTGTATGTTGAAACAATTACCATTCTAAAGCTATTTGTATTGCTAAACCTCAACAAAAAGATTTACTGCAAAAATATAAAAAAAATTTAAAGTATTTTGTTAGGAAATATTGTGTATGAATATTTTGTGTTGTCATTTCTCATACACAGCTAAATCTAAAGGGCTCCTTTATGCATTTTCTAAAGAGTTGGAGCTACACCGTTGAAAAAAAAAAAAAGAAAAAGAAGCCAATTGTTTAACAGACCTCAGTGACTCAAGCTGCAATGTACACACATATGTGGATGAACCAGAGCAGTAACTCCTTTTCTCCACCTCCCTCTATACAGTGCAGGTTTTAACTAGTGTGCCAGAAAGGATCAGCTTGTTCTATACTCTTTGTTTAGATAATGCTCTGGGAATCCTTGGTCATGGGTGTTCTCTGTATTAAATGTTCCTCATTAAAACAAACAAAAAGTGTGATCAAATCAACACTTTTCCATTCAGCACTGCTCAAGAAGCAAGACTGCTGATGATTAAAGCAATATGCAGGGGGATATGTCAACATGTTGTTATTTTAAGCACATTAAAGAAAGTGCAAAGGAAATAAGAGTATTTCTAATTTGTGTGTTGATAAATTGGTAAAAGAGAAGACTTGCAAATAGGCTCAGTTCTTTCTTGATGGCTCTAACGATGATTTTATTTCAAATAGGCACACACACTTACCAACTCTATACTGGAGGCAGTATTTTATGGGTCCTATTCTCTTCAGAAGGAAGGACCTCTGAACATCCAGGCTTGTTTTTAGGCATACATAAACGTACACAAACTAAATACTGTGAATTAAAACTTATTCCGATGGTAAAGTAGCCATAGCCATGGTAAAAAAAACTGTCTCGGTTATGGTGCAGATCAGGAGCTCTACATTATGTGGAAGCAGCACCCTTTTCTGAAGCAGATCAGCAGTCATAGCTAAAGCTCTCCGATAAGTAAAACCTTTGTTCCCTGTTGAGTGAACTAGCATTTTCGAAAGTAGAGGTCAGCAATGGCAGGACCTAATATTCTCTCATGATAGTCAGCTCCCCAGCAATGTAGTCTTGTCAAACCTACACAAAGTTGAGGACTGCCTCTTTGCCCCCATGGGACAGTGCTGGGACAGTCACCAAGCACCTTTGCTATCACATGAGTGGAAGGGGAGTAAGTCACATACTCATCTGCATTTGAAAAATACAGGGTGTTTTCTTTGCTGCTGAAGGCCAGATGGAGTTTTGTTTGGGCGGAAAATAAAAGTATGTGCTGCTGGGGATTGGGGCTTCAGGCTCCATGTACACTAGCTTAAAGGAACGCTCCTAACCGCAGCTTTTAAACATTTTTGTTCTGCTTCTAGAAGAAAATCGTGTTATCCTATGTGTCCATGCACACTATTTTAGTCTAAAAGTGTGTTTGAAGCTTCTGCTTCTAGGAGCAGAGACATTTTTTTTTTGCGTTTTTGGGAGCGAAAAAAGAGCTGAATGCTCCTAACTGCTGCTAAATGAGCGTTTATGCTATTATGAGCGTTTTTATCCACAGTTTTTCTGGCAATTTTTTTTTACTTAAAGTGTGCATGGAGCCTTAAAGTGAACCTGCTTCTTTGCCCTAGATGGGAAAAGTATAATTTTGCTTTAGGCCCCTTTCACGCAGGAGACTCTGCTAAGCAGAATCTGCTTGCTCAGTGGGGGATCTCTCCACTGATCCCGCTAAGCAGGCGGATGACAGGTCCCTGTCCACTCCACTATGTATAGTAGACACGGACACAGTCCTGCTCTCCTGTATGGAGTAATCGGATGGAAACGGACCGCCTGTCCATTTCCATCCAATGCCATCCGATTTGCCGGATGAATGGGAAATAGGACCACCATCTGTTTTTGGCGGACCGGATCAGATCAGATGGCGGCAGGTGACAGTGGACATGTGTCCGCTGACATCCACCATTCCATAGAAGAGACTGGAGGGTCCGATCAGGTCCGCCTGAAAAACTGAAAGGTGTACCTGATCAGGCAGCCCAAGTAAAAGGGGCCTAAAAATAACCCAACTTGAATGCCTCCTCCATACAGGTCTACCGGCCTAACGAAGAAGCCCAGAGCATGGGTGGAGCCATGCTGGTTACATTGAAAAAAGGCCATCTGAGGGTCAGGCAAGTCAATGAGGTGTGGAGAGAGATAACAGTTTGATCTATCTATGTTTCTGCTTATGGCTGTATCATAGCACTTGGCGTGTTTATTTTATGTGAGTGGATTTTATCTTAGCATTTTAATAAAGCAATTTGTATACAAAGAGCACTATCAGTCCTATTCGGTTTTGTATGTGACCTGCATTTGAGTGTGGTGCCAACAGAGGAGGAAAAAGGAGCAGTCTGGGGAGCTACTGATGACATAGCCCAAGGAGGGGCAAATTAAAGCTGTTTTGACTGATTTTATTGGGATCAATACTTTGAAGTGAGAGTTTATTACCTGAAAAAGCTTGGCAGTGCGTGGATTGGAAGATATTACACTACAACACATTGGTGGTGGATGTATTTCATGTTATGGATTTTATGGACTTAATGCATTAAATGTGTAATTTAATTCATATATAATTGCGCTACATTAATTATTTTGGTTCTTCTATACGGGTGCCTCACTGTTTATTCCACCTACGTTTCCCCTGACAGCTTCTACTAATCTGAAGAATCATTTAATTGGCTTGAAAGGGCGTCAGTCGTAACCTCCTGGCTCTCCAGCTTCTCTGCGTGAAGCCCTTAGTCTTCAAGCACTTGCATCACTTGTGCATAATAAAGGCATATTTACAATTCAATAAATGTTTTGGAAACATATCATTAGAAACAGCAGGGGAATCCCAAAGATACTCACGTGTAGTATGAGTTGAGCCAAGGAGGGAACTCCTCTCTTTCTTGCCTACGTAGTAAGTCCAAGAACTCCATATAATTCAGAGTTGAGGTTAGGCTGAGACCCAGCAGTCCTAGTAAACGCTCGTACTCTTTCTGGGTGATGATAAACATGAAGCTATCCAGGAGACGGCGGAAGTCATGCATTGTCATTATGCCATCTCGGTTACTGTCCATTTTATAGAAAGCAGTGTATGTGTCCTAAATGTAGCATAAACAGATAGGTAAGTCTAAACACGCCAAATCATACTGTGTAGAGTTGCAGATAGGCAAATAACCCTTTACAAAAGGGAGAAATAATTCTGCGTAGCCTACATCTACTGTATATCTATCAGACCTGTAAGTATATACCTTAGCCACTGAGTTTTAAATCACAACATCACATGACCTTTCTAACAAATTGTGAACAGCATTGGTTCAGCCAACTGCGCCTAATTAAGGATGAGTGGAATGATTGCCCCAAAACTGATTTAGCAGCAAAATTACTGATTTCACCTGCCCCAAAATCCTGCTGATTAGTCTAAAATGTCTCTATGTAGACTGCTTAGGAGAAATTTGCTTAGGAAAAAAAAAAGGATGTGGCTTTGTTGATAAATAAAGCCAACCCTAAACGTGGCTCTACCCTAATCCCCGTGTTGGACAGAGTCAGCAAAGAGGCCCCTGTGCAGGATCAATATTTGGATCTTTAATCAATTACTGGCCAAGTAAAAGATAATGTAAAAATTACTAAATAAATAATATAATAATAAATAAATGACTTATTCATGGTGTATTGATTGACAGCTAGATAAAATTGAGCCAAGTACATGTGACAGTGGGAAGGTTTCTGCCATCCAACTGATCCACATATAGTAAACATTGGCCCCAGAGGGCTCTTGTATAGCTGCAATAATTGTATGCCCACCAATTAAGCTAGCCATAGACTGTTCAAATCTCGGCTGGTTCAGCAGGGACCAGCATAAATTCAAACCATGTACGGGCATACTAATTGTACCCAAGTTGATTGATCGCTCCATCTATCTAGGCCTAACCTTGTTTATCAACAAAATCATGTTTGTTGTATGCCCCGTCATAGTGATCACATTGATTTGCTTACCAACAAAGGGCAAGCTTTTTTGGCACAGGTCCGTGATAGTTGTTGAAAGTAGCTTTACTAACTCTTAGGAGCTACTTAAAGCTCAAAATGACCAAAATCCACAATAATTTGCCATCCCTATTGACTCTCAGGATAGGCCTATGTTATTACTCTCACCCAGGTACCATAGTAAGAAATAAGGGTAGTAGGTAAGTGCATACATTTTCTTCTTAGATGTGTTTTTTTGTTTTGTGCAGAATTTTTTTTTTTTTTAGGGTGAGGGGTGGGAGAGTCTATCTAGTAAACAGACCCTGACTTGACAAGGTCAACAAGAATTAAATAACAAAAAAATAAATAGAGCAAGCTCATAAAAATGTGTAAGGAATATTAAAAATTATATTAAACTAAGTGCTGAAATAATAACTCATAATTGAACCTCACTGAAAATACACACTATTTTTCCATTAACAAAGTGTTGAGAGTGTTTCATGTTTTTTTTTTTTTTTTATATTATTAAATTAAACGTTTCATACAGAGCAGTCTCTTTTTGAGAATAAGTGTTGATGTGCAGTATTTCATGCAGGATTGGACGTACAGTGGTCGTAGGAGTTGCCATCGCGACCGGGCCCCCTATATGCCTGGATAGGTAAAGCAGCAAGGGTGGCTGAGACCGAGCTCCCTGATCCTCCACCGAACTGTAAATCGGCACTGCGGAGCTCGGTCACACTGTTTACACCTAAAGTGAAAGCACAGTGTATGCTGTGCTTTTTGCCTCCCCTACAGTGCAGCACCCGACAGGAAGAGGTACAGTACTGGCGTTTTTTTAAAAGCTATCTATGTACTCTATATGTGTTTATACGTGTGTGCATGTATGTGTGTATACATATGTATGTGTGTATATGTGTGTGTGCATGTATGTGTGCATGTGTGTGTGTGTGCATATATGTGAATGTGCATGTATGTGTGCAGGGCCGCTGATAGGGCAGTACAACCAGCCCTGTTGTACCGGGCCTGGCCAGTAGGGGGGGCCCAAGCAGCTTTTAACTTCTAGCTAAAAAAAAAAAAAAAAAAAAAGCTAAATAACTATATTAACCCGCACCCACTTGATTACCACAAGTTGGTGGTGTATGAAGACAAACTGAAAGGGCACAGATGTCAAAACACTGACATCTCTCCCATTCAGATGCATTTATGAATGGTGGGGCGCTATAAATGTTACATGTTCCAGCTCCTGCCTCCAGACACCCCCCCCCCCCACCCTGACAGCGTGAAGGCAGGTGCGGAACGAGGGGTGGGGCTGTGGGCGGGGCCAGGGTGGGTTGTGGGCGGGGTCAAGGGGGCCCCGTCAGGTAGGCTGTATGGGGCCCCATGATTTCTAACAGCGGCCCTGTATGTGTGTGCATGTGTTTATTTGTGTGTGCATATGTGCATTTATATATGTGTGTTTATATATGTGTGTGTGTGTGCATGTAGTTGTGTGTGCTTATACAGTATGTGTGTGTATGTGTGAGTTTTATATACAGTATCTCACAGCAGTGAGTACACCTCTCACATTTTTTAAAATATTTTATCTTTTTATGTGACAACACTGAAGAAATTACACTTTGCTACAATGTAAAGTAGTGAGTGTACAGCTTGTATAACAGTGTAAATTTGCTGTCACCTCAATATAATTCAACACACAGCCATTAGGGCACTTTCACACTGAGGCGCTGGGGCGTCAGCGGTAAAGCGCCTCTATAAAACAGCGATTTACCGTAGTTTTAGCAGCGCTTTTAACCCCCGCTAGTGGCCCAAAAAGTGTTAACGGTGCCTGAAAAGCGCCACTGCAGCGTGTAGACAAGACACACTTGTCTTTGTCCTCCTTACCTGGTTGCCGCCACACACGCTTGTCACCATCTGAACCAAATAAGTTTATCTTGGTCTAATCAGACCACAGGACATGGTTCCAGTAATCCATGTCCTTAGTCTGCTTGTCTTCAGCAAACTGTTTGTGGGCTTTCTTGTGCATCATCTTTAGAAGAAGCTTCCTTCCGGGATGACAGCCATGAAGACCAATTTGATGCAGTGTGCGACGTATGGTCTGAGCACTGAAAGGCTGACCCCCCTCCCCCCACCCCTTCAACCTCTGCAGCACTCATACGTCTATTTCCCAAAGACAATCTCTGCATATGAAGCTGAGCATGTGCACGCAACTTCTTTGGTCAACCATGGTGAGGCCTGTTCTGAGTGGAATCTGTCCGGTTAAACAGCTTTATGATCTTGGCCACCGTGCTGCAGCTCCGTTTCAGGGTCTTGGCAATCTTCTTATAGCCTAGGCCATCTTTATGTAGGGCAACAATTCTTTCTTTCAGATCTCCAGAGAGTCCTTTTCCATGAGGTGCCATGTTGAACTTCCAGTGACCAGTATGAGAGAGTGAGAGCGATAACACCAAATGTAACACGCCTGCTCCCCATTCACACCTGAGATTTTGTAAAACCAATGAGTCACATGACACAGGGGAGAGAAAATTGCTAATTGGGCACAATTTGGACATTTTCCCTTAGTGGTGTACCCCTCTGTAACAAAGTGTAATTTCTTCAGTGTTTTCACATGAAAAGATATAAAAAAAAATTACAAAAATGTGGGGGTTCGACTCACTTTTGTGAGATACTGTATTATGTGTGTATGTTTATATATGTGTGTGTGTATTTGCGTATATGTGTGTTTGCATGTATGTATGCACATTTTACATATGCACTTTAAATCCTGACCCCCATGTGTACAATCAGAACAGATTATTTTTTTTTTTTTTACCAATTGTTCAAAGTGCCAGCAAGAAAATGCTGTTCCTCTGAAAAGCGATCCATTCTCAGATCACTTTTCTGAGGCATCTGATAGCCTCCTGACTGCCTGTTTTAACCCCCTAAATGCATCATCACTATGCTGGAAAAAAGATTGAGAAACACCGACATAGAGGAACCGATCTCTCCATTTTCCTCCTGCAGCCACTGAATGCCTGTGAGAGGGAGAGGAGGAGAAGTGGGGGGAAATGGAGAGATCGGTTCCTTTATATGCAGCCACCCACTTATGACCCAGCCCTGGTGTTCGGCCACTGGGCTCGGAGGAAAGGGCCCTGTCTGGGGGTCAGGGGGGCCCTTCGTGGTTTCTTACATTGGGGCCCTGAAGGTTCTAGTTACGCCACTGATTTGATGTACATTTACAATTTTAATCTTTACAGCATCTATAAGAAAATCCCTTGTAGAACAGAATTCTTTCATTATTAGGCCAGTTGTAGCTGCATTTCTGAGCAGCAGAATGCATCATAAACATAAGGCCCATGGGAGCTTATCCTGGGCACTGTACATGCCCTGCATCCTATAATTCACTCATACTTACCCCATAGCCTTCTCTTAATTTGCTCACGAACTGGCTGAGACACTCCTCTGCTGTCATGTAATGGAACTTGGTGTTGTTAACATGGTGGTTGGGGCTGTTATGTAACTTATCGGCAGGTCCATATCCTGATGGGACTAAGGCCATAAATAATACATTAGGATACATATTTTTTCACTTAACAAATGCTGTGAAACAACAGATCACACATCAAATTTTCCAAAATTTAAAGCTGAACTTCAAGCAGATATCAAAGACACAAGCATTTAAACAATATACTTGGCTCCAGTCTTTTGCAATCTTTGCACAGAAGAGCTCAGACTGGGGGGGGGGGGGGGGACAGCAGCACAGGGGGCCAATCAGTGGTGCTCATGTCAGGGCTGGGCTCAGTCCTTCTTTCTCTGAGCTGGCCGCTCAGCTGTCGGCTAACTGTCAGCTCCCATCTCTCCTCTAAGCTGTTGATGATCTTACTCGTCAGTCCTGCCTATTTAAGCCATTTAGACCAGAGGAGCTCTGCCTCGCCTTAGTCACATCACAAGAAACTATTGCCTGCGTTCCTGTTTAACCACTGCGCTATAAACAAAAAAAGAGCGTAAATTTTGAAAAAAAAACACATTATTGTTTACTTTTTGCTATAATAAATATCCCCCAAGAATATATAAAGAAAAAAATTTTTTTCCTCAGTTTAGGCCGATACGTATTCTTCTACATATTTTTGGTAAAAAAAATCTGCGATTATTGATTGGTTTGCATAAAATTTATAGCGTTTACAAAATAGGGTATAGTTTTATGGCATTTTTATTAATATTTTTTTTTTTTTACTAGTAATGGCGGCGATAAGCAATTTTTATTGTGACTGCGACATTATGGCGGACACATCGGACATTTTTTACACATTTTTGGGACCATTGTCATTTATACAGCAATCAGTGCTATACAAATGCACTGATTCCTGTGTAAATGACACTGGCAGTGAAGGGGTTAACCAGGGGGTGGCAGTGTAGGGGTTAAGTGTGTCCTAGGGGCGTGTTACTAACTGTGGGGGGCTGGGCTGTGTGCTAGTGAACACTGATCTCTGCTCCAATCACAGGGAGCAGAGATCAGTGTCACTTGTTGCTAGGCAGAACGGGGAGATGCCGTTTATATCGGTATCTCCCCGTTCAGCCCTACTCGTGAGACGATCGTGGGTATCACGGACTCACGGGAGTCCAGATGGCAGGGCGGCAATTTCAACTGGACGTACCTGTATGCCAGTTTGCCTGCCCGTGCCATTCTGCCAACGTATATCGTTGTGCGCCGGGTCGGGAACTGGTTAAAGACTGGCTTTGCTGACATCCCTTCTGGCTCTAGATTCTGCATGCTGTTCCACTACATTGATCCCTGGGACTTCTGGCTTAGCTGACGATCTATTGCCGTTACTGAACTTTGGCTATGTTTTGACTACGTTTGTTCTTTTTACTTTTATTATTAAACAAGTGTGATTTAACTGTACTTCTGTCTCAGCCTAGTTTCATGGTTTCTGACAGCTCACGAGCAAACAAGGAACACACTGAAAGGAGAGGAAAGCAGGATGACAGAAAGCTAGGCTTAATACTGTATTGCTTCACTTTATTGAATTTTGGCCAGCAAAAGACAGATGAGAGCTTTTCGTTGGAAAATGCGACCGTGTGTATGCTCCATCGGAATTTTGCTGCCCAAATTTCCGCCAGCAAAAGATTAAGAGCAGGTTCTCAATTTTTCTGACGGAAAAAGTTTCTATTGGAAATTCTGATCGTGTGTATGCAATTCCGACACACAAAAACTCACATGCTCAGATTCAACTAAAAAGACGGGAGCTAGTGGCTACTGGCTATTGATCTTCCTTTTTCTAGTCCCGTCGTACGTGTTGTATGTCATCGCATTCTTGACGGTCGGAATTTGGTGTGACCGTGTGCATGCAAGACAGCTTGAGCGAAATCCAGTCGAAATTCCATCGGGAAAACCATCAGAGCTTTTTCTGAACAAAATTCCGATTGTGTGTACACGGCATAAGTGTTACTGAACTGCAGTAGAAGAAATTAAAACCAGGCTTCATGCCCTGCCAGACAGGGCTGTGTAAATCTTAAGCCGCGTACACACGGGCGAACTGTATGGCCAACTTAGTCCGTCAGACAATCCGACGGACAGTCCGTCCTACTTTCGAATGAACGGACTTGACCACACACGGATGAACAACAGTCCGTCGAAAGCTTGCGCGATGACGTGTACAGCACGTACGACGGGACTAGAAATAGGAAGTCCAATACACAGCAATGCAACCTTTCGCCGTGTAAATCCTTTCTGAGCATGCGCCATACTTAGTCCGTCGAACTAGCCTACTCACGAGCGGATTGTCCGCTGAAACCAAAGTTGGACGGACAATATTACGGAAATTCCGAAATACTTAGTCCGCCAGACTGCACGCTGAAAAAGTCAGCTGAAGCCCACACACGAGCGGACTGTCCGCTGAAATGTGTTTCGACGGACTAAGTTGGCCAGACAGTCCGCCCGTGTGTACGCGGCTTTAGAACTGGATAGCCATAGATCTAAATAATTTGGCTGGTAAATAGTTCCTATGTATGTATTTCATATGTGTATTTTGCTGTTTGCCTGAAATTCAGCTTTATTGAACCAGTGAAATAATCAGCCAAACATTACAGTAATGATTGGCAAGACCGGTTTGCTTGGAATAATTTTCATGAGCCCCCACCATGTGTAAACTATTTTATTATGCACCCTTCTACCTTTTTTTATTTTTTATTTTTTTTGAGAGAGTGAAGAGGGATTAGAACATCTGTCAGTTTTTTTTTTACTATCTGTACCCCTGTTAGGGAGATCCACCCTCTCTATTTGCTGTTTAACATTATTATTAAAAGTGAAAGTAAAAAAAAATCCCACATTTTGTGTTGTCCACAGAACAATAATAGAGGGGAAATCTTCCATTAGGGACACTGGAGACCTGGGGGGCCCCAATGAATTCCCTTAATTTGCAGGGATTCCCTTCCTGCTGTGGCTATGGGACAGGAAGTGAAGGTAAATCTCCCCAATGGGGCACAGAGGGCAAAAAAAACTAAATCTGACAGGTGTTATAACTTTCCCTTGTTATATCCAAAATAAAAATAAAAATGTTTCCTATAGTTGTACATTTAACTCGGGAATATAGAGTGGCCTCTAGCGATACATAAAGACTGTTGCCCTATCCAAGTGAAGCAGTTAATAGAAATACTGCCCAACCATTCTCATGAGGAACAATCAATCAGACAGGCATGAAAGTACGGCATGGCCAATATTATTTTCCCTCTCTGCATTTTCGTTAAGCAAGGACTTTTGGTCAAGCCAAACATTTGTGTTTGTGAGATTGTCACCCAATTATTGTGCCAGAGGGCATTCAGATCATGTGACTGCCCTACTCCAGCCTGTGACTGGACAGTGAAATAAGAAGCAGCAAACGAATGAGCTCATCTCTATGTCTCTCTGCACTCTAAATCTATCAGCATGTTCTTCGCACTGCAGCACAACTGGCCACTTGTGCTGCTTTGCCCTCTCCTAGCCTGAGCTCTGCTGTACAAGGGATTGCAAGAAGCTAATACCAGATCAAATTCAAGTACTTACACTACTTATATTTAAATCAAAAGCAAACATGTATAGCTGCATCCATTTATGTCTCTTATATCTCCTCAGGGCTTGGCTTAAAGAATTGAATTAGGTTTAATCTATACCTTCAAACAACGAGACAAAATCCAGATAACTAAGGCCGTCTTTTGTAAAGCCCAATTTTTTGGTTAAGGCATTAAACTGATCTTCATCCAGATGCAGCTCATGATCCTGCAGAACCTGAGGAGAGAGAAGCTACAGATGAAGGCAAGTAACTATAGCAGATGTGTCATTTTTCTGAAGTGCAGATTGTCAAATAACGTTGGCTTTAGCTAAGAAATTTACAACACAGGATCTGTGATATAAAGTATTTCCAAGTCTTAAAACCCCAAAAAAAAAAAAAATTGTAAACGCGTTAATGAATGGAGCGCGCTCTCTAAGGAGATGGCGCTGGAGTTGGGAAAAATACTGCCATGGGGAACCACAAAACTCCAGAACTTTATTCTTCTCTTTCAGAAGTTTCAATCAAGTCTCGCGGGGGAAAATCTCGTCTTCTCTTGGGAAGGAAATGACTTACATAACGAGGACTTGACAGATGAAATGTAAGTAATTATTTCGGAGGATTTAACTACTTGAATGACAGCAGGCGCCTGAAAACGAGGCCCGTGACAGCAGGGGAATTTGTTCTCCATAAACAACAGAAGAAAAAATTTAGAGTTTGTTAATTTAATCCTAAATAATTTGAATTGGAGCACACATATGTAGCAGCTTATGTTCCACGCAGGTAAATATGCAAATTTACTGACTGAATCATGTTCTAAAAACTGACTTGTCGGTATAAAATTCTGGAATTGAATGCAATCATTTGAATAGCTAAAAAATAATATGATATTTTTTACTTTTAAATAGTTTTAATTAAATGATGAAGGTTATTACTGATGTTAACGTTCCACTCCCCTTTAGGGACTTCCCCAGTGACACCTTGGGCTTTTGGATTTCCTTCTTTCAAACCTGTTCTCCAGACCATACTGATTCCTTCCAAGAAATATATAGATAGTGAAACCCATAGAGCAAAAACAGAAAGTTTAGTTCAATTCAGTGTCCTTGAAGTCATTGAACAGGTAATAATTCTATGAGGACACAAACAGCAAAAACCTGACAGAGGATCTAATCCCCCCCCCCCCTCACATCCGAAACTTGTTTTTTGTTCACACCTGTACTTAATGTGGGGGGATTTAGGACATTAAATTAGGGGGCTGAGGACTAATGTGAGAGGGGCTAAGAATATTAACTTTGGAGGACAGAGGACTGTAATGTGGGAAGCTGAGGACATTAAAGTGGGGAAGCTGAAGATATTCAAAGTGAGGGGCTGAGGACTGAGGTGATGGGCTAAGGACATCAAAGTGGGGGGGGGGGGAACTGAGGACTGTGATGTGGTGGGTGAAGGACATAAACGTAGGGGGCTGAGGAGGTGATGTGGTGGGCAGAGGACATCAAAGTGGAGGCTGAGGACAACAAAGTGGAGGACTGAAGACATCAAAGTGGGGGGCTGAGGACTGTGATGTGGGGGACTGATGATATCAAAGTGGGGGGCTGAGGACTGTAATGTGGGGGGGCCTGAGGACTGTGATGGGGGGGCTGAGGACATTAAAGCAGGAGGACCTGAGGACTGTAATGTGAAGGGAGCTGAGAACATTAAAGTGTGGGGGCTGAGGACATTAAAGTGGGGGCTAAGGACTGTAATGTGGGGGGGACTGATGATTGTAATGTGGAGGGGGGGATGAGGACATTAAAGTGGAAGGCTGAGGATTGTGAGGTGGGGGGCTGAGAAATGTAATGTGGGGGGTAATGTGGACAGTAATATGGGGTGGCAGTAATGTGGGGGGATAATGTAAATAGGGGCAGAGGACAGTACTGTCGGTCGGGGCTGATGTCAAGGAAGTGTGAGAACATTACTGTGAAAGGGGTGGAAGGAGTAATGTAAAGGGGGACCTGAAGAACACTCATCAAGAGGGGATCTTGATGTAAAGAGGGAGGGGACTCTGATGTGCACTGGGGACTGGGGACGCTGATGTAAGAATGATCTGTGTATGTGCATTAGGTGCACATGTCGTGGGTAGGTCAGCCCATCTTAATGGGTTATACTATCCACAAGAAACCGAGAAAGAAGTCCTTGACCTTTTTTTTTTCGAAAATAGCGCCGCACCAAGCCACATGGTGCTGCAGCAACATGCGGTTTGGCACATGTGAAAAGGCGCCACGTGTACCGACATGATATTTGGACCTCTGCTGGAAAAAATTTTTACTGACCGGACCTCAGTAAATTGTAATTCAAGTTCAGGTTTAGACCTACAACTTTGATCTACAAGTGGAACAGTAGGGGAGCACAGCAAAGACATCGGTGGGGTGGAGGGCTTTGGTTCTGCCCTTCAATTGGAAAAGTGTCAGACTGTCTTTAAATCTGTATATATCTCCAACAACAGGATTCTCGTACTTGTTTATCTTTTGGTACCTGTTAAATACTTTATATAATATTGAATGCGCTTTGTTATATCTGTTCGATAACTGCAACAAGATATCCTGCCAGAAATCCAATAACCTTCCTGTGCTCTCTGCCTGTTCTGCTACCAGTTAAACTGTTCTGAGCTATCTCTGTGGACTACAGAACACCACCACCCTGTATTATAAAGAAGCTGTTCCACCACAGATACAGTATAGTAATAGAATGTTGTAACCCTATGACTGGCACAATCACCAGGTGAAAATAAAGGGAATAAGAGACTGAACAGCCACTTCATCTAATGACTGGTATTCTGCAATTAATTACATTTGTGTTCTTGGGTTTAGATACGCTTTAAACAGATACTTTACATATAAATATTACAAATATGTAAAAAGTAGCATTAAAATACAAAAGTCTCATCAAAACTTTGGCTTTAGCTAAATGTAGCAATTACTGTACAACTATTCCAGATAATAAAAATCTGCTTTATTTATATAATGCATATGTGCTTTGCAGTCCTTTAAGTGGATCATTAAAGATCTGGTGTTAAAGATCCAGAATAAGAAAACACAGTAAACAGAACGTTCTCTATAACACGCTCCTGCATTTCAGCAGTAATTGGGGAAAAATGCTTTCCTATTTTGGACAGTGCTGCCATCTAACACAGAAAAGCAGCCATTGATACCTTTCTATATGTCTTCAGCATGTGTTAATTGTGAAGTGTGTAACGAGGATGATTTCTGGCTAGTGGGGCTCCGGGAGGTGTTAACAGAATGAAAAATCTCTCATTAACAACTTGACACTGTTCTCATTGTGCTAAGAAGTCTCCCTGCATAACCGAATGAGCCTTTTTATCAGTGCGAGCCCCGAGTCAACCTGTAATCGCTATTATGTAACATGTCATCATTAAACGCATGTGACAGATGATACGCCAGAGAATTAGACTGGGAGGAAAGAATCAAATACTTACCGTATTTTTTTTCCTGTTTCCAGCAAGTTTTGATTGACTGACACAAAATATCAAAATGATCCACCCAGATCACATCTAGAGGCGTGAGTAGAAATTTCAGGGTCCTGCACTGAGAAGAATGGGGGCCCCACTGATAATATACATATGGGGTAATTCATAATGAGTCTTAGCCCTTGTACACGCGGTCGGACATTCCGACGGAAAATGTCCGATCGGACCGTGTTGTAGGATAATACGACAGTGTGTTTGCTCCATCTGACTTTTTCCGTCGGAATGTCCGACCAACAAAGTTTATAAACATTTTCCGACAACATGACCGATCGGACTTTGTCCGATCATTTGTAGAGAAATCCGATCGGACAAAGTGCCATGCATGCTCAGATCAAATTCCTAGACCAAAGCTATTGGCTACTAGCCTGAACGTAGTCCCGTCGTAACTAAATAATGTCATCACGTTATGAACGATCGGATTTTCCGACAACTTTGTCCGGCCGTGTGTATGCAACACCAGTTTCGGACAAAATCCGACGGATTTTGTTGTCGGAATGTCCAACCGCGTGTACAAGGGCTAAGACACTCCTAGCATTTAAACGACAAATGTCTGTGTGGGCAACAAATTCATTTACCTTTTATAACCACTTCAGCCCCGGAAGAATTTGCCCCCTTTCTGACCAGAGCACTTTTTGCGATTTGCCACTGCGCTGCTTTAACTAAACAATTGAGCGGTCGTGCGGCATGGCTCCCAAACAAAATTGATGTCCTTTTTTTCCCACAAATAGATCTTTCTTTTGGTGGTATTTGATCACCTCTGCGGTTTATAGTTTTGCGCTATAAACAAAAAATAGTGACAATTTTGAAAAAAAAAAATTTTATTTTTTACTTTTTGCTATAATAAATAGCCCCCAAAAAATATTTTAAAAAACATTTTATTTGCTCAGTTTAGGCCGATATGTATTCTTCTACATATTTTTGGTGAAAAAAAATGCAATAAGCGTTTATTGATTGGTTTGTGCAAAAGTTATAGTGTCTACAAAATAGGGGATAGTTTTAAGGCATTTTTATTGATTATTTTTTTTTTACTAGTAATGGCAGCGATCAGCGATTTTTATTGTGACTGCGACATTATGGCGGACACATTGGACAATTTTGACACATTTTTGGGACCACGAGCATTAATACAGCGATCAATGCTAACAAATTGCATTGATTACTGTAAAAATTTCACTGGCAGTGAAGGGGTTAACCGCTAGGTGGCACTGTAGGGATTAAGTGTGTCCTAGGGAGTGATTCTAACTGTGGGGGGGGGGGGGCGGGGGCTGTGTGTGACATGTCACTGATCACCGCTTCCGATTACAGGGAGAGCTGATCAGTGACAGTGTCACTAGGCAGAATGGGGAGATGCTTGTTTACATTAGCATTTCCCCGTTCTTCCTCACCGTGAGACGAACGTGGGTATCCCACCTATTAAAAGGCGACGTACAGGTACGTTAATCTGCCTTTGTGCCCTTTTGCCACAGTATATCTGTGTGAAGAGGTCAGGAAGCGATTAAACAATGACACATATCTGGGGCTGTGCATATAGAGCCACACTGAGCCCACAGTACCCATACAGATACTCTAGCCTTTGTACAGCCGCACTTCTTCCTGCCGCTGCAGCTATCACACAGATGGGATGGGGATTTACAGACACTAGTTCCCCATCAGGTCCACTCCCCTTGTGATTGACAGCAGGCAGTGGGTGGATCTTTAGTCAATAAACAGCCTGCTATTGGCTATGGAATCCTCTCACTGCCTGCTGTCAATTACAGGGAGAGAGCGAACCTGATGGGGAACTAATCTAATTGGCTTTCCCTGCAGGCAACGTGAACATCTCTAGCGGCCTGGAGGCTGCCACACTGGGGAGGGAGCTGCAGCGGCAAATTTTCTGCTCTGCTGCACAGCGTTCAGAGACAGGCACTTTGTCTGTCTCTGTGGGTGAGATTTACTAAAACTGGTTCACACAGAATCTGGTGCTGTTGTGCATAATAAACAAACAGCTTCTAACTTCAGCTTGTTCAGTTAGGCCTGGTTCACACCTATGCATTTTTAGTGCATTTTCAGTTTTGCAGAAACACACTACAGTCCATTTAACATGGTTTCTTATGGATGTAGTTCACATTTGTGCATTTTATGGAAAGGGCAAGGGACTTTTTTCTGGTTTTTGGTTCCATAGACTTCAATGATCAAAAGCGTGTATTGAAAAACACAAAATGCACCTGGAATATGCAAACTGCAACCTGCATAGGAGTGAATCAGGCCTTAATGTGTTACTAAACCCAGAACCTGAGAACCTGCATTCACTATATCTGGCCTCCCACAGTACACAGAACATGGAAATGCAATTATTTTAGTAAATATTAACTGGAAAATATCTTTTCTCATCAGCAGTTTATAGCAGTCTTGTGACTTTTGCTGAGCACTGGTTATAGCTAGTAGAAGGAGTCTTTATTCTCCTCTGACTGTCTTTTGAGGCTGCATGGCCCCTTACCCTCTGTCTGGACAGTGCTCATTGGCCCTGTGCTGATCACATGCAGCCTCCAAAAAAAAATTGTCTAGCAACACACACCAAACTGAGCATGTGCAGAGTGCCTCCAAGGTTCTGTTCTATCAGTAGATGGATCGGGCATAGTAATAGCAGGGGAGGATCAGAGAAGACAGGATCAAACGACTTTTTTTACACAATGCAGAGGATTAACCCCTTAGGTTCCACCGTGAGTATAACAAACATGCTTTACTGCATATACAGACTGATTTTACTGTTGTGGGTTTAGTAACACTTTAAGCTTTGCCAATAAAATCTAGAAGCTGACCGGTTACTATGCACAGCTGCACCAGATTCTGTGTGCACCAGTTTTAATAAATCTCCCCCAGTATGCCAAGTTGGAGTTGGTCTTAGGCCTGATTCACATGTGCAGGTTGCAGTTTGCATATTCCAGGTGCATTTTGCATTTTTCAATACACATTTTTGATCCATTGAAGTCTATGGAACCAAAAATCTGAAAAAAGTCCCTGGTCCTTTCCATAAAATACACAGATGTGAATGTGACCCATAGGAAACCATGTTAAATGGACTGTAGTGTGTTTCTGCAAAACTGAAAATGCACTAAAAAAATAGGTGTGAAGCAGGCCTTAATTAGCTCTAGTTTTTATATCTAAAATAAAAATAATAATAAAAAAATAAAAAATAATTACCTCTGGTACCTCAAACTAGAGGTAATTATTTTTTAATTTGCATTATTATTATTATTATACAGGATTTATATAGCGCCGACAGTTTACGCATCGCTTTACAACATTGGGGCAGACAGTACAATTACAATACAATTCAATACAGGTGGAAATCAGAGAGCCCTGCTCATTAGAGATTACAATCTATTTGCTGCATTAGGAAGTATCTGAATCTCGCACACGTGTCAGTAAAGCTACAGAGATAGACAGTAGGGATTTATTGGATTCCCAGATAGTGTTTGTGCAGACTGTACTGCTGCACAGGACTCCATCTATCAAAAGGGGGCCAGCTGGTTTAAGAGAAAGTAAACCCTAATGGGTTTTAGGTCCTCTTTTGTTCCCTGCAAAGTAAAAGCATAATGGGCTAGTATGCATCGTATACTAGCCCATAATGTGCCACTTACCTGCAAACAAGGCCTGCGATATCTCCGATGACCCTGGAGGGTGCGTCCATCTTCACCCCTCTTCCTTCAGGGCTGTGGACTCCGGCTCTGTGACTGGCCAGAGTCGCGTAACGTGGAGCCGATGGTCACGGCATGGGGCCCTGTAGAAACGGCATGATTGTGCCCTTTCTTCAGTGTACATGCGCCGATGATGTAGGCGCACGTGTATATGGTGAATATCTCCTAAACTGTGCAGGTTTAGGAGATATTTCCAGTACCTACAGGTAAGCCTATAGGCTTACCTGTAGGTAAAAGTGGTATGTAAGAGTTTACAGCCACTTTAAGATGAAAGGAGGGCTGCTAGTTCTTGAAATATGTAAATCCTAACAATGAACTTCTTCACTGTTTTAGTTCCTTTGGGTCTGTTAAATAACAATATGTAAGCATTTAATTATATCCGTGTGATGAATTCGATAAAATATCTTCTCATCTTGCCAGCAATCTGGTCAGCTTATAACCTCTCATGCTGCGTACACACGATCGGACTATCCAGCAGACTTAGCCCGGCGGACAAACCGCCGGACTTTGAAGCAGAGGTCCGTCGGACTTTCCAAACGAGCAGACCTGCCCACACGAAAAGACCGCCGGACTTTTGAAATTAACAGACTTGCCCACACACGGAGGAAAGTCCGTTCATTTTGAACGCGGCTCCAGGTAGACGGGACTAGCAAAGGAAATCAATGTCGCCGCCTTCGGTGGTGAGATTGACAACTCGCTAGCCCCATCACCTGGGATGGACTTAAAGGGGAAGCCCTACGCGGAAAAAATGGCGTGGGGGTCCCCGCCAAAGTTCATATCAGACCCTTATCCGAGAACGCAGCCCAGCCGGTCAGGAAAGGGGGTGGGGAAGAGTGGGCGCCCCCCTCCTCCTGAGCCGTACCAGGCCGCGTGCCCTCAACATGGGGGGTGCTTTAGGGAAGGGGGGCCGTGCGGCCCTCTCACCCCAAAGCACCTTGTCCCCATGTTGATGAGGACAAGGGCCTCTTATTGACAACCCTGGCCGTTGGTTGTCGGGGTCTGCGGGCGGGGGGGGGCTTATCGCAATCCGGGAGCCCCCTTTCTTTCCTATGTGAATGAGTATGGGGTACAATGTACACCTGGTGAAAAAAATGTAAATAAAACACAACACAAGGTTTTAAAATAATTTATTGCACAGCTCCGGAGGTCTTCTTCCATCTTGGGGGGTCTTCTCGCCGTAATCCTCCACTATCTTCTGCTCTTTTGCTAGCTCTTTTACTAGCGGAGGAGCCCGGCTTTCTTCTTCGTCGCCGCCGCTGTCCAGGGGTCTTCTTCCGACTTCGGGGGTCTTGTCCCCCTCTTCGGTTCTTCTTGCCGGGCCTCCGCTTTCTTCCTATAGCTCTTTTACTAGCGATGGCCCGGTCTTCTGTCACCGCCGCCTCTTCTTCCGACTTCGGGGGTCTTGTCCCCCTCTTTGGTTCTTCTTGCCGGGCCTCCGCTTTCTTCTTCCAGCTCTTTTACTAGCGATGGCCCGGTCTTCTGTCACCGCCGCCTCTTCTTCCGACTTCGGGGGTCTTGTCCCCCTCTTTGGTTCTTCTTGCCGGGCCTCCGCTTTCTTCTTCCAGCTCTTTTACTAGTGGTGGCTCGGTCTTCAGTCGTCGCCTTCTCTTCTTCTTCTCTTCGTGTTCCTTGAGATGTTGACTCGATGCTGTCTCTGGCCGTAATGACAGGGACGCGTTGTGCGGCGACTTATATAGGGACAATGGGCGGGGTCACCGTGTGATGCCCCCGCCCCTTATGATGTCACAGTCCCAGCATCAGAGACAGCGTCGAATCAACATCTCAAGGAAGAAGAAGAAGAGAAGAAGAAAAGAGAAGGCAGCGGCGGCGGCGGCGACGACGACAGAAGACCGTGCCACCGCTAGTAAAAGAGCTGGAAGAAGGAGCGGAGGCCCGGAAAGAAGAACCAAAGAGGGGGACAAGACCTCCGAGGTCAGAAGAAGACCCCCAGACGGCGACGAAGAAGAAAGCCGGGCTCCTCCGCTAGTAAAAGAGCTAGCAAAAGAGCAGAAAATAGCAGAGGAGTCTGGCGAGAAGACCCCCCAAGACGGAAGAAGACCCCCGGAGCTGTGCAATAAATTATTTTAAAACCTTGTGTTGTGTTTTATTTACATTTTTTTCACCAGGTGTACATTGTACCCCATACTCATTCACATAGGAAAGAAAGGGGGCTCCTGGATTCCGATAAGCCCCCCGCCCGCAGTCCCCGACAACCAATGACCAGGGTTCTCGGGAAGAGGCCCTTGTCAACATCAACATGGGGACAAGGTGCTTTGGGGTGGGGGGGCCACAGGGCCCCCCCTTCCCCAAAGCACCCCACCATGTTGAGGGCATGTGGCCTGGTACGGCCCGGGGGGGGGCTCGCTCCTCCCCACCCCCTTTCCTGACCGTCCGGGTTGCGTGCTTGGATAAGGGTATGATATGGACTTTGGGGGGACCCCCACGCCGTTTCTACGGCATAGGGCTTCCCCTTTAAGTCCATACCAGGTGACGGGGCCAGCGACGTGTCAATCTCACCTCCGAAGACGGCGACATTGACTTCCTTCGCAAGTCCCGTCTACCTGGAGCCATGTTCAAAATGAACGGACTTTTCTCTGTGTGTGGAAAAGTCCGTTCATTTCAAAAGTCCGGCGGACTTGTGCACAGATGGCCGAATTTTTGAGTTTTTGAGTCAAAACTTCTTTCTAAGTCCGCCGGACATTTGGGAAAAAAAAGTCCACCGGAGCCCACACACGGACGGATTGTCCAGTCCGCCGGATAGTGTGATCGTGTGTACGCGGCATCACACTCTCTGCTTGTTCTGACTGTCATCAATGACAGTGTTCTCAGCTATCTCTCACAAGTTCAGAACTTTGCCCCTCTATGTTATGGAGAAGAGGAGAAGGGTGGGGTTCAATAGTTCTATCTTGTTTCTGTTGTCCTGATACAATACAATGAGTGAGTGTTGTCATCCTTGAACTGGATATGTTACTTGCAAAATTATTAGGTGAAAATAAAGGAAAAATGCTAAAAAAAACATTTTTAAAGGAACCTGAACTGAACTGAAGATCACACTGTGCAGTAGATGCTTATGATATTTGGATGGAGACTTTGGGACCACTCTGCAATGCAATAAGCAGCCACTCTTCCTGGTAGCTGGTGCCGAGTTCATACCCTCTATCTTAATGTACTACTGCCACGTCACTGTAACAGGTATCCTTTTATGCAAGTTCCACCCTTCTCGTGACAAGTGATTATTTTAGTGAAAACGAATGCTAGAATGAGCTTTTGGAGGCAACATGCTGTCTGCTTTATGTGTAGAGCTACTGTTCAAGCTTAAAGAGCACCAGACATAAAAAGGAGAGATGGTTTGATGTTTTTTTGAACTCTAAAGAGTCTACTGACTCCTCTGCACCCCCTTCAGTTCCCTTCATCTGAATGTAGTCACAAATGCCTAGAGTTGGCCAGAAAATGGATCCAAAACATTAAAAATTTTATCGTAGTTGGTAAATCTTGATGCTTGGCTACTTCATACATTGTGGCTCCAGGTACCAGCCCACGACTGCCTTTCAGAAGGCACCACCTTGCCTGGGCGATGCCCTCACATTGGAGCCAAGTGCAGTGGAAAACTTCTCTTACCTTTCTGAAATCCTTCTTTGAGACTTTTCCATCTGGCTGCCTGCTGCAGGCTAGAAAGCTTTCCTTGACGGTGAATCCGTTCTTTGTCATACATTGTTTCAGCTTGTCGATCACCTCATCCACAGTAAAATTCCTCAATAAATTGCTGGCTTGATTTTCAATTCCCTTCATTCTTCCAAGAGAGGGAAAAGGTGCAAATTAAACAATTGCTTTACTAAAAGTACATTGAAAATGCTAGGTGCATATGAAAGGAACATGTAGCATATATAGCCAAAATACCGTCGTTTTTCAGACAATAGCTGCTTGACTAGGGATGGTATGGAGGAATGCAATGTTTTTTTTTTAACTACAGTATTTTAAAAAGGAAGCAACCCTAATCACATATTTCAGTTTATGTTAAAGTGGGTCTTTACCCATAACAGTTTGATAATGAAAACACATCCATTTTTCTGCAAAAAAAATCTAATTTCTTCATCAATTTATCAAAATATGCCTGTAATCAGCCTAATGTGCATGGACACAAAGGACAGGGCTCGACAAACCCCAGGCGCCAGGTTGCCAATGCGACCAGAAATTGCAACCTGGCGCCTAAGCTGCCACCAGCCCACTCACTATCGATGTCCCAAACATGCAGAGCATTAACACTGACTGCCGTCCTCCTCCCTCCTCCACACTCAGCGGCGCCGCGCTAAGTGTGTGAAACTGACAAGCAATGGAGAGAGGAGGATCTGTCAGATTTCAGCTTGATGTCAGAGTGGGCAGGAACCGGCCGGGGGTTGGCGGGAGCCAGCAGCTATCAAACACCAGCCAATGGGATCTGGGCGGGCCGCTACGTGTATGTGGCCCCGCCCCTTTTCTTAAGCAGCCCAATCGTTGGCTGGTGTTTGATAGCTGCTGAGTCCCGCCCACCCAGCCGGGCCCCGCCCACCCCGGCCGTGTCCCGCCCATTCCGACATTAAGCTCAATTCTGACAGCTCCTCAGTTACATTTCAGTAACAGAGTGCTCCGTGTGAAACCTGCCAGTGCCACCTGCCAGCGCCAACCAGTGTCATCTGCCAGTGCCAACCAGTGCCACTGCCAATCAGTGCCACCTGCCACTACCAATCAGTGCAACGTGCCACCTGCCAGTGCCACCACCAATCAGTGCCACCTGCCAGTGCCACCGCCAATCAGTGCCAACTAGTGCCACCGCCAACCAGTTCCACCTGCCAACACCAACCAGTGCCACTGCCAATCAGTGCCATCTGCCAGTGACAACTAGTGCCACCGCCAACCAGGGCCACCTGCCATCACAAACCAGTGCCACCTGACAATCAGTGCCATGTGCCACCACCAGTGCCACCTGCCAGTTCCAAACCAGTGTCACCTGCCAGTTCCAAACCAGTGTCACCTACCAGTGCCATCTGGTAGTTCCACGTGCCTGCCAATGGCAACCAGTGCCACCTGCCAGTGCCAGCCAGTGCCACCTGCCAGTGTCAACCAGTTCCATCTGTTGCCAGCCTTACTCTTTCTGGTCAGCCCATAACCCTGATGTAACAGCGTTTCATTGGAGTTATTGACTGGGTGCTCCATTGTGAGTTAGGGATAGGGGGTGAAAATGAGTGGCCTTAACACGGGAGCTGACAATCCCTACCACTCTAAAAAATAAAAACTGTCTCCTAACTTTTTTAACTGGCTACTAAATTCAAAGCAAATTTGTCAACCCCTGACATAGGATAACAGCTGCTTCTACAGGCAGAACATAAAACTCCTGTAGAAGCAATGTTTTTTAAGATAGTGAGCCTTACTGACACCTTTTTAGGGAACCAGTGACACTAATACAGTACAGTGATCAGTGCTAACAATATGCACTATCACTGTACTAATGACACTGGCTGGGAAGGGGTTAATATCAGGGGTGATCAAAGGGCTAACTGTGTGCCTAGCCTGTGTTTGTGCACTGTGTGGGGGGTGCTTTTACTAGGGGAAGACATTGATCCATATTCTTGCTTTACAGGAAAACAGGATCCATGCCTTTCCCACTGACAGAACGGCAATCTGCCTTGTTTTCATGGGCGGACTGCCATTCTGCCTGTGTACAGAATGATCGACGGGTGCCAGCGAACATCGAGTCCATGATACCCGCTGATCAGCTCCTGCTGTGCACAATGACAGTGGGAGTGAGTGGCCAGCGGCGCAGATGAGCGTCCGTGACCCAGAAGTGCGTGATCCTGCACACAGCCGCTGCCCTGTAGCAGTAAAGCTACAAAACAGCCGTAAAGTGGTTAACAAAAGAACATACAGTCCACATAATAATTATGCTACAAAAATTAGTGTGTGCTATGAAGTGCCTCCAGCACTGCTCCAGTTACTTCTTGCTGGAGGCCGCCAGAGACTGCCCAGAGCAGTTACTTCCTTACTGGAAATTCTACTCCTCTACTCAGTCTCAAAAACGACATGTCACTTTCTTCAATTGAAATATGTACAATTCTAGCAGAGTTTGTCCTATCATCTCTCCTGCTTTTATTTTTTCTTTCCCTAATCTGTGTTCTCTCCACACATCCCATTCCCTGTGAGCTGCTAATACATAAAAATATTTACAGCTCTCTGAGAAGTGCACCCTTTCTGTTAAAATCAAGGTAACCTCCTGTGAGAGGGACGACAGTCTTACTGGACTTGTATACTGACAATATTGTTGGGATCCACCTCCTTTCTTTCACCTCTGAGAGATGTCAGCTCTGGTCTCTATCTGCACACTGTGTAGCTGCCTGCTATGCTGCAGTTCTGACCTTGGAAGTCCCCAAATAAAAACGGCTGGGCTGCATTGCAGTCTGTAGATAGAGTCTGCCTGTAAGAGAATTGATCTGAGCTTTGTGTTGTGTGAGACGAAGAGGGAGGGGGAGAGGAGCTGTGCTGCCTGTGCTCAGACTGTGTGCAGTATGGGGATGTCAGCAATCTGTGTCACTGTTTGATGTTGAATTTTAAAATCAGTGGTGTGCTGGCCGCTGCTTTTAAAAATAAACATCAAAACAGTCAGACAGATTTCTATATACTGTACTTCACTATATAAGCTAAATTTACTGGTAAAAATAAGTGTGAAATGCAAGAAGGGAAGGGCTGCCGTAGACTGCGTGAGTGAGAAGCGTTGCTGGAGCCATGGGCAAAGACACAGTACTCAGAAGAGGAAGTTGCAATGGTCAGCGTGGAACGCAAATGCCCCTGTTGCTGTGACTACGTGTTTTGCATGCAAGAGGAATTGACAAAGTGCATGTGTGTGAAACGCGTAGTCATGGGAACAGGGACGTTTGCGTTCCACAATCACCACGGCAGCTTCCTCTTTCGGGGACTGTCCCTCCGCCCAAGGCTCCAGCAATGCCTCCCACACATGCGGCATATGGTAGCCCTACCCTCTGAGTACTGTGCCCGTGTCCAGGGCTCCAGTGACACCATCCTTACACGCCAGTGAGGCCTGGCATGGATTCTTTCCGGCTTGGTACAACCTGAGGCTTTACTGGTCGGCTCCCTACTCTGGATTTCCTCATTCAGGACACAGTGGTCCATCAGTGCCTTAGCCAGCCTCCAGTTAGTGTGGTAATGATACTATCAATGTTCAATTGAATACACACTGTTTTAACCGTTATCAACTAGTACATCAGATTCATTCTGTGGGTGATTGCTATTACTGTTTAACATTGATCACCCCAGCTCCTGAGCGCTGTCAGCTCTTGTTGTTTGTACATATAAATATATTATTTTATTTTTATTTTTCAAGTCTGCGCACCATATATGTTTGACTTGCTCTTCTTGACCACTTTGTGTCCACCAGTGCCATACAAGTGGGTTTACACCTTGTTTTAATTAAGTGGCCAGCAGCTACCTCTACGATAAAGTCTGGATGGGTGAATGGCATTAGTATGCAGACCTAGGGTGGAAGGATAATGTGTGTGCTGTCCATAAATAAAGTTGTCTAGCTTTGATGACAGTGTGTCCCCTTTTCTTCATTGGTGCAGCTATCTAGTTGTGTTTTATATTTGATGAAACCCTTTCGAAACTCCCCAAAAGTCATGTTTCACATTATTTGGTGTTTTTACTTCTGTAACCCCTGCTCATGCTAATATAGTAGTTGTTACCTGTCACAGTGATCAGACTGTCTTAGTTCCTCCTGGTATTGATTTCTGTCTAAGATGTCAGTGCTCACACCATTGATGTCATCAGCGCATGAGACAGAGACTCCGATATTGTGCAGAAGCTCCATGTAGGCAATGCCCTCAGAGGAGCTATCCCCATACCGGTCACACATCCTGCCAGGAGACAAAAAAACATATCAACTTAAAACCAGATAGATAAAAAAAATACGCTATGTGGGAAAAAGTTTGTGGACATCTGACCATGTGCTTGTTGGACATCTCATTCCACAGCAAAGGCCACTAATATAGAGTTGACTCTCATATTCCTCCCTTCTCCTTCCCCTCTTTGTGGCTATAATAGGCTCCACGCTACTGGGAGGGCTTTCACATGATTGTGGAGTGTCTGTGGGAATTTTAAGCCCTTTGCATGGTCAGATACTAATGTTGGATTAGAAGACCTGGCTCAAAATCAATGTTCCAATTCATCCCAATGGTGTTCAGTAGAGTTGAGGTCAGGGCTCTGTACAGGACACTTAAAGTGGTTGTAAACCCTTACAAACCACTTTGACCTACAGGTAAGCCTAGATTAAGGCTTACCTGTAGGTCCAAGAAATATCTCCTAAACCTATACGGTTTAGGAGATATTTGCCCGAAGACAGGCACCGCTGTCTACGGCGCATGCGCCGTAGACAGCGGCGCGCAGGCACACTGAGCGCGGCATTTCCAACAATGGAGCTGCCGCGCGTGTGGGCTCCCGTGCGCATGCGCAGGAGTGACGTCATCGCGGCTCCGCCGAATGACAGCGGCGGAGCTGCGAGACCCCACCGAAAAGATGGATGCGCCGGACTACAGGGGACAGCGGTGACATCGCTGGCTCCTGTGTCAGATAAGTGACACATAATGGGCTACTATGCGATGCATACTAGTCCATTATGCTTTGCCTTTGCAGGGAATGAAAGAGGAAGTAACACCCATCAGGGTTTACTTCCTCTTTAAGTTGCTCCACACCAAACTCATCAAACCATGTCTTTATAGAGCTGGCTTTGAACACCCCAAACTGGTTGGAAGCTTACAATGGTCTAATGTCTTTGCATGTTTAGCATAAACTTTGGAGGAATTATTATTATATTACACAGAATTTTTATAGCATCAACATTTTGAGCAGTGCTTTACACAGTAAAGGGATATCCACATACTTTTGGTTAGATAACAGCACCGATGATAATAATAAAAAACAAAACAAGATGGCATACATATTATAGTGGTCATCTGACAAAGACGGGCAGTATGTCTGAAGGATTCTCTTCAATTGATCCTTGTAGATGATCCCTGAACCTTTAGGGTCATGTGACAGGACAGATTTAAACACATCCTTTAAGTGCGCATTGATCTTATTGTGGAGAATATGTTCCATCTGTCGGGAGTAAACAGAAAAAAAAAATTTTCATTAGGTTTAAAAGGAAATTATAATGTATTTTCAAACAGATCACATTATTAAATGTATACGTAAGGCCTCATGCACTCTGCTGAAAATGCCCATTAAAGAGTTTACAGGCATTTAGAGGTGGAAAAACACCCATCACTTTCCCATTCAGAAGGGGAGCGTTTGAACAGAAAAAAACACTTGACACACCTAAACGTGTGTAAAGGTGTCTAAACACGTAAGTGAAACGCGAGGCCCGTTTTTTTGAGCTGCTTTTTTCCTGCTGGTTCTTTCCATTGAACACCGCCGATGGCTCAGTTCTCTCACTTCCCCGAGCGGAGAGCAGCTGCCTGTCAATCAGCAGCTCTCCTGCTCTGCTCCTCCACACTCACCAGAACGCTGAGCTATGGAGGGGCAGGGAGCAGTTACAAACAGGAAGAGATTACCACTTGAGATTAACGGCTTTTCAGCAAAATCTTCGGCTGCTACAGAGGAATTTCAGAGCTCAGAAGAACATGGATGGCATAGTTGGTGAAGGCAAGAGATCAGCAACATAGACATGGAAAAAAAAAATTTCTCAGGGTTTTTCTTTAAATTGCCAAGCAAGGAAAGTGGACAATCTAAACAAAAAATAGACTGCATGCCCTGGTATTGCAATAAACGTCTTTATTAGCCACTTAAGCCCCGGACCATTTTGCTGGCTTAAGACCAGACCACTTTTTGCGATTCGGCACTGCAACGCTTTAACTGACAATTGCCGACATGGCTCCCAAACAAAATTTATGTCCTTTTTTTCCCACAAATAGAGCTTTCTTTTGGTGGTATTTGATCACCTCTGCGGTTTTTATTTTTTGCGCTATAAACAAAAAAAGAGCAACAATTTTGAAAAAAACGCATTATTTTTTACTTTTTGCTATAATAAATATCCCCAAGAAATATATAAAAAATATATAAAAAAAACATTTTTTTCTCCTCAGTTTAGACTGATACATATTTTTGGTAAAAAAATTGCAATAAGCGATTAGTGATTGGTTGGCGCAAAAGTTACAGTGTTTACAAAATAGGGGATGGTTTTATGGCATTTATGATTAATAATTTTTTTTTTTACTAGTAATGGCGGCGATCAGCGATTTTTATTGTGACTGCGACATTATGGTGCACACATCGGAAATTTTTGGTACCATTGTCATTTATACAGTAATCAGTGCTATACAAATACACTAATTCCTGTGTAAATGACACTGGCAGTGAAGGGGTTAACCAGGAGGTGGCAGTGTGGGGGTTAAGTGTGGCTTAGGGGCGTGTTCTAACTGTGGGGGGGCGTGGCTGTGATTTACAGATCACTGATCTCTGCTCCAATCACATAGAGCAGAGATCAGTGTCACTAGTTGCTAAGCAGAACCAGGAGATGCTGTTTACATCTCCCCGCTCTCCCTCCCCGTGAGACGATCGCGGGTAACCCCCGCGGTGATCGAGTCCACGGGACCCGCGGTCAGACTCATGGGGATCCCGACCGGCACACGCACGCGATGGCATGGCGGCAATTTTAAATGGACGTACCTGTACACTAATTTGCCTGTCTGTGCCATTCTGCCGACGTACATCGCCATGCGCAGGTTGGAAAGCGGTTAAGCAAAGATAAAATGACATATAATGCACTCACATGCTCCCGGAATGACACCAAGCTCATCACGCAACTGTGAGAATCCAGCTAGAGAGCCCCTATATGGATGCCACTAGATGTAATCCACTTGGCTAAAGGCTCCTCTCCCCATGTCTGTGTGTTAGGAAGGAAAGAGAAGAGTAGCAAGTCGGCTGCAATACTGGCTTGCGTATGACAACCTGCCGGAATTATGGAGGACCCCTTTAGAATATAAGCTCTATGAGCAGGGCCCTCCCGTCCTTTCTGTATTGAACTGTACTGTAATTGTGCTGTACCCCCTCTACATTGTAAAGCGCTGCGTAAACTGTTGGCACTTTATAAATTGTGTATTATAATAATAATAATAATAATCATTCAGTAGAGCTGCATGCACCCATGTGGCTGTGAGGCTGTGCGGGTTGCCAGAGGCTGTGCAGGTTGCCAGAGGTTCGAGGTTGCGGCCACATCAGACGGATATGCGGGACACTGAGCATGCCTATACAGTTTGCATTCAGGGCCGCTCATTTATCCCTGTTTGCAAGTAAATCCTTGGATTTGCAGGGACTAGAGTACAGTAGCAGCCTGTCATTGCTTTGTACACAAACAGTGAGGATAAGATAAGCTAATTTTTCATGTTGCGTGGCTCTCTGCGCCCATGTGATTGAGCCTAATTTGTGAAATATGACTTTCCTTTCTTTGCACCTCTTTGGATGCAGCTGGCTCTATTAAGATCGCATTCTGCTACTTCAAAAGCTCCTCAGTCACAGGAAAAAGTCGAACTCAGCCCCTGGGACCAGAAGGTAAACAACTGCTGAAACACATGCTCTGCCTTTGTTTACAGGCCTCCGCAGATCGCTGAGAGTGAACGCACAACACAGCGTACCCAGACCCCTTCTACACAGGCCCATAGACAGCCCCTCTCCACCTAGAACTTGGAATATCACTTCTGAGATGGCTACATTTTTGAAAAGCAAAAAAAAAAAAAACACCTTCACAATACAGCCATATTGCTTTCACAACAAATTCATATTTATGACTGTGGATCTTTGTGCTTTCAATGCTTTTCCCAAAACTATGCAAATAGTTTGGAACATAAAAGTTGGAAGCGGCTGGCTGATTAAATTAATTCTTATTTAATAGCTTGGTTCTCGTCTGGCTGCCTTGCCGCACCGAGATGTTGTTAAAAAGATACAGCAACATTGTGCAGCAATTTACATACAAACTTCTTCCTTATCGGCATGTCAGCCATTAACACTTTCTGATCCACAATGACTTCAGTTCTTCTAATTGCAGAATGACACGTCTTTCTTCATAGTTGCCACCGTATTGTATAGTTAAAAGGACGAGCAAGAGTATAATTACAGAGGGACCGAATACAAAGATTTAAAGCTAAACTCAAGGCAAACATCTAAATAAAGAGAGCTAAATATATGCACGGCAGCTGTTTTGCTAAAGGTTTTGTATTTCTGTCCATTCAGTCCTAAGATTTATACTGCTCTTGTTACATGACACAGCCCTATCTGGCAGGGTAGGAGACCTGATTTTTGCCTGCTTCAGTGCAGTAACACTAAAGTCTCATACACACGATCGGATTTTCCAACGGGAAATGTGTGACGACAGGCTGTTGCCGGAAAATCCGACCGTCTGTACGCTCCATCGGACAATTATTGTCGGATTTTCCAGGCTTTCAATTTTCCGCGGACACATGTCTGTTGTCGGATTTTCCGAGCGTGTGAGTACGTCGGACAAAAGTCCAAAGTACATACACGCATGCTCAGAAGCAAGGACGAGCCAGAAGCGATCAGTCTTTTAAATTAGCAGTCATAATGCAGAATTAACATTCGTGACGTGTCAAATTATGAAATCTAGAAATGCAGCGCACATTCTCTTCTTCTTTAATGGGATAATAATGAAGCTGCTGTGCTTGTGGTACTGTCTGATGGGAGTTATTGCAAACAAATTTTCAAAGGCTTTTTTTTTCTAGTGATATCAAGAATAATATTATTATGCTTGTTATTTTTTTTTTTGGTGCAAGTTATCACAACACCATTATCCTATCGTTTTTAAGATCAAAGATGCAACTATGTTGGTGTTCCTTGTTAATTTTACATTGTATTTTTTAAAATGTAACTGCCTACTCCCAAACTACCATTTTAAGTAAAACACAGCCAAGTATTATTCTACACAATTTTTTTATTGTGCATTAGAAAACAAATAAAATTAGACATGCAATCTGCCAATAGAACTTAACCAAAAAGTGCATTCTAGGCATCCAAATATATTGAATATATACCAAATCAAATCATTATTCAACCAAAAAATAAAATAAAAGCCTCATGCATGTCTCTTGCTTCTTAATATAGGGGGTCAACAATGCCAAGAATTGGTGAAAGCAGGGGTCTGTCATCCGGAGATAATTCCAAAAAACATCTGGATTATTCTCCTGGAGCTCCCACAGCAAAGGCATATGATATAGCTGATCACAATTAATAAAGCAACCAATTTCTGGTCCAAGAAATCCTCCTCCTGTTCCTGGACTGGAATTGGGTCAAAGCAATAACTTCAGGGCCAATAATAAATAACACGTTATCTCCTCCAATTCTGCAACATGGCTGGTTGATGAACGGCTGTTCAGAAACAAACTGAAAAGCGCAAAATGAAAAGCACGAATCAGCATTCACCAAACTTCCACTAACATGAAAATAGCAGAAGGAGCACAAAAGGGTGGCGCTTGACAATTGAACTTCCTCTATTTTGGCTCGTAGTACGTCTAGTACGTCACTACGTTCGTGTTTGTTGGCCGACAATTGTGTACCGTTTGTATGCAAGACAAAATTCAGGCACACGCCTTCGGATAAAAGTCTGAGGTTTTGTCTGCAGAAAATCCGTTTGTGTCTACAAGGCTTTACAGGTCTTGTCCCTCCACTGTGTCACTGCACAGTGAAATAGAAATTTTTTGGGCTCATCTCTCTGTCACTCTGCTGTTAGCACATGAACACTGCAGCACAACAAACAGACTCCTTGTGCTGCTTATCCTTCCCCACAGGGATTGCAATAGCATATCTCCCAACTATTCCTGATTTTGAGGCACTGTCCCTGATTTGGAACAAAGTCCCTCTGTCCTTCTTTCCTCCTCATTTGTCCCTCATTTTGGTCTAATCTACAGTTGTGCTCATAGGTTTACATATTCTGGCAGAATTCATGATTTCTTGGCCATTTTTCAGCGAATATGGATGATAACACAAAAACTTTTCTTTCACTCATGGTTAGTGTTTGGATGAAGCCATTTATTATCAATAAACGGTGTATACTCTTTTTAAATCATAGAAGATAAACTACCCAAATGACCCTGAACAAAAGTTTACATACCCCAGTTCTTAATACCCTTTAACATCAATGACAGCTTGAAGTCTTTTGTGGTATTTGTGGATGATGCTCTTTATCTTCTCAGATGGTAAAGCTGCCCATTTCTCTTGGCAAAAGCCTCCTGTTCCTGTAAATTATTGGGCTGTCTTGTATGAACTGCATGTTTGAGATCTCCCCAGAGTGGCTCAATGATATTGAAGTCAGGAGACTGAGATGGCCACTCCAGAACCTTCACTTTATTCTGCTGTAGCCAATGACAGGTCGACTTGACCTTGTGTTTTGGATCATTGTCATGTTGGAATGTCCAAATACGTCCCATGTGCAGCTTCCTGGCTGATGAATGCAAATGTTCCACCAGTATTTTTTCATGACATACTGCATTTATCTTGCCATCAATTTTGACCAAATTTCCTGTGCCTTTGTAGTTCACACATCCCCAAAACATCAGCGATCCACCTCCGTATTTCACAGTAGGAATGGTGTACCTTTCATCATAGGCCTTGTTGACTCCTCTGCAGTGTTTATGGTTGTGGCCAAAAATCTCAATTTTGGTCTTATCACTCCAAATGACTTTGTGCCAGTCTCTGTGCTGTTTGACGTATTATAAGTGGGATACTTTGTGGCATTTGCGTAGTAATGGCTTTATGCTTCCTTATTGTGCATCTGGAAACAGCCACACCACATGTTTTAAGAGAGTCCTGTATTTCACCTGAATTATTTGTGTTTTTTTCTTTGCATCCCAAACAATTTTCCTGGCAGTTGTGGCTGAAATTTTAGTTGGTCTACTTGACCGTGGTTTGGTTTCAACAGAACCCCTAATTTTCCACTTCTTGATTAGAGTTTGAACACTAATGAATGGCATTCTTAATTCCTTGGATATCTTTTTATATCCCTTTCCTGTTTTATACAGTTCAACTACCTTTTCCCGTGGATCCTTTGACAATTCTTTTGCTTTCCCCCTGACTCAGAATCCAGAAATGTCAGTGCAGCACTGGATGAAAAATGCAAGGGTCTGTCAGGAGTCCAGAAACTCATTCACCTTTTATATACACACACTAATTACAAGCAAACCGATCCAGGTCAGGATGGTTACCTTTAATAGCCATTCAAACCCCTTTGTGTCAACTTGCATGTTAAATAATCAAAAAGCAGGGATATTGGCGCTGCTTATGATGACTATAAATATATATCAACCAACCATGGTAATAATAAATATATGATAATGTATATAAATATGCTAATCTGTATGAGAAAATAGAAAAGATGTAAAATCTTTAGACACTATGATGGGTTCCTATTTTAAGCCATCATCTTTTCTCTTTATTTTCTCATACAGATTAGCATATTCATATACATTGTGGTATATTTATTATTACCATGGTTGATTGATATATATTTATAGTCATCATAAGCAGTGCCAATATCCCTGTTTTTTGATTATTTATTTCCTGGGACACCATTTGTGGAGTCTTTGTTTGGGGAGGCTGCAGCTTTACACATACCTAAGAGCGGAAGTTTTATGCCGCGTACACACGATTGGAATTTTGGTCGGAAAAAGCTCTGAGGGTTTTCCCAACGGAATTCTGACAGGATTTCCTTCAAGCTGTCTTGCATACACACGGTCACACCAAATTCGACCATCAAGAACGCAGCGACGTACAACACGTACGACGGGACTAGAAAAAGGAAGCTCAATACCTAGTAGCCAATAGCTTCTGTCTTGTAGTTGAATCTGAGCATGCATGAGTTTTTGCGCGTTGGAATTGCATACACACGATTTCCGAAGTTTTTCCGTCGGAATGTTCTCAAATTTTTACTGGTCGGGAATTCGGCCAGCAAAATTCCAATGGACCATACACACGGTCGCCCCTTTTTCCGATGAAAACCTCTCATCGGTCTCACCAAAATTCCGATCGTGTGTACGCGGCATTCGTTTTATATATCAACTTGCATGTTATCAGGCCAAAATCACCAGGGTATGTACACTTTTGATTTGTGTAGTTTCTGTTTTCATTATGATTTTAAAAAGAGTAAACACAGTTGATTGATAATAAATGGCTTCAGCCCAACACTAATTATGAGTTAAAGAAAAGTTTTTGTGTTATCAATCATATTCTTAGAAAAATGGCAGGGTGTGTAAACTTATGAGCAAAACTGTATATAGTTTTATATAAAATATGCTACTTATCTATCGAAAAAGTGTTTCCCAGTGCTAAACCTTTCATCTAATTTAAAAATGTCTGCATTTGTAAACTCCAAAAGCCAATAAAAACAAAAAAAAACACCTGTGGGTTTAACCAATCATCTTTTTTTGTACAATTCTCCTTTAGGCTGGGTTCACACTGCTGCGGGGGGAGATCCGGATGTGATTCGCACCGCAAATCACATCCGATCTCCGTAGCGCTGCGAGTTCAGCCATACAGATAGTATGGCTGAACTCGCAGCGGTCCCGCAGCAAACTCGCACGGGACCCTTTTTTTCGTCCGCAACAGAATCGGACCGCATGGGCGTTCACACCATGCGATCCGATTCTTGTGCGAGTCGGCAGATCGCACTGCGATATGCGATCGGATCTGGGGGTGTCATTAACATATCATTGACACTCCCAGCCGTTCGCATAGGGCAGTGTGAACTGCCGGCGGGAGTCGTGCGATGCGGGAAAACGCCGCGGATTCGCGGCGTTCCCGCATCGCAGCGGTGTGAACCCAGCCTTAGGCTGGGTTCACACCGCTGCGATGCGGGAACGCCGCGAATTCGCGGCGTTTTCCCGCATCGCACACCTCCCGCCGGCAGTTCACACTGCCCTATGCGAACGGCTGGGAGTGTCAATGATATGTTAATGACACCCCCAGATCCGATCGCATATCGCAGTGCGATCTGCCGACTCGCACAGGAATCGGATCGCATGGTGTGAACGCTCATGCGATCCGATTCTGTTGCGGACCAAAAAAAGGGTCCCGTGCGAGTTTGCTGCGGGAGCGATGCGAATTCAGCCATACTATCTGTATGGCTGAACTCGCATCGCTACGGAGATCCGACGTGATTTGCACTGCAGTGCGGTGCGAATTACGTCCGGATCTCCCGTTCGCAGCAGTGTGAACCTGGCCTTAAGGGAAGCAACAGAGGGTGTGTCATATGCCTACATATTTTAGCTAATAGCTATCCCCTGTTTCCATCTCAGAAAGTTGGGAGGTGTGCAATGGATTAAGATCCGGTCAAAATTAGATACTGACACCTGTTTGCATTTCCAAAATACAGTGCCTTGCAAAAGAATTCACCCCCCCCCCCCCCCCCCCTGGCCTTTTACCTATTTTGTTACATTACAGCCTTTGGTTCAATTTTTTTTTTTATCTAAATTATATGTGATGGATCAAAACACAATAGTCTAAGTTGGTGAAGTAAAATTAGATAAATATATACATAAAACAATTTTTCAGAAATAAAAAACTGATAATTGGCACGTGCGTATGTATTCACCCCCTTTGTTATTAGGGCCCACAAAAAGCTCTGGTGCAACCAATTACCTTCAGAAGTCACATAATTAGTGAAATGATGTCCACCTGTGTGCAACATAAAGCATTATACACACGATCGGACTTTGTACAAACTTTCCCGTGAACTTTTGTACAAAAGACGTTGGCTGTAAAGCCTCATACACACGATCGGACTTTGTACAAACTTTCCGGTGGATTTTTGTACAAAGGGCGTCGGCCGAGAACTTGTATTGCATACACACAGTAGGACTTTTTCAGCCAACTTTCACCAAATCACGTGGTTTTTCTGCTCTTTACCGCCACCTTTGGTCAACTTCTGTATTGTTGTCTGATCTTTTGCATTGGTTCTGAGCATGCGTGTTTGTACTTTCTACAAAAGTCCTATGGTTTTCTGTACACACAATCAGACTTTGCTCCATCGGACTTTTGTTACCAGAAAGTTTGTCCATTTGCACAGCCAACAAAAGTCCGATGAAAAACGAAAAAGTTTGTCCGATGGAGCGTACACATGGTCGGATGTTGCTCCAAAACAGCAAATTTGCATGTTTTTTGTCAAAAAGTCTGACCGTGTGTATGGGCCTTTAGTTTGTATCAGACTTTTTAGGCAACAAACATGAACGTAGTGACATTTCAATGTACTGACGACACTTCAAAAGAGGACGTCCAAGTACTCCAGCGCCACCTTTGGTCAACTTCTGTATTGTAGTCTGATCTTTTGCATTGGTTCTGAGCATGCGTGTTTATAAAGTCCGATGGTTTTCTGTACACACGATCGGACTTTGCTCCATCGGGCTTATGTTGTCAAAAAGTTTATCCATTCGCACAGCCAACAAAAGTCATTTGAAAACTGAAAAAGTTTGTCCGATGGAACGTACTCACGGTCGGATATTGCTCCAGAACAACTAATTTGCATGTCATGTTGTTGTCAAAAAGTCAGATCGTGCGTATGACCTTTAGAGTCACATGATCTGTCATTACATATACACACCTTTTTGAAAGGTCCCAGAGGCTGTAACACCTAAGCAAGAGGTACCACTAACCAAACACTGCCATGAAGACCAAGGAACTCTCCAAATAAGTAAGGGACAATGTTGTTAAGAAGTACAAGTCAGGGTTAGGTTATAAAAAAATATCCAAATCTTTGATGATCCCTAGGAGCACCATCAAATCTATCATAACCAAATGAAAAGAACATGGCACAACAGGAAACCTGCCAAGAGACGGCCGCACACCAAAACTCACAGACCAGGCAAGGAGGACATTAATCAGAGAGGCAGAACAGAGACCTAAGGTAATCCTGGAGGAGCTGCAGCATTCCACAGCAGAGACTGGAGTATCTGGTTCAGTTCTGGTTTCCAGTCCTCAGAAGGAATGCACTGGAACTGGAGAGTCCAGAGAAGGGTAACAAAACTAATAAGGGGACTAAAGGAGCTGAGTTATGAGGAACGTTTACAGACAGAAAAGACCCTTAAGAGGACTAGAAGATATGATAGCAATATACAAATATGTTAATGGTGATACCAGCATAGGGAAGGAGCTGTTCAGGCTCTAGTCACTTAAGAAGACACACAGCCACTAAATGAAGTTGGATAAGAAGTGGTTTAACACTAAACAGAGTAAGGTTTTTTTTAATGTTAAAGCGGTAGGAATGTGGAACTCCCTTCCGCGATTGGTGGTTTCAGTGGGAAATGTAGCTCATTTCAAAAAACCCTTAGCTGGCCATCTTATTGAACACAATGTACAGGGATATGGGAATAGGTTGAGACATAATACACACACAACCCCACACAGGTTGAACTGCATGGACTGGTGCCTTTATTCAACCTTACAAACCATGTAATCTGTCACAATGGGATTGATTTACTAAAGTTGGTGAGTGCAAAATCTGGTGCAGCTGTGCATAGTAACCAATCAGCTTCCAGGTTTTTTTGTTAACGCTTAATTGAACAAGCTGGAGTTAGAAGCTGATTGGCTAACATGCACAGCTGCACCAGAGTTTGCACGCTCCAGTTTTAGTAAATCAATCCAAAAATTACCAAAAGCAGCAGTACACAAAGGCTAATCTAGTCAATGGTTTTAGGGTTTCAATGCGCCAACCCACCCGGCCCAGAAAACGACAATTTATAACAGAGAGCAGAGACCCTGAATACTCTGCATTGCACTTTATATTTAATTGTCAGCATGCTATGCGATTTCTTTAGGTGGCCATTAGGCTGCCTATTAGGTCCCCCAGATTGGCAGCCCAAAGGCCAACTGAAATCACGGCAAACTGAAAACGCTGCTGCTAATTGCGAGGCGTTGTCCGCTTGTAAGAGAAAGTGTTCTCCAAGTAAAAATGTTTGCAACAGATTCTCCCAAAAAAATGTATTAGCTTCAAAAAATTTATACAGTGATATGTGATACCATATATAATTTAAAAAAAAAAATGTACATGCATTTTAACTCCTCAATTCTAACTCCCTTTAATGCCCAGGTGGTGGCTCAGTTTTTAAATCACATGACTACTGTGATTAGCTTTCATTGAGGTCACATGCTTGTCCGCTGGTTCTCAATCAGAAGCTGCAACTGAGAGCTGTCGACAGCTAGCTTGGTCACTGTGCTGGGAGGATGCAGTGAGTGTGCTCCTAGCCCGCAACCTCAGGTCACCGTGGATGCACTTGTGTTCCCAAATATACGTGGTCAGCAAGAGAAATTTATGAGTAGAAGAGGAGATGTTACTATGAAGCTCTTACCGTCTCCAAAGACAATGCTACTGATGTATCCTTTACTGGTTGCTTGGTATTATTTAACCACTTGTGACCTGTCTAGTTAAAAGAAAAGAAAACATTTTAGGCAAAGTTGTTTTAAAATGTGCTTGTCTAATATCAAAATCATACCAAAATAACATGAAACTTCAAAATGGATGAATTCGGAGTTGTGGTTTATATGGTGTACGTTTTGCCACAAATTGTCACAATTGCCACTGCCAGTGTGTTGTCTACATATTACCACCATTGCCAAAGTCTTCCTGTGTCCTGCCAATATGTTACCTAGTACCCACATCTGGTACCCATGTTTTATCAAAATTGCCAGTGTCTGCATATTGCTGTGATTTCTATTGTTTTGCTCATATTTGATACCCATGTATTATTACGATCACCACTGTGTTGCCCAGATATGGTTATGCCTACCAGTCTGTTAAATGCATACTGCCATATATCCCTTTGGATACCCACAGCCTATGACATGGTAATTTGTGAGTGTATGACCAAATTGTTATGCAGCGGTACACACGGGGCGGTCTGTCTGGCCAACTTAGTCCGTCAGACAATCCGACGGACAGTCCGTTATACTTTTGAATGAACGGACTTGACCACACACACCACTTTTTGAGCGGACTAATACGGTGTACTAAGTCCGCCATACTATCCGCCCTACTTTTGAAATGAACGGACTCGCCCACACACGCGGAGGAAAGTCCGCTCATTTCGAGCGGGCCTCCAGGTAGGCGGGGCCCGCGAAGGAGACGTCGCTGGCCCCGCCGCCTGGTATGGACTTATAGGGGAACCCCAACGCCGAAATCGGCGTGGGGGTCCCCCAAGTCCACAACAGACCCTTGTCCGAGCACGTTACCCGGCCGGCCAGGAAGGGGGGGCGAGTGAGCACCCCCCTTCCTGAGCCGTACCAGGCCGCGTGCCCTCAACATGGGGGGGTGCCTTGGGGAAGGGGGGGCCGTGCGGCCCCCCCACCCCAAAGCACCTTGTCCCCATGTTGATGAGGACAAGGGCCTCTTCCCGACAACCCTGGCCGTTGGTTGTCGGGGTCTGCGGGCGGGGGGCTTATCGGAATCCGGGAGCCCCCTTTAATAAGGGGGCCCCCGGATACCGGCCCCCCACCCTATGTGAATGAGTATGGGGTACAATGTACCCCTACCCATTCACCTGTAAAAATAAAAGTACCAAAAAAAACACAACACACGAGATAAAATACTTTATTGCACAGCTCCGGGGGTCTTCCGTCTTCGGGGGTCTTCTCGCCGGACTCCTCCGCTATCTTCTTGTAGCTCTTTTGCTAGCGGATGAGTCCGGCTTTCTTCCTCGCCGCCGGCCTCTTCTTCCGACTTCGGGGGTCTTGTCCCCCTCTTCGGTTCTTCTGCCGGGCCACCGCGCCTTCTTGTAGCTCTTTTACAGGCGGTGGCCCGGTCTTCTGTCGCCGTCGCCTTCCGTTCTTCTTCTTCTTCTCCAGGAGATGTTGCCTCGACGATCTCTCCGGCCGGAATGCCAGGGACGCACTGCGCGGCCACTTATATAGGGACAATGGGGCGGTGTCACATGGCTTTATGTCACATGGGTTTGTGTCACATGGTGACCCCGCCCCCTTACGATGTCATAGTCCCCATGTGACATAAACCCATGTGACCAACCCATGTGACATAAAGCCATGTGACACCGCCCCTTGTCCCTATATAAGTGGCCGCGCAGTGCGTCCCTGGCATTCCGGCCGGAGAGATCGTCGAGGCAACATCTCCTGGAGAAGAAGAAGAAGAAGAAGAAGAACGGAAGGCGGCGGCGACAGAAGACCGGGCCACCGCCTGTAAAAGAGCTATAAGAAGGCGCGGTGGCCCGGCAGAAGAACCGAAGAGGGGGACAAGACCCCCGAAGTCGGGAGAAGAGGCCGGCGGCGAGGAAGAAAGCTGGACTCCTCCGCTAGCAAAAGAGCTACAAGAAGATAGCGGAGGAGTCCGGCGAGAAGACCCCCGAAGACGGAAGACCCCCGGAGCTGTGCAATAAAGTATTTTATCTCGTGTGTTGTGTTTTTTTTGGTACTTTTATTTTACAGGTGAATGGGTAGGGGTACATTGTACCCCATACTCATTCACATAGGGTGGGGGGCCGGTATCCGGGGGCCCCCTTATTAAAGGGGGCTCCCGGATTCCGATAAGCCCCCCGCCCGCAGACCCCGACAACCAACGGCCAGGGTTGTCGGGAAGAGGCCCTTGTCCTCATCAACATGGGGACAAGGTGCTTTGGGGTGGGGGGGCCACACGGCCCCCCCTTCCCCAAGGCACCCCCCCATGTTGAGGGCACGTGGCCTGGTACGGCTCAGGAGGGGGGCGCTCGCTCGCCCCCCTTTCCTGGCCGGCCGGGTAGCGTGCTCGGACAAGGATCTGTTGTGGACTTGGGGGGGACCCCCACGCCGATTTTTTTCGGCGTTGGGGTTCCCCTTTAAGTCCATACCAGGCGGCGGGGCCAGCGACGTCTCCTTCACGGGCCCCGCCTACCTGGATACCCGCTCGAAATGAGCGGACTTTTCTCCGGGTGGGAAAAGTCCGCTCATTTCAAAAGTACGGCGGACTGGCACACACACGGGCGGATTGTCCGCCGAAATGCGAGTCCGACGGACAGTATTACGGAAATTCCGAAATACTTAGTCCGCCAGACTGCACGCTGAAAAAGTCCGCTGAAGCCCACACACGAGCGGACTGTCCACTGAAATGTGTTTCAGCGGACTAAGTAGGCCAGACAGTCCGCCCGTGTGTACGTGGCTTTAGCTAGATAATTAGTGATATGCCCTGTACACACGGTCGGACTTTCCGATGGATTTTGGCCCAAACTTGTCTAGCATACACATGGTCGCACAAAGTTGTCGGAAAATCCGATCGTTCTGAGCGTGGTGACGTAGAAAATGTATGATGGGACTATAAATAGGCCAGTAGCCAATAGCTTTCATCTCGTAATTTATTCTGAGCATGCATGGCACTTTGTCCGTCGGAATTGTCTACACATGATCGGAATTTAAATGATCAGATTTTGTTGTCGGAAAATTTTATATCCAGCTCTCAAACTTTGTGTGTCGAAAATTCAGACGCAAAAAGTCAGATGGAGCCCACACACGATCAGATTTTACATTTTCCGTCGGAAAGTCTGACAGTGTGTACAGGGCATTATAGGCTAGGGTGCCACATCCGTAATTTACATCAAAGTTTTACATTCACAAAAATGTTTTCGAACTTTTATGGTACCATAAAAGTTTATTTTGGGAATCACAACTACAAGTTAACCTGAAAAGGCCTGACACTGTCAAACCACACCCCTTAAAAATTGTATTCTGGTCCTGCCCCCATCAAAATTTTCCACGTTAATATTGCAGAATTTACCAGTCATACCAATGAAATGGAAAAAGTATTATATGCTAGTAACTATTATTTACCAGCTCAGTTCTCACCAGTCATTATGTTGTCCTTTTCCCTTCCAAAAGGTTTGAATATTTTGGTCAGGGGCCCCTACAGATCTTACACTGGTCCTTGCAATCTGATAGAAAACTATGTAGTGAACCCCCAACCCTGAAAGAGTATGTGCATGTTAATGTCCAACTCCAGGCTCCGTTTCCTACCAGCCTTGGGGCCTGTGCCAGCTGTATGTTATGCTTTTTTTTACTTACCTTTTCTTTCCTCAGCCTTTCAGGTTGAGTGACATGCTGGTGAAAGTGAGGTACTGCATGGGGACAGTTCCAGACGGTAGGCGAGTATTGCAGCAGATGTCTTTTTTAGAGGAGCAGGAGGAACATTAAAAAAATGATTTTGATGTTGGGCTTTAAATATTCACCACTTTTCTGACTGTATACCTATTACCGGTAAGTAGCTCACTGAATGAAGGAAGGGTGAAGGTGACAGCCCTGTAGCATGCACCTCCAAAAACACAACAGCAATACCTATATTTTTATCCTTTCCCATTTAATATAAATGCTTAGAAGCTCAATGTTTTCTGCTGTCTGTAGAGCTGAGCCTGTGTTTTAAAAGATTCAGCACTTGAGTGGTTAATTTACTCTTTGGCTACAATTGCTTCTTAAAAATTCATGCTTCCAATAAAGTTTTGTCTGCCTGTGGAACGTGCTAGTTACAACTTCATAGTCAAGCGCTGCTACATACTGCGAGCCCTCATTAGGATTGTCTATATTCATCCTTGTCTGGCAGCCATGTGCTTGCTGTGCAAATTCTTCTTTGTTCCTCGATTTATAACCCAACTAAACTACAAGGAAGCCCAGATTCACATACTTTTTATCTGAAATATCTAATAACAGATCATCAATTCTAAACTTTTGGTATTTTTTGGCCATTCTGACTACAGGGGCCTCCCAAGCAATACCTTTTCCATGTCGCCTAATGCAGTGTTAAAGTATTATTCTCATTAGATGGGTGACGGCAATCTTTCAGGAATCGCTCTTTCCTATCGCTATGCAAGCTTTCAGGTCTCACAGCTCAGAACAAACCAGACAGAGGAATAAAAACTGATTTCAGCTGCTAATGGGCACGTACAACAGATTCTTTTTCTTCAAACAGGTCCAGGAACTGGTGGTAGCTGATGAATCCGGTGTGTTCTGGGTCCAGGATGATCATTAATTGTTTGAACTGCTCGTCTGTGATGCGGAACATCATGCAGTCAACGAGACGGCGTAGCTCCTTCCTGCTCACTTTGCCTTTGCGTCCCTGAGACCCATGGAGAAAAATAAGACATCACTCGCTTAAAACACCCTAGAAGGGTCCGTCCAATTAGTGTAAATGTAATTCAAACAACTAAAATCTCATATAAGCTTTAAGTAATTTTTAATACATTTAAATCCACAGCTTTAAGTAAAATTATATCTTGTGTTCTTGCCAAGGTCCTTGTTCAACTCTGTTACAGGGTGATATTACTCTGACCCTGTTTCCGAATTGCTGTCACACAGGCTTTTTTTTTTTTTTTTCTGACAATTGCTTTTTTTTTTTAAGTTCTACAAAACAGGAATATCAGAAAAAAGGATACAAAAAAACAAAGGACAGTATTGCAAGAAAAGTCCCTATAAAATGCAGTAATATAGATCATATGTCGGATAATCCAAATGACAATGTCTATACAAAGGACATGGTTTGTACAGGTTGGGGGTGCAATGGACAGGTATCAATTCTCAAACAGCAATAAAAGAGGATAAATACCAATAAAAACTAGCTTAAAGAAGAGTTCTGCCGCCCACCAAAAAATTAAAAGTCAGCAGCTACAAATACTGCAGTTTCTGACTTTTAATATTAGGACACTTAGCTGTCCAGGGGTCCTGTGATGTCGGCCCCCCAGTCGATTTTCTGATTGGCTTGCGGGTGCTGCAGCCGCTATTTGCGGTCAGGGAAGCTGGCAATGAAATCTTTCGGCTTCACAGCCAGTTCCCTACTACGCATGCGAAGCACGCTGTGCTTTATAACTGGCCCGGCAGCGGAGGAAGGAGGAGAAAGGCCGAGGTCACTGTGGTGAGGTCTCCCAGAAGTGGGGGGAAGGGTACCTGTCAAAAACAGGTTGTCAGCTCTATTGAGATCATTAGGGGGTGTGTACACCTTATATTATAGTGGTTCTAAAGGCAGAAGGTTTTTTTTTCTTAATGCATTGTATGCATTAAGATAAAGAAGCTTCTGTGTGGAGCAGCCCCCCTAATAATTACCTGAGCCCCATCTCGATCCAGCAATGTTGCACGAGAGCCTCGACTGTCCAGGGACTCTGCCTCATTGTCTGAGACAACATCGGGCACCATTGGTCTCCCGCTGCTGTCAAAGACAGTGAGCTATTCAGGAGAGAGAGGGGGTGGGGCCAAGCCACGGCTCCGTGTCTGAATGGACACACAGAGTAGCAGCTCAGCTCGGTCGCCCCCATAGCAAGCTGCTTGCTGTGGGGGCACTCGGCAGGAGGGAGGGGCCAGGAGTGCAAGCGAGGGACCCTAGAAGGGGAGGTTCTGGGCTGCTCTGTGCAAAATAATTGCACAGAGCAGGTTAACAAAGCATGTTTGTTATTTTTAAACAAACAAAAAACAAGACTTTAGTATCACTTTAAATATCGAATACAAATAATATAAAAAAAAAGAAAAGAAAGTGGGATGCTTACTAACAATACTGCTAAAGCTGTCGAAAAGGACATAGGGAAATGTTGCCTATGTATACTCAGGAACCCAGAAAAGATAGGGCATATAAGATAACCAGAGAAGTACCCATTCAGCCATCTGAGATCTCATAAGAATAATACAACGAACCCGACCAAATATCATGAAATCTGTCAAGTTGGTTTCTATTCTAACAGAATGTACGCAATGTTCTGCTTCCATAATAATATTTGCTTCCCTTTTCCAGTCAGCTAATGTAAGGCAAATAGCTTGCCTCCAATATCTTAGAATCAGGCTCGCCGCTGAATTCAACAGATAAGGAGTAATGCTCTTCCACTGTAGCTTAACTGAAGCAGGGACATCATGGAACCGAAACTAAAGCGGAGTACATTGAATTGGTTGTTGTTTTTTATCCAAGGAGTAATCGCCTACCAGATTACCCTAATTTTAGAGCATGACCACCAAAGGTTGAGAAAAGTACCCCTCTGGGTGCAGCCCCTCCAGCTTCTAGTGTCAGCACCAGAAAACATCTGAGCAAGGCGAGAGGGGGTTCTGTACCACCTAGACAAACATTTGTAAGAGGATTCCTGGATAAATGTCCTATTGGAGGAAACATGTCACACAGGCTTTCTATGGAGACTGCAAGTAGCTATTTCAACACACAATATGCAGGCATAGTTTCCTGATGGTGGCCACAATGATCCAGTCTACAGACTGTGTGTTGAATCAGTCACTTGTAGCTTCCATTGGAAGCCTGTACAATCACTGTAGCCTCCATCAGGAAACTATGCCTGTGACCACCACCAGGAATCTATGCCTGAGGCCACCATTAGGAAACTATGCCCGAATACGGGTCTTATTGGAGGGACTATATCACGCAGGCTTTCTATGGAGACTGCAAGTAGCTATTTCAACACACAGTATGCAGGCATAGTTTCCTGATGATGGCCACAATGATCCATGTCTACAGATTGTGTGTTGAATCAGTCACTTGTAGACTCCATTGGAAGCCCGTGCAACAGGGCAATCAACCAGAAGTACAATTGGGAGACAAGAACAGAGCGCTGTCATCCTATAACAGGAGGTGCCTGAACAAAGACCTTCATGGTAGGATCACCAAGTCCTGCTACTACAGCAATTGCCACTGTCTTTCAGGTCCTCTGTCTGCATAGCAAACACAGGGGATGCTTCTTTGACCAGTGAACATATTTCCCAGGACACCATGGAATGACATAAATAGCATCCAAATGGGTAATTTATTGCATGATCACAACACAAGGAGTTGCAACGTTTTGGAGTCACGCAGGACCCCTTTGTCAGGCATGTCTCGTTTGGACGCTATTTATGTCATTCCATGGTATGCTGACAAATATCTTCACTGTGACTTGAACCAGTATCCAGCTGGTTGTTGCTGCAGCACCCAAACTCGAGAGCTCATCCAGGAATGTGTGTGATGGGAATATGAAGTATTGCTTCTTTGACCAGGACACCTTCAACAGAAGCCTTGCACTTTTCTCCCACTGTATTAGGTGAAGATTGTGAGGTTCACACAGGTATGACATATGCATATTTATATTGGTCCAAGTTGGATCAATGTAACTATGCAATAAAATGCATACCTGGAATTCAGCTTTAATAGATACTCTTTGCACTTGTTTTATTATGAGCTCTATGAACCTCTGTGGTGAGCACAGGCTATAAAGGTTAGCATTTAAGTGTTTTTTTCAGACATGAGTGAAACTTGTGGCAAACCTAAGGGAATGCTATAATTCTGCAAAGTGAGCAATGAATAAAACACCCAAAGAACACTGCCAACCCTTTGTCAAATTAAGTTTTGTAGGTGTCCTTATTCTAAAGAGTTGTACCTTATACACCAACCACTGACTGCACATACACAATTTCTTTCTACAGAATAGTACAATGAGTAAAATCAGTAAAATAAGCTAAAATTAGCTTAAAGTCATACTATACCCATATTACATAACAGGTGCTGACTATAGTAAATTATATACAATATTAATGCCATACAAGAATGACACTCACCTCATCAAGTATAAGAAAGGCCTGTTTCAGCGAAGGGTAGGCTTCCTGGAAGTGTTGGTGAAGTTTCTGAAGAATGTGATCATTCGAGAATGCTTCATCTCTTATTTTCACAGGACTCACCCTAAGATGTAAAGATGAACATACTCAGTTGTAAAGGGTTTTGGATAAATATGTAAATATTAAATGTCATAGCAGTGGTGGCCCGTCCATAGGAGGCGCATGGGCATCACACGTCACCCCCCTGGCAGTCACAAAAATGAAATCAATAAAAAAAAATATAGATAAAAAGGTCCTTTAAATGCACTGTGTTCGGGGGCCAGACACAGGGCACTATGGGAAGCGCAATGTCTATGCAATTACGAGATTGCAGAAGAGATGCTTCATTTGCAGGCTTTTGACCTGCCTTGTTCTGCCTGGTGACCGTAGTATCACTGCGGCTGAGTGCTTTGATCGAGATTGGCACAGCCCTAGGACATGGGCGGTGCTTTCCATCTGAGTTACAACGTCACTTGCGGTTTCCCCGTGCCAGTGATAAACCGCAAGTGTCGTCAGCAGCTCTGTGGAACGCGCAGCCCGAGTGGAGCTAAGTAAGTAAGCCTCACCAAATATAACCTTGGAGGCTCATTACACTGATTGTCCCGAACAAACCCTAGCAGTATATGAGTGGTCTCATCATTTTAAAGAGAATGCACAAATTGCGATAACAGATTATCATCCCCATGGCACCCTTACTGAAGGCTCTGATATGAGGATGTCATAAACCGGGGGAAATAACATTAAATATAACCACGTAATGAAGATTGTATACTAAGATATTGGCAGGTAATATTGGCAGGTAATATAAACAAGGAAAAGTGGGGTTTAAGTTGATATCATATAGCAATATCTATACTGTAAATAATGACATGCAAAAAACATATCACATATGCTGATCAGTATAGCGTTTGCTTTTTTCACATAGAACTGAAAGATTTGCTACTCTGGAATTGTCTGGAGTCAACTGATCTTCCCATATACCACGATCTGTGAGAATGTGCTATACCATGATCTGTGAAGCTGTGCTACATACAATGATCTGTGAGGCTGTGCTATATACCATGATCTGTGAGGCTGTGCTAAATCATGATCTATGAGGCTGCGCTATATACCATGATCTGTGATGCTGGGCTATTTACTCTGTCCTGTGATGCTGAGCTATATACACTGTCTTGTGATGCTGCGGCTGTATACTCTGTCCTGTGATGCTGAGCTGTATACTCCTGACACTATGGGTGGAAGCAAGTGGAATACAGGGGACAGAGTGGGTGGATCCTATAAGGGGTGGGGCTCCTGAGAAATGGGAGGGGGCAAAAAGGGAGGGCAAGGTCTGGTCCCCCCCATCCTAAAACTTTACCAGCCACCACTGTGTCATAGCTTAATGTTAAAGAAAGTCTGTCACTCCTCCATTTCCTAAAAAATCTCCTGAAAGCCTATCACATTGACCCACGTATACCTTCCTGACCTCTCTAGCCAGTCCATTTATTTTCTAAGTCACAAAATACCTAATGTATAGAGGAGCATGTGACCACTTTTCATCTATATCCTACCTGCAGCTAAGTTTCTGGTTATATTTTTTCAATATTATTACAATTGTTATTGCTGTCATTACTCAATTAAATGTTTTATAAAGTTTGGTTATACCTTCAAGTCTTTGTGTAATGATCTCTCTTTTCATATTTTAAAATAAACCCCAAAAACATAAACTATCATGTAATCGTGATAAATCACCTGTGATTTGACTTGATCGGCAGAGTCTGGCCATTTTCAATGTTGAGAGGTCCCTGAAACTTCTTCAGGAACTGCTCCCAGGAGACTGTGTCTGTGACATTGAATTTAAACCTGGAAGAAAAGCATTCAAATTACACACATTAAAGTGAGACTATGATAGAAAAAGAAGGCATCCAAAAAATGTGTTGCACCACTTTTAAATGCATCTGCCCCTTCAGTTTACACTTAATCCTATAAATACATGTTGATCCTTCCAGTTAAGTCCACCTAAGCCCTTGTACACATGGTCGGAGAATCTGTCGGAATGAGTCTTATCGGACCGTGTCGTCAGATAATCCGACTGTGTGTGATATGCATCGGACTGATTCCGTCCGAATCTCCATCCGACCCAATTTTCCAACATGTTGGAAATATTTCCCGACCAACTGGGCCGGACTGACCTAATCCGATCATGCGTAGAGCATTTTCATCGGACCAAGTGCCACGCATGCTCAGATCAAATTCCTACATCAAAGCTATTGGCTACTAGCCTGAATGTAGTCCCATCGTAACGAAATTACGTCATCACGTTCTGAAAGATCGGATTTTTCGCCAACTTGGCCCGACCGTGTGTATGCAACAGTTTCGGACACAATCCGTCGGACTAAATCCGACGGGCAAAATCCGACGGATTTGGTTGGCAAAATCTCCGACCGTGTGTACGTGGGCTAATGCAGCCTCCTTACTGCTGAGTCACAAGCCTGTAGCTTGCCAATCAGCGTCTGGCCACACTTATGTGAAGAAAAAGTTGGTTCAGTCAGGTAAGGTTAAAGGAGAAGTACAGTTAAAAAATATTTGCAATGCCTGGGTCTACCACTAATAACAGTGTAGCCCACTTATATAGGTGTATTATCAACCTTTCACCATGCAGTAATTACCACATGGCGCAGTGCACGTTACCAAAAAACGCATATGAAAAAAAGGGGACAACCCCCCCCCCCCCCCCCCTCCCCAAGAAGGCCCCAACTGCGGGACACTAAGGTTGAAGTCAATACATTTTAAAGCACCATAAATATGAAAAACAACAGCAATCCCTGTCTAAACCTTCCAAAGCAAACATTAAAAAGGCAACATTGTCATTAAAAGAGGGATCGGAGCTGCGCATGCATCCATTCAACCAGTCAGACTAATAACTTCAGGGATTGGAAAATAATAATCAATTTTTAATAGATCAGGCCCCATCAGTGCAGCCTGATCAGTGTCCCCATCAGTGCAGCCTGATCAGTGTCCCCATCAGTACAGCCTGATCAGTGTCCCCATCAGTACAGCCTGATCAGTGTCCCCATCAGTGCAACCTGTTCAGTGTCCCCATAAGTGCGGCCTTATCAGTGTCCCCAGCAATGCAGCCTCACTGTGCCCATTAATGCAGCTTTACTGTGCCCATCAATGTAGCCTCACTGTTCCCATCAAATGCAACTTCGCTGTGCCCATGAATGCAGCCTCACTGTGTCCATCAATGCAGCCTCACTGCCCATCAAATGCAACTTTACTCTGCCCATCAATGCAGTCTCACTGCCCATCAACGCAGCCTCACTGTGCCCATCAATGCAGCTTTACTGTGCCCATCAATGCAGCCTCACTATGCTCATCAATGCAACCTCACTAAGCCCGTCTATGCTGCCTCACTGACCATCCATGCAGCCTCACTGTGCCTGTCTATTTAGCCTTACAGTGCCCATCAATGCAGCCTCATTGTGCCCTTTCCATGCAGCCTCACTGTGCCCATCAATACAGCCTCACTGTGCCCATCAATGGAGCTTTAATATGCCCATCAATACTGTATCACTATGCCCATCAATGCAGCCTCACTGTGCCGTCATGCAGAGTCACTGTGACCATCAATGCTGCCTCACTGCCCATCATATGCAGCTTCTCTGTGCCCGTCAATGCAGCCTCACTGTGCCCGTCTATGCAGCCTCACTGTGCCAGTTTATGCAGCCTCACTGTGCCCATCCATGCAGCCCTACTGTGCCTGTCCATGCAGCCCTACTGTGCCCGTCAATGCAGCCTCACTGTGCCCATCCATGAAGTCTCACTGTGCACATCAATGCAGCTTTACTGTGCACATCAATGCAGCTTTACTGTGCCCATCAATGCAGCCTCACTGTGCCCGTCATGCAGAGTTGCTGTGTCCATACATACTGCCTCACTGCCCATCAATGCAGCCTCACTGTGCCAGTCCATGCAGCCTCACCATGCCCATCAATGCAGCCAAACAAAAGTCCCGCCTCCTGCTAGACCAGCTCATGTGATAGATGGAACACTGATCTTAATCAGTGTTCCGTCTATCATGCGAGCTGGTCTACGAGGAGGCGGGACTTTTGTTACAGCACGGCCGAACACTTCAGACTCAGCTCTGTGACACAGCAGGGAGATCGCTGTGTGTGACATGTAAACAAGAGGGGGTGGAGGAGCGAAGGAGGGGAGCGCTGCAACCACAGCTCAAAGCGGTCCCAGGGCAGGCAGCCAACCAAAAAATATCCCTGCAGGCTAGTCTGGCCCTGCTTAACGGGGTTGCTAACGAGAATGGTGTTCCTGCTGTGAAAAAAGTGCAGGAACGTCATTCCCACACATCCCTGCAGGACGTGAGCCCTGCCTAAGCAGTACCTTTTGTTTGGAATTTCTCCTGAAGAATGGCAGAGCACTTTGTGACATGTGAACATGCCAGGCACTCATATGCTTACATTCTCATAAATGTATATCTTCAGAGTGAAAGCTAAGGCACTGCTGCCTCTGACTGGTAGTTCCAGGGGATTTGGCTTGAGATTAGGTGATTTCACTGCTGTGCCGCTTACTGTTCAACTTCCTGGAGGTTCTGATATGAGGAAGCAAAGCCCTGCCCCTACCAAGATGGCCACATCCATATGGAGAGACAGTGCAGGACAAGGCATGCTTAAGTCAATTATGGGTAGAGATCAGCTATAGGAGACCACAGGCATAACTGATGACTAGCCCTTTGCATTCTGTCTGCTTTTTTTAAGCACAGCTTCCAGGGATCAGTTCCTCTTTAAAGGCTTGGTTAATGTCTAATGGCACGTGGAAAGAAGTTCCAGTTAAAAAGAGAACATGAGAGAAGTAGTGGAGATGTGAGAATTAAAATCTCTTTTACACAGGTTTGTTGACACAAAACTTTGGCCATATAGTTTACACGCAGGTTTGTGGACACAAACCTTTGGCCATATAATTTACACGCAGGTTTGTGGACACAAACCTTTGGCCATATAGTTTACACGCAGGTTTGTGGACACAAACCTTTGGCCACATGGATAATTCTGTTATTTTTGTGTTTGAATATATTTATTAACTGGATATTCCTTGTAATTGCCGTGTACATCTCAGTGGACAGCATCCTGATAGACAATGCTTTGCAACAGAATAATACATCTGATGGGCCCAAACTGTTTATCAGTTGCGTAATATTTACTCCAAAATACTTTTCTTGCAAGAAATTCTAAATTCTTCTTTCAATACGCTCACTATTATATTCTTTACATAATAATCCATTGTGATTTACTCTGTTACTTTTGAGAAAACTATAAACTGGATGATTATGAAAACCAGCGGCCATTGTATGAAAACAAAGGCAGAAAATTATAATATATCTTTTCTATGTGCCCATAATACCACTCATTCAGTAGCCACACAATCTGCTCATGACGGTAAACGTGATTGTTTAATCTGTTTCTTTTTTACCCGTATAGTGTTCAGAGATATTATAAAAAATAAAAACATGGAAGATTTATGAAGAGTGGAGACCTCATCAACAGATGGCGGCTGTCTTTCTTTATGTATTTTGCCCAATATGGGTAATTTGCAGTTACATGTTCATCTTTAACCCTAGAAAATATAAAAGAAACTATACATTTTTCCCATGCCTGTGATAATGTTAACCACTTGTGAGCTCCAGAAGGTTTTGCCCCATTTATGACCATGCCATTTTTTGCTATTTAGCACTGAGCTACTTTAACTGGTAATTACGCAGTCATGCAATGTTGTACCCAATTAAAATGTATGTAATTTTTTCCACACAAATAAATTATTTGGGTGGTATTTGATCACCACTGGGTTTTTTTATTATATAAATGAAAAAAGACCAAAAATTTTTAACAAAAAGAACCCAACAATATTTTTTACTTTCTGCTATAAAACATATGCAATAAAATAAAAAAATAAAAAATCTAATTCTTCATAAATTTAGGCCAAAACTTATTCTGCTACATGTACTTGGTAAAAAGTAAAAAAAAAAAAAAAAAAAAAATCACAATAGGTGTATATTGATTAGTTTGTGTGAAAGTTATAGTGTCTACAAACTATGGTATATATATTTGAATTTTTATTTATCTATTTTGGGACCGTGGTAAGACAATCTGACACTAACAGACACTGGGTGTGAACTGACGCCACCGATGACACTATACTAATGACACTGGCTAGGAAGGGGTTGACATCTCAGAGCAATCAAGGGGTTAAAGCAGAGTTCAATGCAAAAGTGGAACTTCCGCTTATCCGGCCGGAACACCACCTTTAGTGTGTCTCTAACAAGCGTTAATGTGTGCATTACGTGCTGCTTTTTTACTAAAAAGCTATTTGTTCCTTCTCCCTGCTTGCCTGGTACCTGGAAGATGACAGCAACATACAGGTACATCGCTGTGCCTGTAGGAGCCACCTCTCCGCAGTACAATGCAGAAGGGTGGCTCTAAAGAAGTTAAACCAGTTGACTGGGAAATCTACATTTAATGCCCAAAGTTTGTGGATACCTGACCAACATACCTACATATGAATGTGGACATCTGTCTAAATGGTTGTATTCTGGTGTTTCCACAGAATGATGGTGGTAATGTTACAGCTTACAAAGACATTAATTTATACATTATGGGGTTAATTTCCTAAAGGCAAATAGACTGTGCACTTTGCAAAGTGCAGTTGCTCCAGAGCTTAGTAAATGAGGTAAAGCTTCGCTTTGCAAAGAATTCCCAATCATGTGCAAGGAAAATGAAAAAAAAAACAGCATTTTTGTTTGCATAATTGGATGAGGGATGTCAGTAGAGCTTCTGATCATTTAAGCTCTGGAGCAACCGCTCTATCAGAGTGCAACTGCACTCTGCAAAGTGCACAATCTATTTGCCTTTAGTAAATCAACCCCACTCTACAAGAGCAGTTGCAACAGAGCTTAGTAAAGGACCAGAAGCTCTGCTGACTTCCATCATCCAATCGTACAAACAAAAATGCTATTTTTTTCCTTGCATGTGATTGGGTACTTTTTGCAAATTGAAGCTTTAACTCACTTACTGAGCTCTGGAGCAACTGCACTTTGCAAAGTGAAGTCTTTTTGCCTTTAGTAAATCAACCCCTATATTTCCAAAGGTTTGTGGATACCCGACCATCACACATAAATGAGCTTGTTGGACATCCCATTTTAAAACTATAGGTATTATTAAAAAAGCTGCCCTCCCTTTTCTGGCTAGAACTCCTCTGAGAAGGCTTTTCTAAAGATTTTGTCATGTGTCTGTGGTAGTCTGTACCCATACAACCAAAAGAACATTTGTGAGGATATCGGATGGAAGAGTGGTATTTTCTATATAGATATCTTCCATATACGTTTGGTCTACTTGATTTCACCTCCCATTAATTCACTCATATACAACAACCAGGGAGATCTAACCTTACATTCATTCTCATTACCAAAACGACCAACTTAGCTATTGTGATAATGAAATGTGTCCCATGGTAGGCACACTTTCACTTGGAGATTCTTTTTGTTTTCTTGATTTTATATGGGAGCTAAATTTTTCCTGATTTATACCATATATTAAAGCGCTGCGCAAACTGTTGGCGCTATATAAATCCTGAATAATAATAATAATGTATACTTACAGAGCTACATGGGAGACAGTTGTCACCCAATGAAGTGCTGAAAAAAATACATTCATGGCAGGACCACCATGTTGTATATGATTTCCGAAATACTAAATAAGGGGGGGTTCCCGCGAAAACGCGTAGACTTACACGATGGGATATCATTAAACGAATGTACTTAAGACATGTATTAGCTCTATGATTATATTCAACGATGTAGGGTATATGTACTGCAATGTATGTATACCTTTTTTAATATGTAATTTAATAAAGATTTTTGTATTTTTTACACAAATGTGAATAGTCTTAGTTCTCACAGGCATATTTAAAGTCCCCTTTTTTGTGGTTTTATTAATACTTTGCAATTTGTTTTGGGATGATGCCTATGAGAACATGATTAAGATTTGTATATGACATCCCAACCCAGACTCCATGAATAGTACATTAGGGTAAGAAGACTTGGCTCTCAATCAGCATTGGAATTAATCCCAAAGAGTCCAGTTGGGTTGAAGTCAGGGCTCTGTGCACACCACACCAAACTGATAGACCATATCCTATATCGGAACTAAAGCCTTGAATAGTCGCCACCCCAAACATTCAAATGCCTACGAGCTACCTTGTCAACACCACCAATGTCTCCTCAGTCTTTTCTAGGTCCAGGATCTTTGACCATCTTGGTGGCCAGGCCAGGATGATCTAACTCTTGTGCATTCACGCAGGAGGTCATTCATTTCGGCATGGAGGTGTACCATGAATGTACACGAAATTGAACATGCTTAGCTCAGTGTACATTCTAAAGCATCCCGTGAGGAGGAAAGCATGAAGGCTTTTTTGCAGAAGAGACATGTCTTTTTGCCATTAGGTGTACTTTGTTGATGCATGACACTTTTAATTAAATTGGGGTTCAGAGGCTACCCTACCAACTGCTTGACGTCACACTTATAAGCTTGGAAATAGTGTACAAGGTCATGCAGTTGAGGGGGCAGCAAATGTTTGACTGCAAGTGACCTCTAAGCCCCCCGAAGAGTCAGAAATAGGCAAAGTAAACAAAACTAAGAGGGAAATATAAATCTTTCATAAATCAACCTGTACCTGTAAATATTATTTTGTTTATAAGCCCAGTTGTGACTGCCTTATCGGGCAGAAAGACAAGGCGAAATTAAGTATTGCAGAAAGGAGAAACAAAATGTAATAAAAATAATGAAGGAAACAAAAAGTGTGAAAATGGTACAAGTGAAGACAGTGATTGTGTTCTTTAAAAAACAATGAGAAAAATGTAAAAGGTGTTCAATATTTTTCTTTTTTACATGCTTCAGATCAACAGTCTTTGCATTTCTGAAAGTTGCTTCAAGCCGAGTCACTGCATAGTGCTATTAACTAAATCACGCCATGTATGACGAGAAGAAAATCAGATGCATGTGTCGACATTTTACTGACATTTTATAAAAAAAAAAAAATCATGCTGTAAAATGGAAAATGTTGCACGTGTGAAAGCTCCATGAAAAAGCATCAGTCCAAAAAAAAAGAATAAATATCTGCTATAGAAAAAAAACTGAAACTGTAAAATGAATAAAACTTGATTTAGGTGAATGAAAGAACCAATTTCTACCTGAATATGTTTTGGGCAGAATGTAGCTGTATTCGCAATTTCAGATGATCAGCTAAATATGAAGATGAAACATAAAATTAGGGAGAGTTTTACCTGGCAGAAGGTTTGTAAAGTAACGATTATGTTTGCGATTCCCTGTTGTGATGCACGGTTATATGAGAAAAAAACAGAGTAACAACACTTTTAATGCCCTGTACACACGGTCGGACATTCCGACCACAAAATCCATCGGATTTTTTCCGACCACAAAATCCGTCGGATTTTTTCCAACGGATTTTGGCCGAAACTTGTGTTGCATACACACGGTCGCACAAAGTTGTCGGAAAATCCGTTCGTTCAGAACAAGGTGACGCAAATCACGTACAACGGGACTATAAAGAGGCCAGTCGCCAAAAGCTTTTGTCTCGTAATTTATTCTGAGCATGCGTAACCCTTTGTCCGTCGGAAATTCTCTACACACGATCGGAAAAAGTCCAATCGGATTTAGTTGTCGGAAAATTTTTGATCCAGCTCTCAAAATTCAGGACGGAAAAAGTCCGATAGAGCCCACACACGATTGGATTTTCCGACAACATAATCCGATCGGACTTTTTCTGTTGGAATTTCCGACCGTGTGTATGGGGCATTAGAGTTCTGGGCTACCTCCCATTAGCTCTATGGACTCGTCACACTGATGAAGTTAGAACTCTCTTCCTGTAGGTTTTATGATTTAGCCCCTGTTCACACCAGTGCGACTTTGAAATTGCAAGACTTTAAAGCCACACATCTGGGCGATTTGCACTGCTAATTTTATTGCGGCTTGTGACTTCAATTAACTAAAGATGATGCAAGTCGCAATGGAATCAGTAAAAAGTAGTGCAGAAACATTTTTCATAATTGTTGTAACATAGGTCGTGGAGATTTGAATGGTTCCATTGCCAGCAATTGAGTGCGACTTGTCGTGTAATTTGGAACTGTCAAATGAACACAACTGCCACATTGTACAGACAGAACAGTGACACTAGTTTCCTGAACTATTTGACTGCTGATTCAGAAAAGCATCATGTGATGAGGTTTTTTTTTACTGCCAATTAAGCAGGCATGTTAAACCGGAGAGTGCAAAGCCACAATTGTAAATAGTAGAATATGCATCCTGACTATGCATTGCCGCAGAGGTGCTTAAATCACAACACTGTTTGATCAGGGAAAAGACAGTTCTCATATATGTATTTCAGTTGAGTATTTAGCTATTTGTCTCAAGCTCAGCCTTAAAGTAGATGTAAACCCTCAAAAGATTACATTAAGTTTGTGAAACCACAAACAATTATCATGTTTTCTTTTATTCATCCCAGTTGCTTTTTAGCACCTCTAGATTCCTTCAGATTTTTTGCAGCTACTTCCTCTCTACATGCACTAACTCCAGCAACAGCTGCAAATCATTGATTTAAACCAGCATCCTGATGGTGACAAAAGTGGACAATACATGTACCAGCATAGACGCTTGTAGTCTACATTGGGAATATGTGTGACAGGGTGACAACAGAGAGGCAGAAATGGGAGACAGTTGTCACCCATTGAAGAAGTGCTGAACAAAATACATTCATCGCAGGACCACCAAGTATTATATGAACGGTTGCTGCAGATTTTGAAGCATTAAAAAAACCTTTTGAAATTACAGTAACATGTTAAAGAATGCATTCAATTGTAGTGGTTACGTTTAGATCTACATTCACAATCCAATGCAGAGGACACTAATGGACCTTAAAGTGGTTGTAACCCCCAGTCATGGAATCTGAGCAAAGCACATACAGTTCTCGACGGTTTTCGGCCGCCTTCGGCCCTTCTCGGCGGCCGAAAGCTGATGAGAACGGCCAAAGGCGTCCGAAAGCCGTTGAGAATGGGCAAAAGCTGTCGAGAACGGCCGAAAGCCGCTGAGAATGGCCGAAGGCGGGCGAAAACCATGAGAAGGGCCGAAGGCGGCCGAGAACTACCAGGCGCCGCCGAGAGACACAGGCTACATTGATGGGCATTTAAATGTACGTTTTTTTTCCTTAAATTTCCCTCCTAAAAGTTTTTTCCTTAAAATTCCCTCCTAAACTTGGGGTGCGTGTTATACGCCGATAAATACGGTATCTCTCTACAAAGCTCTGAATGTCGTTTCTCTCTGGTGCTTTTTTCCTCTGTTATCAGCATGAGTCACTTCTGAGAAGTTTTCCCAACACTTGAGATACATTTGTGTCAGGAGGGAGGGGGAGGAGAGCTCAGAACAGAGCTTGTCTAATCACAACACAATGCTTCTGCTGTGGGAAGGTGGGGTGTGTTCCTTTCCTCCAATCAACTCTCACACACCGTTACTACAGTCTTTACGCCCCCTTCTCTGTGCTCCTGGCAGAGGAAGAAAGATTTTTAACCCAATCTGCCCTTTAGAAGGGGTGTAGAGAAGCGAAGACTGCAGATAAACAAGTAAATCCTATGTAGGAGGATTTGTTAATTTTGTACATTTGCCCACTGACAAATAAATGATCGGTCTATAATTTTAATGGTAGGTTTATTTTAACAGTGAGAGACAGAATAAAAACAAAAATATCCAGAAAAACACATTTCAAAAAAGTTATAAAATGTTTTGCATTTTAATGAGTGAAAAAGATATTTGATCCCCTATCAATCAGCAAGATTTCTGGCTCCCAGGTGTTTTCTTTCCAGGTAACGAGCAGAGATAAGGATCACTCTCTTAAAAGACACCTGTCCACAGAAACAATCAATCAATCAATCAGATTCCAATCTCTCCACCACGGCCAAGACCAAAGAGATGTCCAAGGATGTCAGGGACAAGATTGTAGACCTACACAAGGCTGGAATGTGCTACAAGACCATCACCAAGCAGCTTGGTGAGAGAGTGACAACAGTTGGTGCGATTATTCGCAAACGGAAGAAACACAAAATGGAGGTCAATCTCCCTCAGTCTGGGGCTCCATGAAAGATCTCACCTTGTGGACTTTTAAAGATCATGAGAAAGGTGAGGAATCAGCCCAGAACTGCAGGTAACACACTAAGCCGCGAGGGACTGAAATCCTGCAGCATCCGCAATGTCCCCCTGCTCAAGAAAGCACACATACAGGCCCGTCTGAAGTCTTCTAATGAACATCTGAATGATTCAGAGAAGAACTGAGTGAAACTCTTGTGGTCAGATGAGACCAAAATCAAGCTCTTTGGCACAACTCAACTCGCCGTGTTTGGAGGAGGAGGAATGCTGCCCAAGAACACCATCCCCACCATCAAACATAGAGGTGGAAACATTATGTTTTGGTAGGGTTTTTCTGCCGTGGGGACAGTACAATTTCACTGCATCAAAGGGACGATGGACGGGGCTATATTAAATCCTTGGTGAGAACCTCCTTCCCTCAGCCAGGGCATTGAAAATGGGTCTTGGGTGGGTATTCCAGCATGACAATGACCCAAAACACATGGTAATGGCAATAAAGGAGTGACTCAAGAAGAAGCACATTAAGGTCCTGGAGTGGCCTAGCCAGTCTCCAGTGCTTAATCCTATAGAAAATATGTGGAGGGAGCTAAGGGTTTGAGTTACCAAACGTCAACCTCGAAACCTTAGTGACTTGGAAAGGATCTACAAAGAGGAGTGGGACAAAATCCCTACTGATATGTGCGCAAACCTGGTGGCCAACTACAAGAAACATATGACCAATAATTGCCAACAAGAGTTTTGCCACCAAGTACTAAGCCATGTTTTGCAAAGGAGTCAAATACTTTTTTCACTCATTAAAATGCAAATCAATTCATAACTTTTTTGAAATGTGTTTTTCTGGATTTTTTTTGTCGTTCTTCTGTCTCTCGCTGTTAAAATAAACCTACCAATTAAATTTTACATTGGTCATTTCTTTGTCAGTGGGAAAAATCAGCAGGGAATCAAATACCCTTTTCCCTCACTGTATGTGAGGGCTTACAAACACTTTAAGGCCCCTTTCACACTGGGGAGCTTTGTAGGCGCTACAGCGCTAAAAATAGCGCCTGCAAAGCACCCTGAAACAGCCGCTGCTGTCTCTCCAGTGTGAAAGCCCCGAGGGCTTCTACACTGGAGCGGTGAGCTTGCAGGACGGTCAAAAAAGTCCTGCAAGCCGCATCTTTGGAGCGCTGTAGGAGCGGTGTATTTACCACTCCTAAAGCGCCCCTTCCCATAGAAAACAATGGGGCAGCGCTACAAAGCTGCCTGCAAAGCACTGCTGCAGCGGTGCTTTGTGGGCGGTTTAAACCCTTTTTCGGCCGCTAGCGGGGGTTAAAACTGCTCCGCTAGTGGCCGCATAGTGCCACTAAAACATCAGTAAATCGTCGCTAAATATAGCGCCGCTTTACCGCCAGCGCCTGCAACGCCCCAGTGTGAAAGTAGCCTAAATGTAAATAAAGGAATCAGGGTGATTTTCACCACAGCAAGGGAAAGTATCAACTCAGATGTAAGAGGAGAGTGGGTCTCCTTATGGAATAATGGGCAAATGCTTATGCCGCGTACACTCGTAGCCGACTATCCGACGGACTTAGTCTGGCGGTCTTGCCACCAGACTGTCCGTCGGACTTTCCGAACGGGCTACTTGCCCACACACAGCACTTTTTCAGCGGACTAATACGGCGTACTAAGTCCGCCATACTATCCGCCCTACTTTTGAAATGAACGGACTCGTCCACACATGCGGAGGTAGGCCCCGCCACCTGGTATGGACATAAAGGGGAACCCGAACGCCGAAAAAAATCGGCGTGGGGGTCCCCCCAGGTCCACATCAGACCCTTGTCCGAGCACACTACCCGGCCGGCCAGGAAAGGGGGGGGATGAGCGAGCGAGCCGTACCAGGCCGCGTGCCCTCAACATGGGGGGTGCCTTGGGGAAGGGGGGGCCGTGTGGCCCCCCCACCCCAAAGCACCTTGTCCCTGTGTTGATGAGGACAAGGGCCTCTTCCCGACAACCCTGGCCGTTGGTTGTCGGGGTCTGCGGGCGGGTGGCTTATCGGAATCCGGGAGCCCCCTTTAATAAGGGGGCCCCCGGATACCGGCCCCCCACCCTATGTGAATGAGTATGGGGTACAATGTACCCCTACCCATTCACCTGTGAAAAAAGTAGAAAAAAAAACACAACACAGGGTAAAAATAGTTTATTGCACAGCTCCGGGGGTCTTCCTTCTTCGGGGGTCTTCTCGCTGGACTCCTCCGCTATCTTCTTCTAGCTCTTTTGCTAGCGGAGGAGCCCGGCTTTCTTCCTCGTCGCCGCCTCTTCTTCCGACTTCGGGGGTCTTGTCCCCCTCTTCGGTTCTTCTGCCGGGCCACCGCACCTTCTTATAGCTCTTTTACAGGCGGTGGCCCGGTCTTCTGTCGCCTCTGTCGCGGCCGCCTTCCGTTCTTCTTCTTCTCCTTCTTCTTCTCCTGGAGATGTTGACTCGACGCTCTCTCCGGCCGCAATGCCAGGGACGCGCTGCGTCTTGCTAGGGGGTCCCTCGTAGTCTGCCTTCTTCAATGCCCAGGCTGGTGACATCACTTCCCCTCACGCCGCACAGTCACCTGGGACCCAGATGACTGTGCGGCATATGACGGTGCCCGGCGCCACTCGCGCATGCGCAGCCCACAGTAAGAATGCCGGCGCCGAGAGCAGAGCGGGGAACGAGGGGGGGCTTCGTTCTCCCACATTGCTGGACCCTGAGACAGGTAAGTGTCCGATTATTAAAAGTCAGCAGCTGCAGTATTTGTAGCTGCTGACTTTAAATTTTTTTTTTAGGGGGCACCCCACTTTAAGGCCTCTTTCACATGGGACGGATCCGTGATGATGGACATCCGTAGACATCCGCTTGCTCAGCGGGGGTCCACCTAAAAAACTGACAGGCGGACCTGAACGTATCATTCGTCTGAAAGAGGCTTTAGGCGTTTGGAGCTTTTGGCTTCGGCCATTTTGGAGTGGAGATATGAACTATCTCCATAGGGAATAATTGATTTTTTTCCCCTTCAGCGTTTTGTAGCTTCAAGCTACAAAATGCTCAGGTGTGAATGGGGCCTAAGTGGCCAATGTTATAGAAGCAATCTTGAACTATTTACCATTAAATAATAAAGCAGAATTCTAAAATCAAATTGTTGACAATTTATAAATAAATAACCTGCAACTGTATGGTAAATCTTTAGTGACTCCATCCATTGCGTTCTATATGTGACTTCTAAGCTCCATCATATACTAATCTACTATACCGCAACTTCTTCCCTCACCGAAGGGGAAGGTGATTAAACACACTGAGACTGATTAATTCATTATAATACAGGAACTAAACACAGCTCCTAATCCAGGTATTACTCTGGCTGGGAGTAAGATATTTTAATTATGTTTTTAATAATGTGTAAATGATGTCATTTGAGTCATTTAGTTGCTCCTGTGTTTTCATCATGACTATATGTTCCAGGCTTAATAGAGGTTATTTCTGGGAATGATTCCACAGCCACATATACCTGATAATGATAATAAAACACCAATCACTCCCCTTCTCTATCTCCATTACACTTTCTTTGTGCTTAATAAACACACAAATCCTTGTACACTACTATATCTTTATTAAAATGTCTGTATGGAGTTGGCTTTATACACAGGCACACAGCCATCTTGGAACAGAAAATGGTCTTCTGCAAACCTTTATCACAAGGTTGCAAATGCACAATTATCTAAAACGTCTTTGAATGCTGTAGCATTAAAATGTACCTAAACCCGGAAAATTTTCCTTTATATTCAGCTGTGAAGCCTGCAAATACCATACATTGGGCTCTATCACACTGGTGGTCAGGGGGAAGGGGGGGCTGAGCAGTAAAAACTGGCAGCTGAACCATGGCTTTACCACCCATTGGAATTCTAACATTACAGCTTGACAGGGCTGTACACATGCCGTGGCCAAGATGTTTTGCTTTGCATTTGCGGCACATTTAACTCAGGCTGCAAAGTTTGACAGGTGGCACTCTTCCTGTCAAACTCAACCTTTGAGATAATTGGGCTGCATCGCAAACCAAATGCTTAGCTCGCAGTTGCAGAGCAGTCCCACCATGTAAAACTGCTGTTCCGAACAAAAAAAAAGAAAAACAGGCATTAGGAGGCAGAAAGAGGTACCTCCTGAATCCCTGCCAGCTGCCACCACAGATCACTTTTCAGAGGGCATTCAGCATTACCACCAGTATGAAAGAGCAGTTCCTTTTTCGGGGTAGCTAAATTTTTCCTACACTATGGATATAGCCATGGTTATTACACTGGCTAGACTTCGATTTCTACTTCTACTTTCAGAATGACAGTTTTTGCTCTTCTCCATTAAATAGTGTATATGGGACTAATACCGTGTTTCTGTGAAAATAAGCCCTACCCAGAAAATAAGAACTAGCCTGATTTTTGGGGAATATAAGCCCTCCTCCGAAAATAAGCCTTAGTAAAGTCCATGTAAAAATCCATAATATAGTTTGTAAAAATGTTATATAATGTTCACTGTGTCTCTTTTTGTAACTTTATTGTTGAAAATACCTTATTTACAGCACCGCTGGTTGCTCACATGACCCGCTCGAGACCTTCTCCTGACGTCAGCAGCCCCTCCCTCTGCAGTGCTCAGAGCGGGGCTGACATCAGCAGGCATCTCAGTCCTTCCCTCAGCAGTGCTTGGAGCGGGAAAGAAGAGCTCCGATGGATCACGTGAGCGCCCAGCGGCGCTGTAAATAAGGTATTTTCCACAATAAAGTTACAAAGGGAGACTCAGAGGACATTATATATTATATTATACTAAATGGATTACAGATTTTTGGGATTAAAGATGTCATAATGATGACAGGGGGAGAGGTGTAGAGAAGACAGGGGACATAAATAAGACACCCCCGCCCCCCAAAAAAAGGCCCTAGTGTGTTTTTGTAGCAGAAATTAACATAAGACCTGGATCTTATTTTTGGGGGAAACACGGTAGCTTACACACTAAAGATAAGGATGTTTGTTTTCTATCCAGCTCACAGGAAGTGACAAGGATACAGCATTTCTGCTAGGATCAACATGTATCTTCTCTATTTTATGAAAATATTCTTAGCCTGAAAAGTGAAAAATAATGCGACCACCATATCTAATATATGTAAGGACTGGTAAGCTGCAATATATTACATGTTTGGAGGGTTTAAGTAGGCTTTTACATTATCCTTCACCAGAACATCAGATCGCAGACATTAAGAGGGGTGTCAAAATACTTTTGGTCTCATTATGGTTTGTGTGATGCTTAATTGTCCACCAACATTTGGTCACTCAGTGTACATACCATTCAGGAATTTGACAGGAACCAATATTATAATATGATTTTTCTTTTTTGCCTGGAGTTCAGCTTTAATATGCAGCAATTTGGTTATAAAGTGTGGACTCTGCAGAAATTACAAGCCACCCACATATTGAATAATTGTAGACTGAACCCAGCAGAGGGGCCTACCAGGACAAAGACATTTATCCAGCAAAGCCAAGTTTAGCAGACTCCCATACATTAATATAAGTGGGCCTGTTCAGTTGCTGTAAATGCTTTATTATCCTAAAAATACATTTGTGCAGTCTCCTTACTTTTTAGTATCCTGACTTAACATATCTGAGAAACAAATACATACAATACAATTACTACATTCCGGTCCTTCCAGGAAGAGTGATTGGAGGGCAGAACAGCTCTCAAGGCCATGGCTTAGTTAACTAATGAGGATGGATATGAGAGGTTAAAGGCAAAGTTCATTTGAAACTATTATTTCATTTTTTCAAAGTAGGTAGGTTACACCCTCCTTAGCTTGATGAAATGTTTAATAGCTTCCCATTGAAAATGTGAACTTAAACCTGGACTCTAGTTGGCTTTTAAAATGAACCATGCAGTGCCACCCACACATCAAGGGTTAAGTGCTCATTTTGTCAAGGGCAGGGGGCCCCAAACTTTCTAAACAAAGGGCCAGTTTACTGTTTAAACTAGAATTTAGGGGGGCCGGACTGTTGGCCAGTGGGAGACGAAAATGCCATGGCATCAGTGGGAATAAACAATGTCCCATCTTTAGTGTTAGGGGAAATATTAAATGGTGTCAGTGTAAGGAATAGTGCCCCATTGTTGGTGTTAGTGGGAGAAATAGTATCCCATTAGCTGGTGTCAGTGGGAGGAATAGTGCCCCATTGTTGGTTTCATTGGGTGGAATAGTGCCCCATGTTGGTGTCATTGGAATAGTGCCCAATTAATAGTATCAGTGGGAGGAATAGTGATACGCTGTTGGTGTCAGTGCAGAAATGATTGCTCCATTGTTGATGTCAGTGGGAGGAATAGTGCCTCATATTAGTGGGCTAAATAGTGCTTACAAGGACCGGGTAAGGGTATGCAAAGGGACGCATTTAGCCCAGAGGCCGAAGTTTAAAGACCACTGGTCTAGGGCTATAGGAATAGGCACAAATACTTATCGTATTCCTCTTTTCCCTGGCAGCCAGCACTTTTCTTTGATCCCCAACTTCCCGATATGTGTGTGATCGGCTGCTCAGTTGGGCTTTAAAATAATCTGTGAACCTAAAACTGATATTTTAGTCCAAAGCCATTATTACAAATTTTGGAGGGTAGAGAAGGAGTATAACCTCTGCCCAGGTTGTACTTCTATCCTTGTTGGGGGATTCACCCTCTAATGGTGAACATTTTTACTGGGACAGTGATGGGAAAGCCAAATGTTTGAGTTGTCACTGGAACAGGAATAGAGGGTAAATCCTCCAACTGTGACAACGGTCCTAACTTTGGAGAAATGTTGATAATTCCTGAACTTCTAGAGACAGAAAGTGAAGGGAAATCTGCCCAAAGGTCAAAGGGATAGGGGTTTTAGTCCTTCCCTGCTTAATCTGAAACAAAAAAAAAACCTGAGCTTTGGTTATACTTTACCACTTGGCAGATTATTTTATATGTCTGGGACTTTTTCGGGGAGATCTCTGCACTGAGTTCCCAGATCTGCACACCTGATGTGCCCATTATGAGGGATTCCCACTCTGTCTGGAGAATCCAAGAAACCAGAGGCTGACTCGGTCCAACAGACTCTATTATTAACTAAAATAAGATTTTTGGTTGGATTGACACAATAAGGATCAAAACTACAGTGAAAATGTCCCTGCTCCACATCCCTGCTCCACACTCAATACAGCACTAATGATGGATTTAAAGGGTTTGAAAGGGCCACTTGCTGTCAACTAGCGGTGATACTTTTGTACTGTATTGTATCTTTTTTCATCATAGCAACAAAAATACAGCAAATAGCATTGATAACAGTGATAGGGGTTCACTGGTTCAATTTTCATTTCAATAATCGTTTTATTATATTTTATCATAGATTCATTTATTTCTCTGCAATGAAGAAAATAAAAAGAAACAATGAAAAGTTATACGCACAAAAAAAGGGAAGTTTGGGACTTTAAATGAAGCACTTGGATAGTAAAAGACAGAGATATTTCATTGGACCATATTAATTTATTTAATTGAATGTTCAAAAGAACTACTCATTATAAATAAGTCCAATTCATGATATATATAAATATCGATACAATAAAAACATAAT